>NC_138795.1:14358796-14958796 GCF_965178545.1 Coloeus monedula | reverse complement strand
CTCAGTGTGTGAACACTAGATTTTTTCTTTTATTCACAAAAGTATAGTCTATTTCTAATAAAGTCTTATCTGACAGCATCCAGCTGCTTTTATGGACCTACAGCAAATAACATTTTGCACTGAGGAAAAACATTGGAGGCAATTATGTGGACAGCGTGTGCACAAGCTGTAACATAATGAGCGTGTGTGTTTTAGAATAAATGTGTACCAGTCATGTCATCTCTAGACTCCAAATGTTGTCATGGCAGGGAGCTATAGGATAGCACTGGTGGGATTGTTAGGGAAACCTGCATCCATACATCATCGTTAGCGATTATTTTCCTTCCATTTATATTAATGCATGCTAATATTTGCATTACTTTTGCCATTTCTTTTTCTCTCCTCACAAACCTTTTCTCTCCCATTTCTGTTTCTTGTTCTGCCTGGTCTGTTCATGCATTTGACACATCGGTTTTCACATTTACTTGGAGGTATTTACCACCAGTCCCAACCCCCTTTTCCAGTTCCAAGGCACTTGTGATTTCCTTAGACTTGTGACTAAAAACAGTGGCTTGTACCTGGGCCATGCAAATCGATGCCATAAATAAGCCCAAAGCATATTTATGTGTGGAATATTGTAACAGTTTAGCACCATTTTTCAGTTTGCCTGTATTGCTGCTGATCAAAGGGAGACTGTGGAAGGAGATATCTGATGAAAATCATCTGCTTGAGAATGCAAATGCTCTTGCTTGTCTGGCAATTCACACTGTTCTACACACTGACCCTCAGCACAGGCGTCAGCGACTTTTCCTTTGATAATAAAGGAGAGAAACAATTAGGCCAAAGCTTAGGCTTACTTGGTCCTGCTTCATTTTCTATAGAGGGGGGATTCCTGTTGAGAGAAGGGAGAGTTCTGTAGAGGATATTTTAGTTACAGGTGAAATAGAGGAATTAATCTGCACTTCAACCCTGATAGTTTAGAAAAGTAAATAATATCAATACTATCAAATAACGTGTTCAGTGACCAGTAAAGTTTGAGTACATATCACAAAGGTGACATTAGCACTAGCAGAGACTAAAGGTTTAACTTTCTCTCAAACACAGCCATGTGTCTGTGTGTCAGACATGGAGGTTGTGGTCTGATGTACAAATACAGCAAAATCCAAAGTCCAAATTTGCCAAAGCTTAAGAAAGCTCAAGATTCATATTTGAACCTAAATCCACGCTTGATTTTTGTTTCCTCTCAAGAAACTGTATTGAAGCTCTTAAAATTCATGTTTTGTTGATGCTTCATCTTTCACAATCCAATTCTTTTCTAGACCACCATTTTTAGGAAATGAAATTTGACTCAAAATTTTAGGATACTGGGTACGGACATTAAAAATTTTAGAGTGTAACTTAATTTTAGAGCTACATAAAATTGCCAAGTATCTTTTTTTTGTAATGTAACATTCTTTGTGGAATATTTAAAGGAAAGGTTTTGTGCCTTTTCAATTACTGCCTGAGAACTGATTTCTCTCTCCAGTTTCTCCTCTTAGCACAGATTGCCACTGAGCTTGACTTTATGGCTGAATTGACATCTCAGTACAAAAAGGATTCCAAGTGATTCAAATTGTTACACGATGCTCTGGCACCTTGTGCTGGTTATATCACCTCCAATCCAAGTGGTTTCAGTATAAAAATAGACACGTTGGAAAAAGAGCAGCTGTCATCTTTTATGCATAGTTTTAAATTTTTTATATGCAATGTAGGTGTGTGTGGAAGGTGCTGGATGAACCCTGGGGCTGCTGCAGGCCCTGTCCCACAGTGCCAGCCACCCTGGCCATGTTCTAGAAGAAACCTTTCCAGGTAGGAAGGCAGTGGCTTTCTTTGAGAGCTGAAAACAGATTTTGGGGTTTTTTGGTTTGGTTTTTTTTTCAGTTTTTGCTTTGGTAATTGCTTGTTGGTTACAAGTCATTTTTGAGACTTGAGGATTCTCAGCAGCATTCCCAGAGTAAAATAAAAAACCAAAAACCTCCATTCTGATATTTAAACGAGAGCCTGGAGACCTTAGGAAGCAAATTAGGTTGTTTTGGATAGCAGTCATTGTCTATTTTAAGGGAACTGACACTCAGTCTTGACTCTGTATATTAATAACTTGATTCTCAGAATTAAAATTAGACATATATTTTTCTTCATTCATACCAGAATTTCTTTGCATACCAGACACCATGGACATCATATTCCTTTGGCTAAAGACCGAAAAGAATTAAAAATTTAATCTTCCCTCCACATTCACTCTTTTATGGATGTCTTGAGGGGTTTTTTTGGCAGGGTATCTGTAGCTTCATCTGTGGGTTTTTATTTATATATGTGTACACATAAATACACAAAAGTTTTGTGTCTCTGCCCATTCACCCTCAGGAATAATTCTTTAATTCACCATGTCCAGATTCTAGGCCTCTTGCAGCCCCCATCCATCCTGCTGAGCCCAGCAATGTGGGGAGGGGCTGCCCCTGCACCCCCAGCTCTGACAGAGGCACCTCCTCTGCTGCAGTTGTTTGTCTTAAATGTAGCATCCCAGATCCTCCTGATTCTTGGCAAGCTCTAATGCCCTAACAGCCTTGGTTATTTCAAATTCCCTGCACTTAAATGTGCTTTCAGAATGAATGCCTTCAGCTTAGAAAATGCTGCCATGCCTTGGATAATGGGGTGAGAGGTTTAACAGTGGCAGATTGTTCTTATGGATGCATGAAAAGTGTCTTATCAGTTCTTTTTCAGAGTTAAATTGTGTTTATTCAGAAACTATAGCACTGGTATGAGTATTGCAGTTTTCTGCTAGCACATTTATATAACCATCAAATTGCTGCAGTGCAAATCCAGAGCTATTCAAAGCAGATCTTCTGTAGGAGTTTAACTCCAGGGGTCTGCATGTCTATGTTAGTCTGAGTCATAAAGCACTGAATTAAAATGTGCACCCTTGACTTTTGATTGCCCCAGAAAGCAAAAGAGTAGGGAAAAACTTTGGCTCACCACCACCAGTTTGTTTAAATTGCAGGCTGTTTCATATTGAGATCAACAAGAAAATATCCTGAAAATGTGTTCCTGAAGAATTCAGCATATTGCAAGAGTCTCCTTTCCTAAACTAAAATCATATTTAACTTCCAAATACATAATACATAACCTGCTTTTGATTTCCTTTAGAAATCCTTGGGATTTTAATTCGGAATAAAGACTAGACCTTAACCTGCCCTCTTGCATGGGTTTGAGATTTGTGATTTTCTGTGATAAAGGGGAAGGCACAGACTCCCAGCATCTTGCTGCATCCACAGCAGACCATGACTGGGGGAAAGAGATGTGGTTTGCCCTGTTTAAAATGTAACGTGCGTGTCTAAATTCTGAGGATCTCCTACATAACAATTTAGGGCGTGAAATTACCAAGGAACTCTGTTTTCACGATCATTTATAACAAATTTAGCCAAAATCTGGCTAAAAAAGTGACTTTCCACTTGCTGAATATGGATATCCATGAGAGGTGTAAGTGTGGCACAGCTAACCCGTGCTCTGGTTAGTGATACTCTGTCCCTGCTTTGCTGGCCCTGCAACTCTCTCACTCCATGCTTGTGATCATTGTCAGGGGAGAGATTCATTAGTTCAGTAGGGTTTTTTAATTGAGAAAATAACTTCTTTTGGTTAAAAAGCCAGAAGCTGGCATTCCCACCTCATCCAGCCTAATCCTGGCAGGAGTTAGGTGAGCTCCACCGCATGCTCTGGGGTAACTGCAGGATGGGATCCCGTGCCCAGGCAGAAGGGGTGACTGTGAGCCTGGCTGGAGGAGTTCAGTTGGAGTTCAGTAGAAAAGAGATCTGAAGCAGCAGAAAATGGTGAGAGGTCATTATGCTGAAACAAAAGGTGGGGGCGGGGGGGGGAATAATGCCAGCTATAAAATATATTATGGAAGAAATTCTGTTAGTTTTTATAGATTTTATTTTTGAAAGATCTAAAAATAAAGTTTGTGGGGAAATTTTCTTGGATTTAGTTTACACAAGGATCTCTGTGCTGTTACAGTTAATGTAGAGAAGGAACACAGCACAGGAATAATCTATTACTGTTGTTGTTTGGTATAGTAAGTACAGAATAAGGAGGCCTGTTGCCAAAGAAGAGGAAATTGTATGTGTGGAATAAAAAGTCTTAACACGATTATCGGATTCTGTTTTCAGCAGCAGAGGCAGCACATTAAGTGTTCTGGTGTCTGTGGGCTGCATTTCCTGGCTACACTTGATTATGTTTCAAAACATGCCATATCAATTGCATTGCCCCATGTCTACCGCAGGAAAAATCCTTGCAGTATCACATAAGGAAGGGAAATATAATTTCATCTTTTGTCCCACCTATGGAGGGAGGAATGGCTTCCTCCTCCACAGTGCTTTCTGAGAGGATGGATTTGTTTCCCAGGTAGATGTTGCTTCTGGAGGATGTCTGAAAAAACATCCTGACAGTGCCATGGTACCACAGTAGTCACTTTCCATTGGAGCCTTATTACTTTGGTATCTTCCAGGGATGCAGCTCCACCTAAAAGATAAGGAAAATAACCTCCAGCTCTGTCTCTATCTTACTGTAATAAACAGGGGAACACCCACATCCCATTGCTACTGCAAGCCAGCTGTGGAGACTGGAGTACCCATGCTCTCTTGTAGGCAAGCTTTTTCAAAGTATTGTGTTTTTCAGGGGGTTTTGCTGAATTACTCACTGACCATGTTTCTTCAGTGGAGAAAAACTGTAAAATGTGGCACTATTTGCCTGTATGAGGACTCAGGATTATCCCCAAAGTCTTTAGCTCTGCTGTATCTGCGTGGAGACAGGTCCTGTGGTGTCTCAAACAACTGCCACACTGGAAACACAAGACATGCTGTTAAATATATGTAGTGCATGTAGGAGAAACCTCTGTTCCAAGAGAGCTTGGTCTTTGGTCTTTAATTTATACAGAGCTTTCCTCCTGTACCAGGGTGCTGTGAAAAAGAGAGGTGAGGAGGGTGTATTGCTGTGGTGGATGTGCCACCAGACTTGGGGATGTTTGTGTTGGCGCTGGAATAAGTGGGACCTTTTGCAGCACAGAGATCTGGGAGTGCAGCTCCTCTTCCCATTCTGGCTGTACAAGGAGCTCACATGCACAAGACAAAGCCTCCCTCACAGGGTCAGGGAGCAGTCAGCACTGTTGGAGAGACTTGGGAAAGGTAACTTGAAGTTCAGGGCACAAGCCATGCAATTTTTCTCCCCTTCTTCAGCTGCTGTCACAGAAGAACCAAATGGTCATTTCTGTTTGCTGTAGGCCAGAGATCCTTTATGCACTTCCAAGTCTTAAAACAAATAAAGTAAATCAATAAGGTGCTATCATGCTTTGCATGTGGGGTAATTAATTTATAAAGTGAAAACTGTTGGAGTTTCAAAGCAATGAATCAAAGATAATTTCATTAGTGACTGCCTTTATATTGTCCTCATTCATGGTGCAGATTGAGTGACATGAGTTCTTGTTAATGTGTTTGTGTAATTGTCAAATCTGACTTTTTTCAGATACTTGGAAGGAAACCATCTGCCTGCTGTGCCGAAGGGGCTCTCTGCCTTCAGACACCTGACACTGATGTAAGAAACACGTGGTTTCAATGTTAGGAAAATTGCATGACTCTTTCTGCACTATGCTGTTGGTGGAACATAAATAATTAGTATTTGGGGGGGGTGGAAAACACCAAACCCCAAAACCTTCTGTAATTTGAATTTGGAAAGAATTTCACGGTGGACGCTGCTGCCAATAAATGTTCATAAAGAGTGAGGTGCCTGAGAAGCCCCTTGCTCTGCAGGACATCGAGAGGATGAAACTCTCACACTGGCTGCTGCAGTTTCACTTGGCAGATTTATCTGTAAAGGTCATTAGCAGAGGAGACACATTAATTTGTGCTAGATGAGGCAGTATTTATAATGCTAAGGCAATGACAATTTGCATAGCTGTTTCTGCTGTGAACAGGCATCCAGATAGAGACACAGCTAGGCTTTGTTCTGTGAATTGCTCCCTGAAATACGCAGGAATGACATTTCCTGCCTCAACTATTTATCAGGAATTTTCAAATGCTGTTGCAATCAGCTGTGCAGATACTCCAGTCAAATGGGCTGGACTACCTCAGACAAAAACAACATGGAGGAAAAACTGGAATCCTTTGTTTTAAGAGTGTTTTTTATTTGGAAACATCTCTAATTTTGCTTTTCAAGGAAGACCAATAACAAAACAAAATGTTCTGGTCGAGCCTAAAAGACTTTTTAAAATGAAAAATGAAATTTTGTTCTAGTAGCTGTCAATATGAAGAGCATATGGAAATGGGGTGCCTAGATTATATTGCAAAGCAAGTTGGAATAGTAAATATTCAGCAGTATTTGTATCATTTATTCATTTGTTCTTTTCATTGAATGCTATATGCTGGAGGTATGCCTTAATATGTCTGAGCCTGAGGCTTTTTAGGGGAGTCTGATGTGCTTTTCCATTAAAGCTCATTCAAAACTGGTCAGAAAATACACCAGTTGATAATATGTGACTTTTCAATTTCTTCAAGCATTTGCTGTGCAGATATTATGTAATCTTTTAAAAAAGGCATATTTCATAATTCATACATGTAAATTTTATTTTCTCTGTGTGTTTCTTCAGTGATTTGAGCAACAACAGCATCAGTGTATTGGCCAACCACACCTTCAGCAACATGACTCAGTTATCAACGCTGTAAGTAGCCCAAGTTTTGATAACAGTTTTTTAATTGCTTTTCCAACACCATCTTAGCTGTTGAGCAATTAGTGTAGATCTTGTTGCTTAAGCATGTGGCTTTCCATGCTTCTCTGTGGTTGAATTAGTAGAGAAATAATCCAAGCCAACACAGAGTTGTGACTGTGCTCTCCCCTTCTGCAGCATCCTGAGTTACAACAGGCTCCGGTGCATCCCCGTCCACGCCTTCAACGGGCTCCGGTCTCTGCGAGTGCTGTAAGTGCAACTCCTCCAAAGCAGCTGAGCTGCAGCTGTGTTAGACTGCAGCTGATGGCAGGGAGGGTTTAATGGGCAGGTGGTCATGAATATTTTCACATAATTAGCTTCAATGTACTTGTACTCTGGTGCAAATTGCCTGGTGGAGGCCAGAGCAGGTGAGTGCTAAGGAAGCAATTATGTATTTGCAGGATGAGCAGCTTTTCTCTGAAAGCTCAGGTACAGGACCTGTTGTGAAAACAGGTCTCCAAAAGACTGCATAGAGTCTGCCTCTTCTGCCTGAACAATGTTTGGGTGTTCCACAGCAAAGGACTTTTCTCTTTGTCTGTAAAAACTTGGTTGTAGAGTGTGAGTTTCCATTGGATGCTTCAGCAAGAGTGTAGTTGTGGAAAACTCGTGCATTTTCAGAATATTTTCTACTGATTCAGATTTATGCAGGCAAGTTTTTACACAAAAGAATGCAATCTGAAGGGAAGTTAGAAGCCCCCATGCTAAATCAGTGAATAAATCAGGCCAGTGGCTGGGCACCAGTAATGTTGAGATGCCTGTCTCAAATGTCCTGAAGTTGTGAATGAAATTACACCTCATATTGAGTGGGGGCCTACTCAGAGACATCCATGTGTGGTTTATTTCTTGGGAGGTCCTTTTCTGTACTCTTCCTTTCTTTCTAGTGCAGCTGCTTTCAGCAGCTTTCTGGATTGAACCATTTGTTTACAATCTCTTGTTAAAGTCATCTTCATATTGTCTCAGAGTGTGGGCTGTGGGCCTGTTCCTCACAGCAAGAGCCTCCTCCCAGCTTTCCTCAGGCATCTACAGGACTGGCTCCTGCTTCTGTCTCATATTCACTGCCTCTCACCATCAGAAACAAACCCTGGGCTGGGTTTGCTCAGTTGCTTTTGTGGACACCTGGCCCCCTGTGCAGCTGTCAGGAAGGTGGAGAAGGCACCTTCCTCCCCACAGCCCAGAAGCACAAGTGGGTCACCAGGACTTGCACAGTAACTAAAGAGGATAAATTAAATAGCTTGTCTGTGGTGAGATTGTTCAATGTGCTGAAGGAAAAGAGCTCTGAACAGTCAAAGGTCAGGGCAGAGGAGCTGAAGGTTGTCCTGAGTGCTTTGAAACTTCACATTAGTATTTTCTCTGTTGAAAAAAAAAAAAACAATAGATGACATTCACATGCAGAAGTTTGTGTTAATTTAAAAAGCAGTGGTTGCTGTGCACTGACTCCATAAATGTGGAATCAAAGTGTCAACATGGACAGTACTGGGATTGTGGAAGCAATAAGGCAGAGCAGCTTGGCTGAGACCTTTCACTGTGGTTTCAGTGGTGAAACAGATATCTCAGTTTCAACCTCCCAAATTACAAGACAGCTTTGGATTCCCACTTTTCATTAGTAAATACGAGAAAGATACGTGATTTGGATTTGTTGTTTTAAGTTTGGCTTGGGATCCTGATTTCTAGTGCACTAGGATGGTCACATTTGAGCTGTTACATGAGTCCTGAAATTCAGCCACAGATTAATATATTCTGTTTCATGGCCAAATAAATTATTCCATATGGAGCTGTCTTCTGGCTTGCTTCTGATATGCAAGCTAGCTTGATTAAAGCTTGTGTGGGGCTCTCTACCCTGAATTACAGTGTAGATAAACCATGCCTCCCTCTTTCCAATAGCTACAATTTGTCTTTTCACTTCTGTTCTTGCTGGCCACAATATGGGCAGAAACAGAGGGCGGTATTCTAATGACAACTGTTGTTATTTTGGCTTTTTCAAATGATCTGCTAATCAAATTGAAAAAATATCTTCCTCTTTCAAGGGAGAAACTCCTCACTGCCTTGCACAGAGCAGTGAAATGAAGCCTAAATGGGAATCTCTGTTTGTGCTCCCTGCATTTGAAAGCCTCCAGATTGATTTGATTTATTATGGCCCACAAAACTCTGGTATCAGCTACAACTTTTGCCACGTGTCCTCACTGTTGCTACTAAAAATCAATTCTCCAAAGAGAAAATGGTTTCCAAGAGACAATATGAAATCTGTTATTGTCATTTTTTTATTATCCATGCTCTCAGGGGAACTTAAAAGAGGAAACATCAGCAAAACAATTTCCACCTTTTTTTTTAATACGAAGAAGATAGGGATCTCATTACCTTTGGCTGTGTGTGCCTTTGAAGGTAGCAGACCCTTCTCAGGAAGGTCTTCCAAATTCCTTATGTTTTCTTTATTTTTTGCCTCTCTAGTAAATGCAGTAAATAAGTGCTTTGAAAATCAGAATAATCACAGCTGCATGATGCACTTGGTCTTAGACAGATACTTCATTCTCTCTTCCCTTTCTTAGATTTTTCAGCACAGGCCCAAGTGAGAAAACTGCAGAGTCAACATGTTTATGTTTGAACCTTAATATCTATCAGTGTTTACACAATCAGGTCTTTAATCTCAGCCTTCACATGGTTTATCCACAACGGCAGCCAAAGGGTGCTGGGGAGCACACGACATAAAGTCTGGAGAATTTTTTTAATAAGCAGAAAGTGATATCAGTAGGTTTTTGAGCCAAAGCTATTACCGTGAAAAGTTGTGGGTTTGTTTTTTAGTTAATTTGTCCAAAGCTAGTCTTCTTAGAAACTAAATATAAACAGATTAAGGAAACTGAGATTGAGACAAGTTATAAGTATTAGAACTCTCTGGATGACCTGAACAGATTATTTTAAGGATTATTTTGTAATCACATATTTTTATATGTGACTTAAGAGGCAAAGTACAGAAATCAAAATACTTTCTAAGGTCACTAAATAATTGTCCATGTTATAGTTAGGGAAAAAAGGGATAAAATTACCTACTGAATATTCTATTAACAGATATTCTAGTTCTACTGAAAACTGAAGGATATTTCCTGCAGTTCAAAGCTCAGACAAGCAGTAGTATCTCTGCTGATAAAGCTGTCACCAATAATCTTCAGGCACAACTTCGGAACCAGTTTTTGCAATACACTTTCATTGGTGGGTGCTGCACTGATTTGACCTAAGAGAAGTATTTGTCTGTTTCTTTACTATTATTATTTTGCATCACAGAATGATCCCTTGTATTTATCCAGTCACTTTGTAAAAGCTCTGCTGTTGTGAGCATTGAGCAGTGACACTGTGGCTTCCCCCTTTCCCTGACATCCGAGCTGTGTCGGTTCCTGCAGGGTTTGGCACCCTCTGGGGCTCCCTGTAGGTGTTTGCCCTTGATGGGTTGTGGCTCTGTGAGCTCGACCCTTTGGCCACATTTCTGTCCTCACAAAAACACATCCCCCCTGTGTCTGTAGTAACCTAATGCTGTGGACAATGGGCTGGCATGCAGGACGTGGGAAGGGTTCGTAAAAGAAAAACAACCAGAGAACCCCAGCCCAAAAGGATATGTTGAATTAATTTCCTTCCCTGAAGACAAAGGAATAAAGTTAGTGAGATTCCATGGAGAAGGAAGTTTTAATTTCAAGAATTCTTGAGTGTTCTGTTACTCTGTCCTCCAGAGGAGATCCACATCACCTCAAATCCATACCCCTGCTGTGCACTAGAGTTTAGACAAGAGGATCCCTAGAAGTTGTGCTTTTGAGGGAGAATACACACATCAGTGTGTGTGCTTTAACTGTCCTAATGTTAAAATTTTATTTGACTATTTGCGGATAAGAATTTTTGGTATAAAAATGTGTTCCTGATGTAGATCCAAGAGGAAAGATTTTGTTGCACTGTTGAATTCTCTTGCCACTATTTATTATTGTGAGTTTTAAGCAGGGTTTAGAATTTGTCATTTAATTTTAGTTGCAGGAGTGATGATGTTGCTGACATGATTTTTTTTTATTAAAACACAAGCATTTGCATCCATGAAACACCTCGGTGTTTGGGACATGTAATAAAGCCAATCATTCTAAGGTTTTTATATTTGATGGGTTTAACTTCTTACAGATAAATGGCTATGTCATTCTTCAGCTTCTCTTGGATGTTTCCAATACACCTAGGAAAGAAAATGTACCCCTTCACAGGATAAACATTACTGATACAACCCAAAGATTAATATAAGTTCTGTCATCTGTTTACAGAGAATTGTCTTGCAGATCTTGAAGCCATTTAAAAGATCAGCAGTAAGCTCATTATGGGCAGCTGCTTATTTAAATGTGCTCATTTCCTTAAACACTGATGACAAGTGGATGGGTAGTCCTTCTCACACCAACAAAATACCCCTTGTCTAATAGCTGTGGGGTTTGTCTCAGTCAGTTGGTCATTCTATACAGAATGAGTGAGTGTGTTTTATCTGGAGTTACTGTGTGGGAGCTCATATCCTTCCTGTTCCTGTTCAGATTAATTTCTTGGAGATACACCCTTACATATGCCAAGTTATTATTGATAGTCAAAACCAAGGTATGCTTAAAAGAAAATTTCAGACTCAGGATGTTGGAAGGGCATCATGTAGATCCTGGTGCAGCTTATAGTGGTGTTAGGGAAGAAAGGTTGCAAAAAACAGGTGCTTTTGTTTTCATTTGGGACTATTGTCCATTTCCATGGGTTGAGATTTGGGTTGTTTTAAACTCAATGTTTCAACAATATGTGCACTTACAGAAATAAAAGATGTGACTGCTGTGTCAGCAAATCAAACAGTAAGTTAGAAAATGAATGACTTAAGGGCAAGAGCTGCTACAAAACACACAGCAGCTCTCTGTTTTCCACCCTCCTCTGCCATGTCTGGAGCACTGACGGTAATTCCCATTTACGTTTCCCCACACACAAATGTATATCTCAGAAAAGAGATAAAGTGGGTGCTTAAATTGTCCTGGAAACAGTGGAGAACCCTTTCACTCCTTTCAGGGGTCCTGAAAATGCTGCTAAAAAATGATAGTTCCTTTGCACAGGGTGAATAATGTCCTAAAACTGATTTCAGGTGCTTTCCTTGGTAGCACAGAGAGGTATTCTCTACTGTAAGAACGGGAAAGTGTGGCTGTATTTACCCTTGGGGACCCTTGGTCTCTCTCCTAGGATCTCTCTGCAGTCAATACCTAATTTAACTTTCACAATTCTTATTTCCCCTGCTCTGTCTCTGCTGTGCTTCTGGCTAATGGGATTGTATAAGAGAGCACAGGTCTGTATGTGAGGGTCTGCTTGTCATCAATACAGTTCTGGTAGCATAAATGGTATGTCACCTTTTTAATTTTACAGCAGTACTCACCAGCAATTCTGATTGCATCATTGTTTTCAATGCCAGCATTTAGAGATAGTAGTGATAAAGCGTGGAAGTTCATGAGTTGTGAAACTCATAGAAACTCTCAAAGAATCAAAATTAAATACCCTTTTTAAGCATCAATTCCTTCAGTTGCAGGGAGCAGACAAAATACTGTGGTTTGATACCTTCCTGCTTCTCCCCCTTCTAGGACACTCCATGGAAACGATATTTCCAGTGTTCCCGAAGGTTCTTTCAACGACCTGGTGTCCCTGTCCCATCTGTAAGTACTTCTGCCTGGGTTCATCTCTTTGATTGATGGTTTCAGATTTGTAAAGCAGTGCATGTTGGTACCAGTGTAGGATTGCATTGCTTTTTTGTTTTTCCTGCTCACTTTCCGTAATGTGCTCTGGATATTCATAGTGCATCAGTTCAAAGGAAATAAAAAAATGCTAGAACCTGTTGTTATTAGTTATAAAAATATTTTCTTAAGGAAAACCAAATGAGCAAGTGTGACAGTTTTCTCTGCTGTGGACTTTGTGTTTAAAGTTTTCTTTCAGCATTGTCAATGTGAAATGCAGAGTGTATGATGGTCTGAGAATGAGACAGGAAACCTCCCACAAAGAGCAAATATTAAGCAAATGTGAATTCTTTGCTTAATAAGTGTCATATGTTTTGCATACTGAAATGTTGTCAGTATATGGACTTGTTGATGAATCACTGCTGCAAGACATATATATTTAATCACATGGAAATTGGTCATTTCACAGCATTCATACTTCGTTCCATAGTTTGCAAAAATTATTAGACATTCAGCTTTTTGAGGAAATCACCGTTGTGCTGGTAAAGGGCCAGGAGACTTTCAAATGCAGTTTAGCTGACGAAAGAACAGACAAAGAGCTGCAATGGCTCCAAACTAAACTTGAGTGACCAGAAAATGCTTTTTCACTGAGGTAGTGTGTGCTCCTTCACAGTATTGGGCAATAGATGTAGGAAAAGTGATTTTGTGTGGCATATTTCTTGATTACTATCCTCAGTTTATCAGAGGGTTTGTCTTGGTCCCTCTGAGAAGCGAGTGGTTTCATAGGCTGATACAGATGTTTTCTGCCCTGATGCTGATGTACACATGTGTGCATTTAACACAGGTTTATATCTATTTATTGTCTCTTTTCAACCTTTAACATGCCCTCCAGAACACTTCCCTGAACACCAGATTCAGCTGGATATTTAGATATTTTCTGGATAGCAGATACATCCCTGGGCTTTATGTTTCTGTGTAGCTTCTGTCTCTGTTCCTCTCTGGACAATAAAAAAAAAAATATCTCGGATTGGTAGTGACAGAAATCATGACAGCAACTTGGGCAACTTGAGCAGAGAAATAATCTTCTCTGTTTCCAGCTTACACCTTGGTATCATTGGTTTTGTGCAAAATGTATTTGTTTTTCCTGTTCCCAGTTTAGTCAAGTCATTTTGTGTGTTTGGGATTGAAAGTCTGACTGAGCTGAAGCCGTGCACCTCCTTCTGGAAGTGCAGTGACACCTCCCATACTGGGAATCTGGCTTCTGGGGGTATTTTTAGAACTCAAGAAATAAACGTATCGTGTCCCATTTGTTTGGATTTCCCTCAGGGTTTGCATTAAATGAAGTGCAGATTCAGTTTTCCTGGGTAAACCGTTCACCTTAGGGAGTGATAAAAGCCCCTTTGGCCCAATACAATCTCTGCAGTCTTTCTGTTTAGATATATGTGCTGCCAGAAATGTAAAATACACAAAGCCCAAATGAACAGTAATAAATAGGATCCATAAAATAAATAAGACCTGTCTGGGGTGTAATTTGCGCAGTTGAGCAGTTGAATTTTACAGTGCAATAGTGCTCTCCAGTTTCTTAAAGAGGATCCTGAAACTTTTAGCAACCACAATGAATTTTTTCTTCACATGCCAGAAAAAGCTGTGCTTACTCAAACCTAGTCATATATAATTGAAAATAAATGCATTTTGAGCTCCTCCTGATATATAGATCTTCAAGGAGAAAGCATGCACTTGGAGTCAGTTTGAAAATGATAGAAGGAGTTGCTACCCATCAACCTCTTAAGGCATGGAAGAACAAAAATTTTTCTTAACTGTGCAAGGTGTGTGGCTGAGGGTGGGATTGGTGTTCTGGCAGAGGCGAGCTGAGTACCAGGGTGTGGATCAGGATGGTCAGCCCAGGCCTCCTGTGTCAGGACAAGGGGGACATCAAACTAGCTTTTAGAATTGCAAAGAGATGTTTGTGTAGCATAGACAAAAGTACAGATTTTAGTCGGACACTTTTGCAGCAGTTTTGAGTTGGTCTGTAATTGGAAGAACAAAAGGGAAATCTAGATGATCCAATCACTTTCTCCATAGCTGTTTAAAGCCTGTAGGAAAATATTCACCAAATTTCTTCTACGTCGTAAACATCATCTCCCTGAAATGGAAATATTATAACAAACTGTGTGGCTTTAGCTCACTAAATTTGGAGGTAGGTTTTTATGTGCTGTACCCTGCTTTTTTTACTATTTATTACTTTATTTAGTTGAATCCTATAATTGTCTATTTAAGCCATGACTCTACTAATGTTTTTAGTCCAGGGCAATGATAAGAATGCTACAGCACTACTGTAGGATCAAGTATAATGTTACTTTAAAAGAATCCAAAATCTGCTGGGATGGAACTGGGATGCAGTTCCTGTCGTTGCTGTCCTCACCATTCTTTGATTCAGTGTCCCAAGTACTGCCCACGCACAAGCTGACCCTGGGGCACTCCAGGAATTCCACAAACCCTAGGGAATGGATGATGTTGGGTACAGCAGGTATTTCCAACATATTTGCCATACAGTGGGATTCCTAATCCTGCTGAATCGTCTTTACTCCAATTTTTATTAACTACCTGTAAAAATAAACTGTCCTGTCCTCTGTTTTTCAACATTATCACAGATAGAGTTTTTTAATTGACTTTATTCAGAGTTGCCTCTGAAACAAAATAAGTGTCTGAACAGAAATATCTGCTCAACATTTTGAAAATGCTGCTGGTATTTCCTTACAAGGAAATTCAGGGTATTTCCTTACAGCGCAAGATATTTTTACCTTCTGGAAATATTTTGCTATAATGGGCAAAGAAATCAAGAAAGTATGTTAGAACTCATGAATTAAAATCTGATAATTATCTCTAGTTCCTAGAAATAATTGCTTTAAAAATTAAAAAAAAAAAACCAAACTCAACCCAACTCAACCCAAATTCAAGGCAAAAACCCCAAAACAAAGTACAAACCACAACCAGAAGTGTGGAAGGATACATGTGATAATTTCTGAAGTTGTCAACAATGTTATTAGTAATCATTTCTAGTGACTGTAGAGCAACTGTGTTTCTAATGTAGTTTATAAATATTAATTAACATGGTAACAATCTTTCCGTTGTCCTCCCACTCACATTTTGTATATGGCAGTTGCTCAACACTAAAAATTTCTCAGCTTTCACTGCTGCATTTTGTTTGACCTTGGACAAGTGAGCCAGTTGATCAGTTACAGGGTGAAAAAGTCAACCCAGTAGTTTTTTTCCATTGTAAGCAATGGATTTACAGGAGGAGTGGATGGATATTTTTTAATGCAGAGCTGCAGTACACATTTAATTTTGATGAATGAGCCCCAGACAGGGTTTGAACCTATGAACTCTCATTATGAATCTGTCTAGGGCACAGTGGGTTCATTAGTCACTCCAATAGAAATGTATCAACAAATTTACTGAGGTTTCTGTCTTAATATCCTGCCTGATATGTTTTTATTTGAAAGAAGCTTGAGTTTAAAGTAGCATCTTAAAAATAGTTTATAGCATATGCAGAAATTTTGAAGTCTAAAAACCAATTTGAATCATTGTTTTCTTTAGTATCTCTTCCTTGTGCTATTCTTTATTTAGTTTATTTTCCTCTGATGGCAATTCAGGTGTTGTACAGCTGAAGTCTTACGTTGACTTTGAGCAAAATAAATAAAGACTTTCAACATAAATTTCTTCACATTTTCAACACATAGTTGTCTTCAAAGTGACTTTTCTGAAGTCTGAACTTTGTAATTGACTGATTTCCTGAGAAGACACTTTCTTTAAGAGAAAGAGAACTACAAATGAGTAAAGGTAGCACCAAAATTTAAGGTTAAAAGGTTGGTTTTCTTTTGGATACATGTCCATGAATAAAGGGAAAATTCTCAGAATTATAATTTCACTGTGTAATTGCATCTTCTTCAACTATTTGACCGAACTCAAATGATGGGTCAAGCAGCAAATGTGTTTTCAAAGTCATAAATAAACTTAGCAGACACTGGATTGCAGTTTGGAAAATGGAGGTATCCTCTGCATGTGTGCTTTGTCTGGTGAGGAGTCATAAGTGTGGGCCATCAGATCCAAACTAAATTACAAAATTCAGTGTTAGAATATGCTCAGGAAGGACAAAGAATTAAATAAAGGGAATCAATGTGATAAATTTGATGAAAGCAATATGTCTGGTGACATTGCTCAAGCACAATTGTTTGAAAGAGGGATTTCTTCTAAGGTATTTACACAACTTCCCTAACTAATGATGGGAAGAAAGGAGAAGAACAGGAATACTGCAGGAGATTAATCTAAAATCCTTCTGAACCCTCATCAGATCTTTCCCACATTGTGAAACAAAGCGTCACTGTAGAAGTGTAGAATAAAATGTGCCTCGGTGAGATCAGAGCTGTTATCTTTGCCAAATAACCTGTGCTCATTGCTTTGCACCCCAAGGGCTCTGGGCACCAACCCCCTGCACTGCGACTGCCACCTGCGCTGGCTCTCCGAGTGGGTGAAGGCGGGATACAAGGAGCCCGGGATCGCCCGCTGCCGCGGCCCCGAAGCCATGGTGGACAGGCTGCTGCTCACCACCCCCACCCACCACTTCCAGTGCAAAGGTAGGAGCCAGCTGGGACCCTCTGCCCTGTGCTGCCCACAGGGCTTTAGTTTCACACCCTTGGTTTTGTGTGTTCACAGGGCAGTTGGGTTTGGGTTTCGTTTTCTGAACCGTCGCGTTCCTTCCAAGTTGCGTTTTCTTGTGTTCTTCCCCAAAGTGCAGTTAACTGCTCCACTGGCAGGAAAACCAGGGAGCCTCAGAGCAGGGAGTGTTCCTGATGCTCACACCAGGTTATGTAATGGCATGTTAGTATGTAGGGTGTTGTTAGAACTTCTTGGAACAAATAATTTGTTTTGGCCTGTGACTTACCCCAAAAAAATTTGGGAAAATAAGAGTTGTTATAAAAACATAGAGAACTGTAGTTATTACGTACATTTACATGAAAACTGAGGAACTGAGAATTCTTCCGGAAAGCAAATATTTACCAAAAGTACGTTTTCATCTGCTGATCTGCAAACTGTTCCCATCAGCTGTGATTCAGAAACTGCAGATTATGGAAAACGTGTCATGTCCGAATTCAGTGTGCATTCATTCAGGAGAGGGCTGAGGTGCAGCTCTGAACAATTTGGGGTACTCAGTGACAGGAGTGTACTGTGTTAGAGAGCAGTCAGGCATGATAAGGAGCACACTTTTTGTGGATTAAGTAAGGAGCTCATTAGTGAGTTGAGATTAAGACGTAGCTGGATGTTCTCATAAAAAAAAAAAAAAAGTTAAGGAGGTTTTCTTAGCTTACCAGCAAGTACTTGAAGATGGAGCTATGTTTATAGTGGAAAAGATGGATCAGTAGCCTCTCTTAGAAATGGAAATGAGGGCATAAAGCCTGTTTTTATGTCTCTCAGAGTGCCATGCCCATTTACACTACTGCCTGGCAGGGTGATTTTATAGGTGCTGGAATTAAACTGCTGAACAAACAAATGATGGTGTTGGGGTGAGTTTAAAACACAGGTTCCCAAGGCTGAGCTGAATTTTATGTCCTTTCAAATATATCTTTAATAACTGTAACCTTATAATTTAATTACTTTGAAATGTCAGTCTCAAAACTATCAGAACTCTGACCATAACTGTCAAACCACAGACTTTGCAATAGTCTCTTAAATGTGAAGTACAAATATAATAAGTACTAAAAATACCAAATAATGCACTTGTTCCCATGACATGAACCAAAGAAAATAATTGATTTTGTACATTAAACAGGGCCTGAAAACTTAACCAGAAAGAGAAGCTGGATGTCTTCTTCATTCTGAACCTGTGATAAATCAATAGTTGCACTCATTTCCTCTCTAAACTAAACAAGCAACTCTTAGGCAAAAGATAAGTAAATCTGTGATCCAGGATATTAGATGTAGTTGTATGCTTCTTATGTAAATATTGGATTGGTCCACTAGAAAGCTGGTGTGCTTTCTAATATCCTAAAGGTCTCCATGGCTTGCTTTATCTGAACAGAAAAGGAGAAAAAATATGTTGATTTGGAGTTGGTCTTAGCACAAGCAAAATCTGTGGAGGGTCTGGACAAGTGGCAGTAAAGGTCAAGAAACTCCAGGACCTAGAAAAATTCACCTTTGCTCATCACAGTACAAATATTTTGGAAACCAGTGAACGATTTGGCAGTCTCACTGTACCCCTTTCCCATTTCAGGGAGTGCTGAGCCCCAACTCCCCAAACCCCTGGGTCCCAGCATCAAGAGTGTGCCCGTGCTGGGCTGGGTACCTTGAGCTGCTGCATAGAGGTCACGCTCAGATGTCCTCTGGGACCTCCAGGAACTTTTACATTAGGAAAAAGAAAAAAGTATTTTAACTTATTCTTGTTAAAAATATGGGTTTAGCCTGTGAGTGAGCAGGAGATTATGTCTCAGCAGAGCCAAGAAAATAAAAGTGTGTTATGTGCAAGTCATGCAAACTCAGCTCTGCTTTTTATTAACTTGCCCTCCCAGCTATGCAGTAGAGGAAAGGAATGTGCTGGGCTGAGGGCATTTTGCTATATGGATTTATAAATCAAATCCACAAGGGCAAAGTAATGAACTACTTAACTGCTAGGAACTAACACTGTTCTTATTAGCTCCTACATTGATTGGCTTTGATCTATGCCATAGAAATAAATGGAAAATGTACATGTCTTATGAAATAAATAAATAATAGAACGAATTTCGTCTCACTGACCTCTAAATCTAAAAGAGCAACACTGCTGCCTGTCTCATGAGCTCTCAGAGGAGCCACCTTTGTTTATTCTTTGTCTATTTTACCATGAAGACAACTGTAACTCAGATATGTCACATTCCAGCCCCGCTCATTGCCAGGAATTCAGGTGTGATTTCCTCTTGCTGTCCTAACTCCAAGGTAAAAACATGTATGGCATGTAGGTAGACATAAACACAAAGATAGAATAGGATGACAATAGTCCTTTATTTAATTTTGGGATTTTTTTCTTCCTGTGTGTTTTTCCCCCATTACTGCACATGGCACTCCCAGTCAGTCCCTGGTGGCACCACTGTCACTACAGGACCAGGACACAGCCCAGGTGTTGTCACCTGAGACCCTTCAGTTCCCATTCCTGCCATGTTCTTACCCCTGCTGGTGCTCTGCAAGTGTTCAAAGTAAACAGTGAAGGTTTATTACTCATGCAGGATGATTCAAAGCAAATCCCAGACTGGAAGGGATTTTTTCATTCCTAACTCATTCCTAACTCATTCCTAACTCATTTCAGTTCTAACTCATTCCTAACTCTGGAGCTCCACCTTCTCTTGACCATCAAATATAAGCTTCTTTTCTTCACTTTCAGGATGTTTCACAATTTACTCCTTCTTACCATTTATCATGCAGTAACAGAAGCTCTGTGCCCACTTCTGATTAGTACAGGACCAATTTTAAATTATTTTTAAATACATTCCCTTAAAAATGAAATAAAATTATGTTAAGGTCTTTACTGCCTGATATAATTTAAGCCACTTTAAAGTGCTAGGTTTTATTTTTTATACATAAAAGCCAAGGAGTTAATACTTATTCGTATTTGAAATGTAGCCACTTGAAAAATCACCGTGTTGAAATTGTGACTATACCTGTGACTATACCTGTTACTATAACTGCCTAAATTAGCTTTCTGTAAAATCTCAGCCATAAAATATTGATTGACTTGGGACCCCAAATGTAATTAGTGTTGTTTTAGTCTGTGTTTGTTTTCCTGCTCACCTACATACTTCACTACTTCTCTGGAAGATTTCTGCTAAAAATATGAGGTTTATTACATGGTTTAAATATGGCCATGTGTATTTACCTGCATGTATTTACATCTGTGCATATTTTGCTTTATTGCACTTTTCTGAGGTGGCTCAGTGTTGATCATTCTTCTGGGTAGGGAAGAAAGTAAGTTTCAAACTCTGTTAAAATTAAGGATGGTAGAGAACTTTGCACCTAAATATTCCCATAGGCCTCTAACTAAATCTGTCTTGTGCATGGTTTTTATTTATGTTGTTGCATCTGCACTTTCATTCTTGTTATCAGCCATAGAAATGTCAGGTTACAGTTCCCTGGGGTTGCTGTTGCAGGATTTCCAGAGCTGAGAAAAGGAAAAATTGCTGAAAGCCATATATATATATATAACCCTCTCCCTGGAGGTTCCCAACATGCTTTTTTCAGAGCATATGTTTGCATCTTCAGGAGAATATAAGCATCATTGAGACTTGCCTAGCACTTGATTTAAGTACTTAAAGCCTCTCTGATCCCTGGGAATCCCATGGTGTCGTGCAGTGCACCTGCAGTTTGTGCATTTGCGCCAGTGCTTAGGAAAAAACGTTTGTGTGTGCATGGGAGGCGTTAATTTTGCAATCCAATTCTCTGCTAATGCTCTGTGCTTGCCTCTCCAGAGCCAGTGGATCTCAGTGTTGTGTCCAAGTGCAATCCCTGCCTCTCCAACCCCTGCAAGAACAATGGGACATGCAGCAGTGACCCAGTGGAGCTTTACCAGTGCACTTGCCCTTTTGGTTTCAAGGTATGACTCCAAATGAGCTACACGAGAAGCGAGGAACTGTTCCCCTTCACTTGTGTTTTTTTAATTGTTGTACTGTGAGAAGTTAATTTTACAGGCACCTGGCCTCCAAAGTTGCCTTGCTCAAGCAGGTTTGTGTGTGAATTTTCACCTGTGCCCTGCTACAAATTTCATCCCCTGCAGTTGGAATGGCTTTGCTTTGTGCTGTGACTACACAGTTCATCCTGAGAAACTGGCTCTGGCTGACCCTCTTTTGAGCAGGGTGGTTGGACTTTACAATCTCCAGAGGTCACTTCCAGCCGTGGGCATTCTCTGATTCTGTGATGTAGATATCCATGTAAAATGGCAAGTTGGTTTTATCCTCCTTTTAGTTTATTTTTTTTTCCAGCAACAAAATCACCATTTCATAGGCTTCCAGCCAAAGGGAAGGCAGTTCAGATGAGAATGAAGGGCCAGTTTGGTCCACAGTGACAGAATGTTGATACCTGGTAGTTTACATCCACCTTACACAGACTGATGAGCAGAAAGGTGATCACTGATCAGACACAACCCCTAAATCAGCTGTCTCTGAATTCAGAGCACTCATGTCCATAGAGGGATCTGCAAATACGAATCCTGTGGATGCCAGTCAGTGTGAGCAGTGCCAGCTTCCTGGTAACACATTGGGAAATGGAGAAAGGGTCACTGAGTAAAGCAGTTTCTTCAGTAGTGATGGATAACTCCCCTTGTTCACACTGCACTGTGAGAGTTTAAGGACACCAGGGCACTGTCTTAGAGCTGATGGAGCTGGAAATCTAGCTCAGGAGTCAGTAGCTGAAGGATTAAGTGTAAGTAATAAATGAGGCATATGATCTGTTCACAGCCTGGGGGGTTTCAGGTGTTATGGCCAAAGTAGGCTGCATCCTGCAGATTGGGATTTTATTTGCCTCTTTGGATATTTCTTACAGTCCTGGTCAGTTGAAACAGATGCTCATAAAACACAAAGTAATAAGAATTATAGGGGAGAAAAAGGAGGGCAAAACCAGACATAGGTGTGGGAAGTAAGCACAAGTATCTCTGTGTTACATTTCAGGTAGGATTTAGGAATTAATTGGTTGTGATGATATCACCATTTCCCTTCTCTGTTTGCCTGGGATACATCCCAGAGTAATTGCAATAGATCCCTGAAACACTGACAAAGGGAAGATATAAAGCTTATTTCTTCTATTTCACCCAGTGCCCCAACACTTAGTACTCAAGGATAATAACACTTCCCCTAAATAATTGAAAAAGGCATTGGAAATTTCCTGTAATTAAAAATCTTTCTACCCATTGGCATATCAACCAGAAACTTTTCTAGGATTTAAAAGACCATATCGTCAAAAATCTGTTTACCTGAAACTACTTGATAACAACCTGTTTATCTCCTCAGGTTAACAAGAGAATGGTCATTTTAATTTGATTTTTAACATAAATTAGGTGGAATTCTTCAGGTGGGAACTTGAAAAGTAAATTATTTCAGAACCAGCAGGAAAACACATAAATCTTTGTGTATATCTTACTCTGTAAGACAAGTATCATGAAGCAGGTGTCCAGGTTATTCTAAGTAAAAATGTGTTATGAGTATATCTTCTTTTTTGGCCCTTAGATTTTTGTTTGCTGGTTGTTCTTTTGGTTTTTTGCTGTATTCCTGATTCACAAAGTCACTGGTATAGATGCATTTATACTGCTAGAAGACACAGTTATGAAGGGAAGATTTATCTAAAAGAATAATCAAGAATAATCCTCTAGTTTATCAGCACACTGTAGTGTGCCTTAAGCCCCAGGATGCATCGTTTTCCTTGGAAGGGTTTTGGTAAATGCCTGATGTGACTCAGTTTAAACATCTCACAGAGCATCCAGCTTTGCTCCTCTCTCACTTTCTCAGGTGACATCAGTGTGTGAATGCAAACCCCAAAACCACTGTGAGCTTGTAAGCACCAAGCTGCCAGCCAAGCGTGGCAAAGAGCAAACAGAGCAGGCATGGCACTTGGAGCAGGGTTTAAAAATACTGACTGGATAACAGCTCAGGGAGAATTGGTGGAAATTTAATAAGCAAAAAAAGAACTGTGTGTCTTTACCACAGGTTTTTGAATAAAAATGAAATATGACAGGTCCAAATGCAAACCATATGAAAGGAGCACTCTATCTACCACGCAGTTCTCCACCAGAGATTCATGCTAATTCAATAACAATACCTTGCTTCCTTCTCACCAGCCAGCACCAAACAGCTCCATCCATCTGGAAGCTATTTCCCAGACCTTGATAAATTGCCCTAAATCTGCCCTCTCAGCATTTGTTATTCCTTGTTTGATGTAGATTTTCAAAAAATCCTGTGTGGAAGAGTGCATCAATAAAGTGAAAAACCCACCCTTTTCCAAATTTAAGCTGACGGCTTCATAATGTTCCCTGGACAGGGACAGACATTACAAGCAGCTTTCTGGGGTTCCTGTGCTCATGCCAGCCTTCAGAAAAAAGGGCAGCTAGCAGAAAGTCACCTAAGTTGCCAGTTGCCAACGTGGTGCCTGATGAATCAGGATGCTCTACCAGTTAACTGCATTCTCAAAAGCCTGTGGTCTGGTTTTCGCTGTCACACTGATGACGGTTCCATCTCTTACTTTTCATGCTCACAGAGATGTTTTTGCTATTGAATGTACATCTTGTGGGGCTTTTAGCCATATGTGGTGCTGCCCTTGATGGTTTGGGTAAACTCAAAATGAGGTAAGTCATGGACCACCTGAGCTGCGAGGCCAGAGGGCCCCAGTGGTGTTTGATTAGGACAGAAACAGAGACTGCTCACTCAGGAAAGGCCAAGGCTGAGCTGATAATGATCTTTGCTGCTTCTCTTTCCATGAAATGAGTGATGAATGTGCTTGTTGAAGATAAGCCATGGTTGAAACAGTGCTGTTGTGGTTGTACTTTGGGGAGAAAGCCCCAAGGAGTGGGATATGGCACTTCTAGCATCTGGCAGGCTCATGAGCAGGAGCTCCAGGGTGCCACCAGTGCTGGCAGGAGCTGGCTCTCCATGTTATGAAACACACAGGCATAGGTGTCATTATCCAGTGGGTTGGGGTTTTTTTCTCTTCTCCATAGCATTCTTTGAATGATTATTTAGATAATATGTGTGGTTTAGATTGTAAAGTCTGATTGTAAGTAGAGAGATGGAGCTTTCTTCTGCTGGAAATGCTGCTGGCCACCTGTAGAGCCAGTGTGTGTGAGTGCAGCTGGGGCTGGTGCATAGATAACAGGAACCTACAGTTCATTTATTCTGTAGAGCATGTGGCTTATAAGTATTCCCATTGACATTGCAAAATTGAGTCCATGGGTGTTGGAATTCAAGAGATTAATCAAACTTGCAATCAATAAGCCATTGAAAAAAAATTCATTTGAATAACTAGCAAAAACTAAGGTGAGTGAAACCAACACTCAGTGTATTTTGCCATTGCTGTATTCTGAAAATGCCCTTTTGGAGTTTTTTGGCTGATTTTTGTCTTTTATACTTTCTTTTTCTTAAAACTGAGGTAGCAACAAATAGAGAATAATTTGCTTTCTTTCAAATAGAATTATTTGTAGAACTGGGGAAAGAGTTTAAAATACGCTTTTGTTTTGTCTGAAATGAAAGAACATTGCCAACCCAGATCAGGAAGCCCAGTGCCTGCCTAGGAATCTCCACAGCCTCTCTGATTGCTCAGGTAAAGGAGCTGGAGCTGCTGGAATGCAGATGTTTGTCACCTCTGGATTCTGCTGTTACTGACAGCTGTCTGAAATGGAAAGTGAAGATAGGTAAAATTGGCACAGCTCTTATCCCACACTCCAGGCACCAGATGCTGATGCACATCTATGCTCTAAGTTTTATCCAAATCTATTCACCTCCCTGTTGAGTTCAGCCAGTGTCCTGACTTCTCTTGCAGCACTGCAGTGTCTTGAGGGTTCAAGCAATTTCACCAATCATCCAGAATGACAGATACAATTGGAAAAATCCTGGGTAAAGCTCTTGGGCTTTGGAGAGATAGCTTTCTTTGCAGCCAGACTCTTGTGGTGGGAGGCATTATAGTGAAGCCAGAATGGTATTTAGTGAGGAAGCTGGCTCCAAAGTTCTGCTAGGAACTTGGCTCTTCCCCCTCCTCACCCCCTACGTCTGCTTTTCGTCCCTGGGAACAAGGTTAGAAATGGCAGAGCAGGATGTCTCTGGGGTGTGGGGGATTCACACATATCCTGTGTTTGCACTGATACAAATTCTGTGCCAGCACTTGAGGGGGTCAGTGTAGCTGAGCAGGAGCCGTGGCTGCTGAGCACAAGGCTGACAGAAGGTTTCCTCAGCACTGCTCCTGTGCCACTGGTGCTGCCCTGGCTGTATCCCTGGCTCGTGGGGATGCTTGTGGCCTTGCCTGTGCTTGGAGCACGGGAAGTTTGCTGTATTTGCACTTTGCCACGTCGAGGTTCTGCAGCACGACACAAATAATCCGTGAGAGCCCTGCAATAATGGCAGTGTGGGGAGGATTCAGCACAGAACTCAGCGTGGGTGTGGTGGTGTTTGCTCATCTGCAGCTACCTGGGGCAGCTCTCACAGCTCAGGGGCCAGACTGTGCTTTTATTCCAACGGGGCAGTTTCTCAGTGGTGCTGACTCGGGTGGGGTTGAGTAGATGTAACCCAGGGTAGAGTTTGGCTGCTGCTGCCTGGTTTGTCAGGCTGATTCTGTGTGCAAGCGTAGCTCTGTGCTTTTGTCTCTTTGCCTCTATTAATATACACGTGTGGGTCCCCATGTGCATCCTTCGGCACACAAATAAATCCCCAGGCTGGAGTGGCAAAGGGAGAAGAAATTGGAAGGGGCTCTAAGCAGCCTGCCCTCATCCACATGAGCCAGGAGAGCAAATGCCTCTCTCTGCCTCCATGTGTTGCTCTGCCCTGGCCTCTCTTCTCTCCCGGTGTCAGGGTCGGGGGAACAGGCACTGGAATGTCAGCTCAATGCCAAGTTTTCATGTAGAAGGAATCAGTGCAGCAAAATGCTGTTGGTGTGAGGTGGTTCTGCCTTGAACTTTCATTCTAATAAATTCTCCTGGAGTGTGTGTTTATGTGATCTGGGGTGTTTTATTTCTGTTTGATCATTTTAACTATATTGAAAATGCTTATTAATGAATGTCGAAGAAGCATTTTCCACTCATAGTAAAATAAGAGAGAAAGCCTTTAGGGATGAGAGGTAATGGGTGGCCACATAAAATGAGTAGATCTGTATTTATGTGTAGATTTTTAGGGCAAACACCAATGTCAGCAGTAGCTGGTTGCAATTTCATATAAAGCTCCTAGGGCAGAAAAAACTGCAGAAATAACTATATTTTCTTCCATGTGCTTATTCTGTAAAATTTACCATGCATCAGTCAGACTTTTGTTACTTTCTTTTTGCCCTTTTTGTTGTAGTAGGTCTAAAGAAAATGGAGATTTCCATGTGGAAGAGCATAAAATGAAAGGCTTAGGGAGGGATTACCGCCCCAGTTGCTGGCTGAAGGTGTCGAGGCAGGAACACACCCACCACAGGCCCTGTAAAAACCCACTCATGTAGTGTGGCAGGCCCTAATGAGGGCTCTTAACAGTAAAGCCAGCTCTGAAGAAGTATTTCCATTTTTGTTAGGCCAACAAGAAAGCAGATGTTGAGCAGCTTCAGGCATTTGCTCTGTTTGTGCAGTGCTGCATCAGGAGCTGAGCAGCTCAGGGGGATGGGGAGCTGTACCCACAGGTGGGCACTGTCATGTCCCTTCTGTTGGATGGACAATCCAAAAGAATCTGTGTGGATTATTCCCCCTCACTTTGGTTTTACTACTGTTTTCCTGGTCTAGTTCTAAATGAGTGACCAGACTTCCAATCTTTCTTTTCCCAGGGTAAAGGAGAAGTTTTTGTTGGCGTTTAGTCTGAATTTCAGGCTCTTGTTCTTATGTTTGTTTGATCCTATTACACTAAATAAAAATTTTTCTTCCTCTGTGGTTTGTCTACCTTTCAGGTGATTTCTGGTTGCTATAACTCTGCTTAATCAAGTCCTGTTTAACCAGGTCTTAATTTTCTGCATCCCACCATTTCTGCACGATTGAACCAGTTGACGTAGTTGGCCACAGCTGAAAATCCTTATTGTAGATTTCCTTGTGATTTTCTGTCATCTGTTATCCTTGAGGCTTTCTTGGCACCGATTTTACTCGATGAAATGGCTTTTGGGTTTCTTTTGTTGTCCAAGAACATGACCAGAGATTTTCCTGGGAGGTTGATTGCCTTATTTTCTCCTTTCCTGTGGTGATGATGGAATTGATGAAGTTGCTATAAGCAGGCTAAGATGAAAAGAAGAGTAAACCCACTCCTGTTAATAGAAATGATCTAATGCCAGACTCGTTTGGGAATTAGATTGGGATTAGATTAGTGTGTGGGGGTGAGTGCAAAAACACTGCAGGTAAGGTTGTCCCAAAGCTCTCTGACCCCCATGGTCCCTGGGGTCCCCTCCTGCAAAGAACCTCTGAAATAAATATTATGCTCTTGCTTGTTATTATAGTGGTCATGCTTCCCTTGTTTAGTAGTCTGAAAAATTCATGTGCACGTTTGATTCTGAAATCACTGCTGCCTGCCTGGGTTACCTGCCGGTTCAGCCCACTATCAGATTGATACCAGAAAGGATTGCTGGTGTCTCTGAGCTGGAAAACCTTGTAAGGGAAGCTTTGCAGATCTTCCATGAGCAAAGCAGATTACACTGGCATTTCTGCTGAAATAATGTGTACTTCAGTGTGAGACCTTTTATCAGCAGAGAGCTGTTGCAAACCAAACGCCTGCATCCTTAACAAACAGGGAAGTGCCAGCAGAGGGTTCTTCCAAGGGACTGTGACTCTTCCAGCATATTTAGCTCTATTTATTTCAGAAACCCAGTGAGCTTTTTGGAGAGATTTTTTAATCACATAATCTCTGCCTCATGTTAGGCTTCATTGGGTTTCTGCTTGTAATGTGTGCCTCCTCTCCAGGCAGGCTGTTCAGTAGCTTAAGTATTAGGCATAGTTAATTTAAAATACAACAATTATATTTTATTTTATTTCTTAAATCATATTGATAGTATTTTTGCTATCTGTATAAATGTCCAGTCCTTATAACTTTCTCTACAGAATTCACATTAAAAAAGAGGCACTGACTTCTGGTAGTATGAAAGGGAAAGTTTATTGTCACTGCAAAATATACTTCAAAATAAATTGGCACTTAAGTATTTGGAAGGTACTACAAACAGTACCTTCAGTTCTCATTCCTGAATACTGGTTGAATTAGAGACTACATCAGAAATATTCAGTGTTGGATTTACATCAAATATATTGGGCTGTATTTTATGTATAGAGTCAACCCTCAGCAAAATTAACAATTTTCAGTGCCCCTAATTTTCTTCTGCGTCTCCCAAAATGTTCACACAATGGTCTGGATCAGTCAGTTGTAACCTTGGAAGCTCTAGAGTACATGCCCCATCCAGTCTGGAACCTCTGGACTCATTTCAGACGTGTGCTGTGTGAATTGACTCCGTGATGGATTAATGACATATCTCCTGTCATTGATTAAAAGCCCAAAAGACCATTGAAACCCAAAGTGCTTATGTGAGGAGAGGTTTAGAAGGGCAATCAGGATTTACATGGTAATTAATGTAATTACAAAATAAACCTCAGATGTCCACAGAGAATTAAATTCCATACTCATAGGAGAAGAAACAGAGTTTTTAAAAAATAATATGATGAATCCTTGCACTTTGACTTTGACAGGCATATTCTTGATTACTAGCTGGAGAGGTAATGGAAGGTGTATTATACCCTGGAGGGTCATAAATCTTTCTGATTTAAATAAAATGAGGCTTAAGAGGGCAGAGCTTGCCTAATTTTCTATAAATTGACAATTGTGATTTATTAACAAGGACAAGGAAGTCACTAAGAAGTGCTGCTGCCATGGCCAATTATGAATTATATATATGCCAGATGAAGCTAGACTGGTACAGGAGGTAACTACACAGTGCTGAAGATGGTGGGGTGTAAATATTGTCTGTATTTTTACTTTGGATAATAATACTGAGAAAGTTTGCAGAGGGAGCTAAATCAGCTGAGTGGTGGGAGGGGCAGCACAAGAACAATATCAGGGTCTCTTCATAAGCTGCCTTTTGTGCCATTTAGCAAATAGTATTTCTCATGTTTATGAGCAGCAGGCAACTCTGTTGTAGTATGGATGTGTCAGTGTAAGTACAGCTGTATAAACAGCGATACTGAACTGAAAATATAAATCAGATTATGCTAGGTAAATTCAGATTTATATTAAAAAACTTTTATTCCAAACTAGAGGTGGGTGAAATAAATTAATTTTTTATGTTAAATCAATTGGCTTCTAAACAGCAGTCCTCAGAAGGTACATTTTTATTACCCCATTGGGACGGGTGACTGAAGAGAAAGAGTTAATTCATCCCCAGTGTGAGTGGGGATTCATCCCTGAGGTGTGGGTGTCTATAGCAAGGTCTGTGTTCAGAAGGAGGAGTCACAAGATTTTTGTGAACAACAGATGATCAAAATCTTTCAATTTCCACCTGGCAATCTGAAAGCAGTCTGATCCAAAATTGCTGTGATATTATCCGTGCCTTGCCAAATAATTTGTATATATGCCTAAGCAGATGGATCTGACGTACGCCCTGCCAGCTCTTCGAGTTGCTTGACCTTGCCAGTGAGCATCAGATACATCTTTTCCAGATTGAGGCTTAGCCATTATGTCCGTGGCCAGAAAGAGCATAAACAAGGAAAACAGTATCACCTGGATCTACTGAAGAGCTTTGCATTACTGTGTGTGGATAACAGGGTTGTCTTCATGTATCTGAATATCAGTGCAAGCAGGAAATCAGTTTCAAATGACCTCACTGGTAAAATAACAGTCATTCCCAATGCTGTATGGTTTAGCCCTTCCTGTAAAAGAATTTAAGTTAATTTTATATTTTGAAGTTAGTGCCACTCTTCACACGGTTTACAACATCTCTAATTACTTAAAGGCATTCCCTTCCCAAAGCTGTGTTCGCAGGGATCGCTGAGGTGTCCCTGAAGTCCCTCATGCTGCAGTTAGCACCAGATGCCCTGCTAGCTTTCATGACTGCTGTAAGAATTGCAGTACATGTAAAACTTCTTTTTATGATCCCATTATAGCAAAAACTGGGTTTCCCTGCCTTGAAAGCCTCTGAAATACACAATTGTGAATAGAACTTGAGAGAATTTTCCTACCAAACTTGTAACTTAGTGTTTTGGCTTTGAGGCTGAATTCATGGTATCGTGTTTCCTTCGTCAATTATGCAAAATTATTCTTGTTTCTTCTTTGTGTTTATGGTTGCTAAATGTATTTATTACAGGGAAAACTGCTGAATGCCTCATTCTTTTTTCCCAGCTTCATTTTCTAGCGGAATTGAAGTTAATGTGATAAAACTTTGATCGCGAGACATCTCATTCCCTTCCTGCCCTGGAAAATTTCAATTTACCTTCCAATTTTGACTATTTTTGGCAAAGGGATAAAGGTTTCAAGTGGTGAGAGAAGTCACTGGTAAAAAATGCTATAAGGTAAAAATTAGCATCAGTTTATAGCTTATTGGATAGCTGCACGGCACAGCTTCAGGAAAACCTTTGATCAAAGTTCTCACTTTAATAAGCATGAAAGAAGTAAAACTCAAAGAAAAAAGCTCCATTCAAAAGTTCAGAGTGGATTCTCTTTCTACACTAAGTGTCTGTGTCTTCTATTGTGTCTGGATTTTTCCCCCTCTCCTTTCCTCTCATCCCATCCCATCTCATTCTTTTATACAAAACATCAGGAAATCACTGTTACACACCACATTTAGCCCTTCCCTCTGCTGTTGGACCTTGCAGGTCTGAATTTAAGGGCAGGTCCCAGGCACATCCAGGTGTAGTAAAACTCAAGTGCCTGTATTGACCTAGATCAGAATAATTCAGAAAACTTATAAAATACTTGCCATGCTCTGTGGGAGCAGAGCACAGTCCAACAAAGTGGCTGCAAGTGTCCCATTTATTCTTCATTTCCCAGATTAGGAGGCTGGAATGTTAAAGCTGGCAGATACTTGTAGGTTGGAATAACATTCCTGGATATATTCATGGAACACAGTGTGCTTCGCACTTATCTCTCTGTGAATTTTCCTTCCAGCCTATCATGAAGTGGAAGATTTACTAAGCCTTTTCCCTTAATGTAATGGTTTCTTATTAACTTCTGACCAGGAAACCTGTAAGACAAGTGTTTTAATGTTTGTGAGACTGAGAGTTGGACGTGGATGCATCCATCCCACTATTAGGAATGTAAAGGACAGAGTGTGCAATACAGTGTCTTTGTAGATGGTAATTTTGTCTGTTTTCCCTAAAAGCTTTAGCTGTATTTAGACCTTGATAATTAAGTTGTTTATGAAGATTTCCTGGTTCCTTATTTAAAGTCTCTATCAACTATATTTGTCTTCATTTAGTATTTTTACTAAACACATGAATGCTACCATCTGTTCTCCACATATACCATCTAAATAAATTTTATTATGAACACACTGTATGTTGTTAACAAGTCGAATAAACTTTGGTATTTCTGTTGTAGAGCTTATTTTCCAGCATGCTGTGAAACACTGTAGTCATTGAACAGGGCTGTAATTAGCTGGAAAGAGGTCTCCCTATTCACAAACCATTGAGGTTGGATAGACTCCTGCCTGTCTGCAGGTGTCTCCCTCGCTGCCTGGGTCGTGTTACTCCTGCAGTCAGCAGTGATGGTTTTATACACCAGGAAGTTTCCACCTTGTGCCTGTGTGAGCTCTGTGCTGCCAGCCCTTATCTGTGCCTACTGCTGCTAGAAACGGGAGGAGGATCACGTTGGGATGGACAGAGTTCAAATCTCTGCCTTGTGAGTGTGAATGAAACTCTCGGTCTACACAGACAATAATAATTCTTGAAAATTAATTGAAAAAATTATTGCAGTGGTTGAAACATTGTCAAGGCAAATGAGTGCTTTTTTTTACTGTATTATCCCTTGTTCTTCCTGCTGAGGTTCTTATTAGTTTTTGCTACTTGTTATTGGGTGTTTTATTGATCATGGTATAATGTTCCCAGTATTGGATTCTTGTAAAAGCTGGAATTTGGCACAGCAGTGCCGAGGAACAGCTTGTAGATACAGTAATGCCCAGTACGGGTAATTTCAAACAAAGAACTGACTCTTTCTATGTATGGTGGATAGTTCTGTTCTCATTCACTGAAATATGGAGCTGGAGCAGCCCAGATAAAGTCTGGACCAGCTGAGGTACTTCAGCTTTAAAAGGACAGCTGGACTCTGAACATATATGTCTTCTAATAAGTTGCAGAAATTTCCTGTTTCAATGCCTAAACCTTTCCACTCCTACAGAAAATGAGAGAAAATATATAAAAGTGTTTTGGATCTGATGCCTTCCTATCAGACTAGGCAAAAATTTATTGTATCCAAAAAAGCTCTGGAAGTAAAATATTACACACAGCGGGACTTTCATCCTCTTTCTGTGAATTCCTGAGACAGTTCTATCTTCTTGTCTGTCCTTGAAACAAAGTCTGTACCTCCATTTCTGCTTCAGACCTCATTAAAAGGCTCTTTAGTCTTGAAGCAAATAGACAATATTCTCCTTTGTAACAATAGTTATTTCCAGGAAATGGAACTCAAGGAGTATTTCCCAACTCACAGATAAATTAATTTTAGTGATGCTTGACAGCAATTCCATTTTTCCAGTAAGAAGTCTTACTGTAAATTGAGACTAGAGAATTGTATTATTCATTTGAAAGATGTTTCTAGAATGTCTTTAGGCTCTTCTGGGTAGTGACAGTCTCATATAGAAATAAAATGGCCTTGCTTTGCTGTAGATTTATTAGTACTGCTATTTTCTGCAGCTTCTCTCCTCTCAGAATTCTTTGTTTCTCAAAGTCTTCCTTGTTAGAGAAGCTGTACTTGTTTTGTGGGCTCGCAATGTGCTGTTGATAAAGTCATCTCAGATAAGATAATCCCCAGAGAAGGATTAAGTGTTGTTTGACCATTTATTACAGTGAGTAAACTGAGTCAGAGAGACTCTAATTTTCTTAAAGCTACATAGCAGCTTAGTGTTGCAATTGTCTGGTTCAGCAGCACATTCAAATGGGTTTCCATGCTGCCTGAGGCCCAAGAAGCCAATAATTAGCCATGTTCAGTACAGAAAGGAGAGCAGAATTTGTCATGCAAAATTTTACATGCCAGTGCAAGAGACTGAAAGGGCCTTGCTCTCATTTTAACATCTTTATTAAATTTTTACAACATTCAAATTAATCTGAGTAATTATAGTGGAAGTGATGGGACTGTTTTACATGGTGTTCAACTGTGACAAAACCCTTCCGAAAAACAGATGCTTTGCTGCTTGCTCTGCTTGGCTGCCAAGGGTTTAATATTTTAGTGATACAGGGGTGAAGAATTTGTATGAAATAGAAGCAACTGATGTTAGTGAAGTATCTATATAATAACCAATTCTCCAGGGACACAGGAACAGTATAAAAACCAACACCTTCCAGCTTCACTACAGTAACGTGGTAAACACCCAGGATTCAGGGCACAGATGGACAAGGGCCGGGCAGCGTTGGAGCAGGGTGGGAGAGGATCAGTGTCACTGTTCCATGTTTCGCATCCGCCAAGTGCTGCGGGCCACATGGTGCCAAAATAAAACCTGCATGAGCTTCCCTCGGCGCTGTCCCAATTCTTGCCTGAGCCATTTGGGGTCTCGGGATTTCAAATGGAGAAGGACAGGCTGCTTGGCAAAGGGAGCACGGATGGAGCGAGAGCCTCTGTGCCAGGCCTCGGGTGAGGGCCGTGCGTGCTGCCGGCACTGCTGCGCTGCGGGATGAACTCACAGCAAGGCACGGGGTGGCCAGGGCTTTCTGCTCTTCTTTGGAAATTTTTCTCTTCTGATTCTACTGTGGAAAAGTCTGTCCCTCTTTCCTCGTATTTGCCGAAATTTTAAAATGCAAAGCTGCGTCTCCTCACTCTGGGGAATGCTGGAGACAGGGCCTCAAGAAATACAGCTTTGTTAACAAAGCTCCTCTGTGGTGTTGGATGAAATTATAGTATGAAAAGTATTATATACACATATATATATTGCTGGAGGCCAACGGTACGAGGCTCAATAAGGTCAAGTGCTGCGTCCTGTGCTTGGGTCACAACAACCCCCTGCAGCTCCAGACTGGGGGCAGAGGGGCTGGAAAGCTGCCGGGAAGGAAAGGACCAGGAGGTGCTGGTCTACAGAGACTGAACATGAGCCCATGTGCCCAGGTGGGCAAGAAGGCCAGTGGCACCTGGCTTGTACCAGAAGTAGGGTGGCCAGAAGCATCAGGGCAGTGATTGCCCTCTGTACTTGGCACTGGTGGGGCCACACCTCAAGTGCTGCTGTGTCCAGTTCTGGCCACCATCACTGCAAGACATTGAGGGGCTGGAGCATGTCCAGAGAAGGGAACAGAGCTGGGGAAGGGTCTGGACGGTCACATGAAGGGAGTGGCTGAGGGATCTGGGGGGCTCAGCCTGGAGAAAAGGAGGCTTGGGGGGGACCTTCTCATGCTCTACAACTCCCTGACAGGAGGGTGCAGCCAGGTGGGGGTCAGGATCTGCTCCCAGGCAGCCAGCAGCAGGACGAGGAGAAACAGCCTCAGGCTGCACCAGGAAAGGTTCAGGCTGGACTACCAGGAAAAACTTCTTCACTGAAAGGATTGTCAGGCATTGGAATGTGCTGCCTAGGGAGGTGATGGAGTGATGATCTCTGGAGGTGCTCAGGAGACAACTGAGTGTGGCACTCAGTGCTCTGGTCTGGTTATCAGGGTGGGGATTGGTCAAAGGTTGGACTCAATCCTGTAGGTCTTTTCCAGCCTGACAGTCAGTGTGCCTCACTCCTTCACCATGAGTTCTCAGTTCTTCACACGATGGCAGCCTGTCCTACCTGCTGCAAAGTACAGAAGGTTTCAGAGGTATTTGGAGGACTGAACCATATGATACATGAGGAAGAGCCAAGCACGAGGAGTGGACAGACCAGACCAAATGAACCCTGTACTAAAGTTCATAAGCTGATTTGGGTTTTTCATGCCTTGATTAGACTTAATTGAAGCTGCACCAATTTCAAGATAAGCACTCCAGAGACAAATTAAGACAAAAAAAACCAGGTACCTGGACTGAATTATTGTATCTCCCAAGATGTTTTTCTCATCTTGACTGCAGTAATCCACCAGCTTTACAGTAGATGAGCTGGCAGAGGTCCACTGCTAACAGGATCTTCAGCAGGAAGAGCAGAACCATCTCTTGAACTTCTTGTGACTGCACAGATCCTTTGAGTATTGATGCTTTTGGGTGGCTTTACTCCACCCTACTGTGCCAGTAACTGGAAAGCAAGACAAAACTGTTCAATGTATTTGCCAGTTTTACAAATAGCTTGTTCTAATCAGCAGAATTTAACAATCAGAGAAATATGTTTATGCCTTGAAGGGCTAGTAAAAAGTCAGTAGCAGTGGAGGTTGCTCAAGCTGGTGAGGTTCAGTTGGAACTGAGGCATGTTCTAGGGCAATCTTTAAGAAGGGAACTGAGTCAGTGATAAAATCTTGGTGTGTTCTGTGCAGAAATTCAAACTCAGCTCCCCCCACACAAAGGGCGTCTCCCCCGTGGGTTCTGACGCCGGTAACGAGCAGTGTGTGCTGCTGCAGTGTTTAACTGAGTGCCTGGTGAATGCAGTTGGTGAGTGCTGACTCCGTGTGGGCTTGTGCTCACTGTGTGTGGCCTTCTGCTTACCTTTGGTCATGAGTCGTTCTTTTCATTGTTACTAACATTAAAGTGTGTTAGAGTAATGGTGAAACCAGCTGTTTCCTTAAAACACTCCAATGAAAGAGTTCATTACAGTCTTGAAACTGAAATGATACTGAGATACCCACCAGTCCCATTGAATAAAGCAGTTGCCCTGCCAAATTCTCACTGAAGTGATGAATAAGTCTGATCATCAATGAAGAGCATTAGGTGATGCCATGAGTCTGATGCATGAGTCTGCCATGAGTCTTATAAGTGTGCCACAAGTAGAGTGAAGGAACAAGAGACATTGATTCAGATGACATGAGTCTTACATTGTTTCTTTTGAATTTTCCCAAACAGGGTCAAGACTGCAGTGTGCCCATTAATTCCTGCATTCAAAATCCATGTCAGAATGGAGGGACCTGCCACCTCACCGAGGCAAACAAAGATGGATTCAGGTAGTAGCACAAAGTTCATTTAAAATGAGATGATAAAATTTAATGTGTTTCTGCTTTGCGTTAATGAACTGTAGTGGCTACTTTATAGAAACTGCTGCTTGTGACACTTCATTTGCCCTACAAAACTATTGCTTTGGTTTCACTGGTGTGACATATTGTTTTCCATGAAACAGGCTTCCTTATTTCCTCATAATGGAATATACATTTAAGAGCTTTTGAGTGGTCTCTATGATCTGCATTGTGTTATCTGTATCCTAATTTTCCTTGGGGCATTTCAGTCTCACATCTAAGCTGGTTTTGTGTTTGTAAAGTGAGCATCTGTTGCTTGACAACCAGATCCAAAATGTTTTCATACTGAAGAATCTTGCAGACAAACAGGCTTTAAAGAAACAATTGAAGAGCATGGGGAGATTGCCACATCCTAAGCATTGTGCCTGCAAGAGAAAAACCTCTGCAGCTGGATATTGTGGATTTCAGTTTGCCCATAAAACAAAGATGTAGAATAGGTGGGGAAGTCCAGAAATTTTAATGACATAGCAGGCACTACTGCACGGCTAATACAGGTTTGAGGCTTTGGTCAGTGGTTGTCATTCAAGTTGATATAAAGTTTTTTTTAAAAAAAGAGCTGCTGGAATTTTCATAGATTTGCTCCTCTGTATTTATGCTGTTTCTTGCAAAAGAAGAAGCAGTAAACGGAAGAAATGCCCCAACACTTCTCTCTGTGCCTGCCCACCCTCAAGAATTCCCCGCTTCCAGAAGCAGATGCAGCACATCACAGGACACAGTGGAAAAGCACAGGTTGATGGGGATGAAGAGGCACTGTCAGGCTCTGTAATGAACAGCAACTGGAGGTTTTCCAATGTGGAGAGCAGGAGTGAACATGGCCACTTCTCCATGAGGGGCAGTTCAGGCCTCAGCTCAAACACCTGTGACAGCCCCTGAGCAGAGCAGAGGAGTCTCCTGAGTCGAGATGTGCTTGCAGGGTCGTGGTGTGTGGTGGTGGGAGAGGAGGGGGAGGCTCTGCAGGTCACAACATGTCCAAGTGGTCATGTTGCTTGACAGACTCCATAGATTCTGGTGAAACCACTTCCCTGATCTGATCTACCTCCTCTTGATTCAGATTTTAGCAGGCCCTGCAATTTTTGGAGTAAAAGTTCAGGTTCAGTTTCTACTTGAGAGCACTAATGGTCTGGTGGTCTTTGGTTTGCTTACCTTTCTGGTCACTCATGTACACACCTCTTTCCAGCTTGTGCCAAAGCCAAACTGTACCATATTAGAATAACTGGAGTTTGTCACTCAGTACCCATTTTTCAAAAATATAGCTGATACTAAAAATGCAGTAGTAAAACATTTTATAATATCCATAATACTAGAATGAGAGCCTTCAGCATGTATTTTGGATGTGATTTTTCTTTAGCATTTTTGTTTTGTTCCGTGGTAGGAGATAAAAAGTTTTGAATGAGAATTGAGAGCTAACTCTGAATTTCTCTCATGAATTGAATGAACTTTACAATTTCAGAGGCTTTGCTTCAGTTCCAAATGAGCATTGTTTTTGAGATCCTTTATAAAACTGCAGGGGTGGTTTTGTTGCTGAACAACATTCGAGGCTTTTTAGGGAAGGATTCTGCTTTTATAGTTATTTATATAGTTTCAGTTGGTCTAATAACACCATATCTCATCAAAATCCTGCTGCATGAAATTGGATGTTCAGCATATTCATTGCTCCATTTTCTCCTTGTATTTAATTCAGTCAGTCTGCAGCCTCTGTGGCTCTGCAGGATTGTGGAGCTTTAGCATGGCATAGGCAGATGTGGTGTGGAGATGGAAAAGTCAGTGACAAGGAAGATACAGAAACATTTTGAGAGTGAATTTGGTTGGTTGGGTTGGGGTTTTTTGGTGGGCAGTCTCTCCAGTGGATGGCAGCAGTCAGAGTTATGTGCCTATAAATTGTGCTCACCAGGATGGGAGAACGCTGCCCTGCATTATGTGCTGTGAGGAAGTGGATGTCAAAAACGTTTTCAGGAGAGGCCTCCTTGGATTTTTTTGTTGTGTGGCCTGTAAAAGAAATTATATCTTCTGTATATTCTCTTCCCTAGGGAAATATATTCATACACAAGCCCTGCTGCCAAACTTGTCAAATCTTTACTCTTGTAAAAAGGAAACTTAAGCCAAAGCACTCTCCCTATGAAATGCCAAGCTGTTTTAACTCTCAAGTTTCTGTGGCCTCAGACAAGAAAATTACCATTTGAAACAATGCTAAGGTGGTGATGTTCCCCCCCAAAGACAGGAAACTCTTAGTTATGCCTGAGATTCCAGCCCAATGCCCCCGCTGTGCCTGGTGCCCACAAGGGCTCTCAGCAGCAGGGGCCTGAGGCGCTCAGGTTTGCTGGAATAGCAGATCCTGGTGGGATGGCCAAGGGCAAAGGTTCAGCTGGAGTAACTCCGTCCTCTTTTACCCTTGCACTTTTTCAATCCCGAGTAATTTTCATATTCTCTTCCTTTCAAGTAGGGGCGACCTCTGTGCTGAAGAATAGATAAGTGACACCGTGTGGATCGGAGGATTGGAAACATGAAGTTCTTCTTCCCTTTGAATTGTTCTAATCTAATCTATGTCTGCCTTGACAAAAGGTTGCCAAAAAAGTCACTTATTGAGACTGATAAAAGAGATGGCCAGTGAGCCACGTCCTGGTGGTTCAGCATTCCTGGAAGGGAGGCTTTGGCAGGAGCAGAGCTGTCAGCCCTGCTGCAGTTACCCACAGGCAACAGCTGATCTCCGATAACCTGCGGTGCTGGGAAACAAAGGCTCGGGGTTATTTTAACTTTTCTCCATATAAAACCCCCTCCGTTTCCCAGACCGGTTTTTTTTAGCATTTTCCACAAGCTGTAAGTGCCCTCATAAATGTAAAATCCTGGAACTGATTAACTGCCTAGTGTTAATTCTGCCTAGTTCAAGCAAAAACATTGCACTTCCAGACTTACAGGCTACTCCATTGGGATCTAGACCTAAAAGGCTTCTTTACCATGAAATTGTAATATTCCTGAAAGAATTTACTATCTCTATTTAAAAGCTGATTTTTTTGAAACTTGACACACCGTATGGATATCTATTTTAATAAACAGATGGTAAATTGTTTCATTAGAGTTTATTTAAAAAAATCTAGTACAGTAAACTTTAAATATTGCCAGCTAAAAAAAAAAAACTTAAAAATGCTTTGGGTCCAAAAGTTTACCCCAAAATGTTGCCATTAAGCTTTGTGTTCCCTTGCAACTTCATGAGGATAATGGGATGTTATTTAATTCTTTATGGGAGAGCACACCACCAATCCCTAAACAGAAGGAATAGGGAATTTGTAACTTTATTAGAACACAGCAACTTAGGAAACAGTTGTTTCCTGCCTGGCTCCATTGTTTCCAACATCCAAGTGAAATGCTGTCTCACACTGAGTCACTGCAAAGTTTTCTTCATCATCTCTGGAATTCATTTTCTCCCTGGGTCAGCTGGAACCCAAGTTTGATGACCTTGCAGTCACTCAGCAGACTTCATTTTTCTTCTAAGCCTTTTCTGGGAGAATACATGCAAACAGTCCCAAACTGTCACTCTTTCAACATGTGGTTCAATGCGAGTCCCAAGTTGTATGTTTTATCTTTGAATTTCAGGCCTCATATCTGGCACATTTGAATGAAAATCAAAATAAAGAATCATACATAAGCAATAATGTAAAGACTCCCTATACTACATAAGGACCAGTAGCCAAATGTCATCCATTATTCTTACATTTCCCTGAGTATGGAATGTGTCCTAATACTGAGCAATTTATGTTAACAATCCCAAATGAATTGTTACTAATGGTAACTCCACTGTGAACCATTACCGTGATAGTATTTAATAATGTCATTTTTAATTGCACACGTCCAAGCTGTCCCAATCCTTTTGTGGAAGGAAAATGGTGTTACATTCACATTAAAAAATCACCAGCACAAAGACACTCTTGTTGCTTTTCTTTAAATGGAGAGAAAAATTTCTGTTTCCAAACTGAGACCTTGTCTTCCAAGTTGCAGCCTGGAGCATATTTTTATGACCGAGTTATAAACCCCTGAAAATGGGGTTTTGTAATCAAAAAGCAAGGCATGATGAATGTATCACTGTATTTAATTAGATGTCTTTAACCCTCTCCCTGATACTTGCATTGCCACAAAAGATGGTGTGCCAGCTCTTCTTTCCTCTCCACCTCCTGTGATCCTCTGGCTCTGGGTCAGCAAGAGGACATGTTTTATTAGCAATAATGAGCTTGAGACAGGAAAAGAAGATATTCCTTATTGGTTTATTGTGTCCTAAATTGGATTTATTTGAGCAGTTTGGTTTTGGTTATTCATGGTGAAGGTTTTCTAACTCTAATGACCTGTGGATGGTCCCTGCAGAATGAAGATGACTCTGAATGTGACCAGTCCCTCTTTTCTACCTGTCTGGAAGATCTAACTGTTGTGGTGGCTCAAGACACATTCCCTTCCCATTTTTTCTCCTCTTTATTACTCCTTTCTGAGATTGCACATCATGAAGAATCTAACCTAATGCTCAGGATCCAGCCTGGGACTACTGAGGGTGGATGCAGAGCTTTGTGTCATCCCTCCCTTTGGGGTCCATGCACTCTGCTGTGGCACAGAGGAGGAAGGGAAGGAAAAATCCTGCAGCTTTCTTCACAGATTCTGAAGAGGTCCTTTTCCTCCAGGGCTTTCTCCATCTCCATCCCATGACACCTACATAAGTCAGGATAACCACTTCATGTCCACCTTGTCCGTCGGAGCTGAAAACAGCACCCTGCAGCTATGTCTGCATTGGAAATTCTCCTGGTTTCCAAAAACAGCAGATGGCAATTAGTGTGACTGCTGTAGTGCTCTCTGGTTTTCATCCTCATCAATCAGTAGTGCTTTTTATTTGTTCAGTTCCTTTTCTGCCACCAGAGCCTGCATAAGAAAGGAAATGAACAGCTGAATGAATGTGTAGTTTGGACTGGACTCGAAACAACCCTTTCTGTGACTACTGAACAGCAGTGCTGGCACTTCAAAACTGACACTTCAAATATCATTGCTGGCTTCTCAGAAACTACTGATATTACTGAAGCACTTAACTCATGTTTTTAGACTCTCTTTTAGGAAGCTCTGGCCTCCACCTCTTCATCACTTACGGATAGTTTAAAATTTAAAGGTTCTGTTTGTAACCATAGCTTCTAGATCTAGAGAGGAAATGGAGATTGAAAAAAATCAAGCCATTCTTCAACCATTTAGTTCGTTACACTCCCTCTCGGGACCATACATCACACTCTTGTGAGATAAAATGTCTAGTGCAATTATTCTTCACTAGTGTCCACATCCTCACAGAGCCATTACTAGCTCTGCCATGGTCTGTGTTTTGATTGAATTATCTGGGCATCATCAGCCCTTCTCCAAATAAATGTTCGGGGAGCTGCAGACATACTGAAATCTTAGAGCACTTGTGAAAGCAATCGTTCCCAAACATTTCTTGTTTGGACAAGTGACAAAGTAGTAATGAGAAGAAAACACTCATGTCTGTAAATGCAACTCAAGCTGCTGTTCTTTGAAGAGACCGAGGTACCTAAGAGCTGCCAAGTTGTCCTGTGATTGTGCAGTCCTCAGTAGGCAAATGTCCACATTCTCACAAAACCATTAACAGGGAAGCCAAGGATTTGAATACTGTGATGAATGTTTACTCTCCTGCCCTGGAGTTGCTTACTTCAGTTAAGGGCCAGAGTTATCAATAAAGCAAGCAAAGGGAGCATGGCAGAGGCTGGCTCCTGAGGAAGGTTTTTGTCTCATGTAAATAATTACATGACCCCAGGAACCATCAGACTGCATCCTTCACCAAACACATGGGGTTAAATTGCTGTATGCCTCAGAGCAGCAGTGAATTTGGCTCCAACTATCTTTTGTATGTTTTAATTTCAGTTTTATACCTCAAACCTCCTGTCCCTTTAGATCCATGCTAACTTTTATTATTTTTTTTTCTTTATTCAAAGCTGTTCTTGTCTTCTTGGGTATGAGGGGGAGAGGTGTGAAATAAACCCAGATGACTGTGAAGATAATGACTGTGAGAATAACTCTACATGTGTGGATGGGATCAACAACTATGTGTGTCTCTGCCCTCCTAATTACACAGGTAAGAAAGGACCACAACCAGAGAACAGGAATCCATGAGAAGTGCCTAAAGGGACAGGTCCAAATTCATGTTTACTTTGTACATGAGCATATAATTAACTGAAAATCCAATCCCATTTTAAACAATCTGAATCTCTTCCTGGAAAAATGTTAATTCTACTAATATTGAGTGTATGTGCTCATAAACATGGCCACTTTTCTGAGTCAAAAAACTGATGCCTCATTGTAAAACACATTAAAAAACAGTATTTAGGGGATCAGAGAAATCTCTCCTTCAACGTGCACATTTTCACTACTGAACTGAGCCTGATATACACCTGAATATGTCCTGATATACACCTGATATGTCCTGAATCTTGGCAAATCTTGGCTTTGGGGGCATGGCTTTCATCTGAGATCTCTGATGTGCTGCTAAATTCCTGATCTTCATTTCACAAGTGGGGAAGCAAAGGCTGTGTAAGAGACTGCAGGCTCAGGTGTTGTCTTCAGTGTGACCCAGGTCAGGGAACAGGGTCAGCTGCTGAGTCCATGGTCACAGGGGTTGGTGATGGAGTTAGAAATGGCATCAGTGTCTCCAGTACCCATCCTACACTGCAGATAAATTCCATCCTAAACCTTCTGCAAGAGCATTCCATGGACTCACTCATGTGGTGTTAGCCCAGTCCTCCTGGCTCAGCATGGAGGGTAAGGAAACACCTGCAAGAGTTCCTGCTCCAGCCTTTGAAAATGGGGTTATTGCCTTCTGAGCATGGAGAGGCAATGAAGGGCTTCTCGTACACTGGAATATATTACATGTCAGGGGATTTAATGAGGATCAAGCTTGAATGGCTGAGTAAGGCAGGAGGAAAGCTTCTAGAATTTCCAAACTCTTAAAATACTTTTGTGGCCGATACAAAGGAGGCCCATGTAAATCTTCAGCTGAGAAAAGCCTTATGACTCCAATGTACATTTATTGGGTCTCTAAAATGATATTTCTGCCAAAACCTAAAAAAATTCAGCTAGCAGAGTAAGAGTTTTGCTTGTAGGATGTTGAGCCCTTTGTGCTTACTTGTGCACTATTTATGTCAGCTACTCTTGGGTGGTTTTTAACAGAACTCAATGCAAGGAGACAGAGTCTTTACATTTACAACAGGAAATGGATTTGCTAAGACAAGACATATCCAGTAAGGAACTGAATCCAGCATATATGCAAATGCACTTTCCTTTCCACGGGATTATTGCAGAATTTTTTTTTTTCAGACAATAAAGGTAGGAAATAACTAGATTGGGATTTCTTCTCAAATGGTCATCTGGGTAAGGGCCAGAGAACTCATGTAATACTTTAGAATCGGTTTTGAAATATTTTTAATCAACTTCCTGTGGTTTTTGCTTTGTTGATTTTTGGCTTTGGTTTTTTTTTAACCTGAATGTTGTCTGTGCTGTGCCTATGCTGATTAGCAGGAGTTTGTCAAATACCAGACCACAGTGTTGCCATGTGGGTGTACACAACCAGACAATAAGCATGTGCTATCATAGTGCAGGCAATAAGTTTGTTTGCAATCGAAATGAAATGAATTTTTGAAGAAAAGAAGGAAATAGTTCCAGAAAATATAATATGAATTGTAAGTGGAAAAGGTTTCAAAAATAAGGGTGTTGCTTAAATTAGAATCTGAAGGGTTGGAATAGTTTGTGTTGCTTAAAATAGGAAAAGTTTAGTGAACTGTTATACCAGGCTTGCCTTAACCTGCTTTACCTCCATTTTGGAGGGGAATATTTTATCAAACCTGATCAGTCACCTGGAAGAACTGACTGCAGTGCAGCTGGCTGGGCTGAAATGTCCCTCAGAGCAGAAGGACAGGGAGCAGCATAAAATGGCTGGAAGAATTGAAGCCATGAGCCAAACAGAAGTACATACAAGCCAAGCAAACCTGAGAAATGGGTTTGAGGGTCCTTAAGAGTTGAATCAACACAAGAAATGGGGCATCATGTGAAGTTGCTCAATTGACTGAACAAAAGTGGAGGAAGTGCCAAGGAAACACAGAGGCAAGTCATGAAAATAGCTTGAAATGGTTTGTGTGTCTGACCCAGAAAGAGAGGGCTCTACTGACCAGAGAGTTTCACTGAAGTCTCCTGTGACATCCAGGGCTCCTCTGTGTATATTCTCTTTAGAGAAACCTTTTTGTACTGAAGGAATATCTGAAAGTACTATGGCAGTATCTATTAGGAACAAAAAAAGTAGGTGCAGATGAGTTCAGTATTGCATATTGTATACTCAGAACAGTGAAGGCCAAGAGTTCAGAGGGAAAGTCATTCACTCCAGGGGTCAGGAATGCTTATTCCTGTGCTCACAACTGTGCATTGAGGTACCTGCCTCTCTCTGGTGCTGACTGTGCTAAAAGTTGTGTTATCAAACTGTGTGTGCTCCAGCATTGCCAAGTGCATGGATTTGATCTACATGTGGATGAGCAAAGACTGGAGGGGAGGTACTGTCCAGGGAAGCAGTTTTCATGTGAAGTAGTCTGTGGGACAATGAGCTCTCACTGCCTGAAAGGGTACAAACATCCATAGCCAGGGTGTATCTAGCAGGACAGAAAATGCAGGTGAGATCTCTTTATGTTGTACCCAAATATTATCCTTAGTTCTGTTGTTAACAAATAGTAGACGGACAGAGTAAGCTTTTTTTTGTTTTGGTTTTTTTTTTTTTTTTTCCTTTTTTTTCCTCACCAATGCTTGTATGGAAAATAGAAATTTCTTTGAAAGGTTGACTGGCTGGGCTTTGTGGCTGAACGAATCCAGACCATCCATTTTTATCAGTGTAATTATGCAAGAGTGGTTGGTTCTAGGTACAAGTGGGATTTCTCAGCTGTGGTTAACCCCTGTGTTCAGTCAGGAGTGGTGTGTCTTGCACTGGAGCTGTTTCTGCCCTCACAGCCTGGGTTGTTTGCAGTAACAGGAGCTTGGAGGTGCCCAGCTCAGTTATTGCAGATTCCTGCTTTTCTCCCCTGCCAGGCAGGGAGCCTGAATCGCTCATCACTCCTGTGCTCTTGGGTGCCATAATGCTGGTACCACTGCAGTGATATTTCAGTAACCTCTGCATGTACAGAACAAATGTATGCTGTAATACAGAAAATACTCTGAATGCAGGGAGGAAGAAGATCCAAGAGCATGTATGTGTGTTGTTCTACAAGAAATAGTTCGGGTCCCCCTTGGCTTAGTTGAGTAATGGTTAAATCATGATAGTAAATCTCATGTTCCTAAATGAAATACAAATTAAAAATGAATGTGTTGAAAATTTTGACTACTGACAGAGTCACAGTATCCAGGCTTTGGTTTTTTCCATACCTTAGTGTTTTCCTGCTCTATCTGCTGTCTGCCTGGTTTCACTTGTTATAGCCTTTTTAGGGAACAATATCCCAAATTATGATGCATGAATTTTGCTTTCATTGGTTGGAAAAATGAAAGCCAAAAATCTTTCTTCAATTAATAAGATTTTGCAGTGTTTTCTTTTAAAATTCTTTGACAGTCTTTCCCCCTACTCAGAGTAGATGAAAAATGGCCAATTTGTTAAGTGACTGCTGAGGAAGGAATTTCCCACACTCCAGCCCCATTTCACTTTCATTTAAAAAAAGAAAAAACCCACACCAAAAAGCAGCCCACTCTCACACAATAACCTCCTGTCTAGTTCTTTTCCATCTATTAACTTTAAAACAATGTGGAATTACAAATGGATTCCATGAAGTAGTAAATGCAAGTTAAAAAGACAAAACTGAGAGGAGTGGAGGCAGACAGCTGAATGCCATAAAAAAGCCTCAAGCCCATATCCACCATCACCAGGTTTCCTCACCATTCTTAAAGTCAATATTTTCAGTATTTGTTGCCTGCATTTAAATAACCAAACCAACACTCATACTGTGTAGCAGAGTCCTGATGGCTTTAATTGTCAGCTGATGTCTTATTTTTCCTCTGCCCAACTGGTTATTTTAATCCTGAAACTAAATTATAAACATGTAATTCCTCCAGGACAATCATGTACCCAAAGGTAGCCAGCTCTGAGCAGTTTGGAGCTGGTTTATGACCTGCTTGGATCTTTGGTGGTTTACAGCTCCTCCTAACAGTTTTGTAGGCTCCCCTCCCCTTCAAAAAGAAACATTCATAGGGACATCAAAAGAGGAAGAAAGATATTAATTAGATCAGCCACCCTGCTTCTTGCCCTTTTTGTATTTTTCTAATCTCTGCCTTTTTGGCTTTAGCATGGCTGTCTCCAGCTATTGATACAAACATTGTGTTTTCTCTCTAGCTTTGTGGTGTAGGAATGTAGGGCAAAATTCAGAGAGCTTTTCCCTTCTGTTCCTTTCTCCTGTTCACTACTGTTCCAGATCTCCTTCAGACCATCTCTGCTTTGCTCCTAGATTCAAACACAGAATCTCATCCCTCCAAAGAGATCCTGTCCTCAGCCTCACTGCTCTCTGTGCCTGCACATGAGGAGGGGTCCAAACATATAGAGAGGAACAAATGGGCTGCACCAAACATGTCCTGGGTGCTTCAAATGCTTTTGTGCTTTGCCTGCTAGTTTATTTGGTTTTGTTCTTTGCTGTGACTTTTCCTCTTCCTGTCTGATTTTAGCAGAAGCAGAAATATGTAGCACCTACACATCAAAAAAAACCCCAACCAGGAAATATATTCCTATTTGCCAAGGGTCCTAAAAAGCCTCAACAATACCCACACCTCTTTGTTCTGAAACCTAAAAATAAAATTAGTGGCTTCCACTACTGAAAATAGGTCTTTACTAAAATACCCAGTAACCCGTGGTAGAAAGAGGGTGGGAGCAAGTGTTTTAAAATAGTTTATTTCCCTGGGAAAAAGCTGCAAGCAGTTTGTATCACTGAAAAAAACCATATCTCTAAAAATAAATAACAGTAATAAAAAGCTAGGAACTATTTCTGGTTTGATGTGTTTGGAAGAAAAGGCTAAGATCTGTTTTACCTTAGGGGACCTTGTGGTGTCCTGTGGTAGATGGTATCTGAGAGTTTTGCAGCTCTGCTACTTTTAGAACCCAATTCCCTGTTAGCAATTATGGGCCCTTTTCCTGGAGTGTCCCACTGTGGTATCTCTGTCTGGCCAAAGCCAGGCACCCGCTGCAGCCAAACAGCTCCAGGGACAGCAGCTGTGTGGTGGCTTGTGGCTGTCACTGTGTGCTGGAGCCCTCCCATCACTGACTGGTGTGACACCAGTGTGACACCGATGTGGCTCTGTCCCTGAGCCAGGCACCAGTGACCCCTGCACAGACTGAGGTGGATCATGGCACTGAAGCTGCTTTTTGCCCCTGAGATTTTGCTACAGGAACAAGGAGGTTTGAGGTAGCATGGTTCAGCCTTGTGATTCCACAGGGATCTGGACTGTCTAATAAATGCTGAAGGCTTAAACAAGTACTTAACTATCAACTTCTTTTAAATGTTGGAACTTCAGCCATAATTTCCTGAAGACAGAGAAAATTGTGGTCAGAGTTTGGTGTGCTCTCTTCCTTTTATTTGAAGGATTCTGCCTTACATGGAAGTTTCTCAGTTTTAGTTACTTGGCAAATGTGAAGTGTACTTGCTCTCTGTGTGAAGCATAAAAAGGCACCCACATTTCCCAGTTGTATAACTAGGAATGAGAAGTGCTGGAAGACCTGGAAGGTTTGGGCTTTGTTCAAGAGCCTAAGCCCATTTCCAGCCCTGTTTTATTAAGAGAGAACCACATGTCATTGCTATCAGATTGGACTCCTATCTGATTGTACTGGAAGGAAATAGCACAGCAGCTGGCAGTGCTGCAGCCTGTCTTCAGTCTCAGTGTGGGTGTCCTGCTATGCTGGAGTGCTCAGCTCCACGATCTCCTCTGGTCAAGTATCCATCTGTAAAATGTAAAGTGTCATGTTTGTGGAATAAGATACACCAGAGAATTGGTCCTTGTTCATCAGGACACACGTCTGTAAGAAAATGGAATGTCAGCTACTGCTGTCCTTTAGGACGAGCAGAGTGAATTCATCCTCAAATGGGATATACACGTTGTTAAATCCAGCCTGTCAAGAGACACAGTGGGAAACAAGCAAATCAGCCTGCTCCTGAAGAACTGTGTGCCACAGAAGGGACCCACGCTGGAGCAGTTCTTGAAGAGCTGCAGCCTGAGGGAAGGACCCACATTGAAGGAGTCCATGAAGGACTGTATCCCATGGGAGTTGGAGCAGGCAGCGGGATGAGGAGAAAGGAGTGGTGAAGACAAAACATTTTTAACAGGCTCCAGCCCCCATTCCCCACTCCCTGCTCAGACAAGCAGGAATCCACAGTGTGTCCAGTGTCCTCTCTGCCAGCCCAGGAAGGATATCTCAGATAACATGTGGCATCTCAGGTGTGACTGGCTGCACTAGATTGTGTGGATAACTGAATTGATGCCTAATAGATTCCAGACAAATTGGAAGACATCCATACAAATAAATACAGCTCGCTAATGTAGGGTGTCCAGCAAAATGAGGATCTTTTCCAGACACAGTGGTTCACAGGAATAATGCTTTAGGCAGGTCACCACCTTGTGGGGGCACTGGAAATTGTCTGGTTCAGTTAATGTTTCACACACTGTATTGTGTGGCATTTGGGAGGCTGAATATGGTTTTTCATACATAAGCAGTGCATAGAACACATTCCTTCTTCAAGATTCTGAAACAGTGAAAGGATCATTATTTCCCTACCCAGATCTGGTTTTACCCATTCTCCCTTTGTTTAACCTTAAGGTTAGAGATAATTGCTCCTTGAATCTGAAAAACAAGCCACTGTGGGAATCCCAGTGTGGAATCGAACTTAAGGGTTCCCACTTAGCAGGTCAAAACCTGGTAAGTGAAAACTTGGGAGCTTTTAACAATTAAGACAGGATAAAAAGCATAAAGTAACTCTTTGCCTACTGAGTTTTGTGGGCAGTGTTTGTCAAGCAAGAGCAAACTTCAGTGATCATGCAGAATTCACTCTGCTACAATGCATTTCAGGTAATTTCTTCTATGTTTTTGTATCTAACACAGTAGCATTTGCTGCTGAAGAATTTTCACAGAGCTTCTCATTTATTCATTGCAAGTTTAAATAGTTTGGAAGTAAAAATTTAATTTTTTTATTTCCTTAAATGAGCCTCAAATAATTTTCATGAAACAGCAACAACATTCCTTACTGAATTACTTCCTTGGAGGAACACCCTGTCGGTTCCACCCAGCCATTTCTAGGTTCAGTGTTCTGAAACTTCCAGTTGGCACTGACTTCTTTTTAATGACTGAAAAGAGAGAAGGGGAAAACAAAACACAGAAAACATTTCTTCCGATACAAGTTATTAGATATAAAATGAGTAATGTCTTATGTGAAAAACAGCACAGTGGGTTTTATTAGCAGGAAAGAGACGAGTTCCATTCGGACTTACCTGGCAGAGTTCAGAATGTTGCAACACACCATTTAACCACACACCCTGTGCAGCCTGGAAGAGTTTCCTCTGTGGATACAGGCCAGGCTTTCTCCATCCTTTCTTCACCATAAGCACGTTCCTTTTCTCAAGTAATACTGTGAAATTCTTGACAGCATATTTACTACCAGTCTTGCAGGCCCTACTAAAGCTTCTCTAGCCTTAAGGACAGGAATATTTTCTATGTTGTTTTGTCAGTATAGTACAACAAAGTATCACCCAACTGACACATGGAACAAAAGAAAAATCGTTGAACTCATTGGTTGCAAATGGATGCTCTACATTGTCTTTTCAGAACTGCAGTTTCACTTACAGATAAATAAGTAAAATACTTTTACTGCATCCAGTTTCTCTTTTACTGATTAGGGAGGAATAGTGTAACTTGGATCCTGGTTTTAAAAGTCTAATGGGGCATGAAATAAATAGCTCTCATGACAGCGCAGAACGGAAAAAAGATAGATGATTATTAAACTGTGTGTAAAAGTCATCTTTATTGCCCTATTGTTGTTTTGGCTTCGTTCTGAGACGTGGGGAAGGCTGCAGAAAAGCCTTCCCCAAGCGTGTTTCTTGGCAGCTCTTCATAAGCAGTGAGCCCTGTGGAAAGCCCCATGAAATTCATGATTCTCTTGAAAAATAAGACCAGGAAAATGTTGCATGAGGCAAAAAAAAAAAAAAAATTGCTGTGTTTTTTTAAGACAATGAACAATGCTGGTGAAGGGAACCAGGGGCATAGTTTTGAAGGGGAGAATACCTTGGCCATTGTTCGAGGATTTTTTTCTCTCTCTCTTTTTTTTCTTTTTTTATTTTTTTTTTGCATGAGTCAGCAGCAAAGGGACATCCACCTGTTAGAGTTCCACCTGTCATTATAACTTGGTTCTAATCCAAAAACTGCCATATTTTGTGGTAGATCAGACTGCTCCCTTCATTTGTCCAATGCCTGCTTGCATGTTACCTATTCTCTTCAGCTTTGATTACAGAGAATAAGTGCCTTGATGGAACAAAAAGCAATATTTGGGATTAAAAGAGTTGTTTAACTGATTAGAAAAGAAATGCAGCTGTGGTTTTCCTGCCTGTTTTATAGAAGCACTTCAGAAACCCATGTGTACCCAAATTGGAGCTGTGATTTGAGAATATGTAGGAGAGAGGAAAATGGGAAGGTTGGATGGTTTTCTACACTTGGGAAAGCATTACACTGAAGTTTTCTCATGTTTTAGCATGATCAAATATCCTCCACAAAGAGAATCAGTGCTGCTAGGAGTTTGGCCTAAGATGAATGTCCGGTTTGTTTTTAGGTTCACATAACTATCCAGTGAGAAATTTGGACCAGACCTTTAATTGCTGCACAGAGAAGCAACCCTGTGTCACTCCAAAAAAAGAGGATCACATTTTTCCTCTGATACTGACATTAAAGTGACCAATGAATATTGTGCTCTCAGGCCTGAGGGCAGATTTTTTGGCCCAGATATTTTCTGAGTGAATAAAATATGAGAAAGACATTGTGTAGCTGGTGCCTTGGGTTTGCTTTTCAAAAAGTGTTTTATGTCCCTGGCATGCTTTCTGCAGCATCCACTGAACATTGGTGGAGCCTGAAATAATGACCAAGAGGTATTTTCTTCCTGAGATGAGACTGCTCTAGTTGCAAGGCGTTCCCAAGTGAACTCCCTAATGAGTGATAGATGGGAAAAATAACAGGAAGGATCCTTAAATGTTCCAAGTTTTGCATGAAAAATACCATTTTTTTGGATGCTGTGTTTGGTACCTAGCCTAGAATTCTCCTACATTTTGATAGTGGTGTCTTCAGAATGACACAGTGAGTCATAATATTTGACATTTGGGGAGATTTTTACTGGATCTGTAAGCACTTGTCAAGACTGTTCAGAAGAATACTTCAAGAAGAATTATGATTTCCTTTGAGAGTTTTGATACTGTTCATATTTTTTAAAATCCTGTTTCCTTTTCTTCAAAACAAAACAAAAGAAAAAATTGAAACTTCAAAAGTATGTATTGACCATTTTTAGTGAAAGCATAGTTGAAGGCATCTATCCACACTCTCCTCAGTTATTAAATGGTCTTCCAAAAATATTTCCAGATTTAGCTCATTTGAGCTCTTTTAACGTCACCAGCCAATTAATTTTTTTTGATGTTTGTTTTCACATAAGATTCGTAGCACACGAGGGACATGGGGAATATCAAGATGACAAACTGGCAGTTCTCCAAGCATCGTAGCAAGGTCCAACCTGCTCACGTTCAGGCCTGCCCAGAGGCTGAGGGAGTGCCTTTGTGTGTTAGCTGTTGGGAGGGCTGGTGGGCTGTGGGTTTGGGGATGGCAGTAAACAGACCTATCCCAGTTCTCAGAATGTGTCGATAGCTGTCCCCAGTGTTCATAGTTGTGAGAGCTGAACATCTCTCATTGCTGTTGAGGAGCAACAAAGTAGAGTGGCCAACCCCAAGCCCAGTGAATGATCTGTTTCCCTGGTTCCCATGGATCTGCAGTGTTCAGTTTCTTTGGCATGTGCCCCTTCCTGAGCTGGATACTTTGATTATATTTGCACAGGGTTTGTCCAGGGCTGTAAAAAGACTTGGTAGCATTTAGCAGTGGTGACTTCCTGGGATTCCTTGGCTCCAGATGGAATTGCTTGTCTTATGATGGATGTTGTGAACAATGAACTGCAGGTTTCCATGCCAGGCTCCCCTGGTGCTGCCAAACCCAGCCCACCATGAAGTCCAGGAGGGTGTGTATGGCCCATGAGGACAGGGTTTGTGCTGGCAGTGCCCCCTCCCATGGCTTGTATTCCTGCTCTCATTTACACCTGACAGCTCTCAAAAGCAGATCTAGGACATGTTCCATGTTTGAAACACACAAAAACAATTAATTTTTTGCAAAAACATATTCTACTTCCATTCTAACAGTGAGAGTCATAGCAAGAGCTGTGTGTCTTGTACTGGAGGGAGGCTGGACACATGGGAGGAATAACCTGACAGAGCATTAGCACCTGGGGCACTTAACAAACCACACAATCAGCACCAGAGTCATCCTCAAAACTGTGATCTCGGCCACCCCTACCAGATCACAGAACTGATAAAAGATAGATGGTTCTGATTTGCATTTTCCATCTGAATTTTGATCTTCGTGATTTGCTTGGCTTGTGTTTTCAAGTGTTTCTCTGTGACCACTAGAGTGTAGAGAAATGTAAGGATTTTTGAAAATGGCATTTCTCCCAAGGCAGGTGGAGCTGCAGCTCCATGAAAATCTTCCAGAACAATTCCAGCCCACCAGTGCCTCCCACGTTACCCTTTTGCCCCACTATTCCCATGGCCTGTTGCTTATGTGGTGGTGTGTACTGTGTCTAGGCACAGAAAATGTGCATAACCTTGAAACCCTGCAGATGTGCTCCTCTGGTAGAGCTGCACAGGGGACTTTGGGACTGTAGCTTTTGGGGGGTTACAAGTTGAGACCGCCTGACCTTTGCTTTTCCTGCAAGGCTTTGGGAGGTGTGGGGTAGGTTTCTGTTGGATTCTGGGGAAGGCAAAGATTTCTGTGGTCTTTGGCTGGATTGCAAATCCTGGGGTACTGAAGTGTGACCTAATAATTTAGGACTCAGGGAAGGATTGTATTTAAATAAACTATCATGGTTTGAACATTCTACAACTATTAATTTTTAAAATTTATACAAATCCAGGGAGGTTCGTGGCATGTTACACACCGTACCTAGAAACAGCTGAGCTGGGCTTACATGAGATGGATTTTATTCTGCAAAGACATCATCTCCTGTGAGCACAATAGAGCTAGTACTTCTCTTATAAATAGTGAATGTTTTATAATTGCATGCAGTCCTAAAGCTGGTTCCTATTACGGAGAGTCACAGAGGTTTTGGGGGGCGGGTTTGTGGGTTGTTGTTCTTTCCCAGAACAATGTCCAATCAGCTTCTTTGGCAGCGTATTAACCATGGCTGAAATATGTGCCCGTGTGAAAATGTTACGGTCTGATGAGCAACTTCACTTTTGTGTCACTTTCTTGCTTTGAAATAAGAGGTTCTGGGTCAGGAGCTGCCCATTTGATCCCTCGTCTGTCTCCAAGCAGAGTTTATACATCAGTACTTTTTATACCAGTCTTTCAAATCCATGTGATAGAAACAGTGTGGTCGCTGCAGGTCAAAGGAGCCGATTTAATGAAGTCTCATGTGCCCTCAACAAGCAATTTTGTCACTTCCTGCTGAACTACTGAGCTGTCTCCACTTAGGGAGATTGACCATCCCTGGACATCATGGGTGTTCAGGATTGTTCAAGTTGTGTTACAGCTTTTTTGCTTTTCCTTTGGCTCAGGTGAACTGTGTGACGAGGTGATTAACCACTGTGTTCCTGATCTAAATCCCTGCCAACATGAGTCCAAATGTGTTTCCCTGGACAAAGGAACCAGGTAAGAGTGTATATGTGTGTTGGTATCTACACACTGGGCACATCCTTCCATTGGCTTGGCTGAGGTTGTGCTGACAGTGAGTTTGGAGCAAAAATGACCAAAATTAACATAAATGATGCAAGACTATATACACTTCAGTCCGTGCCACATTTTAGCTTCCACGCATCCATACATACTTTTCTAGCTTTCTGTGGTTTACTTGAAAATAATGGATGTGCCCGCAGAGCAGAGAAATTATTCTGGAATAGAGCATGGCAATAGGAGAATTTATGGAACAGTCACTGCAAAATACCTTATCCTGCATCAGGAACTAAGGGCAGTTTCCTTATGTGTTCCTTAGGGCACTTATAAATTCAAGCAGCATAACTGGAGCCTTAACAGATCTGAAGCTGGATGGCTCCCACTCAGGAGCCACCTTTTCCATTGGCCTTGCTTGGCTCATCTGGGGTTTGGTGAAGTCTGTGTTTACATTTTCCTATTGGGAATGACATTGACTGTTTCACAGGGGTGAAATAAAGCCTCGTGTTTTGGACAGCAGTAAAGTACCTGGAGGTTAGGGCTTGGGGAGTTGTGAGAGGTGCACAGTGGCAGCATTCCTCACTTGTCTGAAGGGGAACTTACAGAGCAATTGAGCAAATAGAGACAGTCAGTTGAAAAGTCAAGCTCTGTGAAAAGCTTGTCAGGAAAAGATCTTTGGAGAAAAATCCTCAGTGCAGAGGGAGCTGCTCTCTGCACCTTTCCCTAAGGCTGTTTTCACAACCACAGTGCAGCTCTGGATGCTCACTGATTCCCTCCGGGGGTTCTGTCCAGCACACCCAGGAGAGGGAAGGTAGAAGACTTTGTTCTTCCTGCTAACTTGGGGTCAGATTGTGTCCTGTGAAACAACCAGCATGTCAGAACAGTGTAAACTGACACACAGGACATTTCAGGAGAGGTAAAAGGAAATGAACCAAAATTTTAGAGAGGGTGGCTATCTCAAGGGCAGCTGACTCTCTGGTAGACAGGCAGGCGGTACAACACAAGCCTTTCTTTTGGGCAAAAAGCCTCCAGACAGAAATGTGTCCAAATCTTGAGGAAGATGAAGCTATTAAATGATTAGGATGGCTCCTGAACTGATGTGTAGGGATTGGATAGGGAGGTGTGTGCCAGTGCATGAGCAGTCCCTGACATTCTTTCCAGGTTTTGTTCCCACTTAATCCATCATTTAGTCAATCCAGTACCTTTGGTTAATTCAGTAGCTACATCATGTTACGAGGTGAAGGCTTGTACCTCAAATTGCCTTCTGTTGCTAGAGCATGAAGGGGTGGAGACAGCTGTGGCCCTGAATGGTTTTCCTCTTGCTGGAAGCATTGTCATACCTGCCACCCAAACAATTTGAGTAAATAAGATACTTTTTCTCACATGCTTGCAAGAAAAGTGTTCTTCACAGTAGGGTCACTAAGCCTTGAGGGGAGTTTAAATAACTGCCTTTCAGTATTTTTCTACTACTGTTTGTTGTGTTATTCTTACCCCTATTCTTAGAATGCTACAGAAAAATCCATTATTTCTCTACTCCTTCTGTCCCATTTTGTTTTCAAGCAGCCAGACTTGAGAGGTGAAGGCGCCTTGAACGTAGAGGTGTCCAAGTATTGCTATTTCTTTCATCCTTTAGTGGTACCAAACCATTCAGAAATGAGCCCTCAGTGGTTGTGCAGTGCTGTGTCGATGCTGCTGGGGCTCACTGAAAACAGCAGCCTCTGGTCCTGTGATCCCTGATCCCCCGAGCAGCCTGATCTGATGGTGCAGGTAATGCTGCCTGCAGGAGGAGTCAGGCTGCTGTCTGTCCCCTGTCTGCTTCCAGAGGCAGGGAGTGTTAATAGCAGGGCTCAGGCTTGTCCCTGAGCTGTTTGTGCCCTGGGCATGTGAGTAGGACACACCAGTGGGGGAGAGCACAGCACCAGTCAGTCTGTCTGTCCTGCCCTCAGCTCTAGTCAGTCTCCAGCTCTGCAGAGGGAAGAAAAGATGACAAAGACAGGAAAAAAATAGGAAGCCAAGTTATTTATTGACCTGGGGAGGGAAATTCCATTCTGGCCCTGCGATAGAAGCCATGATTCACGGCTTTAATACAACAGACATTGAGTGCATGCAGATGCAAATCCCCTCAGATAGGCCAACAATTTAAATACCACTGGACATGTTTTTAGGCTCTCTGTGATACTGGGAATGTTGCCATCACTGCAAGGCTGTAACAGAAAACAAGATTTCAACTGCAGTGGTGTCAGATGGTCACTGGGAAATGAGATAACTATCTACTCTCTTATCAGGATCTGAACATGAAGGCTTCTTTGCCACCTTCTTTATTACATCAGAGTTTTACTGATTGACACTCAGTCCCTTGCTGGCACTGTGTGGGACTGTGGGATAAGGATGGAGTTACCATGCCCTGGTGGGACACACCTTGGGTTTTTTGGAGGAGTCTGGATGAAGAACTCATGGGGTTGAATTTCTCACCTCCTATACTTCAGGCAGGCATTTTCTGGTAGCTTCAGCCTAGATGTGACACACCAAGAGCTCAAAGAAAATGGACCCAAAAGGAATTCCATGCTTCTAAAGCCAAGCTTGGAAGAAAACTGGACTGTTTCAGTGTGTCTTTGGCTGCACAGAGCTCTTTGCTTTTGGAGTTGAATTTGCAGGTGGCTTTCCTCCTTTCCAGCCTCCACAACTTCAGTGTGCTGTTACTATGTAGAAGAAGAGTAGCTTTCTGTATGCCAGAAAACAAAGCAAAAAAACATCCTTTAACACAATGAAATTACTTACAAAAAAATAACTTCAAGAAAGAAGCATGTTTTTCCATTCACTGTATTGATGTTGGAGCATGATATAAATATACTTTATTATTCTAAAGCTTGGAATTATTACCTGACAGCTTAAAATGCTGATTTAATGCAGCCCTGCAGAGAAAAGTGGTGGTTCTGTCATTACTGAGATAGCCAATACACATCATAAAATTGATGCATGGCAGCCCTGAATAAGGAACTGCACATTGTTCATTATTACATCACTTTATATTAGGACTGCAGGGATCAATAAAAACCAACAGGATTAAATGCTGCCAATTCCCCTCACAAAGTCTTTTGATTGACACTATTTCCTTGCAGGTGTGTCTGCAATGCTGCCAGAAAATGTTGCCCATTTCTTAGGGTTTGAGGAAGGAACACTTTTTGCTTTTTGCTCTTTGCTCTCTTTTGTCATCTCCATTATGTTAATCACAGTATTCCCCAAGTCACCAAGGTGTAAAGAAGCACTTCACACATGCAGAGCTGGGACATCGACCCTCCTGTGGCTGCAGAGGCTCATGATGGGGCCTCACCTGGAGGGAGGGTGGGGTGTCTGCCTGCACCTAGCCCTGCCCATGGACAGCGGCAGATGAACAGGCTTTGCCCAATTTCCTCCTGGTTTAGCCAGTCATGAGCCACGCTCTGAAAGGGAGACTGGAGCTCACATTCTCTGTGCCTGAGCTGGGCAGCTGCTGTCACCCGTGGCAGCCACTCCCTGGCCCTTGGCACTCCCAGGGCACTGCTGCACTCTGGAGAGTGTCACCCAGCTCACTGCCTCGCTTGGAAGCAGCCAGGAGCCACGTGCTGTCACTCGGAACAACAGTCAGCACAGTGACTGCTGCCTGGAAAGTGGAAATGGTTTCTCCTCATCACTTCATTCCCGTGTGTCCAGTTCCTCTGAAGAGGTTTTCTACAAGGTGCCTCCTCCTGCATTTACCCCACCAGGAGGAGTCGGCCAGCTGCGTGGATTGATGGGGCAGTAGTCTCTCCCCTGATGCCACATCCTCAACTTTATAATGTCTCTCCTCTTCCAGCTCTCAGTGACAAGCACGCTGGGTCCAACCACAGGCTCTAGCAAGAGCACAGACCTCTCTTTTATGGCTGAAATTAGCTGTAGCTCTTCCCTTGATTTGGTTGAAGTGGTATGCCTTTTGTTTTCCAGATGTGCAACAACATCCAGCTGGGAGGAGTAAAATGTGTTTTATGGACTAAAGAGTGTTCATGACTAAACATTGTCTACACTATAGATTCAAAAAAAGGCTGCTCAGCAACCCCAAAAGATCTGATCCAAGTCAGAGACTTTGGGATGCATTTTCTATTGTCAGGTTATAAACTTCTGCAAGACTTACAAATAGAAATGCTGATGCAGCCTTCATACAGCAAACTTGAGAATGGTGTAAAATAAAACCAACAGGCAGTGTCTGCAGGTTTGGGTACATCCCACCATACTCCTATGAACGGCGTCACCCCACAGCAGCAGGCACAGTGACACCACGGCAAAGGACAGGCTGCAAAGACAACTTTCCATTGTTGCAGCAGCATTTTGCCTTGCAAATGAATGGAAAGCAGGTGCTAGTCTCAAAACTTGGTCTTTCTCTTTAAGTTTGCTGAGTTTTATGGCTGGCTTGCAGATTGCTTCCATTTGGAAGGCAGACCCTTCCTGTGCTCCGTGTAGCTGCACAGGGCCAGCCTCAGACACCCAGCAGTGTGCAGGCACTGGAAAAATCATAGTCTGGGGTATCAGAGCCACTGGCCTTGCAGAATATTGCCCCTTGAGTCTGTAAGATTAGGGAAGGCATTGTCATCTTTAGCACAGCTGGGAGTCTACCAGGTGCTCACCCTTCTCCACAGGCTTGGCTGAGGAGAAGCTGTAGTATGGTGGTGCTTTGCTCGACTTGAATTTCAGCAGGTTGTAGAGCCTCAAGTGCAGCCAGCCAGGAGGGACCAGAGCCTTTCTCATGGCAGGAACTGTGCCTGATGCTGCCAGGAACAATTGCTAACATCTCCCCACCCCAAATCCAAGAGGTGCTAGGCTGCCTGTGTGAGCTGCTGTTGTGAATGTTGAAACGAGCCATTAACAAGGATGTTCCTGCGTTTCAGATGCGAGTGCTTGCCGGGTTACAGCGGCAAGCACTGCGAAGTGGATGATGACGACTGTGTGGGCCACAAGTGCCGGCACGGAGCCGCCTGCGTGGATGCGGTCAATGGCTACACCTGCGTGTGCCCGCAGGGCTTCAGGTACGGCCGGGACTGCGGGCCGGGGCCGGGCTGCTCTCTGGAATCGCTCTCATCCTCATCAGCCTCTCACACAGCACTGATCTGTCATCCCCATGTGAACGGCTGCCTCAAGCCCTGTCCCTGCAGGAGGTTTTAACAAGTTAACTGGACCCAGGGGGCAGGCGATTCTTGCTTGGAAAGCAGCGATTTTGGGGCAGTGCTGTGTCAGTGTGCCTGCCCCAGCCATCCCTGCTAACGCACTCAGCACACCACCTAATACACTCACATAAGTTATATGGAGATAAACCCTGCGTGTGCAGAGTGAGCAAAGGATAATAAAATTGCATTTACGAACCCTCAGAACTGGCTGCAAGAAAAACATGAGTCTGAAGATTTTGTGGCAGTGTCTCTGTGCCTCTTGGACGAGCTCAGTATGATTCAGGCTGTAAATTTCCAGTCTCTCATTCTGACAGCTGCCAATATATCTGACTCCTGGAAATCTCTCTGTCTGTCAAAGACAAGTATGCTCCTCAAAATGGATTCACTAATCATTGCCTGAGGCTGGATACTGGCTTCCTTCCAGCTAAACCTTTTCTGTGTTTGAAATACACACACGAGACAAAGAAGGAGTACCTGAAAAGATCAGTCTTGACAAAGCAGAAATTGCATGAACACCTATAAATCATTTTCTCTGCTTTGTATCTGCAACTGTTTTCATTCTTCTTGCTTTCATCCTTGCTGGTTTGGGGTTTTTTTTCTTCCCTCTCAACACACATTTCTGTTGCAAAGTAGACAGCCTTCCTGAATAGGCATTGATATATAACATGATGTCAGCCCATGGTTTCACAGAATCAGACTGGTTATTTACAAGGTATCAGATATCCTCTGCATTTCAAATTCATACCCTTCTCTCCATGTTTCACTCTCTGCTTCAGTCCATTTTATGGCCTTAGGGATCTTGCAGATTGGTGACTGGTAAGGCTAACGTGACTGTGGGATTGTAAATCCTCAGTGTTATCTAATTGTTAGAGCTGAGAAATGGGATTGCAAAGCCATGTCTGGAGTCAAGGGTAACTCGAGCCTGTCATCAGATGGGACTGACTGGGACACTTTTGCTGCAGGTCCCCTGATTTTTAAGGCCTGTCAGCACTAGGCAGTGATGAATGTGAGGGTTTTTTTCTGGGAAAGCAGAGTCACAGTGTTTGGCAGAGATGTTCTGAGTTGACACGGCTGGGTGGAGCAGCAGGGGTAGGTGAGAGGCTGGTCTGGTCCCACACCAGGGGCATCAAGAGCAGAACCTGGAACAGTCCAGTCTTCTCTCTTGATCAAATGAGGGGGTCTCATTCCACTTAAAGTCCTCCAAGTAGGGGAAGCATCTTTCTACACAAAGCTCCAAAACTCAACTACCAGCTTAGACAGCACTTCATAGCCCAAGGCAGCCATGGGCAAGCAGAGTAATCCCACTGCCTGTCAACATCCCAGCCAGGATTAACTTGAGTTCTCCTGTTAGCTTTCTTTTGTTTCCACTAGTCCATGCCACTTCCCTAAATTTCCTGTGCAAGATGCAAGGAAGACAAGGGTCTTTGGGGAAAAAAACCTCACACTGAGCACTACCACACTCCTGCTGCCAAGGCAGACAGCAAGCTGTAGCCCCATGTGTTCTCCATGCAGAATAGTCCCTGATCTTGTTTGATTTCAGGATTAAAATTCTGCTAACAAAATATGATCTCATTATTCTTCCCATGACTCAAGCCTTTTGTAGTTTAAAGGCCTGCTGGCTGCTCTGAAGGGGGTTCTGAGGTTTGGGGTTTTTCCTGTTAAGATTACAAATGCAAATATGGTGATTGACAGAGTTCAGCCTTCTGATGTTCAGGGTTACAGACTCTCCTGTCCTCACAGCTGCCTTGGGCACGGTGATGTGTGGCAAGGAGATAGCTCTGCAAATGTTTGAAGGCTGCAAGTGTTGATGAAAAGGAGAGAACACAAGGGGTGGTCTGACAAAGGTAACTAGGAGATGTAAGATGATGATTAATAAAGTTTTTTGGCTAAGTATTAGGAATCATTTCCCAGCAGTGAGTTTGCAGAGTGCCCTCCCAATTATCCTGAGCTTATGCTGTTGTAATAAACGCACAGACCTATAATGATTTTATGGTTGTCACTGTGCTGTGTGTCAAAGCCATTTGGAGCCATACATTAGAAAGATGTTAAAACTTACATCCTCACATGGCTGAACAAATGGCACTTGGGTAATTCTGAACAATGCAGGTAGGGCCTCGTGCACAGTGAGGCTCTCACGACAGCCCCAAAAATCAATAGTGCAACCATGCTCACACTCTCCTATCTCATAATTTCCCATTCACTGGTCAGGTGTAGTTGAGCTCCTTGCAGCACCTTTCCTTGGCCCTCATCAGCTTCTCCCAGCCACATAATATGCTTTCCTCCTAAAAATTTTTCAGTGTTTTCTTCCCAAAATAACAGTCATTTGCCCCCTGCAGATGAAAACATTTTAGAGAATTTGTGAGCCCCGCTGAATAAACCCCAAGTTCTCAAAGCTTCCCTCCAGCAATCAGCCTCACAGTAGTGTTGCCTGATAAATGCTGCTCTGGTGGGGAAGCACACATTAAGCTGCAGAGCCTGATGGAAGCACTGCTCCTCTGTGGTGCAGATGCTTCCGAGCTCTCCACTGGGACAGATTGCTGCAAGGAACTTGCAGTGATTATTTAAATAAATGAGATCCTACCAGGCAGAATGGACTTGGCCAAGCTATGCAAGTCAGGCTGTGTTCCACATTCCACTGCTGGGGAAATAAATCCTATTAATTATTTCTAAATATACACTTTAAAAAAAAAATTAAATTAAAAAAGAAAGGGCCTTGACAGACACTGTTGCTAATGTAATTTCTAGGTGCCAGTATCAGGAGAGCTGCCCTGGTAAAGCCACGCACCAGAGGGGTTTCACAGCAGGCAGGGGTGTGCAGGAGCCCTACCAGGAGCTTGGGGAATCTTTCAGAGCAGCACTAAGCACAGACTCTCTGGCTTCTTCCAACATTTGCTTTCTGTTAGTGGAGGCTGTTGCGGGTCACACGGATTTTTTATTATTATTAACATCCACAAAATTAGAATTATACACACTGACTTTTCCTTCTGTTTTCTGCTTGCTGCCGAAGACAAAACAACAACAGGCACTAGGTAGAACGAAGCTCACAGGCTGGGTTAGCAGTGCTCTTCTGCTGGTACCTCTGGAAAGGGGTTCCCTTGTTTGCCACTTACAACAGCAGAGTAGACTCAAATCACAGATCTAGGATGGGGAAATCTCAGGTTTGGGCTTAAATGGCTCACAGATTTCACTGGGAACCTCTGCAGGGCACAGTATGGGTGGCAGCTGCTTCAGCCAGGCTGCAGTGCCTTGCAGAGCTGAAGAACCAGTGCAAAGGGCAGTACAGGCTGCTTTCAGTGCCTGCACTGGCTCGTTCACAGCCAGCACGGGGATTCCTGCCAGCACTCAGCTGTGCTGCTTTCACACGGGGCACCAGGCACACGGTGGCTGAACCTCAGAGTCGCTACTCCAAAGCAGAATGGCAGCACCTGAAAGAAAATGCAACAACGGCGGTAACTGAGGCTGCTTTGCCTTCCCTTTGCCTCTGCAGTGGGCTGTTCTGCGAGACCCCCCCGCCGATGGTGCTGCTGCAGACGAGCCCCTGCGACAACTACGAGTGCCAGAACGGCGCCCAGTGCATCGTGGTGCAGCACGAGCCCGTGTGCCGCTGCCTCGCCGGCTTCGCGGGCCAGCGCTGCGAGAAGCTCATCACCGTCAACTTCGTGGGCAAGGACTCCTACGTGGAGCTGCCCTCAGCCAAAATCCGCCCGCAGGCAAACATCTCCCTCCAGGTTTGTCACGAGCTCCTCTGAGCAGCAATACCTGTAACGTGCTTGCATCTCGTGCTGACAGAACAGGGGCTGCTGGCCAAAATCTTGGGAAAATCAGTCAGCTTGTGAGCCACTTGTCTGCTCTAAAGTCATTGAAATGGGAAAGAGCAAGTAAGGCACCACTGTACCTTTGTGGGCAAACCTCCTGCCTCCAGAATCTTTCCACTCTCATTCCCAGACTGGCAACACAACCAGGGATGATCCAGGAATCCTCCCTCTCTTCCTACTGATTCACACCATTGTGTTTCATCCTGCACAACCTGGTGTTTCATGTCAGGATGCTTCTTAAAACAGGCTGCTCTGGATGGCCTCTCCAGACAATATTTTGCATATTCAGCAGACAAAAGGCCTGGGATTTTGTTAGTGGCCTCAGGTTCGGAAAACAATTGAAAACTGGTCCTCATGTGAAATGGGAAGCTGACCTTTGTGGGTGAGCCCACCCAAGGGCACCAAGACCTTTTTGCGCCTCCTGGCTCTTGCTCTCATTGCTGCTCATGTATATGATGTATTAAAGTATATTTGAATTGCATAGATGATTTTGGTTTGATTTTAAATATAGGTTTATTTCTTTTTTTAATCATTCTCAAGCAACCTGACATGGTTATGAATGTTTCACAGGTAGCCACGGACAAGGACAATGGCATCTTATTGTACAAAGGAGACAATGATCCTTTGGCTCTGGAGTTGTACCAAGGACATGTGAGGCTCATCTATGACACCCTGAACTCCCCACCTACCACAGTGTACAGGTAAGTGGCTAAGCTCTGCCAAGACAGTTGATTTCCAAAACAGATGGAGGAGAGGTAGGATTTTTCTAAGCAAAGTGCATTGGAGAAAAACCTTTTATTTTACTTTGAGTTATCTCTTTTATGCATATAATTAGATAAGAAAGTTAGGATAAAGACTTAGCTAGAGGCTGCATGGGTAAAAATTGATATTTATTGGCAATACCAGTGATGCTGTGTCCTCCTGTAATTGTAGAAAAATGCATTTTCTAATCTGCTGTAAAGATTCCGTTTCTGGGGAATTTTGTCCTTGAAATAGCTCCAATTAATCAGCTTCTTTGTTGATAGCTAGCATTAAGTGACTGTACCAAGACAGAACAGTGAATGTGCAACTGCAGGGTTAGACTGCTTTGAATAGAAGGAGAAGGGCTGAACTCCTCTACAGGGAGAATATTTTTAAGGACTTTCTTGCCTGTATCAGTAGTAGTAACTACACAAACCATGAAAAAGCACAAATGGCAAAGGTAAATGGTAGGGTAATTTTACCTTCTAACACTTGGCTTTTGAGGATATGAAATCCACAGGTTTTATTCATTAGTCACAAGAAAGAAAAGCAAATGTACAGGTGAAATCCATGCATGGAGACATCTCTGTAAGAAGGAGGGATGTGCTGCCTTGTCATCCACAGTTCCTGCAGCATCCCTCTGCCCTGGTTGTTATTTTCAAGCCCTGTTGCTGCAGTTTGTTCTGAGCACAGATGCAGTTGTGACCACACAGAGCATTTTGGGCTCAGCACAGACTCCTGGCATTGTGTGTGCAGCAGAGCTGCAATCCCCAGCCCACCTCACGCTATAGGGAAGAGCATCCTGCTAGAGCAAGGGACAGGATGGATGTCACCACGCATCACCCACCTTGTACTTTTCTCAGAAAGTTTTCTCAGCACTTGCTAACACTGGAGTCTCCCAGGAAATTTTCTTTAGTAGAATGGTGACATTTTTAAGAAAATGAAAACATTCTTTCTGTAGTAAAGCAAACTGGGTAATACCAATGCAGACATGTTCCCAAGAAGAGCACTGGTTTGTCCCCTGTAGGAATGAAGGAAGTTTGCTCATGGTTTTCACCAGCTGGATGGATAGGTGTGAAAAATGTCTCTGTGTGTGGTGGCTGATCCTAGTTGATCAGCTTCTAGAGCAAAGCTGAAGTTGTTAAACAGTTTTATGCCGCTAATTAGAACAGAGGAAAGCTCGTTATGTGTGTGGGCAGCAGAGGGGTGACAGGTCCATGTGGATGTTTGCTGGCCATGGTCACAGCACAGCAGACTGGGGACAGGAGCTGCTGCCACCACCACAACAACGGAAGCTCCATGGATCCGCTGCCTTCTGGCAGAGCTGCCAGGGGTGGCCAGTGTGGTGTCCTCGTTATCCCCATGCCCTTCACATGGATCAAGGAGGAGGTCTCCATTCACACTGACACCTCATTACCATAAGATTAATGGCCCGTTCACTACATTTTGTATGCCGTGATCTGTTGAGATGGGAAGGAAGCTGCTTAATACGATGCCCTTTCTGAAATGTCACTCTAATCTTTTATTAGTTTAAGGAGTGGAGCAAAATGGGATTAGCATGGAGCTTGATGGGAAAAGATTAGTTTGATTGAGAAAAACTGCAGCTAAAGAATGTCAGAAAGGGGCTCTAAATAGATTTAAAGACTTGTTTTCCTTAAAGGCTGAAGAAGGAGCAGGAAAACCTGCTTCTCCCCTAACAAACATAGGATTTAAGGGTAGAAGGCATAAGTGGATCTGGTTTGACCCCTGTATATCCTGTTTGACTTTTAGCTAAGGCATGAGCTCTGTTTGGCTAAGACATGACTTCCAGCTTGGCACAGAGTTTTGACAGGAAAACACCAAATAACAGAAAATCCCCCATTTCCTTTAGTAGCTTGGAGAATGGTCAATTATTTCCATTATCCAGGCATCGACTATAATTTCTAAGTTCTGTCACTAATACCTTCTGGATTGTTTGGAGGCTTCCTCAAGGGAAATTAAAGTCTATTTATACCTGGTCCTGGCTCCCATGAGTTTATCTGGGCTTTTATTTGTGTTTTCTGCTAACCTGCATTTTGATGAGATGAATGGCTGGTTCAGTGTGATGCATTTTATCTCAGCCTGAAGAATCTGGGAAACTCTTTTCTGCAACTTCTACAATTTTCATTTGTCATTTAAAACAAGGTTGCTGGGAGAACCTGCAATATCCAGATCTTGGCTTCACCATTGGTAAAAGAGTTTGCCTTCCCTATTGCCTCCTCCCTGTTGTCTTGTGTAGATGCCTCATTTCTGTTTCAGTCTCAGTAAAAGTGGACTGTTTGCCTTTGCAGAGCTCTGTTGAAAGACTATTAGATTAATCTTCACAGGCAGTATCATGTGCTGCTCCCCTCCAAAGCAGTCCACTTTTTGGACTAGATGAGCAGGGCTTTGGCTCTTGCTTTTCCCCAGAAGAGTCTGCCAGAAGAGGAGGAGGCCTTAAAATGCTGCCTGGTGGGAGCTGTGCCAGCTACAGCTGCAGGAAATCTGTCACTGACCTGGTCCTGGGCTGTAACTGAGATGTTTTGCTGGCTATTTCAGGTACTCCCAGGATGGGATGTGGGAAGTCATTGGCAAGCCACATGATCTGTAATTCCTCATCAGAGTCTCCATGATAAGATTTATTAATAGTACTTGAGAACAGTAAAATTAGCAAAGTACTTGGCTAATACAGGTAATATCCTGCAGGGATGAGATAAAAGCTGTTGTTTGGGAAGCCAGCAGTGAGTAAGGCAAACTCAGTGGTATTTTTCCATAGTATTCTGCAAGGATGGAGCACACCATGTGTTCCAGTGCCAGGCTGTCCCCAGCCCCGTAGGACAAAGCTGGGGGAAGGTTTGCACCAGACAAACCTTCTTGAGGGGGTGCTCTCAGCTTGCTGTGAATTCTGAGAGTGGCTTTGCTGCAGAGCTGTGGCAGGGGATGCAGGGCAGGGATGTGCCACAGGAGTGGATTGCAGGAAGGAGATGTTAATTTTAACTCCTCTGGGAAGGCAGGTTGTCCCCAGCTACCAGAGGGGAGCTGTTCCTGTGTTCCAGTTGCTCCTCTGAGCAGATTGAACCAGAACTGCTGTGCAAAGTCAGTCTGGAAAAGCCCAAGATAACTGGCTGTACATTCAGGTTTGCTTTACATGTGTTTGTCCCTGTGGTATGTTTGGACAGAAAGGTTAAAGTTGACATTGGGCTTCTCTTTCATTCTAGTCAGGTAAAGGTCAGCACATGTCCAATGGAAACAACTACCTAAAATCCACTGTCATCTATCACCAAGTTAGAGAGAAATACAAGTTAATCCATGAATATAATACAATGCAATGACAGAACTCACCCTTTAAAAGAAAATCTGACTGGTCTTTTACTGGAACCTGTCACTCGTGAGCTGCAGAAGAATGGTTTCCTGGACGTCATTGTAAAGCTCTTACAGAAGATCCATTTTTGAAGTAGGATTCCTAGCTGTTGTTTCTTTTATTCTATACGTGGACAAATGAGAACAGAAATATTTTTCTGAGTGCTTTATTACCCTCCTGGTTTCTGTACTGCTGAGAGTTACTCTTCCATGCCATGACAGTACTTGGTGCCACACCAACAGTGAGTTCTTAAAATGAAATAAATCTTTTACACAGATGCCATACCTTAATTTAAAGATGCCAACTGGTAAGGAACATGCTGCTTTTATTCGCCACCACAATCCAATTGTTAAAAGTTTGAATTAACAAGGAGCAGTTAATCCCACAGTTGCAGCATTCAGCCATTGACACTGGTATCTGTTTATTCTATAGGGAGAGCTCTTATTTTCAGTCATTTTTCCCACATCTGTTCCTTGAGCCAGAGATAAGACCTTACTTGTAAACTTTTCTCTGATAGATTTTATGCTGCCATACAGTCATATTGATTTGGATGCTGAAATAATCCCTCCTAATAGGAATAGAAAACAGAACTTTGACACAAACTGCTGATGTAATTCCCTCCAGAGTTCCCAGATTGCCATGTTGCATACAGACTGTCATATCTGGTAAAGAGCAAGATGCAGGCGTCATTGGTGTAAAATCATATGTTTTCATGCAGGGTTCCTGACAGCAGTGAAAAAGGAGGCAGTTAGGAGAAGATAAGAATGAATTATATTTGTCTTTCTGTAGAGACTACACCCAAATTACATTATAATTCCTTTTAAAAGTATCCTTGCATAATGTGCTTTCAAAAATGCTACATCATTAAAAATATTCCTTGTAGATTGTATCATGCAGTTCTCATGGTCTGGCTGACTCTCTCGTAGCATAGATGGATGTTCTTGTGGTTAAAGCAAAAGGCCTGAAATAAGGGAGCTTACATTCCTACTGTATCTGTTTCAGATGTGATGACTGCAAGATGACAAATTAAATCTGGCTCCCCGTGCACACTAAAAAGTAGAGAAATGCATGAAAAATAGAAAAGGTGTTTCAGAAATGTGCTGCAGGTCTCCAGAGGGTGAGGTTCCTCCTCCCCTCTCCCTGCAGGCTGCAGAGCAGCAGAAGGTTCTTACCCTGGTGGCATCTGCGAACTTCCTGTGCCCTTCCACTCCCTCGGGCTCTGCCCACGGCACTGGAGCCCACGAGCTGCTGGCATTTGGTGTACAGCACTGTCCTGGCCATGCCACTGCTGAATGGATGTGCTGCTCCTCAAGGACTCTGGTCCTGTACTCAAATTTCTGCTGGCGCTGAGGTTGAACAGTGGCTGTGGTGGTGGAAGAACATCCACACCTTTGAAAGAGACCGAAGATGGGTTTTAGTGCCATTGTCTCTTTAGCTGCATTTGCTTATCTGCAGAAAAGTCTGGGAAGCTTCACCATTAATTCTCTGCCTCCTGGGGAGAATGTGCTGGAGGAGTGAGAGCATTAATTATTCTTAGGATCATTATTAGAGCTTGTCAAACTCAGTTTTTGGCAAAAGCATCTTTGCAGAGTGCACTGCATGACTGGTCCTTTTCTTCCTAATACCTTCACAGTCTGCAGCCTGTGCTGTGCCCATCCCTGGTGAGATGCCTGTTTGATACTCTGGATGGGCTCTAAATAGACTGTTTTTCAGACATTTCTGTGAGACATCACTGAGCTCTTTACAATTCTGCATATTTGCAATTCATTTTATTCTCTCTGTCGCATACTCTTATTTTTTCAGGTACTCCTTAGGGATTCTGCATCAAATATAATGAAAGAAACTGACATTAGTCTCTGACCTGCACAGGAAAAATTGTAAAATTTGAATGTACTTATACATCTTGCATGAGCCAAGGCAAAGGACAGCTGAGTTATTTTTTTACCTTTATAAAGGGCTCTGGTGTACTTAAATGGGAGAAAAATGGCAAGTGTGTGAGTTCTTGTCACGCAACAAACACTGCATTTCCCTAGTTTTTCCTGGATTTTTGTGTAGTAGGACAGTGAAAATGTAAGGTCAAGACCTTAAAATATCATTTAACTTTTATCATTAGGTTCAGAATCAAATATTTGCTTTCATGAAATGCAGAAACATTTTCCTGCTGTGCTGAAGCTTAAGAAGGGTAAAGTTTTGTCCTTCAGGCTGCCGGAGGACTTAGCAGGCAAAATCTTGTTAAGCTGAATTAATTTTTTTTCTTTGTAAATCTCTCCAGTATCTCTTGCAAGAATGACAGTTTCTCATCTCCTCTCTCTCTGCCTGCACCCAGCTCATTCTCTTCGGTGCAGTGTCTGAGTACCCAGAAGCTGCAGACCCACACTTCATGTCTCACACATGTATAGGGTGTTTCAGAGTGAACTGTTTTACCACAAGAAGGCAAAACCTTTCACAAAGTGAGCCAGTGCTGGCCTGTCTGTGTACCAGGCACAGGCAGTTAGGAATGGGTCATCTAAAGCCACTTGTCCTGTGGTAACGACAAAAATAGAAGTTCCATTCTCTGAGTCCCAGGTCACCTTATTCTGGGGCCAAAATCTGGAGCTGTGGGTGTGAGTTGTACTCAGGCATCCCCTGTCAGCAGAGGCCAGACTGGGGAAAGGTGTGTAAATGTTTTAAAAGGTATTTTCCTGCTACACCACAGGTCACTGGTCCAGTAGTACATTGCCAAAGTTGGTTAATACTGATTGCATCAGAGGAAGGCTGAAGTGTTTTCATACTAGACAGAGATAGAATAAACCTAATCACAGTCAAAATGACTTTCTAAACTTCCTGTGCACTAATGACTGGCTCATGTCTTGAATTGTGAGGTTTTTGCCTTACAACAACATGTAGCAAGCTAATATGTTTATTTTTTCCTGCCTGTAAATTTCTTGTGAACATGGTGGGTAACACAAAGTTTAGATGTGTACCATGTGTGATAGATTCATATCCCATCTATCCCAAGCACCAGGCTCTGGATCCAATCGATGCAGCCTCTGTTGGAAGCAGCACATGCAGACCTGGAGCTGAGGGAGATTGTGGAGGTGCAGGATGGGTCTGTGCACAGTTATTTCAGTGCTTCTTCTCAGTATGGAAATGGGACCCACAGCTTGGTGTTTGCCAGCACACCCCAGGGCTGGGGCGAAAGGTGGTCATGGCAGCTGCTCTTGTGGCTGTCAAACAGCAATGGGTTTGGTCATTTGGAAGGAGAGGATCCAACTATAGGTATGTTACTATAGAGGAGGGGGAAGCAGTTTCTAAACAGACACTGCTTTTATTTTCTTGGGGCTTAGCCTCCAATTTCAGGTTGTTCTCTGTCAGTCTGACTGGGTGCCCTGTTAACTGTACTCTGTAGTGGCCCTGCTCCCTGCTGCTAACTGGCAGATACTTTCATATTTTCCAGAGCTGAGAAAGAGATAGATGGTGTAAAGTATTGCCTGATGCAACAACTCTGTGAAGGCACCTGGTGGATTTTCTCATGAGAACCAAGGCAGAGCTGTTACGCTAGAAAGTGACCCCATGCACCCTGCTCTGTTCCAAGCCCTGGTGGGGCCAGGGGCTGTGTCACAGCCTGTCCTGGTGTGTGACACACAGCTGTACTCATACAGTGCTGGGCAGGACATGGCACTTGGGCTGCCACCACCCTGCTGCTGTGCCAGGGTCTGCCTTCCCCTCTGCTTTTTGCAGTGTCATTTTTACAAGGATACCAGATTTCACACCAACCCAACAGCACCACAGAATCTCTGACTGGTTTTTGGACTCTGTATTTCATGGGTTTGTTATCTTGTCTGATGCCTGTCACAGTGAGGACGCTGGGATGCAGTAGCTCGTGACACCACCGTGTGCAGTGACGAGCCAACGCATCCTGGTGGAGAGGGTGGGCAGGAGCAACGCTCTGATCTCTCACTCAGGAGAGGCCTTGGACTTGGCAGAATGCATTTCAGCTGTTTTTACTGCCATTGCACTTGCTTTAACAGATCCTCAGCAGAATGAGGTATCCAGCTCTGCTGGTGTGAGTGCAGGAGACAGCAGCTTCTGCTCCCAGCAGCTTCTGCTCCCAGCAGCGGGGCTGGCAGGAGGTGTGGGACCTCACCCCGGTCAGGGACACTGTGAGAATTCACTGCAAGCAAGCAATGTTTGCCCTGGCCGGGAGTCTGACCCTTTTATGAATCATCTGGGGAAAGGAGTCAGGATTGTGTTAATTGCATGTTGCAGGGGTGTAAAAAAGGTCCTTGCTTTTCCCGCAGAATGTGTGTAATACAATGACTTTCACTGCTGGCAGGGGTGCTGCAGGAATTGAATTATGACTGGAAATTAGATATGCATAGCCTGGCCAAACGATCATTAAGGGAGATATGGTAATCAGCTGCCAGTGTTCAAGGGCTGTAAACACCAAGAAGAGAAAGATGGTTTATTTGGGTGGTCTACAAAGTTGTAAGTTAGGAGAAAAGGTATAAAACCAAGCATATTAAAATGGAGGTATCAAGGAAAAATCTCTTAATGTCAAGTACTCTCAGCCTAAAAGACCTAACACTCAAGTCATGTAAAACAGGATTGAACATAACAAAAGAGTATATTTCAAGCTGAAAATGAACTTGAGTGCTTTAATATTCCTTTCACCTTTTATTTCCCTAGTCCTGTGTTTCATTAGCATTTTTCATACTTTTTTCTCAACATGTGGTTTTTATTCAGCTCCTGAAGACGATAGTGCTTGAAGTGATGTGTTATTGTGGAGGTAGCATAAACACCACTCCAGTTATGATTTTGCCTTTGTTGCCATGGAGAAGTTTAAATCTATTTTAGGCCAAGGACTGATTATAGCTGGAACTAAGGGTAGGAGGTAAGTGTAGCTTGGAAAGGTGAAAACCCATCAGTGCTGACCCCCGCAGTCAGCCTGGCACAGTGTGAGTTTCACAGCTCCCAAACTGCTGACATCTCAGCTCAGTTCCCTGCAGCTCTCACCTTGAGTTTTTGATTTTGGTACCTCTTCTCTGGTGCTTGCTCCTCCATGTGCTGTAAGCTCCTTAAGCTCTTTTGGATGTGTATTTTTGTTTATTCCCTTCTCCTTTGAATGTTCATAAAGATTATCTAAGGTCAGTGTTCCCCATGGCCTTCACCCCCCAGTCTCTTACCATCCTTGTGTTTCCTTTGTTTTGTGTGTCAAATGAGGCATGTCCCCATTAAGACAGAGGTCAGGAAAATCTGGAGACTGTAGCTAATGAATTAATGTTCTCATTTGCATAATTGATGGTTATATATCTCCACAGTGACACGATTTGCTGTGATACTTAAAGCTATTTTTGTTTTTGACTCCTCTGCCCTGCTGTTCTCTGCTGTCTACAATAAAGGTATATTACTAGTCAGTGAAAAAAAAAATTGACCCCAAAGCCCAAATTTTACAAGTTCCAATTGAATGCTTTAATCCTTTAATGCATTTCTGTTCACTGGCATATTTATAGTGGCTCAGCTCTAAATCTCTCATGGGTATTAGAGCAGGGGGAGTTAGTGTTTAAAACATCTGTGTGTGCTTGGGGCTGGAGTAGAGCAGAATGAAAATATATAGGAGGGAGAAGAGAAATAGGTGAAAAATGAGAGTGGAAATCAGCTCTTTCCTATATTCCCTGGGGTTTTATGTTTAATACACATCCCTTTCCCTTCATTTCTTTGTGTTCTGGAGTCTAAGCTCCAAGCAGAGGCCGTGTGTGCAGTGCCCTGTGCAATGGGTCCATTGGCTCACCTTGCTGGAGTTGCTCTGACAGGAGAGGCCAGCTCCCTCCCACGGGAAATTTTAATGTCTCTTCCACAGAACCCTCCCTAGTGGCCTCCCTTCCCTGTGAGGGCAGCTTCGAGGGAGCAGAAGGTGCTGGACCTAGGGCCTTGGAAGATGGGGTCTCCTCACATCCCAGCATTTTCCTCTTTTTTTGGCCAAATTTGACCAGATGCCATGGCCAGGGCTCTGTGAGGGTAACCTCAGTGAGAGCAATGTACTGGACTGTGTGAGGCATGTAAAGTGGGCTTTGAAAAGATGAGTGTGAAGGAGAAGAGAAAGGGGAGGGATGCTGCAGAGACCGAGCACAGTGGGGGAAATGCCTGAGCAGGTGGGTCCTCACCAGCTGCCGAGCACAACCCACAGCACCAGTGCCTGGGTCCTGAGGAGTCTTTTCAAGTTATGGGAAACTTCCGATTCCTTTTGCTACTTACTTTTTAGCAAGTTTAATTATTAAATTCCTGGAGATCCTTGCTTACATTTCAACTGTTTAATCGTAATTCCTCCCTTTTTTCAACAAGGATATGTAGGAAACTATACAATATCCAACGGTGGTGGCACAAAACGCTGCGGTTGTAAGTCAGCTAAAATTTCCTGACTGCATTAATGGCTTGGAAAGATCCCAGGAGCAGCGCATGGTTTGTTAGCGCCCCGGGAAAGGCAGCTGGTGCGGCTCCAGCGGCCCTTCGGCTCTTCCTGCCGCACCTTTCGGCTGTCCCTCGCTGTGCTCACACGGGCTGATTTGGTTTCACCGCGACGCGGGGCAGCCGAGGCGGAGCGGGGCCGGGAGCGGGGCCGGGAGCGGGGCCGGGAGCGGGGTCGGGAGCGGGGCCGGGAGCGGGGCCGGGAGCGGGGCCGGAGCGGGGTCGGGAGCGGGGCCGGGAGCGGGACCGGAGCGGGGTCGGGAGCGGGGCTGGGGCTGTCCCCGCTCGGCTCGGCGGTGCCACGGCGCCCTCTGCTGCCCGCCCGCGCCGCTGCACCGCGCTCCCGGCCCGCATTCCCGGCTCTAGCTCGGCCCGTATCCCTCATTCCCGGCCCGTATCCCTCATTCCCGGCCCGTATCCCGCCGCGTTCGGAGCCGGCTGCCCGATGCGGGGTGGCCAGACGAACCCCGTAAATCCCGACCCGAGGCGGGTATCTCCACCCCGCGGGCGGTTCCAGAAGGAAGAGCCCTGTAAGAGCACCTGATCCCCGGTGAGAATTCAATTAAGGTTTTAATAAAACCCTTCGGAACGGGTCTGGCAGGGCCCCCGTGCAGAGCGGAACGCAGCAGCGTGCGCTGCTCAGCGCCTGTGGCCGCCTGCCCTTCATCCCCGGCCAAGCCACTGTCTCCAGCTGTCTCCGAAGATTGCCGGGGCTCCTAAAGGCCCGGCTACAGAGGAGGCTCTGAGGAGAGTTCGTGCAGCATTACTCTCACCACTGGTCTCTCCCCCACGGTTGTCTCCATCTCAAAATCCTAAAGCGTCTGAATGCCTTTCCGTCAGCAGCAGCAGTAAGTGCTCTCACACAAGTATCTGCTGGCTGGGGATTTCCTGTCATCCAGGCTGTCCACATTCAGCTTTTCTATCATAACTCTGTGTCTTCTCAAACAGCAAATGAGTGCTTCGCCTGTTCTAACTTTATCTGCTTTACAGAACTGCAGTGTTGGGTGATGTCTGTGAGTTACTTTGTTTCTCAAAGTTCAGGCACAGATTATTTAATTCTGAGTTAAAAAGTGAAAGAATCAGAATGGAGTAATATTCATCCATGTGTACTTGCAGACTGGGACTTCTCACTCCCTTTCCAACAAAAATACCAGCTCTGGGTGTGCTGAAAGGTATGAGCACCATGTGGGGCAGTTGCTTCCATCCCCAGGAGTCACAGACTTTTGTTTGCCTGCTAGTGAAGGCATAATCTGGAAAAAGCACACCCTGTGGAGGGTAGGTGATGAATGCCTGTGAAATCCTGGCTCAGGGAAGAGCCAGCCCTGCCAGATGTGACAAACAGCCATAGCTTGGCCTTCTGCAGATAACCATGTGGTCTGTATGTTAGCTTCAGCTATTGATCCCGCTGGGGAAGGGCTCCCTGCCCTACAGCCATCCATCCCAGCTCCACAGTGCTCAGCTCTCACAGCCCGTGGGGTTTGGCTCCACTTCTCCCTTTCACTGGCACTTCTGCACAGACTAACAATTACACAATGTGTATTTCCATTTATCTCGCACCTTTCAGCTGGAAGTCCAAGTACTTCCCCCATGGGAATCAGGCACTGCAGAGAGCAGGGAGATAAGCAGGGAGCACAGAGGGATCACCCAGTCGGCATTGCCGCAGCACAGCTGTTCCTCATAACACAGCAGACACTTAGCAGAATTCCAGAGTATCTAAACACGAAGTTTGGACCAGCTGGTTTCAAACTTAGTTGAGTTGCCAATCCACAAAGTGCTGTGCTCGAGGTGTGGCCCTGATGCAGTGCACCACGGTGCAGTGAGGACAGGCTTGCCCTTCCCAGGGGCACTGGCTCAGCCCCTTTGGCAGTGAGTCCAGCACATATCCTCTGCTTCTCATCCCAGCCCACACAACTCACTGCCCTTGCCAGGGCCCTGATATAACTGCTCTGATCCACAGTGTCTACTGGACCAACTGCATCTGCATTTTTGTGCAATGGCAAGCCTTTATGTTTTCTCTTTAAAACACTTTGAACAGTACCATCAGCTCCAGGTTCTTGAGTTCTCCCCAGGGCTCTCTTGAACCATCTTGAACATGGGCAGCAGCCACAGCCCAGTGCTTCCCTGCAGGTCAGGAATGAGTGATTAAGCCAGCAGAGCTTTTCTGGGAGCTTTTCTGCGGCAGAACTTACTCATTTATTTAAAGCCACACCATAAAGGTGCTCATACACTGCTGTCTGTCACCTTATGATCTGTGTAACCTTACATGAACTTTTAAAGGCCTGTGTGTTCGTGATTCATCCCAAAAACCTGTGGGGAGAGCAGCACTGCAGAGGCACGTTAGCTCCAGTCTGGAACAGCGGTGTGCACTTCTCAAACAGCACATCCCCAGAAATGCCTGCAGTGCTGACTTGCTGCCTGACATCACTCAAGTATAATTGGTTATGTCAGCTCTACCATAAAACACTATAAAAATGAAACTTCTTCCAGCAACAACTGAATTCCAGTAATCTCCAAGGCATGTAATTTGTTTCTGAAGTCGAGGTCCTGTTTCCTTGCTGCAATAGCCTTACACATGAGTTCTGCACGACTGGGCACTAAAGATGGGCAGCATGTCATCTAGGTTGAGAGGTGGTCACATCTAAAAGGTGATTCACCCTTAGAGATGAGTGTGTCTCTTCCTCTGCACTGGCAGTGAAGAAAGTGTGGGTAAATGGCTCAGAGACATTGACCTTGCAACTTTACCGATCACCTGAAAGGAATCTGACCTGTGCATTTGTAACTTACTGTGAGAGGATGCTGAGCTTATGGGCCTTTTGAATGAGCAGAAACCCAGTCTGTGGTGTGCACCACGTGTGCAGCAATCCCAAATCCAGGCTGGTGTCCTAGCAGTATCTCAGGATGCCCAAAGCTGGTGTGTCCTGTCTTTACCCACACGTAACAGCACCCTCAGCCTGAAGGAGGAATCTGGAAAAGGGTGCTCACAGACAACACTGTGCATGTGGGCAGTTTGCAGAGCCCACAGGCTGATTCTGAACTAGCCACTACTGTTATCAGATTCTTCTTATGCCTGGTGTCTGAGTGCACATGGAACAGATACTGTGCCTTTTAACTACACCTACAGCAGTGGAAAAGTCCCATCAGATCTATAACTACCCCCCTGGTTTGAAACCCTCTTTGCTCAAGAGCAGGTAATCCCACCCTTGCCCCTCCCTGCTTTCAGGAGTGTATGAAGCCATCAGGTTGTTTTAGAGAATTTCACCATGCAGCATAAAGCTTTGAGAGCTGGAGCTGCCCTGAAAATAAAAAATGATAGCATGATGCAAATGGAATGATATCACTGCACCTTTTAATGTCTGGGGGACTGAACAGGAGGTGAAGATTGTTTGAGGTGCAGACTAGGAGGTTGCTTCAGGCTTCATGCATCTGAAAAATCAGTGTTAAAAACAAAGCAATAAATACACACTAACACCTTGTCTGCTCAGATGGCTTCCTGCTCTCTGCCCCACCACCCCACAATTCCTACTGTTTTATCCTCAAGCCTCAATCTACACCTTAACATTTCCCAAAGAGGAGTAGCAATTTGTAATTTTCCCTTGTGTTTGGGTAGGACTGTCTGATATTGAACAAAGCACCCTGTTCATTTATAAGCCAAAACCTCCTGAATTCCTTCTCTGGCTTTAAGAACCTCAGCCTGTCCTTATTGCTTGGTACCTAGTTCCAAGACACTTCTGCTGTGACGAGATGCTGGTTTCAGAGGTGTCTCACCCCAAACTGCAATCTCTCCTGACCCCTGTGAGATAATTTGAGTTTACCCATACAAGAAGAAATTCCTTCAGTGATCCAGCCTGCAGCACGAGCACCAAGCAGTGTGACAGCGGGCAGCAAGCTGTGGCTGAGACCACAGAATGGGATTTTTTGGTAGTTTTGTCACCAAAGCCAGTGCGCCATGTAGCTCCACACTTGCTTTTCTGCCCTGGTAAAAATAGCTAGAGTGGCTGCTCACCTGATTAGCTGCCCTCTGAAGTGTTCCACGTGTGTGGGTACTGCCTGCACAGGATCAGCTGTGTGTCAGTCTGTACCTCCCCGCTGGAGGAAATGCTGAGAACACAGTGACTGCAAACTCCAGAGCACTCCAGAGTTCTGCTACTCAAGGTGTACTGCCAGGATGTCACAGAAGCAGAGGCTGTTCCTTGTTCATCTTCTAATTCTTTTTTTTTTCCCCTCTTACTTTCTAGTGTGGAAACAGTTAATGATGGGCAGTTTCACAGTGTGGAACTTGTGATGTTGAACCAAACTCTGAACCTGGTGGTGGACAAGGGGGCTCCCAAGAGCCTGGGAAAGCTCCAGAAACAGTCTTCTGTCAGCCTCAACACACCCCTCTACATTGGAGGTACTGTGAATTGCTCTGGAGGTTTTAATGTGTCTTATCAGAAGCAAATCATCTTCCATCCTACGGAGAGGGCTCTCACACAGCCACTGCAGGAACAGCCCATAGGCATTTCAGAAGCTTCCAGAACTGGCTGGCACCAAGGTGTTCATGGCTGAAGTGGAAGTATCAGTGGGAGTACCACAAATTGTCGGATGGCAAAAAAGCAAATCAGTAGTCAGTAGGTTAAAATATACCATAACTGAGCAGTATTTCTGCTGGGAGTTTTATAGAGGTCTAAAAACTGGGGGGGGAAGAGGTGTGTGATTAAGAAATATATTAACACACAAGCTAAGAACACCTTGGTTATTGCAAACTGAAGCCACAGTTTTAGACAGATATTAGAATTGACTAAACCTCAGTTAAGACGTTTTTTCACATTGAGTACTGAATCTGGGGGTAAGAAGAGGCCTAATGGGGTGGGGAACAATGCCCAGAATAATGACTATACCACTGATTAGGTGTCTGGTTACAAGAGACAGAACAAAGGCTGGTCTCTGCCCAATGGATTGTTTTTGCCAGAATCCCCTTAGTTCTATTCTGGACTGAATGTTGAAATCTCTCTTTCAGTGACACTGAGTTCTTGAATTTTTAGTCAGCCTATTCCAAATGCAAAAATCAGCAGAATGGTAACAGACTCACAAAGTCTTTGGGCTTTTTCTAATGAGATCATTGTAGCCAATAGTAGAAACTCTTACCAACTGCAGTTGGTGCTGGTCAAGGCTTTTCTAAATAATTTTCTTCAATAACACTTTTTTAAAAGAACCCTGAATATTGCCCTTGTAAAACAGAAAACTGGCTAATCTTTCTTTGTACAGAACTGAGCTTTTATAATTGGCTCCTATTAAGAATGTCACAGGCTATTGAAGAGCATTGTGCATCAAAGATAATCTGCTGGTGCAGAAGCCGTCACAATTTCTCCCTTTAGCACAGCACAAAAGATACCAATCCTGCAGCAATTTATACACAGGGAACTTGGGAACTAATCAGTGGAAAAGTTTTGTTAATGGATGAGTATCGTGGATCAATATTAATTCTCAAAAGGTACCTGAAAAAAATTCTCAGGAAAAACCTGAGGCCTGGAATGAAGGACTATTGAATGCCAGGATCCATGGCCTCAGTGGAGACGTTTTCTGTTGCCTATTAAAATTCTTCTTGCTTCTTTCTAAACCGTCACTGTTCTGCATGTGCCACCTCTCCATGTGCAGCACTCCCATGGAAGCCAGCTGCCCTTCCTCTGCAGGGCATTTAGTTAAAGGAGTTGCCTAAATTACCCCAGAGCAATCGTTCCTGACCTACAGCAGTTAACTCAGAGCTGAGCGTTTGGTGCTCGCAGTTTTGTGCATCTCACAACCACATCACCTGCTCTTGCAACTTTCCTCCTACCACATCACCTGCTCTTGCAACTTTCCTCCTAACACACGCTTAAGCAGATGCTGGATTTAGTTTAAGACCACCTTTAACAGTGGCATTACTTATGGACAGCAAGTTCAGAGGCCTCACACAACTGGAAATGGAAGCACTTGCCTGTGCTAATGCAGCTGTACATCCAGGCTGGTGTCACTGGGGAAGGCATAAAACAACATCCAAAAGAACCTGCTGGCCATCCAAATGTGAACTCTTCCAAGCACTTGAACAAGATGGGAGGTGCCCGCCACAAAGCCTTGGCCTGGCCCTTGAAGTGCTGTTCCCTGTCTTTAGAGCCTTCCTGCACTACTTTCCATGGGATGCTCTCTTACCACTCCCTCTCTTAACACTGTGACCCAGTAAAGCCAAACAGTCTTGTTGCATCCCAGAAGTGGATGCTACCTGCTGACAAATGAAGGCATCCTTAAACCTCTCAGAAGAATTGCTAATAAACTGTAGAGAGAAGGAACATTATCTAAGGACAGAAACACATGGCCATCAGCAAAACAAAAAATGGTTTGGTTTGGGTTTTCTTTTTTTTTTTTTTTTTTTTTTGAGTCATGTACTTCTTACAGAAGATTGGGCAAATGAGTTTATTTTTGTTTCTTTCCATTTCTAGAATGAGGACAATGAGATTGTGCTACCTTACAAAGGTCCTATGCAAATTAATTATTCAAAGATTTTAAGGGGCTGTGACAAAAGAAGCCTTAGCAGTTATAATTTATGTATTCTCATTGTAAGCGAACCTTCCCCTTTTGCTTTTATCTGAAGGGATCCCAACCTCTACTGGATTATCATCCCTGCGCCAGGGTGCAGATAAGACACCAAATGGTTTTCATGGGTGCATTCATGACGTCCGCATCAACAACGAGCTGCAGGATTTCAAGGATTTACCACAGCAGTCACTGGGAGTCCTTCCTGGCTGCAAATCCTGTAACATCTGCAAGCACGGGATTTGCCGATCCCTGGAGAAAACGAGTGTGATTTGTGAATGTCACCCAGGCTGGATGGGCCCTCTGTGTGACCAGGAAATTGGAGATCCATGTCTTAACCACAAGTAAGCTCAAACAAATGCTGATGGGAGAGCAAAAGCTTTACAGCTAATGCATATTTCACATTTCATCTTGCAAAACCACATCTGACTGTTTTTGGAGGTGCTGGGTCCCCACATGAGGCTATTGACAGTTGTGAGTCAGCATCCACAGCATCAAGTTCCACTTTGTGTTCGGATGTTGCTTACTCACCAAAGGAGCTTGTGGTTCTGAAGGAGCTCAGGTGTTAATGCTGCAGGTCATACCTTCAGCTGTGACTCTACACATTAAAATACAAAACCTCCTGTTAATGGGCATGGCTTAACCCCAGGAGGTGAGTGCCTGCACAGATCCAGAGCAGAGCTGCCTGTGAATGGGAGGTACACGTTTTAGGGGTTTTCTTCCAGCAGCACTGGGCCCAGTCTTCAAACTTACTCCCTGAAGACCATTATGCACTCCAATGTGAGCAGCTTTAAATTTCCCAAATAGCTGACTTAAATATTACACTTTGAAACAGCCCTTTAAAGTGCAAGTTTAAAGGATGGCATGGTGTTGCATGTGAAGGGAGCGTGAGTGTAAAGTATTTACAGTTCAAAGGCTCAATAACCACATCTCCATCAGAAACACGGGATGAATAGCTTTCTTATGGCAAATACACAGGAAACAGTCCCGTGCAGAGCAGCAGGCTGCATATTTCCATGTTGTTTCATAAGCAGATGGAAGTACTTTTGGTTTAGAAGTTACTTCAGTTGCTGTCTTGGAAGGCGCTTTTCACGAGCACGTACTTTTGACAGGTAAATTGATGCAGTGAATAATCACTCTCAGAAATTTAACCTGGCAAAGGTACCATTTTAAACTTGCTTCTGGTTCTAATTCTGCAAAGTACTGAAGCCTGTGGAAGGTGTTGAAAAGCACCTGACAGTTTACAAACCAAAGGTATGAAGACCCAAATGTTTCCTTGAATTTCCAATGTCAACACAAAGCTGTTGTGGTTGGACAGAGAAAAAAAAAGGGAGTTCCAGATGTTTACATGATGAGGGGTTGTTCCTCTCATAATCCAGAGAGGGTAAGGCAATCACGGACACAACCCCTTGCTAAGGAAAGTATCTGTGTTATTTTTAATGCTTGCACACTCTCCCACCTTTCCTGGAATCACTTCAGCCTTCTGGAGCTGTCTCCTTACAGCCATGCCTGGTGTATCCAGGGGAGTGTGGAGTGCTGCTGGCAGGTGTCTGCTCCAACACCCACAGGTTAATCTCACTGAGGAAATGCACCTGTAAAGATCAGGTAACCTCTGAATCGTGGGGCAGAAAATACTGCTTTATACAGACTGTGACTCCCTTTATTACAGTGTTTTGCATGTCTTCACCTGACTGAAACTGCTCTTATAATTTGTCCTTTTTAGTTCAAAGATTAAAAATTAAATGTACAAAAATTCAACATAAACAGGGAATAATTTTGAAGTACTAGAAATGAAATAAAAATAAGAGAGACATAGGTTTATGTCAAGTTATGTTATGCCAAAGGTTTATAAGCCCTGAGCAGTTTTTCCTCAGCTGGAGAGAGTTGCTTTCCTCCCTATTCTCAGTCCATTTCAAGTCTGTCCCTGTCCCAGCCAGTGGGGAGGGTGTCAGAGAACTTGCTAAGGATCAACACCCCATCCTGTGGTACTCCTCGGAAATGCCAAAGCTCGCTGCAAACCTCAGGAGCCAGGGAACCCTCGAGTACAGCCGCCCGCTGATAAGCCTGTGCATAGCTTTGCCACAAGCACTTTCATTTATCACACTGGTTTTCATCACCTGATATTATTTGTACAGCAACTCTGCTCAGGAAGCCTGGGCATGCAGCTTGATTGTTGGCACTTAGTTCCACGTGCTGATGCTGTAAATGTGAGCTGTCTTGTGTGGATGCCAAGCCTTGGTCTGTGCCCACAGAAGAGCCTAATGTTTTCCACTTAGGTTCACAAATTCTAAATGTATTCTCTGAAGGTTATCCAGTATTCACTGAAAACTCACAGTTTTCTCCAGAGTGTTTGACACTGAGCTGCTGTTTTTGAATTAGAGTCCTGGAATTAAATGGGCAGAAATGCCAAAATCAAACATTTCTGGGAAAAGGAACTTTCACATCTAGCAAAGACCAGCTCTAAATGCTTCTGTTTCTCCAGGTGTCTACATGGTAAGTGCACGGCAGCCGGCACTGCTTACACCTGTAAGTGCATGGAGGGCTACATGGGCATGTACTGCGACAAGAAGAACAATTCCTCAAACCCCTGCAGGACTTTGAAATGCAGCCACGGGCAGTGTAAGGTCTCGGAGCATGGGGAGCCCTACTGTGAATGCGACGCTGGCTACAGCGGAGAGCTTTGTGACAGAGGTAGGCTTCGCCCAGGGCCAGGAGCTGTGCTGCTACATTCCTGCTTTACACCTAATTTAGAGCTGCTTTACACCTCTCTTCCCTGCCTCTCTGACTTGGGGGGGATGGCAAATAGTAGAAGATAAAGCTAAGTCAGCCTCTGCAGAGAGTCCAGGGAGAACAGAACCACACAACAGTAGGTAGTTACTATCACATAGAGAAAGCAGAACATGTAGCGAAAAGTTTTACTCTCTGTCTCCTGAATCCTCAAGGTTTGCTGCTCCCAGGATTTGGGTGAGATGTTTAAAGAAGAGGTTGTTTTGATCCCTCAGCAAGCAGGGATCAGTTATTTGCACTGCTGGGAAGGGAGGTCTTATGAAGGAGTAACTGCTCACCTGAAGTGGCGTGAAAGATTCTCAGCTCACTCCTTCAGATGCAGCTGGGCAGGTTTCCAGGGGAATCCCACAGATCATGCTGGACTTTCTTACGAGGGCAGAGGCCCAACTCTTCTGCCCTGACCTGGAAAGACTCCTTGGAAACTCACTGAGTTTTAACTGCATCCTTTCTGCGTTTTTTTGTTCCTGTACAGAAGGAAGGAGCTGGATTATATTATTTTCATTCAGGTTGTGCCTTTCCTGTGAATGAACCACAGACTTTCCAAATTTTACACATACACATCACCAAAATTTATCTGGCTGCTGCACAGGGACTGCAGAACAGCACAGACACTCTCAGGTATCCCAGATCACTAGTGTCACACAGAGCAGGCTGACCTTTGCTCCGGAGAACCAGACATGGTAAAACTAATTCTTATTTTGCAGGAGTGTTGCAGGACTCAAACACTCAGCATTCATTAAAACACTTCCAGGCTGCTGATCAAAGCCAGCAGGCCTGCTTGGCCTCGGCCTTGCTCCGGATATTACACATTTGTGTAGCACAAGCTCTGTTTTGGTGGCAGGTACAAAGCAATAAAAGATTAAGGTCTTTCTCATGCCATCTGTTTATTTTGAATCACATTGAGAATACAGGGCTGCTTGCTGATGTGCAGGGAATATCCAGCAAAGTAGTTACCACGCTTTTTTCTCCTTTCCATCTCTGTTGTCCCAGCAGAGAACCTCTGCCAAGGAGACACCATTCGAGAAGTGGTCCGTAAGCAGCATGGCTACACATCGTGTGCCACCGCCTCCAAAGTGCCGCGCCTGGAGTGCCGCGGCAGCTGCGGCAGCAGTGGGCAGTGCTGCGTCCCCCTGCGCAGCAAGCGGAGGAAATACTTCTTCCAGTGCGTGGATGGCTCCACCTTCACGGAAGAACTGGAGAGACATGTGGAATGCGGCTGCTCAAAGTGCTTATAAGCCATTCTCCAGTCTCTTGCCACTTTAATCGACTCAGAAGTGCTAGCAAAATGGGACCTATTTACTTTCAGAGTGAAGAAGAAGAAAAGAATTATTAAGTATATTGTAAAATAAGCAAAAAATAGAACTTATTTTTATTATGGAAAGTGACTATTTTCATCTTTTATTATATAAAGTATCACACCACTTTGGGTATATGTATCATATAGTGAGCTATTTTTACCATGAAACTTTTTTAACAGTTGTAAGAAAAAAAAATTCAAAAGCTAAAAGGTTAAAAAAAATATATATATAAAGAAAAAATAGCCTAACAGGAGGAGAGTGGGGTGACTTTAAGTGTATGCACAATGAACAGACGTAAAGGTGTTCCAAGGACCCGCCACCGGACTGATACAGGCTGAAGAAAGCTCCGAGGCGCTGGCTGGGAGTTCCAGGTGAGGAATCCCCGTGACCAACTGCATCCAGGCACCCGGAGAGCCTCCCCAGCCCCTTCTCTTCCCAACACTGCCAACGCTGGTTTGCTCCTGTACAGTGGCCTCGCTTGCTGTTCGTGAACTGGTTCCCTGGAGCACACAGGCACTGCCGTAGCTTGAGGCTAATTACATTATTTGACTATTGTAATACTATAATACATTTTTTGCTGTGTATGTTGTATTTATCTGTGTTCACGTTATATTCTGCAGCAACTGTATCTATAGAGCACAGGCAGCTTTATCCAAAAGAAGGGTGCGAAGGGAAAGGAAGTGGAGAAATTTATGTTGCTTTGGGTAATTTGGGGGCAAAATGTGAAATAAGTGCTAAGTGATGCCTAATAAATGACATAATACTTTTGTGTAAACTCCTCAGCTATGTTATTTCCCAAGTTTGTGCCTTCTTGCTCCCAGTCTTGAGCCCTTTTTTGTATATGAAATGTAAGGAATGCACTGCTACATAGTTTATCACACCTTGACACTTTAACTTGCAAAGGTTGTAAAGAGAATGAAAATTCCGCAGGTGCCAGAACGCGCCTGCAACGTATCAGCTTTTACTGCCACTGTCACTTGAGCCACGGGTGTGAGCTGGGCTGTGGCTGCTGCTCAGCCACACGCTGGCCCTGAGCAGCTGCCTGCCTCCCCACAGCCTTCCGAGCGAGCACAAGTTGCACTATGTCCATGTGAAGGTATTCAGCTGACTCCTGTCCGCCCCAGCAGCGCTCTCCTGCCCCGGGAGAGGTGTCACAGCTCCACCCAGTGCAGCCTGACCAGCTCAGCCAAAGCGCTCCGTGTCCTCCACTTGTGCCCCTCGAAGGACCCACACTCACTTGAGCTGTGTTCGGAGCAATTGCTGAGTAGGAAATGGAAATCAACGCAGGGATAAATTCTCACTGTGGATGTGAGGGAAAAATTGACTCTGGGAGTAAGTTTGATTTTTGAAGGGTTTTTATCAGGGCTGCCTTTCCGAGTCAGGACATACATGCAAAGAGCACCATGGATACCTTGAATTTTCTCTTACTGTAAGTTTCAAACCTCCCCATCAACAACTGTTCTATTATCTGTGTAATTTCTCTCTTTCTCTAATGGAGTAAGTATTATGATCCTTTCTTCAAGTTCTCTCTCTCTAAGAAAGGTAGTCAGAGATGTTTCCTAGCAGCCATAAAGTCCTTCTGGGAGTGCTTCTGGTCTCACCAAAAGGCTTTCACATCAGGGGATTCAGCAAAGGATGAGTAGGAAAGTTGACTCAAGATAATGGGACTTTGATTTCTTTTGGGCTTTGGAAGGATGCACAAAATGTAACCCTGCCATGACAAATAGAAATGTGTATTTCCCACTAAAGCAAAGAGACTGTCTAGCTATAATACAGCCAGAAAGCTGTAACATGCTAATTGTTCTTCTGCTATGTCAGTCCCTCCTTAACTGCAGCAGTTCATTCATATTTCTCTATTACGACCAGAGCAATGTGAGCAGAAGGGACATAACCAATGTAACAGCTATCTCAAAAAATCATCAAAATAAATATCAGTACATGGAGCTGGCAATCAGTGAAACATAAAACAGTCAGTAGTTAATGTGCCAGACTCTGATTGATACATAACAGCTCAAAAGCCAGGCAAAAACTAACCCTGGTTGCAAGTACCATGGACTGCTTTTTGTTTTTAATATAACATCAGCAGCTCATAGCACCTGGGGTTCATGGAGTACGACAAAAATCACCTAAACCACAACCTACATGTTTCAAAAATTCATGCAAGTAACTGCAAACACTTGTGCAAATATGTGCCAGGCACACTACTACCATTAATGTTTCATTCCTGCTTAAAAACATTTTGATTTCTAAAGAAGCAGCTGCTGTGGTGTAAGGCAGAAGAAATCCAGCCTAGCAGTGGCTCACCAGCCCTCAGATTTGTAGCCACTCGACTGCCAAGGCCTGCAGAAACACAGCCCCTCTTGAACCTGTCCAAACCTGTGTTCACTTTGTCACTTGAGCAGCAGCACTGTGAGAAAGAGGGTGACATTTATGGGTGGCCTCACACCTGCTGGAAGGTGCTTTGAGAGCAATGGCCTGCCAAGGCAAAAGCCATCAACATCTTGTTAACACATCACTCTGGGATTTACTTAAGCCAAGCCTTGCAGCAAAGTGACCAGCAACAACTCAGCAAGGCCGGCCCTGTTCCTGGCCCTTTTCTGTCATGGCACTTCAGTGTTAAGCATTGGGATAAAGAACTAAGAAAATATCTATTTTGTAACCAAATGATGCAATTTTTGTATGCTTTTAGGCAGCACTTGCCACTGGATAGTGATGCTTTATGTCCATGATTCTCTGACTTGCTATAGAATTATTTTATGTTAAGAAGAAAATAAAAAGCATTCAGATGTGCCAAAAAGCGTGAGGTCAACTGAAGTGTAATTAGCTCTGAAAGTTCCTCTGTAACCTGCCTAATGTTACAATAGATTTCAAGAACTGTGGGTACAATGCAGTAGTTTTTACCTCCAGAAAGTTTTAATATAAAGTGAAGAAAGATGCTTACCCTTTAAAAATGGCAATGCAGACTGGTGTGAACTGATGTATTTTATTATTAGATTCTCATTGTGATGTAAGTTTAAATAAATTGTTGGGTTATGGAAGATTGTAACACTTTGTGATGCAGATTATTTCTCTGTGTATTTGAGATATTGAGTCCAACCTTCATTGTCCACGTGGTAGTTCACAGGAAATGATGGGGGAATTACAGACATTCCTCTTGGACAAAATCGAAGAACAGCTGTAATTAAAGGTGGTATGAACAGTAGTTACAAATTTTTATGGCATCACAGTCTAATATTTTAGGAGTCTTGTATGCACAGGCGAATTAAGCCACATAGTTTTTTATCCTGGGCATTTTCTTTAATTAAATACTTTATTTGCTACATTTTTTTAACTATTTGAGAAAGGCCTGCAGCAAAAACACACTCATTAATTTATGTTAGAATAAATGAAGAAATACTGGGAATGGAGCTGGAGGAGGTAGGGCTGAGGAAATGGAAGTCACACAGCCAACCATGGATGGAAGAGATCCTGGGATGTCTTGACACACATACACTCCAAATCTGCTGCCACACCGCTGTAGCTGATTGTTATTGGTGACCCAGCTGTAACAGACTTCTGCTGTTCATTGCATTCCAGCCTTACCATAGAATAAAAGGAAGCTCCCACCTAGTCCTCTGCCTTCTCTCACCCATGCCCCTGTGCAACAGTCACATATTGCTAATTATGCTGCAAACTATGGCTCTTAAGAGTTGCCTTTGCAGTTCCATGCAAAACTGGTGACAGCAGTTAGCCAATAAAAACACTCAACCTTAATGAGCATCATTAAGTCTGAACTATGAAGGTTAATTACATAATTGTAGCAGATGGCAGCATTTTCACCTAAAGCAAACCCAGCAGAACCCACTAAAAAAGCTAGCAGGGACGTGCTCAAAAATGTCTGGTAGCAGCTGCCCTGGTTTGCTCAACAGTTTATTTGTACTGCTCGTGGCTGTGCAGCGTGGGGGTCCCTGAGCAGCACTGAAGGAACTGCAGCCCGAGGGTACAATGCTGCTGTTTGTGCTTCTGCTTGCAGTGCCCCAGGTATCTCCTTTCAGCCACTGGTACGTGGCAACCAATGCTGGGAAATGGTCTATCCCATCTTCCTTTCTCTTTGTGTTTTCTAGTGGGCAGGGAATAGTTGGATGGAGCTGCTACTTGCACAGTGGTTGGCCGTGGAGTTTGCATTGTCCTCTGGGGTCCTGCCACTTCTGGTCTCTGTGACCTCTTTTAAGAGTTTCTACTCCAGTTTCTACTCCAGCTCACACCAGGCAGCCCCGCTGGACAGGCAGAGTTGGCTCAGGTTTGCCAAACCCAAGGTGTTCCCGATGCCTTGGTTTAAGGCTCGGCGAGATGTCACGCTGGATCACTGGGTGGCCAGGCCGGTATCGTTCTGTGTGTGCGCTGAGCCAGGATGTTTCCCAGGATGTTTTTCAGATGTTTTTCAGATGTTTTTCCAGGATGGGCCCTGCAGCTCTCGAGGACAGCGGAGGTGAACGGGATCCGCCACCAGGTGGCGCCGCAGGGCGGCCGGTCCCGCTCCGCTGGGGCGGCGATGGGATGGGATGGGATGGGATGGGATGGGATGGGATGGGATGGGATGGGATGGGATGGGATGAAGTATTTCGGCGGAAAGGGACCCATAACAACCATTTGGTCCAACTGTCTCAGCAACTCGGGGCTGACGGACTCACAGCCCGTTGTTGAGGGCATTGTCCAAATGCCTCAAGCACTGCCAGCCTCCAGGCTTTCCACAAAAAAATGCTCCCTGACATCCTGTATAAACCTCACTGGTGCAGCATTGAACCATTCCCACACATGCTGTCTGGATCCTGGGGAGAAGAGCTCAGCACCTCCCTCTCCATGTCTCCTCCTCACAGGAAGCTGCAGAGTACAATGAGGTCACCCTCAGACTCCCTCTCTCCAAACTAGACGAGCCCGGAGTCCTCAACTGCTCATCATGGGATGACATGAATATGTGATACACAGATTTTCTGTAAAGTTTTAAATAATAAATGTTCAGGTTTTATTGATCCTGAGCCATCAACTTCCTAGCACTGTTCACCTGTGAGGACAGGAGTCCCTGCTGTCCCCACAACATGGTATGGGAACACTATGGGTTTACCCAAGAAACTAAATGAACTGGCAGCAGAGGGGTGGCCCTGCTGAGCCCCAGGAGAGCATGTGAGACCTGAGGGTGTCCAACACTTCATCAGCACCATCCCTGGCAGCAAGACAAGGGCTCCATGTGCTGGCATATGGGACAGCTTGTGCCTATTCCCTGTGGTAGCCTCAGGACAGTGGCCTGACGTCAGTGTCACACGGCTGCTGTTGGTTATTTCCATGCTAGCACCTTATGGAATAACAACTGATTCTGCTGTTTCTACCCCAATTCTGCTGCTGTTTGCTTACACACACCAAGGCAATAGCACTGTGTGCCTGCAGAGTTCATTACCCAGCAGGGCTCTCCGAACTGGCAGGCGCGCACCCGCAGCTGTGATACCTCTCGTCTGTGAAGAAAGCACAGCTGCTCCTCCGAGCATCTTCACCCTCTGAGAGCCCTGCAGGCAGCAAGAAACTCTTCGGGCATGAACGGAGCACACAGGCAGTACAAGCAGTACCTATTAGTGTGAGGAGCTTATGCTTACCCCGTGACGCAAGGGGCACCCCACAGTCTCACAAGCAGGAGGAACAGAGGTTGCTGCGAGACTTGCACAGCTTTGTATCTTGTTCCTTTTTGATCTCTTGACCTTCTCCTGTCCCCAGGCTTCTGAGCTTTCAAAGTACAGTGATGCTCAAGGTAGTCTGGGGATGACAGTGCCTTCTCTGACTTGTCTATGAGGTTTGTCCCCACGGCACAAGGATCACTCCTTTTCTGTAAAAATAATCTTTTATGAGGCTGTGTCTTACCTGGGGAGGAAAAGTACACATCCTGCCTCCAAAGTGTGGGAGGGAGCAAAGTGGGTAAATGAGTGCTCAGGGGATAGCTCAAAACTTACAGGGAATCAGGCCATTTTCAGGGGTCCAGCCTTCCAGCAAATCTTCCATCAGCAGCACTTAACTAGCTCCTCTGCTGGAGGAAGGGTGTTCGGACTGATGGTGTTCGTCTTCCCAAGTCACTGTCAGATGTGATGGAGCCCTGCTCCCCTGGACATGGCTGAACATCTGCCCACCCATGGGAAGCAGTGAATTCATCCCTTGTTTTGCTTTGCTGGCATGAACACCTTTTACATTCCCAATTAATCCAAGAGTTTTCTCACTTCTACCCTTCCAGTTCTCTTCCCAATCCTTGGTGACAGGGGTGTGAAGGAGCGGCTGTGAGGGGTTTGACTGCTGGCTGGGGTTAAACCTCAACAGGCAAATGCCTCAGCCCTGCCTTTGACACTTCTTGCAGAGCAAGGTTACAGGAACCAAATACCACAAGGTAATTTAGGTGGGGACTTTGCAGCACACAAGATAATATCAGGCTTTCACCTAGCATGTGATAAAGAGCAGGCACAACAGGCAGTTCTTATAAAGCAGCTTAAATTCCCTTAATTACACACCAGCATATTTTGCATCACTTAACCTGCCCTAGTTTCTCCTGGTAAAGCACTCATTGAACTGTTCAGGAGTGGGGGAGGATAATATTTTACTATGTTGAGGTAAACACCAAAGTATGATTTACGGCACCAACACACAGACTAAGTTGCTCACACCAATAAATAAATGAGATTCTTATATAGCAATGAAACAATTTTCATTTCACCCCAGTAATACTGATTAAAAGAAAGTCCTTGCCTTCAGGTACATCATTCATATAGAATCTTCTCATCTGGTTTCATTTCCCAAAGATACTTTGAAGTACTTTAGGACAGTAGTTATGTAAGAGTGTGTGTGTGTGTGTGTGTGTATGTACACATTTGTATTTATATAGCAAATCATACATTCACCTTCAGATTTATTTATTCTTACTTAGAGGCTATTCCAAGCAGTGGCTTGACTGACATACAAATAACTGCAATCTAAAAGTGCTCACAACTTGCAAATCAGTTGCTTTGCAAATTAATGAACGTTCTGAGCCTCTCACAGGCCCGTGTTAAACTTCCGGTTTGAGCTAAACCTCAGCTCTGAGATGGACTGAAGATAGCTGAGCATTGATCTCAGTTTTGTTTTCTGGGGTTTTATTTCATGTATTCTGTCTTAGCTGTGACATTCAGATAAAACACTGCAGCTTATTGTGAAGAAACAGAAACTTCAGATTTGCTGATCTTGCTTTTAACTGAACAGTCCTTAGTTCATTAATGATCATAGAGGCCTTTATTTATTCCCATTTTTCACATGGGGAAATGAGTTATGAGGGTTTGCTTGATACAATAGCTTGAAGTGGGTATTCAGTGTATTAAAATTCAGAACTTGCTCCTAAAACCCATGCACCAAATATGCATTTTTGTCCCTGACAGAGTCAGTGGCTGGGAAAGCAGTCAGTGAATCTGCATTGCTGGAAAGGAAGAGTTATCATTTCCTCAGTGAAAGGCTGGGTCAGGAATTTTTCCGCCTGTTTCAGGAGAGCAGGAATCAGACAGCTGTCAGGGTGTACACAATGTTTTTTCTTATTTTTCTGGGTTGCATGTACATATTTATTAGGAACACTTCCCAGGGATGGCATTTCATTTCCTCTAGAGTTAGAAGGTGTGTAGGAAACATAGTCAGAGTGTCAGTGCTGAAAAAAATGCCTCAGAATTAAGGTAATAAAAAATCTCCCTGCAGATCCATTTTCCTCAACCCCACCAGAGATGTCTGCAAGACACCGGATAGCTCATTTTACACCAAACATTCCACGCTGCACAGTCTGGTGACAGGCAGGAAATTAAAGACTCTTTTCCAATCACAGTGTATATTTATGAGCAAGTTAACTTCCAGGTAGCAGCTAAATTCTTGTATTTCCTAACATGTATGTAAATGCTTGTGTTTAATGTTTCAATAATAAACTACATTACAGTGAAAAACCACAAAACCACACCAAAATTTCCTCACTTTAAGAGTAACACACGGGAATTTCCACAGTTACATGTAGCTTACAGAAAGAGACGTTCTGCAGCCTTGCTAATACACTCTGAACTTCCTTTAAAAGATGAGAATAAACACTTAGAAGACTTCAGAGTAAGTTTTCCAAATACAGACATTTCAGAAAGGAAACATGATAAACGGGAGAGGGCATCCACATGAATATTTCAGCTTTTTAATGTAAGATTCTGGATTTAAATGAACAATAAATATATGACAGGTTTTTCATGTTTAGGAGCAGTGGGGGAACAGAGGATGAAAAGACATGGTTCCTGTCCATACCCAATAGGTTCATGAGTAAACCCCATGCCCAGAAAATTGAGCATTTAGTCTTTCCTTGGTTTGTGAACGGTTACTTCAAAAGAGACTTTTGCCAAAGCTAAACTCCAGACACAAAGAAACTTCAGCTTCCAAGACGGAGGTTATGCCCAAATCCTCCTCCTACACCAGAGCTCTTAGGTTCAACCTAGGTCACAGCAATTCATCTATAATTACATGCCACTTTTATCACAAAAGAGAGGGAAGAAAGTGGAAAAAAAAGCACTATGAATTCTTGCTAGAAAGCCCAGAGTCGTGAGCATTAGGCGGAGACCTCGCCATGTCCTGCCACTGGCGGTGGGCTTCCCTCAGGCTGCAGGCAGTCAGGATAGACTCCACAACCCTTGGAGGGGGTGTGACAGGTACTGACTGTGCTCATACCTTTGTGTACTGACCACGGGCCAGTGTGTGCCCAGTGACATCCTGGCCTGTGTCAGGAACAGTGTGACCAGCAGGACCAGGGCAGTGATTGTCCCCCTGTGCTGGGCACTGCTGAGGGGCACCTCGAAGCTGTGTCCAGCTCTGGGCCCCTCAATTCAGGAAGCACAATGAGGGACTGGAGCATGTCCAGAGAAGGGAATGGAGCTGGGGATGGGTCTGGAGTACCAGGAGTGGCTGAGGGAGCTGGGAAAGGGGCTCAGCCTGGAGCAAAGGAGGTTCAGGGGGGACCTTGTGGCTCTGCACAGCTCCCTGACAGGAGGGGGCAGCCGGGGGGTTCAGGCTCTGCTCCCAGGGAACAGGGACAGGACATGGGGAAACGGCTTCAACCTCCACCAGGGGAGGTTGGATATCAGGAGGAATTTCTTCACAGAAAGGGTGATTAGATATTGGAATGGACTGTCCAAAGAGGTGGTGAGGTGGGCTGTTCAAAGAGGTGGTGTCTAAAGAGTCATCATCCCTGGACGTGTTTAAGGAAAGACAGGACATGGCACTCGGTGCTCTGGTCTAGGTAACATGGTGGTGTTTGGTCATAGGCTGGACTACATGATCTCAGAGGTCTTTTCCAACCTAACTGAATGTGTGATTAAACATCAGCATATTGTACCAGGTGAGGAAAAGTGTCCTGGGAAATAAAGTTATTGGTGCAATCATTGGAGTCCAGGCACCAGCACAGGAAAGGAGCCATTTCCCCTACTGCTCTGGTGCTTAATTGTGGGAGCACTTCAGTCACAGCGAGGGGAAATGAACGCAAATTTCATCTGTCCGTTTTATTTAGCGACACAAAGCATTCACGTGGCTCTCGCACCCCCGCAGAGCACGTACCCCGGGGTCCCACACCGGCTGCAAGCGAGGGTGCCACAGCACCGACGCCCTCCACCCGCTCCCCGGGCCGTGCCCCGCTGCCCGCGGCCCAGGCGCGGCGATTGGCGGCGGGGCCGTGGAGTGAGGGCCCGGGGCCCGCCGGGAGCTGTAGGCGCGGCCGCACTGCGGCTCCCGGCGCGCCCCGCGCCGGGCGGGGGCAGCGCTGCGGCTGCGGCTGCGGCGGGGCGGGCGCGGAGCCGCCCCGGCCCCTTTGTGTGCGCGGCCGCGGCTCCGGCGCCGCCGCCATCTTGTGCCGCCCGGGCCCGTGTCCGCCGGGGCTCCGCCGGGCAGCGCCGGGGCCGCGCTCCTGCACGGAGGGGGCCGAGCGAGGCCTCCCCGCGCTGCCCCGCCCAGGGCCCGTCCCGCGGCTGCTGCTCGGCACTGTCCGCTCGGCGCCTCGCAAGCGGAGCGCGGCCGCCCCGCCCCGTCTCCCCGCCCCAGCCCGAGCGCCGATGCCGCCGCTGGAGCGGCCCCTGCCCGGGCCGCGGGCGTAGCGGCGGGCGCGGCCAGCTCCGCTCCCCGGGAGGCGGGCGCCCGGCGGGCGAGGAGCATCAGGAGAGCGAGGCCCAGCCCCGCGGAGCCGCCACCGCCGCTGCCCGCCCCATCAGGCGAGCGGCAGGAGACCCGCCCCGGCCGGCAGCGAGCCGGGCCGCCGCCGCAGCGCCATGAAGATCAAGGATGCCAAGAAGCCGTGTAAGGCCGGGCCGGGGGAGGGGGCGCGGGGCTGCGCGGCGGGCGGTGCCCATCCATGGATCCGGGAGATGCCCGCAGAGACGCGTCTCGCTCCTGTGCGTCCCTCTGAGGGAGGTGTTGGGGTTCAGGTGATCCTCAGTGCTGGCGTCGGAAGGACTAGAATAGAAAGTGATATAATCAGTTTCTTGGGGTTGGGTGCTGTGTTTGATGGAGATGGCACTTAACCAGTGTGCTGAACACCTGCACAGGTGGCTGCAGTTGCTACAGTTTTGGTTTTTAAGAGCTAATCAAGTTCTAATTTTTTTTAGAATATTTACTAATATTTGGATATAAGTCATTAAAATACGCTGAATGCTCCCCTTTAATAATCATAGCTATAATAATATTTCTTACTATGTATTATTCTGGAGTGCCATGTTTGTTTTGGAGAGCGCAAACACGGTTCAGACTCAGGTGAATATAAACAGAATGTTTTAAGATTACAGCTACCTCTTGGGAAGAGAGATTTGGATTGAGTACGGTTAATCTCCGTGCAGGTGATGTGCTCTCAGCATAACAGATGCACAGCTGTGCAAGTCAACACACCTGCCAAGCTCATACAGGTGTGCCTTAGCTGAAAGGGATGCAGGTATTGCTCCACTGAGTTTAGCATCTTTGTCATCATACTTAAAGACTTACTTTCTGGGTGGGTTACTGTATAGCAAAGATAGCTAGTCCCAAATTTCTAGGCCTAGTGTTGTTCATATGGCATGCTTGGCTAATGAACAGCATACAACTAAGGATATGGAAAGTCGATGATTCAAATCTATTTTTTTGGTTTTTGAGCAGCCTAAAAAGGAGAAGGCCACCAAGCGCATATTTAAGACAGGAAGTATTAGCATAGCTCTAGAAATAGCCATAAAGGCTTTGAAAGTACGTTGTTTCTTGTGGTCTGTTGGGGAAACCCTAAATATGCATCTTGTAGCACACAATTAACCATCACCTCCTGTTAGTGCCAGTGTGTGGAAATTGCTGATGTTTGTAATGATGTTTATGAAGAGTAGAGTTCAGGCAGCATTCTTTTCCCCTGGTATAATATTAAGAAATGTTACCAAGACAGCAGTAGCTGTCTGTAAAATGTTATAGCGGTTTGATACTTCAAATGTGAGACTATGGCTGCTCCTACTGCAGAAACCTGCTGATTTCAGGACTATATCTGCTGGACCTCAAAGCTTTGTTTTCTTTAGTGGTGGATTTAAGCCCCATGGCTAAATAACAGTGCAAATGTTATCAAGAAGTTTTAACTGCTCAAATATGCTACAGTTTTAGTTGCACTCTTCCAGTTCTTGAATTTGAACTTCAGTGTTGGTTTCATGATGGGAATTAGAAACAGTTGGAACTGCATAAGCAGGAGGGGAAGAATAGTGTCAAACTGCGTTGTTTATTTCTTCTTGACTCTTGAACATACTTTGGAGCTGGTGATTTTTTTAAAGATAATAGCATAGAGTTTCTTAGGCAGTGAACTTTAGACTCAATCTGCAGATTTCTGCTCCTGGTTAGTCACACTGAGAGAGCAGCTGAATGTTTGAAGAGGAGCAGATCCACAGAAGTAATGACGATGGAAATTGATGTTCAGGGTCTCTGGTACCCAGATACTGCTGTCAGTTTGGCTTAAATGCTCATGTTGATATGAAAGCTGAGTTGGGCTCAATACCACTTTTAGACTGTTTACAAATTATTTGGCTAGGACACTTGTAGACACTTTTCAACACAACTGCTGAGTGTACGTTCCTTAGACCAAGTGAGTACCTAATCATCTGTGATGCCGTCAAATGTGATTCTGGGGAAAAATGGATAATTGTTACTTAAGAACCTGCAAAGTAGAATTGAGCAGATTGCTTTAGTCTGCCTGTACTTTTATCTGTGATGTTTAGCATCAGGAAGGAAGGCCTGATTGCAGTGACTGGCATGAGAGAGGTGAGGGTAAAATGGAGACAACAAACCAGTTCGGAGTCCCTGATGTGGATACACTGCCTAGACATGCTTGTGTGGTCCTCCCTTCCAGATCTTCACCTGACTAATGCTGTCACTAATTTGTTGGAGTAAAAACTGTGAGAAATGCAGCAGAATTTATGGAACACGGCTTCTGAGATTGGCTGTCTTAAAAGAGGCTAGTAAAGAGCCATTTAAATCTCAGCTGCTGGTGATGAGAGGAGTCAGGCATTTTAAAGGAGTATCTCATCAATTCAAACCAGGAAAACCTTGTACTAAGTTAGTGTAGCAGTGGAAGCTGGAGAGGTTGTGGAGTCTCCATTCTTGGAGGATTCTTGAAAAACTTCTGAGGACTCAAAGTGTTGACTGGACAAAGCTGTAGCTGACCTCATCTAGTACTGGCAGTTTTCCTGCTGGTGTAACTGAGAGGTCAGACCAGATGACCTCCAGAGGAACCTTCCAAGCAGCAATTGCATGATAGCTCTTCTGAGAAAATGCCCATGGGGAAGAATGGCTGGCAATTTTCAAGGAAATTTCCAAAGGTTATTTGTGGGTTGAGATGATAAATGTGAGAGCAGTGAGTCTTGCAGAACTGCTGCTGTGTGGGATCTGCCCAAAGGGAAGAGAGCAGGAACTCATTCAGAGAGAGCTGTACGTGTTGGCGGGGGAAGGCGAGGTGCCAGCGTGCTGTGCTCTCCAGAGGAGTTGGAGCCCTTCCTCTTGGCTCTGGAGTGCAACAGAGTGCTGAAGGAAAGGCAAAGACTTTGAGCATTTAATATACTTGTGTATGTTACTTTTTGCAGTTTGTTCCTTTTGACTGTTAATTGAAAATAGTTTGAGAACAAATGCCTGCATTTTCTTTGAGATGAATTGAGACACACTAATACATGAATGTACATTTCAGAGATTTGCAAAATCCTGCATCAGTATAAAGGAAAGATTAAAATCTCAAGTTTATTTTGTCCAGTGGGGTTCTATGGACGCATATAATCATTGCGGTCACATGGAGGATTAGTATAGTAAAATTGATTAAAAATCCATTTAGATTGATGGAGAATCCCTTATAAATAGATGGATTTTTTTTTTTTCCATGGAATTTGCTGCGTAGATTTTTGGTATCCTAGCATTTTCTTATTAGTCCTTGAAAGCTGATTATTAGCCCATAGCAGATGTTCAAGGCTCTCACTTGATTGCAGTTGAAAAATATATTTCTAATAATGGATTAATACTGCCAGGAACAGTGTATACTAAAAGTGTTATACACAGTGCATCTCTTACGTGTTAAGTTATGCCTCTGCATTCTGTATCTCACTGTAATAACACCTATCCCCAAAGAGACTGCTGCTGAAATGTCAACAAAATTACCAGAATGAGCAAGGAGGGAGAAGCTGAAAGCAGCGATATTTTGTCTTGTATTAAGCTTTACATGGTACGCACTTGTAGAAGTGATAAAGCCCATGAAGAGCAGTTATGGTAATTGCCCATTACCACCTGTCCTCCCACTGTGAACAGGGCTGTTCTGGAGCGTGATAAGAGGTAGCTGAGTGGGAGTTTGCAGAGCATGATGGAGTTTTCCCACAAGGAAAATGGGAGGATGTGCCAGGGCGTGTCAGATATATTTAATTTGCATGTTAATTCTGTCCAGCCCAAATGTATTTTGAGCTGGACTTGGGATATTTGAATCAAAAACCTGTTACACAACTTGTTAAGGAGAGAAAGTCTCCAGTGTCTCAAGGACTAAGGACACTTAAGTGCACTTTTGCTCTGTAGAGGCTCCTAGGCTGTGTAGATTGGTGTTCATGGGCATAGCAAAGGCATTCTGCTGCCCAGCCCTCAGGTTAATCCCATTTAATTTAGCAGTTCAACAAGCTTTGGTGTGTTTTCTCTTAACTTGTCCCATTCCTCACATTAGCTGCCTTAGCCCCCCAGCCGATTTAGCTGTTGAGAGTTTGCCATCAGGTTTTACTTTGCTGCATGCTGATGTTTTTGGGAAATGCTGGAAGTAAAGAATGGGTGTGCTTGCAGAGAAGAAAATTAATTTGGAGAAAGTGCAAGAGGCATTTAGTTTATGTGTTTATAAACACTGTGTAATAGTTCAGTAGAACCTTTAAATAGTCGTTTGCCTTGTCAGTATTCAGATAAGAATGGGATCAAGGTTAGTTTTGTGATCAAAGGCTACATAGTGAGCTGAAATAGGTAAGTTTTGGGCATCAGAACTGATGATACTGCATGCTTTCACAAAGAACTGTTGCAGTGCTGGCAGAAGTAAGCTTAAATTTTTGTGGCTTTCATGATCATTTTCCTTTCTTGTGTTTTAAGGCTGTATAGAATCATGAGCTTTAGCACCCTTCGGCAGTCGTTTCCCAAGCCATGTTTGTACTTGGAGTGCAACAGTCTTATGTCTTAATAATGCATAAGCTTTCTTGCAGGGATGACACAAAATGTGTTAGGATGTTTTTTGCTGTCTCTGACAGTTGTGAATTTATTTTTTTTTCCCCATGGTGCCAAGCTCCCAGCTTGAGTTAGGAGTTAGCTACTCTTCTTTGAAGGTTGGTTCGTGTTAGTTTATACAGGGCTGACCCAGAGTGTTACTTTATCTTACAGGGAGAAGGAAGTATTTCAAAGGTGTTTGTGTTTCAAATATGTCATTACATTCATAGGAAAGAGGTTGACAGGCATCCGTTTCTCAGTTTTTAAAAGCTAAATACAAACAGAACATGTAACAGAGGAATCTTAGGCTTGACTGAATAAGGGGGGGAGTAGTTAAGTCTTTGAGTGTGTACTTCCTGCAGCTTTGGATCCAGAATGGGTGTACAAAATCAAAATGCAAGTATGTGGTCTGGGTGGAAAGCTTCGAAGGTCCCCTGCAGAACACGTGGAAAAGGAAGACACTTCAACCTTTGTGCTTGCATTGCCACTAAAAAGACATGTACCATAATTAATTTCCTTTGGCATATAATGACCTTATATGATAAGATATAAGTAACCTTAAGATTGCTGCCAGTGACTCTGCACAGCGTGAACTTGAGAAGTGCAGACACAAGAGAATGAGGCTTCCCTGTGTATCTCTAAAGATTATTAGGGTTTAAATAACATGCAACAGCCACCAGCATGGGTTTTCTTACTCAACAGAACTGCTACATCATTGTGTGACCACAGCACTCTTCCCTTGCAGGAAGTGCTTTTCTAATTGCAGGAAGCAGTTCTAGGGAATCCTTTTAACGATCATGGTTTTTTGAATTCTGAGCAGGTTGCCCCTCAAAGCTGTCTTCACAGCATGTACAGAGCAATCTGTTGCTTTATTGCAAGGGTTCCTGGCTGCTGTGTCTAGGTAGGGACCACAGTGGCTCCTGGCAGAGCTGGGGAGTGAAAGAAAATCTGGGTTTGTAATTAAGGAGGTTGTACATTTTGGTACTCTTCTTGCTGTCCTGGAGACAGTTAAATTTGGTGTGAAGTATCACATTAAACACCATCTGGGTTTTGACTTCCCAGTTAGTGTTCTACTTCACGTATCTGTCTCTTCTTGGATAGTAAGGATCTGTATTTTGTGTATTCTTAAATAGAGCCTGGCCTGACTTCCTAAAAGCAGAATGTGTGTTTTTGAAAGAGTTTTATGTAGTTTGCACAAGGCAGTTGGGCTTGTTAAGTAAAAAGCTGGAATTCTTACTTTTCCTTTTTTCAAATTGTTGCTGACCACTGCAGAGAGGAGCTGAACTTTGAATAGTTGAGCCCTGGATTTCTTCTGTGAATAGGAGTTACATTCTCAGCAAGGAATATTTCTGAGCTGTGCATTGCTTTTTGTGGGCTCTTCCTGGGAATAACAATAAAGAGGAAAAGCTGAAAAAAATCTTTTAATGATCTAATCCCCATAGAGCTGTGGAAAAAAAGTCCCGTTTTAGTGCAGGGGAATTGACTCCTTATGAAGCTGTGCAATGATGGTTACAGTTGTGCAAGTCTTCAAACCTAGTATCTGCAGACCTATAAGCTTGAAAAGAAGGTTGTGTAATTGGTATTGGTCTCATCCAGATATGTTTCTGTAACTGTGACTGCTGAAAGGATCAAGCTGATGTCTGGGGATATTTTTTCAAAAGGTTGTGCTGCTGGCATTCTCCTAAATCTCTCAGAGAAGCATGACCCACAAATACAAGTATAAAAATACTTTTTATAGAGTCATTGATGTATCCCTGCATCCAGATAGGATGGCTCCTGAGCCAAGATCTACCCTAAGTAAACCTGCAGCAGTAAGAGGAGGGTTTGTGAGGTTTCCATGTTGTGTCATGTACAGTTACACTGATTCTACTGAATTTGAATGTATTTCTATCAATGCCAACTGATTGTGCCTTTACCATATACTATCCACGTGTGTATGTGGGTCCCCTTCTGTGTTTGGAAAACAAAATGGCTTTCATTTTCCTGGCTGTACCTGTAACAAAATCAATATAAATCAATCAGGAGTGGCTTGCATCCACAAGAATCCTTGTGTAACACCTTCTTGCTGGTATAAGGACTAGGTTAACCATACGTGGGCCCAGTTGCTTGTCAAAACTCCTCCACCTTGCAAATGAAACTTGAGCAATGTACTTGCCAGCCAAATCTTGACAAATTTTCAATAGAAAAATATAAAACTTCCTGGGATTTGTCACAAAGGTGAAAACTGGCTTATTTCTTCAGTTTCAAAATCTGTAAATGGCTGTTAAGATCACTCAGTCAACCCAGAAAACTGATCTTTTACAGCGTGATCCCATTTTTTAGCATAAAATGTGTTCTCATTTAAATTATGGAATAAACTTACAGTTCAACTGTTCTTGTTTTTTACTTGGTATACGAGATCCATAAACCTTAAGACTTACAGAGGCGTGACTAATGCTGTATTTGCAAAAGCTTTTTGGACCATTTAACATGGGATGCTGTGGATCTTCTGACAAAGAAGCATGACATGCACCACATCATCCTTAAATTCATCACATGAACTTTCAGCTGTTTCCCCTTCTTTCCCCTTTTGGAGGACGAGATTGTAGTTACTTACTAGGTCTACTGAACAGGAAGAATCCGGGTAGTACTTGGGTTGCTGTGCCCTAGCTGAATTCTGCATGGGTTGGATTGACTCCTACAGATATGGTCTGGTCTGCTGGGTGAATCAACTTCCCTTCTTCAGTTTTGTTCTCATGACATCATTCATGGCAAGATGTTGAAACTTGGGAAGGTCACTTAATAAATCAGCAGCTAATTGTGGTCAGACAGTAAGATGACAAATTTTCCTATGTCCATAGTCTCAGGGTGAAGAAGTCAGACATGCAGTAGCAAAGTCAATTCATTTGTGTCTTTATGCTTAGCCCTTGGCTTTGTGGAAAAGATACCAGGTTTATAGAACGCCTTCATTTCCACTTCAAGCTAGAGTATGTCACAGAATTTACCTTTGTATTTAAATTTAGTTTTTCAAGATCAGTGAGATAACCAACTAAATTTTTCTGTTAATATCTGACAATATTCTATTGACACCCATTTCTGAAAGTTGAGGCATCACTGAAGTTTCTTTTCTTCTTAACTTTAGCACTCATAAATGAACTGACACAGAGCCAGCCTTGCCTAAATACATTAAAATATTTTGGTAGGTCATTCTTCTCAAGGATCGTTCCCACTGGTAATGTAAATACAGTGTAATTGCATCTTGCTCATGAGAAGCATATTAACATCTTTGTGGTTTTGTTCCTGAATTTCATGCTTCTGTAAGATATGAATTACATCTGAAGAAATAAATTGGAATGCTAAAAAAGAAAAGAAAAAGAGGAAGCAAAACCAAGTAAGTTATAGTGTCAATTAGGAAATAAACACGTGAGCTTCCCAGCTGGATATCCAAGATCTTTCTTAAACTTAATTTTTAAGTTTTAAATACCGTTTCTGGGAACTGACAGTAGGATAGCTTTCAGTTGAAGATGTTGTCTTTGCAGTAGGGCACTGAGTATCTGTTTAACTCCACATAGTTAGGAATATTTATTGATAGAGGCATATTCAGATTATGGTCCTGCATGTCATGGACCATAAAATCCCCTTTAGGAACTGCAGTCATCCCACATAAGGGACAAAGGCAAAGCACTTGTGCTTTAGTGTTGTTATTTTGTAGTACAGAAATTCCGCTTTCCTAGCCAAGGTACCAAAAGAAAGGGAAAAAAAACCCCAAAAAACTGAACCTAAATTCAGTAATATTAATTTTCTCTTTTGTGTGCACTTCTTAATAGGACATTTTGTTATCCCTTTAACTTCAAGGGATAGAAATTGGGCATCTTAGCTGTGTCAAGTTTTAAAGTGCATGCAAATAAATTAAAGCTTTCCTCTCAACAGCCATGTTATGTGAGGGACTGTTAGAGGAGGAGTACCTGTCCTGCCCCTGTTGTCAGCTGTAATGTGTAACCTGCTTTCTTCAAGTGTGTGCTGCAGTCTTTGTGCTGAACTACGTCAGAGCTGTTATTTTAGATGCAAAGGTTATTTTAGTCCTTTGTTCTCAATAAAAAAAAAGTGGTTGAATTTTGTTTATGAGTGGGTCTGAAAGATACGATACAGCTTGGAGAATTTTTAGTTCCACTTTCTAAGCATGTTATAGCATTTAAATGTGTAGAATTGCTCATTTTTCCATTTTTACCTGTGACAAGAGATATTTAAGGTCATGTAACTGAAATGAGTGCTAATTCTTTTCTCCTGTCAGGTTTGTTGCTAATGTCTGTCATGTTGAAAAGTACAGCCCTCGTTCAGTCTTAAGTTCCATGTATGGCTTTTGCTCTTCAACAGACCTAATGGCTAATTGTTGTATCTTCACAGCTTTCCCATGGTTTGGCATGGACATTGGGGGAACGTTGGTCAAACTTGCCTATTTTGAACCTATTGACATCACTGCAGAGGAGGAGCAGGAGGAAGTTGAAAGCCTGAAGAGCATCCGCAAATACCTGACTTCCAATGTAGCCTACGGATCCACTGGCATTCGGGATGTCCACCTGGAGCTGAAAGACTTAACGATTTTTGCTCGAAGAGGAAACTTGCACTTTATTCGGTTCCCAACTCATGATTTGCCTACCTTTATCCAAATGGGAAGAAATAAAAACTTCTCAACACTACACACGGTGCTCTGTGCCACCGGCGGTGGCGCGTACAAGTTCGAGGAAGACTTTCGCACAGTAGGTAGCCTGACTTGCCTCTGCCTGCAGCTGATGCTGAAAGCATTGCTGGTGATGGGTTAAAATAATCTGTATTTTGAAAAACTGTGGGAAGCTCTAATATTGTTCATTATGAGTTGTATTAAGCATGGTGGGAAGTTACAGCCTTCCTGGAATCCACAGCACCTGTTAATTGTCCCTCTGCTTTATGAGAGAACGGCGGTTTAAATATCACATGCAGAACTATGGAAGAACTGTAGTGAGCCTTAAGCCCCACAGAATTGCTGGCCTGTGGTTTTCCTATGATCCTTGGAGTGTTAATAAAGTTGCAGGGATAGTTAGTACAATGAAATTGAGCTTTTTATGTGCTGATATCTTAGAAATTACTGTTTCGACTTGTAAGATGTGGGAGGAACCCCACAAACCTTGAAAAGATGTGCAGATGTGAGTTCCACCAAGATGACACTCAGCGGGGCCTCTAGGGTATTCGATGACCTTTTTATTGATCTAAATTGATGAAAAATGTTGTTAATTTTTCAATGGAGTAATGTCTTAGTATCTCAGAAGTTATCTTTGAGCTTAGCAAAGCAGATACACTGCTTCTCTCTTCTTGATTCAGGTCGGATCTGGATTTACACTCAGATTAACTTGCTAGTTTGTGTATTCAGAATTTAGCTCTGAATTCTTTGTTGGCTTTTTAGTGGCATTGAAATTCCTGCATTAGTCATGTGAGATAACTTCTTAAAGTTGGGCAGTACAAATATAGTCATAAATTTGTAGCACATTTGTGCAATGTTAGAACATGTTGCCACAGTCTTTTTTTTCTCTCTTAACACAGATTGGAAACCTCCAGCTGCACAAACTGGATGAGCTTGACTGCCTTGTCAAAGGCTTATTGTACATAGACTCTGTCAGCTTCAATGGCCAGGCAGAGTGCTACTATTTTGAAAATGCCTCAGATCCCGAGAGATGCCAAAAGATGCCTTTTAACCTGGATGATCCATACCCATTGCTGGTTGTTAACATTGGTTCAGGAGTCAGTATTTTATCAGTCCATTCCAAAGACAACTATAAAAGAGTAACTGGAACAAGGTAATTTAAAAACCTACATTGGCGTTGTTACTCTATGAGGCAATGACATATGGATCTTTTATGTGAGGAAATGCTGTTTAAAAGCAACTGGTTTTCTCTGTCCTTAGTCTAGGTGGAGGGACCTTTCTTGGGTTATGCAGTTTGTTGACAGGCTGTGAAAGTTTTGAAGAAGCTCTGGAAATGGCATCCAAAGGAGACAGCACACATGCTGACAAGCTGGTTCGGGATATTTATGGAGGAGACTATGAAAGATTTGGCTTACCAGGATGGGCTGTAGCATCCAGGTAAGTGGGAGGCTCTTTGTGGGCTCTTTTGTGGGTATGGAGCTTCAAAAACAAGACTTAAACACTTCATACAGAGAGAACTGCTTTTATGCAAGGTTTTATTGTAGTCAAGCTACATTTTTATCCTAAAAGTATGTATCCTCAGCTTTCCTGGAGGTTTAAAGCCACATGCAGGTGCCTGCTAGGTAGAGATTGAAGAAACCTCCTGTGGTATTTCATGCACAGCTTTGTGTGAGTCAGAGGGAATGCAAGGTGATCGCAGGAGCAGCAGGAACACAGTGCAGAGGTGGTGTGGTGTAACCCAGCAGGCAGCTAAACACCACACAGCCTCTCAGTCACTCCCTCCAGCAAGATGGGGGAGAGAACTGGGAGGAAAAAATAAAATTGGTGGGTTGAGATAAAGAGTGTTTAACAGGACAGAAATGGAACAGAACAGAATGGTCCCCTCCCAACTCCTTGTGCAGCCCCATTTTGCCTGCTGCTGGGGTGGGGTGAGGAGCAGAAAAGGCCTTGACTGTGTGCAAGCCCTGCTCAGCAATAATAAAAACATCTCTGTGTTATCAACAGTTTCCAGCACAAATCCAAAACACAGCCCCATAGTGGCTGCAATGAAGAGAATTTAACTATCCCAGCTAAAACCAGCATACAGCTACTAGGAAGAAAATTAACTTTGTCCCAGTCAAAACCAGTACAAGAGAGGGAAAAAAAGTCCCAATTTCTTTTTGATTTCCTAGGATATTTTAGTAGAGCCATTGTGTAGAGGGAAGGTGAGTGGGAGATGGCTTTTGTGTAGCTCTTACAGTGGAGCAATTCCTAATTGTTCTGGAAACATGGTTGTTACTACAGACGTCTGGTGTAATGTTTAACTACTTTTCTCATTGATGAGGGCTGTTGAACACAAACAGTTTGCACCATGAGAATGAATGTCATTGTCAATGACAGAGGACTTTTGTCACAGCTGCACATATTATTTCCATTGGGGAATATTATTGATGATGCTGCAGCTTCACTACTCTTACGAAAGATAAGAAAAATAAACTCTGCAAGCAAAACTAATACATACGTAGGAGTGTTCATTAGATCTTTGCTTTTATTCAATAGAGAGTCATAATTCATGGCAACTTAATTGTTCTCCCTCTCCAGCCACCTAAGTCCAAGCCTCTTGAAGAGCCCATGTGCTGAGAGGTTTTAATATGTGTGAACTTTACATTTTAGTCAATATGTTTTAACTTGCTTTAAGTTGGTACTTTCTGTTCTCGTTTACTTTTTAAGATCCTTGAGAGCTTTAATGGCTTTTTGAGTTTTAGAATAATCAAGGTTCTTGCTCTCCAGACTGATTTATATCTGGCACAGAGTCCTTGATGGTAAAATATCACACTTAGCTATGGATTCTTCTCTTCTCTTTTGTGCTGTGCATAGTATGGGAAGTGCCCTTCTGATCCAGAACTCTTCATTTGTGCAACCTAAATTGCATTCTGTCAGCTGTGTTATTTTGTTTCAGAGGGTTGTGTTCCATCATAAAACCTTTCAATTCATCTCTGGTTTTCTTCTACTTTGAGAATAGAAGAATGGAATGGATAGATACTTGTGAGGAAGCAAGCATGAGAAGTGGAGGATTCACCAGTCAGAGTTAGGCAGTGACTCAATTCACAGTGACTAGATCTGCAGAGTAGTCTTCTCTGAAGAATAAGAGCATTTTACTGTAGGTGGTTCTTCATGGAAGTCCAATCTGAACAAAAGTATTTTATTGGGGGGCTGTTACTGTAACAAAATTGACTATTTCCTGTGAAGGAATAAATACAGATGTAGTGTCAAACTGCTGTATTTAATACAGACTTAGAAAGGGAGTTCCTCAAAGAGCAAACATGAGACATAGGTTCTGCTACAACATAAAAACATCCGTTCTGAAATTACTTCAAATGCACATGAATCACTTTGTAACTAATGGCCATTTCTCCTGTTCTAGTTTTGGGAATATGATCTACAAAGAGAAGAGGGAGTCTGTCAGTAAAGAAGATCTTGCAAGAGCCATATTGGTCACCATCACCAATAACATTGGGTCTATTGCGCGGATGTGCGCAGTAAATGAGGTAAAAACTTCTGACAAGGAAATGATCTAGCTACAGCTCTGTTATTTGTCTTCCCATGAAATGACTGCTAAAATGGTGTATACTCTAAATCTTTTAATACATTCTCAGATGAAATGAAATTCATGTAGTAGCTTTGAGTTGTGCCTACGGTCACCCTGTTTTAGCAAGGGGACTTCAAGTCCTTCATCACAACATCCTGTGCTCCCCTGCTCCCTCACTTACCTGCGGGCTTTGGGCTCTGTTCCTTAACAAAGTTCGTCGTCAGGTACCCTCCCCATTGGCAAAGATATCCTTGTCCCACTTCTCCAGAGGGCATCAATATATTCTGAAGCAATTCCTAGGACTTTAACCACAGAACAGTTAGAGCTGCAAAGGAGTCCTGGAGATCATCTGGTCCAACTCCCCTGCCAAGGCAAGGTCAGCTAGGGAATGCACCCAGCCCTCAAACATGGACTCAGAGACAAACTGTGGTCTCTGTCTTTGGAAGCTTCAAAATACGTGACTTGAGCAACTGCAACATTTAAGTTGCTGAAAGTCCTGCTTTGAGCAGGATGGCCTCCAGCAGCTTCTCCAAGCTGAAGCTCTTCTCTGATCAAAGCCTGTTGAAAGCCTTGTTTCTAGTTAAGCATTTTTAATTTTTTCTAGTTCTTGAAACTTAAAAATTGCTTTGACACCTCTCATCTGGCTGGTTGATACAGAGAGGGTTTCCTGCCATCTTCTATTTCTCAAAGTTTAAAAAAGAACCAGTATGTGTTCAGTTTCAGTATTAGTGTGGACAGCCATGAAGCTGTGGAAGAATACTGAATTTAGGCATAGAAGACATGAGTGTCAGAGCAGCAGGGATTTCTTCCTTCATTATCAACAAACTTGGGATAAAATGAGGTTTAGTAACAGCTTTCTTGGAGAAGACTATGAGTAACTGTATTTAGAGCTCTGCTTAAGATCTTGGGATGTGACTGTCTCAGAAGTACCAACAGCTCTGTTAGCTGCAGTAACCCTCCTTTCACTCAGGAGCCAGATTAATTATATTTTCTAGTTTTAATATTGCAATTTCAACCCTCAGTTTCATTCTCAGTTGTTCTGTCATGTCTGTCTTGGAGAAGAAAGGTAATTTTGTGAGTGTTAAGTTAATTTTAGCTTTTTGCTTTATAGCAAAGCTTAATACCAGAAGAGTTAAAATGAGGATGAAGTTGAAAGTACATACTACATGTCTTAGGCAAATGTATGCAATTTGTGTTTAAGGATGGGAGTAAATGACAACAAATCAGAACTTGTAAACTGCACAAACTAGCTTTATTCAAAGAGGTTTTTGGTCTAATTCCAGCTATGTCACATAGCTACAGATCATAAGAAACAGTTAATAGGGATACACAAACTAGTACATTGAACTGGTGTATAAAGATAAAATGAATGTAATTATTTTGACTTCCTGCAGTAGCACAGAATTACGTTTTTGTGCCTTAACAAAGCATAATTTTGTCCTCACTGGGAACTAATCAAGATGGTTAAAAAACAGTTGCATATTGGACATTTGACTACAGGTTGAATTGTCATATTAGTTTTTGTAATGACTTGGATATGATCATTGATTTAATGTAATTAAGTGCTTACTTAAGCACTGTGCTAAGGACTAACACAATTACATTTTCTTTGGTACTTCCTCTCGTGTTGTTTAACCAGTGTTTAATGTTTTTGCCTAATGTTGGATTTACTTCAGTTAATGGGGAATATTAAACGATCTTCACTTTTTTACGTTTGATTTGATTAAAATTCACAGCTCACTTGTAGTATTCAGCTCTTAGTCTAATGTCAGGCTGAGGTATATTGAGGTCTGAAGATGAAAGGAGCATCTGTCATGTCTTACTGTCTTCGGCTTCTTTACAGTGCTGCCTTGTTGCAAATGGATCAAGCAGCATTGTACAGGGCTATGAAGGCATTGAGTCTTCTCTACCAAACAGAAGTATCTTACATTTAATTTCACTTTTAGCTGGGCTCTTTCTTTGGTGTAATTGCTGAAAATGCTCACTTAATTTGAAAGACAAATGCTGCTTGTCTGTAAATTAAGTCCTTTAATTCTCAGGGATTGCACTGTTTTTCCTTTTCCCCAAGTATGCTGTGTTTTAAATTTTGGAACCATGTTTTAATTGTGGGTTGGTTGTTTGTGTGGTTTTTTCCTTGCTCAGGACAGTCTCCTCTTTCATAGCTTAATTTTTCAAAGCTGTGTTAAACAGTGAAAAGACTTAATCCTTTGCTGTTTTTCTTTTTTTTTCTTTAGAAAATAAACAGGGTTGTGTTTGTTGGCAATTTCTTGCGTGTGAATACTTTGTCAATGAAGCTTCTTGCATATGCACTGGATTACTGGTCAAAAGGCCAGCTGAAGGCCTTGTTCCTAGAACATGAGGTATGCTGTGGCTCAGTTATCTGTGTGTATTGTTTCACCATAAATCAGAAATGCCTGTATTGAGTAGCTCTCATATGTGATATCCTGAGGCACCAAGTGCTCAGTAAATATTAGAAATAAGAGGAGGTTTGTCTTGCTGAATTGGTTCTCTGGGAACAGTTTTCTGCCAGGGAAGTACTTCAGTGACTTTGGGGTATCTCAGTTCATGCTGTGGATCTTTGGAGAGGGACAAGAAAATGTTAAACTGTGTGCTAAGGGTCACCAGTCTTTCTTGGGTTTGGGTGGAAACAACAGTAAGTATTGTGTTTAAAGAGTGCAGAAATGTAAAGCTTGGGCCTTTGAACCACTTCCATTGTTCTCAGCTGAGCTTGAGCAATGTCTTGAAAGTTGAGACTGCTTTGACAAGGCCTGTTTTCATTCCACCACAGACCCCTCAGTGCTGTTGTAGTGATTTTTATGCTTTGAGAATAACTTGCTTTTGTGCAGCTTCTGCCATCCAGCTCAGTGTGTAATTCTGAGAGCTCTGACTTGTTTTGGTTAAAATACAGGCGATCAGTGTTAATTACAGGTGCAACAGTTGCTGACTTGTAGCTTCTTGGCAGTGGGTTAGGAATTTTTGTCCTCAGTTTCTTGATTTGCAAATATTGCAGCATTACATCTATTCCCTTCAGTTGATTCTCACAACTTTTTTCCTTTATTGCTTATCCCAAGACTGACAATCTGTTCTGATGTCCACAGTAACAGTTCCTTGTTAGTTCGACTCTCTTCAGATTTTTCTTGGGTAAATTTTAAACTCTTACATTTGCTCAAGAGTGTGTTCCAAACACTTGAATATTTCTTAGTTATAGGGAGAGGGAGCATTTCACTGCACAGGGGAAAAGTAATTCAACAGGAGAACATGGTTCTTTGTATGCAGGTAGGTAGACAGTCCAAAAAATTGATGTGTGGATAGTTCAAGAAATTTTTCACTTGTACATTAGGAATAATGTTGCTATGGGTATTGAAGTTTTTTCAGCAAGCAAAATGTGCAGCTTCTCTAGGAAGAAGAAACCAAACCTGGTTTCCATGCTTTAGGAGTCACTGATACCTGTCTTAGAAGTCCTGCAGTGTATGGTGAGGCTTGGTAGGAAATATCCTAAAGTTATGCTAGATAAGAAGGATAAATGTTTGTTTCACAAAGCCTTAAATAATTACTATGAAATATTATATATTTCAAGTGTATAGTGTTCTTTCTGTAGCATTGGTCCATCAGATGATTGTTGTCACTAAAATGTGATTAGTGCAGAATTTAATACCCTACTTGAACTTGATTTTTTTTTTTTCTTCTTTTAACAGGGATACTTTGGAGCTGTTGGTGCTCTGCTTGGGCTGCCAAATTTCAGTTGAGATACCAGATGTCACTACACTGAACTATTTTCCACCTGAATGACACTTGTTTATGTCGATGGGAATGAAATCTGGGGAGGGGAGAAGAAAATAGCTGATTTTCTGTAATTCTTTCTAAGACGTGATTAAGCTACTGAGTATTGCTGTTGTAAGGAAGGGAGTTTCACTCTGTTGGGCATTGGCAAGTGAACTGTTTGTGGCTATTATTTATGTTCTTTGGTATGTTGTAGCCAGTAGTGAACTTCTAATATGCAATACATCCTCTGAAAACAACTTTCCAGAAATTCCAGAAAAAGGAATGCCAAACCCTTAAGTGCTCAGGATGCAAATATTGCAGGTTGATTCCCAAGGCTTTAGGCCCATCAGTTTTGTATATAATTGATGACTGAAAAATTATTTTCATTAGTTACACTGTTACTGTGAGCACAAGTTTTATGTGTACTTACAGAAAACAACTTAAAAGACAGCAAGGTACTGTTGACAAGATGAGGAAACTGTAGACAATTGCTTCCCACAGTAAACGTAGTAATTATTTTATTTTTATGTGTAATGGAAATAATATTAATGCTTTAATTGCCAGTGGGAAGAACAGAAACACAAAGAATCAGCCAAAGCAGCAGATTAAGGAGTTGATATTTTGAAGGTTTCATGAAGATACTCACCTCACCTTAATTTATTTGAAGATTCAGCTGGTATTTTGGGAAGATTCCTCTGTCTTTGGATTTGGAAAAGAGTTCAGTAATCAAGGCAGATTTTGGGGGGAAGATTTTTTAATTTTTTTATTTTTTGAGGACATGACTTCCAAAATGCCTTCTGGATTTGTTTGTTTGTTTGTTTTTCCCATAAGTTCTGCCATCATGAATTATCGTTTGTAAAGGTACCATAAAGCCTGAGAGAATTGAAGAAATCCTTATAAAATAGACTAATTATGGGACCTCATAATTCTGATGCTTTGGCTTATTTCTGTGGAGGTTTGAAAAATTTTTGCCTCGTCCTGCTGATTTGAAATTGTGATTTCCCTGTAATTTTTTAAGAGTTAATCAGAATTCAAGTAGGTGTTGAAGTTGTAAGGTTGCTAGCTTACTTTTGGATTTGGAAGTTTGTTTTTGGAAGTTGAGGACTGCATCAGAGTTTGTATTGCAGCAGCAAATGGACCAATATTTAATGCACTTGCAGTATGGAACCATTCATCAAATTGTGGCCTTGGGATAAAGTCCATACTCTGGAACTGATTTTTGGGGTTTTCTGTAAACTTTTAAAATTTACAGTTGCAATTATTACAGTAAGTTTAGTCCTGAAGCCAGGGCATGAGATCTTAAACTTACAGGATTATTATACAGTCATTAGCTGTATAAGTTTTTGTGGACTAAAGAGCTACCCAATTTTATGATATTCTCATGCTAAATTTATTTCCTGTAAGTGCATGAGGAGCAACCAGACTCAGACACACTCATATCTTGGGGTTTAAGGTTTTTAAAACTAATTGCTTGAGTATTCCACAGCATGGCTGTGATGTATTTACAGATACACCCTCCTTGTGTTAGAAACCCTTGTGCTGTTTTCATTCTTCTCTTTCTCAAAATTCAGAGGCCTAAACTAGCATCATAGGTTTTTGCTTTTAAAATTTTCTGTGGTCCTTTAAGAGTACAGTACCTTAGAGTAGGCAACTCATTAAGTGCAATGCTAATCACAAATGCAGTTCCATTTATTGTTGCTTTTCCTGATACGTGGTACATTTCCATCGTGCTTGCTTTGATGTTTCACTAGAGACATAAACAACTAAAAATTACAGTTCAGCTGATCTAATGCTAAATCAGAGCACTTCAGAAAATAAGTTTTTATAGAATGTCTTTATAAATGCTGTTCACTGTTCCTTTTGAGTTATGATTGTCTGTCAGAAGTAACCCTTATTTGGTTATAAAACTGTGTAAAAACTTAATTTTCTGAGTGTTCTGGCAGCCTGCTGAAAATTTGCAAACTAACTGCATATTTTACTTGCAAAGGGTGCTTTAGGACATGTACTACAGCTCCATTAGAAAGAGTTCCTTTTGACCATGTCTATTGCTACTTCACTTCACTTGTGATACTGAGAGTCCTCTTGAAGCAGTAGTTAAAAGCTACTTGTATATTTAACCAAAAGCACATATAGAAGATGATTACCTAATACCCATAGTTAATTAAACCAATTGAAGTTGATGTGAGCTGACAGACACTTTTTAAAGTAAACTGTACAAAATTACAAAATAAGCAAATGGAGTAATTCTTGAATAGCTGTACTGTATAGAAACTACTGTGAGAATCAAAAAGTATGCCCTACCTCTGTTTTACTTCCCTTAAGCTTCTAAAAAAATTGGCTTCCTATTGCTAGTTTTATCAGCATAATTGTTACTTCATTACAAGAGCAACCACAGCAGTTGTCAAGCCCTACTGTAAAGCCCAGAGGTCCTGTATTTAAGCCACATCTTTGGATTCATCTCATTTTCTGTCAGCTTAGAACTTGTTATTAGAGTCTCCAAAAATTGACTCTACCACCAGGAGAAATGATAGGCACCACAAATAGTTGCAAGATAAGCCTTAAAGTCTTTTCTTCTAAGTTCTCTTCTAAACAGGTTAATTTCTTTTATATGAATCACTGAAGTAAGTTGCTTTTTCCTGATTGTCTGTTTTTACTTTTACCCTTGCCATTTCTTTTCCTCAGAGCTAACTGGTTGAAGCAGCTTTAGGGTGAATTGATTCAGTGTGATGTACTACAGTAGAGAAAATTTGGGGTTTTCTCAGGACTACTGTTGTCTTCTCAAGTGGAACCACTTCTCTAGAGGAAAGTTCTGTGATACTTCTTCAAAGTAAAATGTAAGACCCATTTTGAATGTGTAAATCGCTTTCAGCTCAGTCAGCCATGTGAGTGCCTTTTAATTTTTTCATATAATGCCAATTTTATGGTAGTGGGACTTTATCCATGGGGTTTCCTAACCAATATTACTTACCAGAGAAATGGAAGGTCATTTTATTGGCCATGGAGATGGTCTCTTTAATCCAGTGTAGCAAGAGATACCAGAAAAACATCATCAGGTTTCTGTCTTCCTGTCCCTATAGCCCTTAATCTTGGGGTAATGCTCTTGCATTTCTTGGTCTTATCCCTCCAGCTTGGTCTTTTCTAATATTATGCACAGTTTTATTGTATCAGTATCTCCCTAAAAATCATGCAAGTTTATAGTGAGATAAGTAGTGTTTATTTCTGGGTAGAGAAGTTCAATCTTAGGTGAAGTTATTCCAAGCTATTAAACCTAACCACTTTGACCTTTCCAAGTCTACTTGGGTAATTGCAGTTTGAATGAAAGGGGAACTCCTACAATACATCTTGAATATTTAACAGGCTGGAATTAAAACATCCTCAGTGTTCTTTACTGAACCTAGCAGAGGTTTAAATATAAACAAATTTTTCATTCTTTTTAGTGAAGTCTATACATTTAGGAGTTCAGAGAGAAGCTGCTCCAATACACCCTTCGTCTTAGTTTGCTCAGGATTTCCAAAGTGTGTTCAGGTGTCTAACCTGCCTTCTGGAAGACCTTTCCCTCTTTCAAGCACCTGTGTGATTCTACCAACAGGTGCTTGTAATTGAGAGTTACAGGGTGGAAAGAAGAGAGACCACATTGTCCCACTTACTCTCAGCTGTATATCAAAAGCTCTGGCTTCTCCTAATGGATCATCTGCTCCTTCAGTTGGTACTGTGACATTCTTACTTGCACTTGAGTTGGTAGTACAGATGCAAGGTGCCCTTAAGGGCTGTAATACTCTGTCTGTACTCTATATAGGTCTTCAGGAAACACCTGCTTCCAGATCAGTTGAAATAACTTCTCATTTCTAAATATTTCAGAATAACAATGGGTTTTAACATTGGGAACTAATTAAAGGGTCTTTTATCTAGAGTATATCTGTGCTAGATAAAGACTAAATGGTGTCTTTCATATCCAGTTATTAACTTTCATTAATAAATAAATTTGCAGTCAACCTGTTTTTAAATACTAATATAAATATTTCACTGTTTATGTTCTGGATATCACTGGAATCCTGAGAAAACAGTTCAGTTTATAATAGAGGTGAAAGTCAGTGTGGTTCTGTTGAGCTTGTTCTGGCCAGTTCTAGTTATACACATAACAAGCCTAATTCTTTGCCTTGTCACTTGTCCTTTTCTTATCTACATTCTTTTTATGGATTATGTAGGCTTAAAAACCATGTAATAGGTAACAGAGCTTTGCTGAGGTTAAAAAGTGAACAAGCATCTGTGGGTCAGGTTGGAAGTGGTTTAGGAAGCCCTGTAGGTCCCAGTGCAGAGCTGGGGACACGCCTGACACAGTTTCTGTTTGGGTGTAGTAATTGCTTCATTTCCCATTAATGCAGTCAGAGGGGGTGGGCTTCACAATCATCGTGGATAAAATGGGAGAATTTAGTCCTCAGACATGACCATCGGAGATTAAAAAAATTCTTTTTCACAGTGTAGAAGAATAATTCCTGCATACATTCTTTTAAGTTTTACTGATATAGTCCAAAGTACATTGCCATTATTTTGTCAAGTCTGGTGAAATTAGTAATTCTCTAAGGTTAACAAAAGTCTGCAAATAAGCCTGTTTTATTAGTTTCATTTATCTCACACATGGAAAGCTTATTAATATTAAGGATTCTTAAAAACACACTTTTGAAAACATCTCAAAAGATACTGTAATGTATTTGTAATTATTAATGTGCTAATGGAATATGTTTGGGCAGTCTCAGTTTGCATAACTGAGTGTCAAATCCTGCTCACTCTGTAGTTACTTGAGTAGATCATTCTTTTAAACTAATGAGCAAGATTGGGCCTCAGGGTCTCCTGCCTGGGGAACACAGTAGTGCTACTTTGCATATTCCTGCTGGTGCTAAATCATTTGTTGAAAATAAAGATTCTGAATAGAAATTGTAAATAAAATATTTATGGCCTGGTCCTTTTGACAGACTTAAATTTTCTCATTTGCCAATACTTTTTGGCCTTACTTCAAGTTCCCCTTTTGGGTTTGGTTTTCTTGACTTTGTGGACTGTGTTTGTTAATGTGGCAAGTCATTGGCAGGTGTGGCTTCCTGTGCTACTTTCTGTAAGGCCCATAATGTTCCCGTGGTACATTAGGAGACAGATGAGTTTTCATGGCTGGATTTCCACATGATCCTTCATCTTGTTTTGTTACTGTAGCTGTTTGCACAAATAGTGTCAAGTAGAACACAACTGGCATTTGTTCTCTGCTAAAACTTCCAAGTAAATCAGCCACTACTGAAGTGTTTAGGAAAGCTGTTGAAAATCCAGAAATACCCATTTAAAATAATTTTAAAATCTAAATGTGCTAATTAGTGTTGCCTATAAAATGAACTGGAATGTAGTGTGTCAGTTGCTAATCTTTGCTATAAATTGCTGGCATTTCACAATTCACATTTCTGGCATCAATTTAAGAACGTGTAAATACAAGCTTTGGGAGGGAGGTACATTAGTTTCAGATGGTGCATTATGAAAGAGTTTATAAGACTAGTGAATTAGTATTTTGAGACATATTAAATTACAACACCTAGAACATGAAAATTAATGTGTTTGTGTTAGGGTATAGAGGGCTTTTGATAACCTGCACTTTTACATTCTTGAGTTTTGGCATTTTAACAAACAAGCATTTAATTTTCTGTTTACTATCTCGTCATATTGCAGGCCTTGTAGTCACCAGTTGCTGTCTTCACGTATTTGTTTTAGTTAGCAAAGCAGACAGGCAGATCTGTTAACTTGTAAACCTGGTAGGATGGAAATTCTCCGAAGAGCCATTTGGTTAAGTTGCCTTATTCTATTACATTGCACTCATGGTATGTCTCTGCTTTCTTGTTTACTGTTCAGACACTGAAGATGTGATGTAAAAATATGTGCTACAAATTTTTAATCATAAATTACTCATGAATACCTTTGTGTCACCTGTTAAACAGCTCTTGTAAATGATGCCTTTATGCCATCTGTAATACAGCTCTTGTAAATTGTTTAAATTATTTTTCTTTTTATAGATTCTCATTATTGAATGTACAGATTAGATCCCTTTAATATGTCACTGAGTAATTTGATTTGGGCCCAAATATGGACAATGCTGTAATTCATCCCATAAAAACTGTAAATAATTCTTTACTGCTTGTTTGCATGAATGAAGTTTGGATTTCATTTGCTTTGTCATAAACCAACTCCTCTGTCATGGGCCTACTTTTTACAGTTTATGTTCCTGGTTTTATTACCATTTGTTCTGTACGAATGTTGAAATAGTACTTCGTCTTTTCCTAATAAATAATTTGAGATTGTTCATTGTTGTCCTGCATTTGTGGGTTTTGTGGGAGGGATTTCTGGGTGTGTTCCTCTCCTTTGGCATGGTAAATTTCTGTAACATTTGATACTGGGGGTTGTTGCAGAGTATCTTTTATTAAGGCAACATGACTGGTGTGGTTTCATGCTCTTTTCTTCCTTTAATAAGCTGATAATTCACAGTGCTTAGATTCAGGTCCTGTTTTCAGAAACACTGAATGTGCTAAAAAGCCCTGGTTTGCAGTGTTGAAGAATGAAGTGTGCTCTGAAAGCATTGTAAGCGTTCCCCTTCCAAATCCACTTGGAAGCACCTGCTGCTTCCTGCGCATGGATGGGGAACAGGGGGATGTTTTACTGTTGAATAAAATACTTCATGTGCAAAGTGCAGACCATATATATAAACTAATTGCTCCTCTCTTGGAATTGCCCCTTGTTATGTTTTGAAATGCCAAATTCTGTTGCCCTGAAATTGCCCTAACTGGATGCCTACTGAGCATAAAGTTGTGAGGAAGGAAGCGTGTGCCACAGCGGCATCCTGGCAGTGCATCTTGTGATGAGCTTGCTGTGTCAGAGACAGTCCTTCAGGGTTCTGTGCAAACATTTTAGCCATCCAAACCACAAAGCTTTACTTTGCCAAAAATGAAAATTCCCTTCTGTGTTGCATCTCCACTGAGCTCTGCACCAGAGTGATAGTTTTTAGGGGAAGTGAGCTGCTGAAGAACACAAATTTTGTACAAGTTTAGGGAGTTCTGATTTATTCAGTATGGTTTTTTTAATGCAGAAATACCTCATGGAGAGAATTGCAGTAGCCTTTTGTGGAAGCTGGTTTACATTTCAGCTGGGGTCTGTAAATGCTGCTGGTGCAGCCCGTGTGCAGGCTGAGGGGACAGTGTAAACTGCATGAGCTTCATTTAGTTCTATTTTAGCTGGTGATCTGATTTTTTTTTTTTTTAATTAAGTTTGTATGAAACTAGTGACTTCCTCTTACTGTAAGACTGTTCAAGCCAGCTGTATGTGAATTTTTTTTGGGACTCAGAAATGCAAACCTCTAACTTAGTAATACTTGTAACTTCCCTCTTTTTAGAAATATAGATTAAAAATCAAGTTTGCCCTTAAGTCCTGGAGTGGAACCCCCTGCTCCAAAGGCCTGTCTATCAACAAGTGTTCAATAAGTATATTGACTTTCTGCCATTTTGGGGTACAGTACAGAAGTGTGGGGAATACCAGTGTTGGCCCTGTTGTGCTGTTCCAGGCTAGAGGGAGCAGGCAGGTGTCAACCAAGATTTACAGGTTTATGGGTGCTTGTCAGCTCGGAGAGCCCCATGCAATCCCTGACTAATGAATGTTCTCCTCACTTTCCTGAAGGGGCTGTGTTAAATGTATCAAAGTTTGAGTCTTTCATAACCCACATGTGTCCAGATATGCAAATTACTGAGCTGCCTCAAACATAATCTGTTCACGTACTTTTTATATCCCAGGCTTTGGTCTGGCTTGCTATTTGTGGAGAATTGTTGGAGTGAAAGCTCCTCTGGACCCAGGCCCAGAGGGAAGCCAAAGCACAGGGGTTGAATTAAAACCTTTGGACAAGCTGAGATACATGAAGTCACACCAAAGTGAAATAGAAATACAGATTTTTAACTTTTAGTAGAAATATAAGCTAAGTGCCTTGAACATTAAAAAGCTGTAGCAGAGACCTTGAACACCATTCTTGCTGCAGCAGTGTTACCTTTTCACAGAATTCTTTACTTCAGACAAAATATAGATAGAATTATACTGTTCACATTTTTTAGATAGAGTGTTCACATAAACAATAAGAGCTGATAGAAACTGTATATGCAAATCTGTGTAATACCTATGTAACACTTGTGTAAGGCTTATGATTGTTAGAATTAGACCAGGATAGGTTAAGAAAAGGAAAACTAGAATTGTGTGTTAATCATGTTGGTCAGTTAGCAAATACAATCCACAATTCTGTAAGAAAAAAATATGTGGAGCATATAGAAGAAGAAGAAGCTGGTTTTGCCTGCTGTTGCTGCTTGCCTTTATCATGTAACCCCTTCAAACTCTGCCTTCAAGAAAGCTATGAGACTATGAAATAAAGAACTTAGCAGAACAGCAGCCTCCTCTGCTCTCTCACTCTGGTCCAAGAAGGAAGGATACCCTGTCAAAAGCTCCACAGAGAGTTACTGATATCATTTGATAGCAGAGAATAAAACTTCCCAGGGAAAATTCCCTTGCAGGTGTACCAGTATTCACAGCAGTAATTTGAGGAAAAGGCATCGCTTTTCAGCTGCCTGTTGGAGAGCTGCTCGCAGGGGTAGGGGAATGCTGAGCTGCTGCTTTGGACCCTCCCACGGACGCCTCCCTCCCTGCTTTCCACCAAGTGTGTTGCTGTTACTTCTTTGTCCCCTGATTAAGCAGAGACTTCAGTGGACGTTTTACGTAACTTCATGAGCTGCTGGTGTGCATGGACACCTGGGAGTAGCGCACAGAAGGATAAGGGGGGGAAAGTACAACCCAGACCCACACCAAAGTCCCCACATGCTTTGTAAGGTGACACCAGGGGAATTGCAAGGGTGCAGCATCTGATAAACCGATCTCTTTTCTGGCCATTTCTGGGGTATTCAATGGCAGCCAGTTTTTAAGACATTCACCATCCTCTGGAAACCAGTCTGCTTTCCACCACTGCCTTTCCCAAGTCCATTGTCCCAGAGCTGTTGGTGGGGGTGGCCCACAGGCAGGGCCAGAGGTGCAGTTTTAGGCTGAGGAAACATCAGGAAAGGTGAGGAATTCCAACAGCCTGAGACATTTTGCATATAAAAGGGATCAACTGATCCTTTCCAGCCTCTGTAGCCATCCTTTGCATGAGGTGTGTTGCTGACAGCTGGGGGCTGTAACTCTCTCAGCTTTTTCCAATTAATCCCTTTACCTCTGGGTAAACACCCCAGGTGTTTCTGGTATTTTTGGGGTGTTTGTCAGCTCAAACTGAGACCTGCATGAGACAAGAAAACATTTTGGTCCGCAGTTCTCATATCCTTTGAGGATTAGGGTTTGGTTCTGCTACCATGGGAAAACAGACAACATGGAGAAGGACAGAGTGAAAAAAACCTTCAGACAAATAGATATTCAGTCCTGCTGTAGGGCAGTTGTAAAAAATGTGTTCCAGCTCCCACCAGGAATGTGTTATAGATGTTATAAGCATCTTTCACACCAAATACTGCTGCTCTTTGCTCTGAAGGGTGAGAATGAGACCTCTGGGGATCTCATAAGAGGGGTGTGATTTCAAGTTCTCCATTTTCAGATGCTTTTCTCCCTCACATGGAACTTGAAGAGGGGCAGATATGCCAATGCAAACAGCTCTGCTGCCAGACCAAGAGAGGAGCTTTAGGCAAACACTGCAGTATGCAGGAGGCTCCCTGAGCTCACAGATGCGGTTACAAAACGCTCCACAGCATGTTCCAGCCTCAGACATTAACACAGTATTTATTTTAGCCTGATTGGTGACAGTTCACTGGCTGTGGTTGCACTTCAGCTCTGTGTCCATTTCCTCTGTAACAACTAACAAACCCAAGATTAATCTTGACACGAAAATAACTGCTCATTTCCCCCCCCCCCCCCCCCCCAAGGCTCCATAGGCTCTGCCTCAGAGCCATCATTTCCCCCATAGGATGTGTTTGGGTGGCTGGGAGTCCCCTCTTGCCTGTAGCCCAGGACAGTGACACTGGATGCTCCCCCTGTGTGGTTTTGTAACACACAGATGTGGCACCTGGGGACATGGTTTTGGTGATGGGCTTGGCAGTGCTGGGTCAATGGTTGGACTCGAGGACCCAGAGGCACATGTATTTCTAATTTAGCTGCCTCTAGCACATCTGCTAGAAGAAATCTAACCATAGGTGTTAAAAATATATAGTGATCCACTACAACCCAGGATAATTTGTGTGAGACCTCAATTACCCTTATTGTTACACTTGGGTACCCTATTTCAAGTCTGTATTTCCATATCATCATCTCCATTATTATGTGCTGACCATCAGAGGCATTTAAACTTCGTTCAAAACACATTTTTGAAAGCAAACTCTCACATCAAAACTGGGGGGTTGTTTAACCAGCCCAGTAAACATATATGACTCCTAATAATCCCCCCATCTCTCCTAGAGTTTTCTTGCTTTTGCTTCTGGAGTTTTCATCACCCCTGCAGGTAGTGACCAATACTAGTGACCAATGTGTGCTTCTGACTGAAACTGAATCCAGGCTGGGTCAGCTGCAGGTGCTGCTTGTGGGGGTCCCTGCAGCACACCCAGATCCCTTTGAGTCACCAGCTTCTCCACAAATGTCCCTGTAACTTCCAGGGAGAATTATTAAACATCTTGTGCAGAAAAAATACTCAAAGTTTCTTGATAAGCAGGAGTTTGATTGTATTACTCCAAGCAATGTGATTGCAAAAGGAGTCACAGCTATAGCCCCAGTTCTAGAGTTCTGCCTGAAAACTGGCATGTCCCTTTGTACTTGCAGTGGTTGTTGTTGCTCTTCTGGAGCAAGGAAAGCCCAATTTGCCTCCATGACCACCTCAGAGATCACCTGTTAGTTTGTGCTGAATTCTGCAGCTCTGGTTTGTTCCAAGGCTTTGCTGAAAGGTGGAAATCACTAAAGAATTTAACCTACCTCAGAACCATTCTAAGGTTATTTTCAAATATATTTGCTACGTTTTATCCAACCTAGACAGTACTCTGGGACAGCTGATTGATCTGGGAGCATTTCCAAGGACCCTAGGGTTGGGGCATCCCTCGTGTGTGCCCCAGCCTGCAGCCCAGTGCAGCTGAGGGCACAGGGGGGCTGCACCTTGCACTGGCCCTGGGGAACCTCTTCCACCTCCGCAGGGATGGTGCAGACAGTCAGCAGCAGCACCTGCTCATTAATGATCCAGCAACATGTTTAATTTCTCTTTGGGGCAGGCTGGGACAGGCCTGCAGGACGTGTGAGCACGGGTGACCTGTGCTGCTGCTCGTGCTCCTGCTGGCAGCAAGCCCTGCACAGCCTCAGTAGAAACAGCTCTGGAGGAAAGGTTGAGCTAAGAAGGTGGATCTGGCTTAGAGATTCAACCTTCAACACCACATCTGCTTGTGAGAGGCAAAGTTGGGTTTCACACTTCCTGGGCTCTTGTGTCTAGGACACACCGTTTAACCTAAAAAACATGTTACAATGAGATTTGATGGCACAGTAAGGCTTTTGGTCACTCCTCTCAATATTTAATTAACACATCACTGGTCTCTAGTCACTGTAATTATTGGAACATATTTTTCCAAATCAGAGGGTGTCAACAAAATAGTAAGATAAATATCACACTTGAAGCCTCCTTCCCAGTTGCTGCAGCTCACGCTGATGGCAAGTGTTGCTGGAGTAAAAAAAATTCCAGCATTTTTAGAGAGATTTCCTAACAGCCTTTTCAACAGATACAAAACTAGACATGTTGAAATAACACTTGTCACTTACACGTTTGTTTGAAATATGATTCTCATTTAGAGTATCATTCATTATTTCATTCAAATGCCTGCGTTCCCTGAAGAAATAGGAGACTGCTGTCCTCTCCTCTCCAGCTCCCACACCTACAACAACAGTATTTTATTCAAAGGGAGTATCTCTTTCAGACTCTAATAATGGGCTGCTTGGCTCCTCATTCTCTGTCTTCAGAGACATGATCCTCTTGAGCTGCCAACTTTTAGCCTGGTATATGCTTATAAATGTATCATTCTGAGACTCTGAACACTAAAGTGTGTTGAGTTTTTTTGCACAATATTTTCCTTTCAGAGAATTTCATGGGAAACTGAGTGCATCTTATTTTAAAAATAAAGAAATCATTCCCTCAGCTCTGGACTCTTCCCTGCTACTTGGCTATGAATAATATTTGTGTAAATTACTGGAAGACATGCCTTCGTTCTTAAAGTATTACTTTTCAATCCCTTTTTATTAAAAAGGTGTTGGGGTTTTTTTGTCGGGTGACTCCCTCATGCCTTCGTGGAGCAGCTCTGCAGCGCACAGCCTCTCCCTGGTGTGTCACCAGCCATTCCTGAAGGGCAGAACAGCTGCTGTGGGGCTGGTGAGCACTACATCTGTCCCAGTTTATCATCTCAGGCTGTAGCTGCTCCTGAAAGCCAGCAAAGCCTGAGTGCCTGCAGCACTGCATTTTTGGGCTTGGCAGGACACACGTCCCAGTGCTCACCAGGGCTGTTGAACTCAGATCTGGTCCCACTGGAGCCCAGAGCCACTCTCAGCAGCCTCCAGGGTGCCTCCAGAGCCGGGCTGTGCCCGAGCCCAGGCGGTGGTGGCACACAGGAGTGTGGTGTGCAGGTGGGCCAGCTGGTCCTGCGGGGACCAAACACCCCTCGGTGCTCCCTGTGCCTGGTCCAGCTGTGCTGCTGTCACACACAAAGAATTATTTGTGCCATGGTGCCAGTAAAGCACTTATGAGCCTGACAGAACGTGTGTAAATAGAGCAGGGGGATGTGCTGGGCTTTGGTAACCCTGGGCACCTCCCCTCCCCACAAACCCTGCCCTTGGCAGGGTGATGAAGTCAACCCGCCCAAACAAGTTCTCATTAATGACAGAGGCTTAATAGAATCTTCCTTAAGCCTCTGAATTGCTCCCACAAACCCTGGTCCTTTAAAGTCGTCTATTGCCACCTTCAGCCCTGGCGCTGTCACTGATGTGGCTCAGTGTTCCCTCAGCATGGGCGCCCTCCCAGAGCTAATACCTTTCCTTCTAGGGCAGCAGCTCCTGCACACAGCCAGGGCTTCTGGTTCTCACCCGGTGATGCCTCGTGGCAGAGCTGAAGGAAGTGCCTCCAGCTGGTGCTTACATTCAAATGTTTGCACTAGCGTGTTCCCACTAGGCTGCCTCAACAGCAAAATATTGAGTTCAGTGCACTCTCACTACTTGATGTTTTTATCGTTTAAGGCTTGAGACAACTTGTAAATGCTTAAAATAGCGTGAAAATCCCTGTGCTGGCACGGACTCCCAGCCTTATTGGAAGGCTGTCTGCTGTTCTCCTGGTGTGGAAGTTTCATATGTTCCAGAGAACAATTATGGAAGAGCAAAATTTTAAACAACCAAGGCTATATGGCAGTTATCATTTAAAAGGAAATCCATACCTTAAGCGTGTCAGAATAACGGGCTGACTTAAAAATCAGAACTGACGAGCAACCAGGTGTCCATGAATGACTACCTTGGCTTCAGAGTGTTCCGTTATAGTATCACCATCGATTTCCACAATTTTTTATAGGTATTAAATGACAAATTTTTTTGTATAAACTACAAATAGCTGCACTATTTCCAGGTTCTGCATGTTCCTGGAATGTAGTACATAATGTAAACTTTCCTGAGTGAAGGAAGAAGGAAGCAGGGAGAAGGGTTACAGGACGCGCTGAGTGTTTGCTCCCAGCAGCTCAGCTGTGGGTGCTCATCCTGGGGCAGGGAGATGGGCCTTGGCAAGTTCATGGCACAGGTCTTCTCACACGGACAGGCAGAGCCCATCCCTCATCTTAGCAGCCCTGGCTTGGGCCTGTTCAGGGCTCCCTTTTTCCAGCAGTCGCTGCTCCAGGCTCTGTGCTCCCGAAAGTAAAGCTGAAGAAGGTCTGACCTGTCCCTGCTGGAGCTCCTGCCTGCAGATGTACCAAAACTGGGAGGGTTGTGACCTCTCACCCTTGCCAGGAAAGCCTGTGTTTGCTTGGGAAGAAAGGGGAATGGTGGCCTGTGTGTGAGCATTGACTGTGTCTGCCCTGCCAGGACTCCACGGCTGAGAGCCAAGTACCACGGCTCCCACAGGCTCTCTGCTGGTGCCTGCCACCCCTCTGCTCTGGCACACAGGAGAGACCACATGCTGGCTTGTGGTTTTTGGAAGCAATGAATCCAAAACAGGACACATGGACTTGATGGGTGCAGTCCCCCAGCCCTGCCCCACCACCCAGAGCCTGCCCAGAGCGTGGGAGGGAGGTGCCAGCCCCTGTGAGACTGTGTGAGGCTGGTCCCTCGCAGGGGACAGGTGACTTGCTCAAGAAAATGACTGCCAATGTACCTGTCTGCAGTCACACAGCGCTGTTTGTCCTGCCTTGTTAAACAGTCTTAAAATCTCGGTTGAAAACTCCTCCGGGACAGGGAAGAAGTGACACCCGTGTTGCTATTTGTAGCAGAGGAATGTGGCTAAGAGAGACACGGGCTGCTTTTACCTCTGGTGTTTTGGACAGCAGGTTTGCTCTGTGCTCTGACACTGGACATTAACTGGGGGTATCTGACCGAGTTACAGCCTCCCTCTGCCAGGGAAACCTCTGCCTTGGCATGGCCTCTCTTGGGAAAGGATGGCTTTAGCTGCTAGACTAGAGCAGGAAGGAAATCTCTCGTGTTGGTTTCTAGCAGTTGAAATGGACAAATTCTGTGTGTAAAGAAAAATCAGAAATGCCTTTTCCTCAAGACTTTCAGCATGTTCTGATGCCCAGCCCTGCCATGGCAGAAACACAGGGCACCCCTGGGCTCGCTCAAACAGCGTACCATGAGTGCTGCCAGAGGCCTTTGGCTCACTGATAAGCTGCTTATCTTCAAACCGTCCATTTTTTATTTTACTCTGAATAAGTACTCCTCTGTGCTGGCTAAAAAAGTTGTCTGTTTGGGCAAAAGAATGACTTGAGTTCAACCTTAGCTGTTAAGTCATTCTTTATTTTTTTTTTAACAGCATGCTCATGATCATACACTCCTTTAAATCTTCCTGAGAGAGAGTGGCAGTATCCAAACACATGGTTACCAGCTGCAGCCAGCAGTTAAAACATCACACCCACAGTCTCTTCAGGTGCAGATGAAATCCAGATGCCCAAACACTTGAGTTCTCCACAAGGGAAATGCTAAATGGTGCATAAAACCAGTTCTATGTTGGCCTTTAATGATATGGACATATTCAGATTATTTTTGCAGGAATCCTAATGACTACTTGCTAACTTTTTTTCTTTTTTTTTTTTTTTTAAGTACGTTTTTTTACCATCCTGGATAATTTAAAAATGCCAACATTACTGAAATGCATCTGCTGAGGGAGGATGTTTGCTTCATCTAGAAATGGCCTGATGTTTCGGGAAATGTTTCGGGCCTCACAGGAGTCCCAAGGCGGGGATGTGAGTGTGAGAAGCTTCTAGGAATGTGGAGCTCTTTGCTGCTTTTTCCTAGCACAGCTTTATTTTTAGTACGCCTCATGTTTAAGGGCCGTGTCTGGGAAACAACAGGAGGTACTTTAACTCCTTTCTATGAACAGCCTGACTGTTCATTCTTGATTTTTTTTGGCTTTATGAAACAGATTTTCTTCTTTACAGCTGCAATAGCTCCATGAAATTGTAGGTGATGGCCACAGACTCAGAGAGTTAAAAGTGAAATGAAGCAGGACAAATCTGTGCTCTGAGAGGCATCAAACCTGAAGCTCGTCCTGTGTTTGCTGTCCCCACATGGAAGGAGCCAGCTGCCCACAGCAGACATGTGTGGGGCAGGCAGGAGCATGTGCCCAGTGCCCAGCACTGCACCAGCCCTGCCCGCAGCACAGGGGAGAGCACAGTCTGGAGAAAAGCTGCCGTGGGAGAAGGCAGGTCAGCCATGGCCACTGTGCCTCTGATGGCTCCTTCCTGCCCTCTTCAAACTCACACGACCTTTTCTCATCAGCAGAAGGATAACTACACTTCCCTGGGATCAGGCTCGCAGCAGAGCTCTGCAGGAGGCACAAAATGCATTTCACCACTTTTAGAATCAAAACACTCTGGGTTTTGTTAGCATAACTACAGTGGGAGGTGACACTAAAGGGATTAAGCATTTAGTGTCCCAAAATGAACTGAAATTAGCATAATATTGTTACTTTGCTGTCTCAGTCCCAGCTTCTCATGATGCTTTTCCCTTCCCCTGAGCAGCAGCCATGTCCAAAGGCTGTGTGACGTCCCCAGCTGCCATGGCCCTGCCAAGGAGCTCTGCTTTGCCCTTAGAGGGTTCAGCTTGTCCCTGTGTCCCCCCATGCAGCTCACTGAGCACTGGGGTGGAAAACAGCCTCTTCTATATGTGTGTCTGCCATTGCTCTTCCTTCAGGTGGCCATTTATGTAATTTTTTAAAACCTAAATGCCTTTGTCATGGTAAGTGTCATCCTTGTGAAAGTGTAATTCCCTCTGATGCATCCTGGATGTGGCCACGGATGTGTCACCCTGTGCAGGACAAGCTTCCTGCCCTGAGCATTTCCCAAGGGAGACATCAGGGAGGAGTGGGGGACGGCTCCTTGCATGGCCTGGATACTCCTGCAGTCATAGCTGGGGATTGCATCTGTCCAAACCCCAAGAACTTTCTGTAATGGAAACATGTACTTAATGCTTTCTCCTCATCCTGATGCTAACTTCAGGTGTTCTAGAAAAATAATCAGTCCTGCATGTCAGTTTGTTGTATCAAATGCATTATGTGTGGCTGAGAGCTACCAGGTGTGCTCTGCAGGTCTCTGAGGAGGGGTCCTGGTCCCCCAGGACTCTGAGGGGGGGATGCTCAGTGCTGCAGCTCACAGCTCAGAGCAGCCACCGTGCATGTCAGCCTTGGGTTTCCTTCCTCTGGGGGACAGTAATTAAGCTGTCTTAATCAGGATGCAGGCTTGCAGCATCAGTCCACAACATAAGGAGCCAGCTTTAGAGACTCCCCGGGTGCTCTCAGACCTCTCCTGGATGCAGGATGCGCTCGGTGAGGAGCACCCATCCAGCTCTGGGGAGCTGGTGATGTACCTGCTGAGGTAGTGGTGTGTCAGTGATGTGTGTGTGTGGCAGTGATGTGTGTGTGTCAGTGATGTGTGTGTGTGGCAGTGATGTGTGTGTGTGTCAGTGATGTGTGTGTGTGGCAGTGATGTGTGTGTGGCAGTGATGTGTGTGTGTGGCAGTGATGTGTGTGTGGCAGTGATGTGTGTGTGTGGCAGTGGTGTGTGTGTGTGTGGCAGTGATGTGTGTGTGGCAGTGATGTGTGTGTGGCAGTGATGTGTGTGTGTGGCAGTGGTGTGTGTGTGTGTGGCAGTGATGTGTGTGTGGCAGTGATGTGTGTGTGGCAGTGATGTGTGTGTGTGGCAGTGATGTGTGTGTGGCAGTGATGTGTGTGTGGCAGTGATGTGTGTGTGTGGCAGTGATGTGTGTGTGTGGCAGTGATGTGTGTGTGGCAGTGATGTGTGTGTGTGTCAGTGATGTGTGTGTGGCAGTGATGTGTGTGTGGCAGTGATGTGTGTGTGTTGCAGTGATGTGTGTGTGTGGCAGTGATGTGTGTGTGTGTGTCAGTGATGTGTGTGTGTGGCAGTGATGTGTGTGTGGCAGTGATGTGTGTGTGTGTGGCAGTGATGTGTGTGTGTCAGTGATGTGTGTGTGTGTGTCAGTGATGTGTGTGTGTGTGTCAGTGATGTGTGTGTGTGGCAGTGATGTGTGTGTGTGGCAGTGATGTGTGTGTTGCAGTGATGTGTGTGTGTGGCAGTGATGTGTGTGTGTGTGTCAGTGATGTGTGTGTGTGGCAGTGATGTGTGTGTGGCAGTGATGTGTGTGTGTGTCAGTGATGTGTGTGTGGCAGTGATGTGTGTGTGGCAGTGATGTGTGTGTGTGGCAGTGATGTGTGTGTGGCAGTGATGTGTGTGTGGCAGTGATGTGTGTGTGTGGCAGTGATGTGTGTGTGTGGCAGTGATGTGTGTGGCAGTGATGTGTGTGTGGCAGTGATGTGTGTGTGTGTGGCAGTGATGTGTGTGTGGCAGTGATGTGTGTGCGTGGCAGTGATGTGTGTGTGTGGCAGTGATGTGTGTGTGGCAGTGATGTGTGTGTGTGGCAGTGATGTGTGTGTGGCAGTGATGTGTGTGTGTGGCAGTGATGTGTGTGTGTGTCAGTGATGTGTGTGTGGCAGTGATGTGTGTGTGGCAGTGATGTGTGTGTGTGTGTCAGTGATGTGTGTGTGTGTCAGTGATGTGTGTGTGTGGCAGTGATGTGTGTGTGGCAGTGATGTGTGTGTGGCAGTGATGTGTGTGTGTTGCAGTGATGTGTGTGCTGGCGCAGCCTGGGAAGGGCCCTGTGTGCTGAACTCACTTCAGTAAATACCACTTCAGTAAATTCCTCTGAGAGGCTGACCCAAACCTGCTGCCAGCACTTGCAGTGGTGGATGTGTGACATGTAACACCAGCTGCCACCTGCAACCACCTGCTATTCGAATCACCTCCCCACTGGTTTCTTTCCCAAGACTGATTTTGCCAAGGAGCTTCACCAGTGCTGAGCTAGAAGTCAGGTATTTGCTTTTTGTACATACCCACTTCTATGGTAAAGATGTTTCATTGTCACATCCCAAATGGGGAGGAAATCAAAATTTAGTGGTTGCATGTGCTTGGAAGAACATACTTGTGTGGGCACTATTTCCAGGCATGTAACTGAACAGGTAAGTGGCAGAGGATTTTTTATATCTCTGTTGCTGCTTAGAGAGTGGACAGCACAGGAAAGAAGTGCCTTTGGAGTGGAGTTTCTCTGTGGTGAGTGTTTAATCCAAGTCCTTTTCAAACAGAATGGTCTCTGCACAAAAGGATCACTCAGGTAAATCCCCTAACACAGGAGAAACATCCTATTCTGCTTCTAGATGGGGCTGCTCTGTTCAAAATGAATCAAAATAAAAATCCCAAACCCATCCCACGTAATTAAGAGCTGTGTGCAGGCAGCTGACGCAGGGGTTGGGAATGCAGAGGTGCAGAGCTCCCGGGATGTGCGTGGCCTCGCTCCTTATTTATCCTCCCTGTCGGAGGGAACAGCTGTGTTTACAGGAGGTGGGAGCCAAGCTTCGGCTGGGCTGTGCTCCGTGCTGGGATCCTGCTGGGGGCTGCTGCCCTGGGCTCCGCTTCCTGCTCCTGCCAGAGCGATGTTCAGGAGTTACCTGCAGGCTTCTCCTGGGCAGAAGCTTTCCCAGTCCAGCTTAAGAGGCAGGAACTGAGAGAATGGATTTGCTTTGGTCCTGACCTGTGGCTCCTGTGCGAGGGCTGGGGTGCGGGTGAGGATGAGGATGGCAGCGCGGGGCAGGCCCCACCTCAGGAGGTGCCTCAGCGACCACCCCGGGGGCTCCACCAGCTGGGCCTGGGACGGCTTCTGGAGAACAGCCAGGGAAAAACGCCTCGCAGGTCAGTCCAAGGGCAGCTGCAATCCCACACTGGTGTGATTCAAGCATCAGGGCTACGGCCTTGATCAAGGAAGGAAAATACCTTTACTTTTTTTGGCGCTCCTTTAACGCTGCTGCATTTTCTGTCGCACCACAGAGCTGCCGTTGCCCAGGCTGCTTTTTCACTGGTGGGACCAAGTGGGTGTTTTGAGCTGATGATTTGTATGTAGAGCTGCAAATATTCAGATTTATATAGAATGGAATTTTATACTTCTTCTTTAGCTGGAGTTTTATAGACACTTTAAAACATGACAGTGTCAGTCAGCCACACAGTGCCCAACAACCTCTTCTCAAGGCACCTAAGTCACTTTTAAAGCTTCATTTTTGCTGCTTACAAAAACCTGTGAACTTGAACCTGCGTGGTTTTTCAGGAAGCCTTTCTAGGGTGTCAGAAATAATACTTCTCTCTGTCCAAACACCTTCCCACAAGCATTGCACCCTGAGCTCTCCAGCTGTGTATTAGCATGTGCAGAGGTGAGCAGAGCAGACCCTGGGGCTGCGTGGGGATGGTGATGGGCTGGGGGGTGGCAGATGTGGGGCTGTGCAGGGACCCCATGGTGAGCACTGGGCACAGGGCCTGAACTCTTCCTCCTCTTGGGTGCATGGTGCCCAGCAGGGATCTGGCAGCATCCCAGCCAGGGCAAGAGTAATAACTGCTCCAGTTACTGAAAATGGCTTTCTACATTCTTTTTCTTTCAAGCAGCTGGGTGGGCTGTGCATAGCTCTTTCCACCTGGGGCTTGTGTTCATCTCACGGAGACAGGAGGTTTTGTAGCAGCATTTTCACTCTGGCCAGCTGGGTGTCCCTCTCCACATCCCTGAGAGAGTGTTCAAAATGAGTAAAGGTATTTGTCTTTTCCCTGAGCCCACATGCACTTCACTTGTCATAAGCAGACCTTTCAGAGGAGCCAAGGGGCTGGATTGTTATTGTAAACATCCCTGTTCCTCTGTCAAAGCAAGAGCCAAGTTACCCTTTGGGCTGAGGTTGTCTTTCAGTTCACAACTAGCAAGGAGCAAAGAGGCTGTCAGATTAACTGGGGACTTTCAGTGGGGGAACAGGACATTGGGAATTGCTTTTGTGTACAAGATCTATGAGTTTTGTGCCTCCAAGGTCCTCAAACCACTTTGAAAATCCTAGATTTAATTCAAGTGTGCTGGTTATGCCTCGGGGCTTTTGTGCTGGGCTGAAGAGCAGCACCAAACCCAGTCACTGCTGGCAGCTGTGGAGCCCATGCCACCAGACCAGCACTACAATCCACTGGAAGCAGTGGGGGTTTCATCACATACTGGGACAGGATGTGTTGGTCAGGAGGAGCGTCAGGCATGGCTGTTACTGAGGAGCTGAGTAACACAAGTTCTGCCAGGTGGATGGTCTCTTTCTCCAGCAAAACAACAGCCAGAGCTGAAATTGAAGCTCTTCCCTCCAGGTGGTGTGAATAAGGCTCAGCACCATCAGGAGCCTTTTGGGCTGGGCTGTGAGAAAGCAGTGCAGACATATCTTCATAAGTACAAGGGACAGGGTAGTGGCTGGTTTTTGCCACCCTGCACCAGGTGCAAGAGCTGTAATACGGCTGCTTCTTGGTTTGCCACGGACTCTGTGAGGTGACAGCACACCAAGTTGCTGGTATGATTTGTGTGCACCAGCTCCAGGTGACTTCCCGGAGGAGCTGGCAAAGGTTGGCTACTTTTTCGACAACAACTGATCCCATCGCTCCTGGACTGCTGTCCTCATCTCAAACATCATGGTTCAGGAAAGAAACTGGTAAAGTGGATAATGCTTCCACTGCAGACTGCATAATAGATCCAGCTGCTGGGTCTCTGTGATTCCTTCTGGCCATGTGGTGTACAGCAATGACAGAGGAGAGCAGTAGGAGCCTGCTTCTGCACTGGGCTGCAACTTGGGTGGGTGCTGAAATTCTCAGCACTTGAAGGAGCCCCAGAAGAAGGGCTTTAAAATATACTGAATTTTTATTAAAGGAAATTTATCAAGTGCTTATTAAAGGAAAGACAAAATGGTCATGTTTTCCTGGTGCTCCTTCTGGTTCTCTTTCCATCTCTGAAGCAATCATTTGCCCTGGCCAACCACCTCCACATTGCTGCCCAGATGGCTGCCAGCTGCCCCACTGCCTGCATGGCTTGTGCTTGCTTGCTGCAAGCTGCACACAAATGTACTGCTCTGCCTTTGTAAACAGGCTAAAAATACCGTGGTGCTGCTCCTCAGAGGGCCCGGGAGTTCAGAGAGGCTGGGAAGGAAGCTGGGGTCAGGCAGCCTCCGGGGAGCGGGCGTCACATGGAGGCACAGAGCCACAGGATGGTTCCCTCCGGCGCTGCACGAGTGGGGGCTGGCTGGAAAGGGAGGTGGCACATCAGCCACAGCACTGGCGTCCTGCTGCCCTGGCCCTGCTGAGCCAGCGGTGCCAGGTCTCCTCAGATCAGTGTTCATGGTGTGCAAGTGCGCGAGATGTGACAAAGCCCCAGGGCTTTGTGCTCCCCTTTTGAAGAGGAATTCTTGTCTTTTCTGTACAACAATTGCATGTGCTGGGTTTGGGGGTGCAGGTCCTGCAGAGTGCTGGCTTCTCCAGGCACTGCCATCCCGGTCAGCTGGGGTGACACCATCTGCTGGGCCCCTTTGCTGAGGGTGCCCTGTGTGAGGCTTGTGTCTCTATATCCTCTGGGAAAGGAAGTCAGAAAAGCCTATTCCTTTAGACATCCTATTTCAGAAGGCATCAGAAGCTAATTTCTGTTCTCACCACACCCATGTACCTCGTTAAGGGATGTGACTATCCTAACCACACCCTGGTGAGAGCCACCATGACCCAAGTCTGAATGTCCCCCTCCAATGACACAGAAGCATGTTCCAACCAGAAATCTCATCGGGGTAGCAAAATTTCAGTTTGATTCATATGTTTTGTAGGCATTAAGACCTGGAATATTCTTATGTTTTGCTTCATTAGTGTTTAACCTTGTTAGATGGTGTGAGGCTGTGTGGCATAGAGTGAGTCCACAAAGAGCACCAGTGCCCTGTCAGGAGTACTCTGTGTGCTGTGAGTGCTGAAAATACAGACCAGGGCTCAGCACTGATCTTGTAGCAATGACAGCTGTGGTCTCTGCTGTGGTCTAGGCAGTTGTACCCTATCTGCCTTCTCCATTCCCACCTCTCAGCTGTAATGTAGAGATGTGTATGGGAGCTGTGGCAGTGGGAGCCAGGGCTGGGCTGTGGGAGCTGCCTGGTGCTGGGCAGTTCAGTCACAGACAAAGAGGGAATTGGTTCAGAGCTGAGTAAGTTCATGTGATGGGCAATAAACACCTTAAGGCCCGAACACACCACTGGCATCCTCTACCTGCCTATAACCCAAGGGAACTCCAAGCCACTGAGCACTTGGGTGAGCTGGCATGAAGGTGGGTGCTGCCTTCCATGCACCCCCTGCCTGGTGTGGCAGGGCCCAGCCACATCACCCTACGGACTGTTCACTGCGAGGGAAATTCAAACCATGCTCAGCTGCCTCTTCTCCAGACAGAATGAATTCCATAGCGACATTGTTTTAAAGAAAACAACCTTTGCTGTGCAAAAGCGTTTCAGTCTCAAACAGTTCTGGTGCAAAAGCACTGGATTTCACATGCTTTTCCCATCGCCTCTGGCAAACATGCAGCAGGGTCAGGGTGGTGTCCGCATTGTAGCACTCAGCAGTGTGCTTTGCACTGAGCTCACTCTGCTGGGCCGTGCTCCAGCTCATCAAGGATTTCTCCCTGATGTAACCGTAGTGCTTCGAGTACCTCTGTGGGCTCCGTTCCTCTCCATCCTGCAGCAGATTTAAACTGTGTGTATCCTGTATTTATCCTGCCAGTATTCCTTGGTGGGACCCATGCCACCCACACCTTTGGCACTGCCAAACACGATCCCTGTGGCAGGCTCAGCTGCAGATGCTGATGTGAGATGGCTGTCGACGAGGCTGCTGCTGAATACTGAGGGGGAGAGAAAGGAAGCGGCGTGTCAGAGCCCCGCCGGGATGCACAGAGCGGCTGGAAGGAGCTGTGACCGAGCTGCTCTTTCCCAGGGAGGATTCTCCACCCCGTCCTGGGTGGGATCTCAGCCGTCCTGCTTAAAGCCGAGCAGATGGGGTTGGTTGCTTGCAGGACTTGCTTGCTTGCGGGGACACAGGAGTAACTTCTGCACAGGGCAGTGACCCGCTGCAGTTCCATCTCCCCATGGAAGGTAGGAGGAGGTTTGTTTTCTTTCCTTGGTTACTGTATTTCTTTAAGGTTTTTAAACCAGCAATTAAATTATAATGCAATTAGCCAGAAAACAAGGCATGAACTGGGGAGGGACAGCAAAGGTGTGGGTCTGGCTGTTCCCTCCTGGGATGTTCTGCCTCTATTTGGGCTCACTTAACAGAAAACAGAAAAGTTTTTCCGTGATATATTATGTTTAGAATTTGGAAGAAAAAAATTAGTTACTAGAAATTTTGAGATCCAACACTTCAGCATCTGCAAGTCCCGCAGTGGGCATTCAGTGGTACAGCACAGCTGTCCCTGGAGAGAGGCAGTGTGGCAGAAGGTCCCTGCCTGGCCGAGGTTTGTCCTCTCGAGGGGAGCAGCCACCCCTCCTGCTGCCCCCCAACTGGCTCCAGCCCTGCTGCTCCCCAGGGATCAGCAGGACCCTCAGTGCTCCCACAGGAGCCTTGTCCCTGCAGTGTGGGCACAGCCAGGGCAGGGAACGGCTTTCCCATCGGGACCGAGTGGGGTGGCAGAGCTGGGAAAACAGCAGCAGTGGGGACACTCTCTGTGGGACAGCATGTCAGACCTCCAGCATCAGAGGAGGTCACCCTGAGCAATAATGCCATTTCCTGAAAAGCAATAGCAAAAGTGATCTGTTTTCTGGGAGGAAAGAAGGCGAGAGGGGCCTTTGGGAGGTGTGCCTGAGCCTGCAGCAGTGTGTGGCTGCCTGTCACCCAGCATGAGCAGGGGCTGGAGAGGGCAGTGCTGATGCTCCAGGCCTCTGGGCTCACTTGTGCTCCCACGTTTCTGGCTCAGCTGGCTCAGCCCCTCGGTTCCTCTCTTGCCTTGCTCTGCTGCGCCCAGGTCCCTTCGCCAGGGCTGGAGCTCCTCGACAGCACCCCTCAGCCCATGGGAGCTGGAGCCCCATGCTGGGGCAGTCCTGGCATTTCTCTGGCCATCAGTTGGCCAGCCCCAGCTCCTGCCTTTGCCAAAGGTTTGCTTTGTAATACCAAAACAATCCTACAGCAACTCCAACAGCTCTGTAGGAGGGTATTAAGCATCTGCATGTCAGAAGGTGGCCTTTATTTTATTGCTTCATGTAAAACACTGTCTATTCTCTGGGCAGGAGAGGCAAGGGTTGCAGTGAATGTTTTCAGAAAGGGAATTAGTGTCATGTTGTCCCTTCCCAGTGATGCTCCCCTGTCAGACAGACTCTGGGGCCGTGGCTGCCCAGCCTCTCCAGCAGCTCTGCTCTCACATGGATCTTGGAGGACTGTTTGCCAGGACCACAACTGGGAATAGTACTGCATTTCTTGTCCTTTGCCTCTCTATAAAATAAATCAAGCTGAGTTTTCAAACCTCTGTTTGCTGACGCTCCCTGGCCAAGTTTCGAGTCAATTTATTTCTCATTGCTCTGCGTCACCCTGGCAATGCGCCGAGCACGAGAACTGGGGAGAAACACAATTAGTTTGCTGCATTTCAGGCCAGGGGTGAGCATCCATCTGTTGGTACACACAGGTCTCCCAGGCAGTAGTAAAGGTGTACTTTTTAAGGTAGAAAATTGTGTTTTGGAAATTAATAAATTGTTGATGTAAGCTAAGAATCATGAGACAGGAATGGGTTGTGTTGCCAGGTATTCACCATAAGAGCATTATGCCCTAGAGTGCTGATGCAATGACCACTGTGGGAAGTGACCAGAGGGGTGCTGGCTGGAGGGCAGAAGGGGTCAAGCCCCAGGGAAGGACCCTCCTTTACCCATGCCTGCTGTGCCTCGGGGGCACTGGGCAGGGAGAAGCCACCATGCTCCTGCTCTCCTGTGGGCCCATTCCCTGGTGACAGCTACTGGCAGAGCCAGCAGGAATGCCAGGCATGAAACCCAGCCTGAGGTGGGCAGCAGGACCACCCAGGTCCCAGCAGTACCCACGGGCTCTGCAGTGGTGAGGAAACTGCTGGGGTGGAGCAGAGGGTCAGTGGGGCTGCTGGAGCCAGCCCTTCTGTCTGGCAGCAAGGGTCCCCCCTGTCCCCAGCTCTCACCCTGTGGTCAGAGAGCTGTTAAGAAAGGGGGAGGTGTTTCTGGGAGTGTTTTTGTGTGGATTGCTGTTCTTTTTGGCATAAATTTGCTGTTCCAGCTTCTGAGTTCACCATTTCCAGGGTTCACACTTCCAGGGTTAACGTTATCTGACACCTGCCAAAAACCTGGCCCTCCAAAAAATCTGACACTTGCCAAAAAATGGTCCAGCAAGCCTTGTGCAGCAGGGGGCTGAGCACACACACTGCCTGCTGTTCCCATCCCTCCTCCACCTCATCCTGCTTCCTTCAGTGCTCCTGGGAAAAGGCAGGACCTGGAGCTGTTGGAAGGAATGCTTGTGTGGGAAGGGAACTTGGCTTCTCTGGTGAATAAATCATATAGAATACGTAACCATTTTGTTCATTAAACAAAACTTTATGAAAGGCAGATACAAAGGAGAGGCCCTGCTGACAGCTCGGGGGGTTTCATTGTGGTGGCTGACATCTCCTGGCACTGGAGCCTGGGCACCACTTGTGGGTCTCAGCCTGCTTCAGAGACCTGAAGTACCTGAAGCAGGGTGGGTGCTGCCCACCCTGGCTTCAGCTTGCCAGGGCTCTGACACTGCAGACTTTGCTGTTGTTTCCATCGTCCTCCAGGAGCAGGGGATTTGTGGGGGGCAGGCCTGTGGTGGGTGTGCAGAGGGTGCTTGTGTGAAGAGGCCAGTGCTCATGTGTTGCACAGCAGCTTCCACTTTGCTGCCCAGTTCTGATCTCTCACACAGGAATGAGGATCTTCTTGAAATGTGACCTTTTTTTTCAGCTTTACTCCCCATATTTGGTATCTGTTTGTCCCTTCTTTCACAGAGCAGCCCAGTAATCAGATGACATCCCTGACTCATGCTGCCCAGACGTGCATGATGGGGCCTTTCTATTTGCTAGAAAAAGCCTATTGATTTAATTTCTGTATCATTATTCAGCTAATATGGAATGTGTCACTGATGGTGGTGCATGAAATTGAATGGAGTCTGAAAAAAAGGGTGAAATATTAAATAAACCTTGCCAAAGAAGGGGGAGGAGGTGGAGGTGAATGTGCAGGAAGGGTACAGGGTGTGGTGTCTGCTGCTCCACCTCTCTGGTCGTACAAAGGCTGTGTGCCCCTGGCTTCTGGGAAATGTTGGCAAGGCCACCTGAGCTGGTCAAACACCAGCACTGGTCACTGCTGGGGGACACTGGTTGAAAGCCATGCCAAATATGGCCCAAGCTGCACACAAAATATGGTCCCTGTCACCTGCACACCTCGGCCTGAGCAACGAGCTGTCATACGTCCTCTCACCCATACTCACACACGTGCAACACTCTCTGTTACACGTAAATAAAGGTTTGGGTGTACAGAGGCACCTCAAGAGCATGTCACAAAGCAAACCAGTCTGGGCTGGCTGTCCAGGAGCTGTGGGAAAGGCCTGTCAAACACGGCTCTCCCTGGGCTCTGGGGTAACTTACCACTAGATGTCACAGTGTGCTTGGGTTTGCGGGGACCAGGAGTGCAACCTGTGCTGGGGACCCCCAACCAACCCACCCTGAGCAGGACAAAACTGCTCTCTAAGGTCCCTTTGTTGGACCAAAGCACACGAATAGCATCTTTCTGTCTGTTCTTGTCTTCTAGAGCATTTTGGAAACATTTCTAGCTTTCATGTGCCACTCAGCAAAGTCTGAGAGACCAACAGGTGACTGGAGAGGTTCACATGGTGCCAGCCCAGGGGGGTGACCTTGGTGGGACCCCTGCCCTGGCAGGCACCCAGTGGCCCTGCTCCCACTGCAGCCAATGTTGAGCCCTCATTAACATCAGTGAGGTAGCAGGAGCTCATGGTCTGTGTCCCAAAGCTCTTGCTCCAAGGGGGACAAGTTCTGCCACTCCACCAGCTCAAGGCAAGTAGAGGCCAGCACTCATACAGCTGCCTGGGGCTGACCTCTGCCTAAACCATCCCAAATGGATATTTATAGGCACACAGGAAACCATGCTGGACCCTGCACTTCCTCTCCCATCCAAGCTGAATCTTTAGTTAGCTGGGTAGCACAGGGAGCATTAATTTTGTGTGTTTTTCCATTGAGCATTGTGCTGAGCAGGGGTAGAATGCATACGTGGTTAGCTTTGGGCAGGCTGGTGATGGGATAGGCAAGTCATCCTCTGAACTTGTTACAGATCTATAAAAAACTTGGTATGTTATTAAAAGGCTAGGAGTATATTAGAGTGAGAAGCATTTGCTGAATAACTACAGCAATGACAGCATTTAAAGCCTCCTGTTTGAAGTGGTTTATGTACAAACCCAGAGTGGCGAGGCCACCCCACATGCTGCACCCTGGCAGTTCTTGGGCAAAGTGTAGCTGTTGAATTAATGATGGCATCACGCTGTGGCTTTCATTCACCACCAAAATCAAGCATGGCTTTGCCAGTCTAAGACTGAACAAACGACACAGCCAGGGGTGTACAGTGAGATTACTTCCTTGTGTTCTGTGGTATCTCTGATCTTGAGATCAGGGTCTGCCCAGCTTGAGCAGGGATGTTGTGCCTTGGATGCTGGCCCAGCCTGGAGAGCAGCTCCCCAGGCAGCCCGGTGCTCCCTCGCTGCTCCTTGTGTACGGGACATTGGGGGGACTCAGATGTGCAGTGAGGGGAAGCAGAGCTGTGCTCCATGTGTGCAGGGGGAGCCACTGCCTGTACCCCTGAACCTGGAGAAATGTAAATAGCAGCTGGTGACCTGGCTGCCAGACTCTGTGCTGCACAGGCACTGAGCTGTGTGTGCTCCCTGCTACAGACAAGATGGATGGGCTATCCCTGCAAGCCACTCGCTGCTATTAATTTTCACCACATGAATCTTCCTGACCAATAACACATTATTGCTTTCCTTTGTCTGGGATTGCCTTTCCCCCCTTCCCTGGCACCAATCCAGAATATCTACAAATCTTACTTAGTCACAGTTAATGACTGTGCCTTAATATCAGGAGTCTCCCGAAATACTCCATGTGCTGCTCTTTCCTCAGAGAATGAGAGCTGACCACACTGTCATTGCCACCCACCAGCAGTAGCCATCGCAGCAGAAAGTGCTTGAGCAGAGCCAGGTGCTCCCCTGGAGAAGAAGCATTTGCTGTGCTGCAGGGCTGGAGCCCAGTTCCAGCTCTGGGGAAGTGGTGTAGCCTCACACTATTCCATAAAAGCATCACCACAAGCTGGCTCCTGCTCCAAGCAGCCAGTGCCAGGTGAGGCCACCTGCCCAAGCCCCAAAGACGCCCCAGAGTGCTCCTTCCTGGAGGTACGTGTGGCATGGGAGGGTGGCATTACAGATTCACTGCTGTAGGATAGTGCCGGGCCTTGGAACAACAACTTTTTGAGAAAAACACTCAACATTAAAAAAATTAACATAAATCTAATTTTCTGCAGTTATCACCAATCTCAGTTAAATTCTGCAACATGACCAAACTGCTGCAAGGCCACACACTAGTATGTTTAATATGTCCCACTGTATGCATTGAATGTGATTTCCAGACACTGAGGGCTTCTGGAGGAGAGTGCAGATAAGGGTGTGCTGGGAGGCAGCTGCCCAAGAGCTCTGCAGGAGCAATCTGTGGGCACAGACACATGCAGGGCCCTGAGTTTCCTTTCACTTGTTGGGTTTTTTTCACTTTTTTTCTGTCCTGTCACCCTCAGGTGTGTCAGCTTTTGATTTGCACCAGCCAAAGAGCTGATTTGGAGCCTGACCATTAAACCCATGCAAGGCAAGCCCAGGGCAGCCTGGCTGTTAGCCCAGCTCTGGGGAGGACCCTGCACTGGGGCCACAGGGCAGGTCCCTCACTGTCCCACAGCTCATCCGTGCTCACAGCCAGAGGGTTTGACAGAGGTTTTGGCACTGCTTCTCTCCTTCCCTGGGGCTGTGTGGGTGCTCCTGGAAATGAAGTGCATTCGCTTCTCCACCTCCTGAAGGCAGAACCAACTTTTTCCCATTTATCCCACTCCCCTGTTGGCTGGGAATGCAGCACAGACTCATGCTGCGTTCCCCATGGCTGAGTGCGGTGCCCCAGAGCTGGGATCTGCTGGTTCCAGGGAACTCTGCACTGTCAGCAGTAAGGAAAGTGCCTCCTCATTGCTTCTGGGCTCTGCCTCAGAGCTGCCCAACTCCTTAACATCCTAGTCATGTGCAGGGAGTTTGTCTGTCTAAATCCCTGGTGTATGATGTCTGTTGAGGGCAGCACTGCTCTCCCAAGGAGAGGAGCTGGAGCCTGCAGTGGGCAGTGCCCTTGGGCCCCCATCCCAGCACGCCACGAGTGTCTGTGGGTCCTGCAGTGGGGCTGGGCTGGGCTGGATGCACCTGCTGCATCCAGTGTCCCAACAGCAAGGGAGTGCAAGCACAGACCTGGCTCCTGGGGTGTAGAGCTTGTCCAGCTCAGGGAAAGAGAAATTCCTCCCTGGGGCCTTTGCAGAAAGCAGTTGGAGGGCAGGGATTGCAAAGGCTCTGCCCCAGTGGCTGCACCTTCCCAGGTGAGGGGCAGTGATGATGGATGCCCCACACCCTGCAGCTTTCCAGCTGGGAAAACTCCTCAAACCATTCTGTTCCCAAGGAAAGTGCACAGGAGAAGAGCTGCCCAATGTCTGCCTGAAGTATCTGGCTCACCATCAAACCATTTGTGTCAATGGGCATTTTCCCTTTCTGGGGACAACCAGCTGACTAGAACCTGGGATCCATCTGCACAGTCAGGCAGGGCAGTGAGCTGGAATGAGGGGGCCAGCTGGGTGTGAATAGGAAGGACTTTGCCTGGGATCCCAAGACTGCTGAGCTTTTCAAGGCAACCCATGTGTTACGATCCAGTTTAAACTCAGAAAAGCAAAGCAAGCTAAGTCTCTGTGCATAAACTGGAAAGAACTTAGAAGGTTCAAAATATTCCCAGAAATGAGATTAAAACCAAACGAGGTTAGATGTTGATGCCAAAAAAATTGATGTATTTTATTTAATAGTAGAAAGGCAAAAAGAGGGAAGAGAAAAGGAAGGAAGGAAGGAAGGAATTCGGAAGGAATTCGGAAGGAAGGAATTCGGAAGGAATTCGGAAGGAATTCGGAAGGAATTCGGAAGGAAGGAAGGAAGGAAGGAAGGAAGGAAGGAAGGAAGGAAGGAAGGAAGGAAGGAAGGAAGGAAGAAATGGAAAAAAAAAGTGTGCATGGGGGGTGGGGGAACAGGGAGAGGTGACAGGGGTTAGGTGGAAGCATATCACCCATGTGACGATCCCAATGATGTCTTGTTGCTCCCCTCCATCTGCTCTGCTGGTGGTGAGGGTCCCCCGTCGCTGCCATGGCCACGCCACCACACGCCACCACACCGCCACAACACACGCCATGCCAAAGAGTAGAGAATCCCGTGTATTAATATACACTTTGGGCCAGGTGGGAATGCCCACGTGCCTCTCTTGCAGGAGCTAGCTTGACACTGTCCTTTGCAACACTGAGGGTCTGTTGCATCATCTCTGGTGCTCTGTGCAGGGCCTGGGGACCCCTTTGAGGGGGGCCCTTTTGATGGGCCATGTCACCCCCTTCTGCTGTGGATAAGCTTTCCCCTCCCTGGGTGAGGACCCCTCAGCTGGGCTCTGCACAGCGGAGGATGGGCAGTCACTGCATCTCTGACCAGAGGCTTTTCCAAGACACCCAAAGCCTCTCCTCCCTCCACCCTTTGGTGCAGGGGGTCTGTTCGAGCCTGGCACCTGGTAGCCCTGTGACTGTGGTCTCCACCTTGGAGGTGTTAAGGTTGTGCTCTGTCAATGTCCCCAGCCCTGAGTTGTTACTTCATCTTATCTCCATCAGCGAGTGGTGTAACGCCTCAGTCAGGGCCCCATTCAGGGTTTGGTAGTCTTCTTTGCAGCTTTTTTAACACAGTTTTAAAAGTCCCTTAAGAAAATGTTTAAGTCATAGACTGTAATATTTCAGTCTCTGACACCAGGAGTGTACACAAGCAGAGCCCATGTGCATCCCAGGGTATGGGACCCACCCTCAGCTTGTCCTGGAGTCGCTGCAGCAGCTGGCACAGGAGCAATCTGCTGCTGCCAGGAGAAGGGAGCACACTATGTTCAGGGAGGAGAGGTCAGGTCTCTTCCTGTTTAGATGTTTTCAAAAAATGCTTGAGCATTTTAGTGGAAAAATGACTGAGGGAACCATCCAAATTAAGAAACAGGAAATACTGCACTAGCATAAATATAATTTTGACAGCTGAATGAGCGGCAAGTGGTTGCCCGGTAGGGCTCGTAAAGAGGCTGCTGGGCCAGCAGCTGGTGGGGAAGATCAGCAGCCAAGGGGCAGGTTCTCACTGCCAGGCGCAGGGACACACCTACCCAGCAGGTGCCAGAGCCAAGTCACTGGGTGTCTTTCACCTCAGGGTCTCCCAACACAGTGCCAACAGTCAGCAAGATGTGTCCTTCAAGTGGAGAACTCCCCATGTTTCCAGCAGTGGATATACTGAAAACTAAGGCACTAAAATCAGAATTTTTATGGAGTATAAATAGCAGCAGACTTCCCCGTGCCAGGTTACCTGTGTGATATTAGCTGTTCAAATCTAATGTCCTCCCTGCTCTTGACTCTCTCTCCCCTTCAGCAGATCACGGAAGCTCCCCAAGCCCCTTTCTAGCCATATGTTAAGTTGATGTAATGCTGCTGCTAAGTCTGTGCAATTACTCAATTACTCCTGCATCTGATTGCAAGTAATATACCCTCAGGGCTTTGGTTCAGTTTTGCCCATTGATGTGCTGTGTGACCTTGAGCACCACATTAAATATACTTTCAATATTCAAAGTAATTTTGTTCATTTATGACCGTGATCATGCTAAACTACTCTACTCCCATCCTTCCAAGCAGTGTCTACATGTTATTTATTGCAAAATTTAAGGATAGAAGCTATCCTAAAATACAAAAGAGATCTGGGGGCCTGTGTTCCATTCAAATTCACCTCAAGCAAGTTTCAATGGAGCTTGAAGAGCCTAAGAAATGTAGATACTTCTGAAAATGTCACCCTAGCTGTACCTGCAGGCTCTGACATTCCGCAGACACCTGAATTACTCAGGCGAGTTCCCCTTGCTGATCCAACCTGATGGCTGCAGGGCTGGCAGAGCATTAAATATGCACATATTTAATATCCGCTCGTGTGGAGGGGGAGGACGCCTCAAAGTGAAAACTGCTGTGCATTCAAATGTGTTCTTCAAAACTAAGACAGGTCTGTTCAGCCTCAAGCCGACCAGTAACAGCTACCCCTGGCTACTGGGGCACGATTTGGAGGGGCTGTGGGGTGCTGCTGTCTTCCTCGTTCCGTGCACTGGAGGGGTGGAATCAAGGAATGGTGTCTTTGCAGAGAGGTCTGCTGGAACAATGAGCAGCCAAAGGAGAAGCGTGGACAGAGCCTATCCTGTCACTGGGGTTGTCCCCTGACTGATGGTACAAGGTTTTGAGAGTTGTCTTTTTGCATGTTTGTATGGGGAACAACTGTGGTTTTCCCTTTACCTTTGTTGGAAGATGGCTGTGAAATAACATGGTCAAGAGGCAAAGCTGCTTTCTGAATATTTTAAGAACTTTTGCCTTGGTTTTATGTTGATTAAGAGTAAATGAGACTTGGAAAAACGGCCAGTATGGATTTACCCCGGGACCATTCTGGAAATAAGCACATAAAAAATAACCCTTTCCTAAAAATGTTCTTTAGAGCCCCACCCTTCAGGAATGATCTTCCCTGCAATAACCCCAGCCTGGACAGCACTGGCAGACCAGGGCTGAACTTCAGCTCTGGTTCACCCTCAGCAGTTCCTTTTTACAGTGCAAACAGCTCCCTGGAGTCAGAGGTGGTTTGTTGAGGAACCACGCACCAGAGTGAGTGAGGGCTGCAGAGTCTCTGCCTGTCACCCCAGCCCAGTGAAAGCCATGGACAGGAGATGGGAGTGACAGCAGCAGCAGGATTTGCTCCCCACTTGCTGTTCCTCTCTGTACCTGTAGTGCAAAGGTAAACTGCAACATATGAGTTGCAGGTAATGTCAGCACACCTGTACACAGGAGCTCTGCTGTGCAAGTTCGTTCTTTGAATCTGTAAAGAGCTTCATGCTCCTTGCCTTGTGAAACAACACTGAAGCAGTGTGATGTGTCGTTTCTACAAATGCTCCAGCTTCTACACACAAGCCTCAAACCACTGAAACAGTCACCCAACGTCAGTGAAGAGGAGGGCAGTGATAGACTTGAATGCTTTAAACAAGTAAAGCTACAGACTTCAGCTGTGCTCCGATTATTTTCTTTGAATTTGCTTCCTTTCCACTGCTTTTTTTATACTGAGACATAAATAATCTTAAATTCCAGATCACCCATGGGTCCAAAATTTAGCTGTAACAGGGACTTCTGCCAACTTTTACAAAAGGATTTTGCTAACATGAAAGAAAATAACTCATACATAACAAACACTCCTCCTGACCCACGTTATCCTTTTGCATTTAAGGTCAAACATCTCTGAAAGGAGGGGAAAAAAAAAAAGATAAAGGAGATGCAGAGAGTCAGCTGCAACAACAAACCAAACCCCTGCATGAAGGTCCTCTCATCAGGGCTGTTCACAGCTGCCACTACATTTTTTCCTTGGCCTGAATAATGTAAATACTGGGCTGGGGAATGCTTTCCTTTACACTGGTGTAAATCTAGGCTGGAGTTCCAACCTTGACCTGGCCATGCACACACTTCATCCCTGGCACCCCTGCCTCGGGTAAGGGGACCTGCTTCCTCAGAGGAGCTCGCCATCCTTTGATGCTCACTGCTGTGTTGAATAAAGGGCTAAATTCCTCTTGTTTCTTGAAATAAACTTGCAAACCCCTTGACCTTCCTGAGCTGGAGGAATATGTTTACAGATTGTTTAATTCCATTTGTCTTCCTGAGCATGTGAGAGGGTCAGCAATGTGGTTAAGGGAAGGGGAGCTGTGCTGTGTGACCAGCCTCTTTTGATATCAGAGACAAGACACTGATGAATCCCATCCACTTTGAAGGGTACAGCCATTCCCATTTTTGGAGGAGGAAGGAAAGGAATTATTTACTGGAATCCCCAATAATTTTGCTTTATATAAAGTTCATGAGGCAGCAGTGTAACGTTTTGTGTTTTGTTATCTATTCTGACGACGTCTTCCAGGACACCGGTGCTTGTGGACTTCTAGAAAAATATCAGGAGGTAATTCTGCAGCAGCATCTCTTTTCTAGTCCTACACCATCTAAACACGTCCTTTACACTTGGATTGCTGCCTGAAGTCAGGGGAGCCAGGAGAAACAAAGTTTATCAGAGGACAAGAGGCAAAGCACAAGGAGGGGAGGTTACTGACATATCTAAATTAAAGTGTAGAGCTTTATTTAAAGGCTGTAGAAGCTGGAAAGAGCTGTTTAAGACAGAAACCATCTTTTTTCTGAGGCCTGGGAGGCACTAGGAGGCCTCATGGGTGTCATCACCAGGTACTTGTAATAATGTCACTATTTCCAGAAGTCTTGGCATGAGCAGCATGGCAGGAGAGGAATTGTGAAGGGTAGCTGACTGAGGATAATGGATAGTAGGATGAAATTGAGAGGAAAAACTTAATTGGAATTAACTAGCTGAGAAAAGCCTCTTGATCTGTCAGACAGTGAAATTACCTCTCAGGAGCAATGGTATAGTCTCAGCCACGTGGGCATTTAAAGCCAGTCTAATGTCTGTGATTCCCTGAGTTAACTGGAGTATCTCAATAATTGGAACTGACACAAAGATTTATCTTCTTTGATTGACTAGCTTTCACAGAGGCTCATCTCTTTGTGGTGCTGCACAGAGCTTTCAGGGCAGCTGTTTGCACTTAAACTGCCAGGAGCTGACAGTGTGTATCCATTTCAGCTCTTCAAATGTGCTCTTTGAAAAAACACTTAAATCGCTGCAATAGACAGTACGAATCAGTCTGCAGGAAAATGGAGCATCCTTACCTGGGGCTCAGTGCTATAAATCTCCCTGTGCCAGTGCTCGGCGCCCTGCGGCAGCAGAGCCATTTAGGTGCATTACTGCCAAACGCACAATCAGCCTGAAAAATTGGGCTGATTTGGCCGAGGCAATAAAAGGAAAAGGTGTTTTGCCAAATGTATAAAAACAAATGGTTGGTATTTCAGCGGTTACAGCAGAGTAGGATTAATCACACTAAGATGATGGAAATGATCTCCCGTGCTCATTTTTTCTGATTTCAGAAGAGACAGCGATGGCTGGCCTGAAGGGTGAGGTCCTGTAAGAGCTTTTGTATTTGGATTTGCCCAATTATTCACCTGCTGTATGACCACGTGCATATTTCCTCTTTGACTTTGCCTTCTCCTTTTCAGCAAAGCTCTTCAGAGCAGCTTCAGAACACCTTCCCCTGTATTTTGGTCCTTTCTGGAGTGTGCAGGTAGAACCTAAGAAACAAGATGCCTCTTTTGCTGTGGAGAAGCAGAGCATGTTGGAAATCAGAATTTATGGAAATATTAACTCCCAAGCTGATTAGTGTGTGGATTTACAAGCTAGGGATAACCACATCAGGTTGGACACAAGAGAGGAATAAGCTGTTGCTGCCAGAGATGAAATCCACTTGACCTGTTTGCTGGTGGCAGCACCAGAACCAGCTTCAGGTCACAGCTTGTGGCTGCTGCTTCATGGCTGCGAGGCTGTAGAGGTCTGACTCACAGCCTGACTCCTCAGCTCAGAGCCACAGCCTGTCCCAGCACATCAGCCTGTGGGCATGCATTTCGGAGGAGAAGAGTTGCACAACGTCAGTCTGCAGGAAGAGAAGCCAGAGCAGCACTGCTGGCTCTCCTGCAGGTTTCCTCTCAGCTCCAGCCCAAAGGCACAGCCCCACTCTCCCTCCAGTGTCTGCACCACCTGGAAAAAGGGAGCTCTGTGCCCTGAGATTTCTGTAATGCTTCACACTGGCTGAACTCTTGCTCTGCCATTAAACCTTCCAGGTCACTAAACCTTTCAGGTTCCCAGTGCTCAGCTGGTTCCTCCACTGGTCACAGCCACTGCTGCCTAAACGACCCAGTTAGGGAAATTAGCATAAACTAAATAAGCTCATGTTTTCCCTGGAATGCTGTCAGGTATATGAGGATAATATTCTGATTTCCTTTTTAAGGGTAACTGGTAATAAAGGGATCTCCATCCCATTGGAACATTGTTTTTCAAACTACTCTTTCTTCTGCTATGAAAAGTTTAGATTAAATATATCTATACAAAGTCAGGGAGGAAAGAAACTGAAAGTTTAAAGTGAAAATTAAGGAAGCAGTTGATAGCAAATGGTTATTTAAAGATTGGAGGGGAAAAAGGGGAGAAAAGAGTAAAAACACACTTAGAGAAATGGGCTGTGGGTAACACATGCAAAGTTAGAGCTGACTAGTACCACAAGCAGTTTTACATGGATGTATATTCCTTATTACACTCTTCTATTAAGTTTCTTCATTCCCTCTATTGTTTGTAAAGTCTCCTCAGGAGATCATCTGTTCTGCTGAGCTGGGCTGTGTCTGCATGTGGGCTCTGGGGTTATCAAATAAAATCCTTTTCTCAGAGGGCAAACCCCCTCCAGCCCAGAAGGGCCCCAGTGAACCAGCTGGGGCCGGGCAGGTGTGACATGGAACCCTTGAGCTGACCCACTTGGACCAAATCCTGCCCTGGTGGCCACCAGGGTGTCCTGGGGAAGGCCCTGCTGTTCAAACACATCATGGTGGGAGCAATGAGCATCCTCTCTCTTTGCTGACCTCTTGGCTCAGAGGGCTTTTCTTCTGCCCCACCATTCCTAGGCTGGTTTCCCACACCTGTTCTCCTTCAAAAAGTCCTTGAAGAGCGCTGGCCTGAAACTGCCAGCTCGTCTTACAAGCCACAAATCCTGCTGCTTCTCATGTTGTGCAAGAGTGCAAATAAATATTAGTTGTAAAATGATTCAGTCTTTATGAAACCCAAATAGACTGTTTGGCTTTTAATAGCACCAGCCCCGAATTACACGTCTGGACTAGACACAGTGCAGAGATTAATTTCCTTTAATTTGTTCCAGAGCAACTCACAATTTAATTTAACTGAGCAGTTCCTTGTTCTCTTACTCTGGAATGATGGATTGTGAAATGCACTCCTTTAAATTAATCCAGACACTTGATTTTTGTCAGCAGAGTAATCTTTCTCAGCGGTATGCTAAGTATGCTTTTAAAAGGTATGGTGAATATGAATGATATGCACTTGGTTGATGATTTAAGTGTTTACACTTTCCAAACATCGCAGAAAAAACAAATATGGCTTAGCTGCATTTTGTTTTATAACCTTTCAGAAGTAATCATTCAAATAACATCAAAAGGACTTAAATGGATTTCTAAATTTGATGGTACATGTGAGGGCAACTCCCTTCTCATCAGAGAACCACGATTTTGAAATGGGGCTGAGCAAAGCTTAGCTATTTCTGATTGCAGGGCTTCCATAGATCATCCAGAAAGATTGCTATTGGAGCCATTAATGGTAAAATATTTCATGTGGGTGCTGTCACTGCTTACGCTGGCTTGATGTTGCAACAGAGCAGTGTCCTTTCCTTTGTTTTTTTTCCTTTCCCTTTTGCTGCTTTTACTTCTTAAAGATGAAGTGGGGCAGTTCTGGAGAGGAGCAAAAAGGCTATGTATGAATATTTGTTTTTCTATACTGCCTCCTTTAGAAGAACTGCAAAAAGTTGTAGTGAAGTTCAGTAAGTGATGTTGATGTAAACCAACCCATCAGGTCCTATCAGCCCAGGCACTCCCTCACTCTCTTTTATCAGAGGTAAGGACTATCTGAATGCCACAGCTAGAAACTGCACAGCATTCTTGTGTCCAGCTGGAACCTGACAACAACAGTTATTCTTAAATGTGGGGAGACAAGGCAAAGCCTCCTGTCACAGAAATATGTGGCAGTGCTTTGTAGGCAAAGGTAAATGTCCCTAAACTTAGCAACACATGAACTGCAGCACACACCTACCCATTCATTCTCAGAAGGTTGACACCTACAGAAAAGGGCACATCCAGCCTCTGGCCCTGGCTGAGATCTGGGTTCCTACTTTGTATGTAGTGGCAGCACGTTGAAAAGGGTGTTTGGAATCAGGCAGCCTGAATCCTTTTACTTCTCTGCCACTGGCAGACAGAGGGATGGCGTCTTCTCTGAAAAAGAGATTTAGATCTTACTGAGATGGCCTTATAATATACAAAATATTAGGTAAAGATGTTTTGCAGAAAGTGAGAAATTGCTTTTCTGCAGGCCACAACTTACAGATGTTTATGTGTGCTGGCATCCTAATATTGACAGAAAAATGTGCTTTTTTCTTGGTCCTTCTAAAGCCTTTTACATAGGGAATGCATACTTGACTTGTTACCTTGCCTAGGTAGCTAATGTGTACTTTGTTCCTTCCAAACCTAACTCTGCTCCAGCCTATGACATTCCTCCCAAGTAATGTTGTGGGTATTTGGCAAGCAAAGGAAATGTGTGTGTGTTTCTGGCAGTCTGACTTAGCCACCATTGCTTAAAATAGAAGGTGAAGATTCACAGTGTGCTTCATGCTCCTTGCCAGCCCTCTCTCAAGACAACGCTGTTGTGACCTGTCAAGTCCATGTCCTCTAATAGCCTACACAGCCAAGTCATCCAAGGAAAAACTGTTTGGCTCAATAAAGGGGCTGTGTTATGCCTGGACACACCAAAGAATGGATGCAGCCTCCCATCACAGGTAGACTTGGCACCAAGCTTTGCTCCAGTCTTAGGCAAGGACTGAGGGCTGCTGAAATCTGAAGTGAGCTAAAACACATCGATGTCTTTTGATGTGAAGTGCTTTTATGAACAGGTTTTATTGGTTTGGGTGCTTCAGTGCCAGTATTTCTATTTTGAACATCTTAGCAGCAATCTTCTTCAAATTCAGAACGTGTGGAACACTCTTCTGTTGAGTTTTGAAAGTCTATTATAGCCTAGCAGTAAAATAATCAACGCAAAGGCTTTGAGGTGTTAAAACCAAGCTTTACTGGTCTTACTCCTTTTCCAAAACAGAAATTGATTATTAAATTGGTTTGCAGTATTGCCTGGAGAGTGGATGCCTTTACACTCATCACCTGATAGTGGAGAAGTTATGGAAGATACAGCCATGTATCCTAAATGTGCATTAAATTAGAACTAAAATCCAACTGTCTTTTGTCTTTACACTGCTGTGTGACAGGAGCACTGGCTCAGTTAGTCTCTAGACTTGGGCTCACAGCCTTTCTCAGAACCAGCAAAGGTTTGTTAGCCATAATGGGTGCTGTCAGCTCCTCCAAGAGAGGACCTGCGAGCAGCTGAGAGATGTCACAGAGATAAAAGGACCAAAACTTGGATATTGATGTCTTCAGTAGTGACTTTGCGTTCTTTGTTATTCCCTAAAACCAAATCACAACTAAACCATAAGAAAGGCCACTAAGGCTTGGTGTCTCAGACTGTGTTGTGCATTCCCAGCTTGTCTCACAAAAGCCCTCTCGCCGGGGTGCTGAAAGCTCCGTGTCGCTTGCCAGGGGCTTTGCATGAGCTGGTGTGAGCTGCAGGCCACTCGATCACTCGGCACTGCTGCAGGGCTGTGCTCAATGTGGGCCAGCCAGCTCGGGTACTCTTGACATTCCTGGATGTCTTCTAAACATGTAATGCTGATAGAAATGTTGTTTAAATATTTGTGAGTTATTTAAAAATAGTGCGTCAAATAAGCAGCCTGGTGACGCCCGACAGATCTCTGGCTCGGACAAGTGCCTTGGTGGAGAAGGAAGAGGTCAGCACGAGTTATGTACACAACTGAGGCTCTGACGAGAGACACGCTGCATCCATAAAACCCTGCTGGAGAGCCCCCGTGCATGGGGGTCCTGAGCAAGGGCATGCAGTGGCTGCAGTCGGCCTCGATGCTCCGGCCTCGAGCAGGTCCGTGGCTGGGGCAGGAGGTGCTGCCTGGGGTTTGGCCACGCCCTGGTTCCCGGGAGCTGGGACAGTTGGGTTGTGGAAGCAGAAATGCTTTCTGCAACCTGGAGGACGGGAAAACTGTGCCAGCATCCCCATCCCATTCTGAGCTCTTTAGGCTCTCTTAATAGTTCCCCTGCTTGGTGCCCATCTTTATGTCTAGAGGACTACATTTTAGGAATGGGGAGTGAATTTTCCATCCAACCATGACTGAACTCTTTCAGTAGTTTCTTCTCAGTATTATTAGACACAGCATTTTAGGTCAGTAGAGGTGGGTGCTGGACAGAGGGGAAATGGATTCCTGTGATAGACAAGAGAGCTGGACATTATCTATTCATTATTTTAAATATTTATTTCCAGAGCTCTAATATACTCCTAAAATATTTTAAGAGCTGATTTTATATGTCAACTTTATTCCCTTATTTCAGTAAACAATTATCATGCAGAGAATAAAACAAGCTCCCAGGCATTGCTGAGATACATTGTAGCCTAAGCCTACTATAACATGAATCTACTTTTATGTTGCCTTTAAATTGATTTGACATCAGTTCCAGGTCTATTGTAAAAATGAGATACGATTAGAGCAACACTGTCATCTTTCCGAGGTATTTCCACTTTTTAGTGTTGCTGCAAAGGAAATGGTTTTCAAAGCACTCCGACTATTGACCTGTTTCTTGGCTCTTGTCACAATCCATAGCATGGCTGCAAGGGGAGCTCCTCTGTAGTTCCCTGACTAGACAGCACATCTTGTACATTTGGAAAATGGATTTGAAAGTTGGTATTGCAATTTTACACTTTGCCTTATAGATACTGATCTCCAGGTTCCTTTTTTTTTTTTCCCCTCCTCATTGGTTGCTTTATTCTTCTTCCCTTTGACATCTTCTTCTCATTTAAAGTGCCAGAGTGAAAAGCCAAAATGACTCTCAGCTTCTCTGAGGTCCAGATACAAGCTGTGCTGCTTTTGAGATGAAAATGCTACATATACTTATGGCATCTATTGAGGCTATTTATCAAAATCTTTTGGCTGTTATTTCTCCCAAACAACAGCTGCATTTTCAGAAGTTTACCATTGGCCTTTACCATTACCATTAGTGATTCAAACGAAAAGCTTAAGCATCTGTCATAGAAATGAGCACATATAAAAAACCCACAGAAATAGAACAGCAGGGTTTTCTGTGAATGTCTCAAAGATTTCAAGGAATTATTTTCTGATGATAAATTTGAGCCAGGAAAAGAGCAAAGAGCATCAATTGTATCATAAAATCAGTGCATAATCCATAATGATTGATTTGGCTCAAATTGACCACCATTACTTTTTCCTTCTCTGTTATTGTCACATCCCTGGAAACAGACTGGTTAATACTTGACAAGTAAATACCTTTGAAAACAGTTTCAGCTTATGGGGGAATGCAAACTGGTCAAGATCACTGTGGGGTAAGTTGCTCATACCAAACAGCAGAACTATAGGTAAGATCTATTGGTCCCCAATTATTCATCAAAATTATGGCTTCACAAATGTTTGAAAATAATGAAGCAAGGATGTGACCGTGGCCAAACTGTGGAGAATTCTAGCCAGTATTTGCTACATCTATTTAATCATTATTCTATCAAAACCTAATTACCTTTCAGATTTTACTATTCTAATATTCAATTTCACCAATAAATTGCTAAAATTTCCAAATTTTATACATTCTAGTGCTTCTTATCTATGGGAGTCACCATACCTTGCTCTCTTGTGACAAAACACTCCATGTTCCTTTGCATCCCATTGCTCACTCCAGTGGCAATTCCACACCATTGGTAATAACTCTGGACCACCAGTTCCCAAAGCTTTGACATTTAGATGGCTTTATTTCTCTGGCATCTATTTAGCTCAAAAGCAAGGAGTTATTGAAAACACTCACAAGCAAACCTGTTCTCAGGGGATTTCCAGATCTGACTGTAGGCACAGATAAACTCAGGATAGTCTTTGCTCTAATAGGGCACTTGCCTGTTTCTGCTTCCTGAACGGTTAACACAGTTAACAGTTAGAAACAGAAACTGTGTTTTCATGTACAAAATCAATCTGCTAAAATTAGGAGGTACTGGCTTTGGCTGGTTGGTAAAAAATTGATCTGTCCAGCTGCTTTGATTTGTTGCTGGAATAAGCATCCACTGGACCCTTGAAGAATCCTCTGTCCAACCACTTTGTTCAACAGCTATAATGAAGATAGGAAGAAAGGTAAGCACAAGGTAGTGCTCTGCTTTTCTGGTCAGGCAAGAAACCACTACTTTTCAAGAACCATGACGGAAAGAGGATGCAGAATTTGGATACAGATCTCATTTCACTCAGCCTTGGTTCACAGCAGTATCACAGCAATGTCTGATCTCCAGAGGAAAGGGCTGAGCTCTCTGTCAGTCTCTGAGTCATGTCACCTGCTTAGCCAGGGATGCCGCAGTCTCTTGAGGGACTTTCCACTGTGGCTCTGTTTGCCCACATACCAAACTCAAACCCTGGTGAAACAGTGGGGCTGCATCTGAGGGGAGGCTTCCTGTTTGTGCCAAGGCACTTGGCTCACGCTGCACTGGCTGGGGAAAGGAACAGCTCGGTGTGGGTTTGTGAACAACATGAGCAGGCCTGCTCATGTGTCAGAGGGACACAGCAGCACAGAAGTGATTCCTGTTGGTTATTTTACGCAAAGGGTTTTATTTCTCAAGTGTCAAAGTGTCATTCCTAGAATGGATCATCCATCCATGTCCCCGTATCAGCCCTTTGGAGGTGTACTGGTAAGACATAGAGTGAGCAGTCTGGGTTGGTTTATTTATTTAAATAGCTGAAAATGTCCTGGTGAGTTTATTCTCTTTATGTGCTGCTGAACTGACAGTGACTCCGAGCAGGAATGAGGTCCCCCAGGGGTGCCAAGGCTGCAGAACCCCTTCAGAAGACAGAGGATATCACTGACTGTATATTGGGTCTCAGTGTTGAGATGGAGGCAAGCTGCTTCTGTGCCTAATTTCTCCCTCCGTGTAAAATGTCCGTGCTGAACAGTGGCAGTGAGGGCTGTGTGGAACTCCCATCCAGGTCACCAGAAGCAGGCAGTGGGCAGAGGGCTGTGAAACAAGGCTTTGTGAATCAAAGCCAGTTAAAATCTGTGGCTTCTTATGTGGGAGCAGTTGAAAGAAGATACTTTTCTTTTCCATACATTTCCACACATATTACTTAGAGGAACTTCATATATTTTGTGATGTTCTGTCCCCTCTCATGTGTTTGTCTGGCTCTCCCACATCATGTAATGTCTTTGGCAATGACCACCACTGTCCAAGGCAGGACACTGTGTTCACTAATGCCTGGGATACATGTTGATTATGCGTGATCTTACTCTTTTGGATTTGTTTCTCACATGAAAACCCTCAAGATTTTCCTTCTAAGGAACATTAGTCTCAAAAATTTACTCTGGAGAGTAGCGGAGTCTAGCCTGACTACTTTGCTTGAAAAAACATTTTGTCATTTCTGAAATAATGTTACTTTGAATAAAAACCCAAGCATTACTGACAGTTCCTCTGTGTGGTGCATGTGAAAAGAGGTAAGAGTTATCTATTCCCAAGTATCTCAGGTCCAAATATAAGCAGGTGCAATGTAAAAGGTTCTTCAGGACCATTTCAGCAGCTTATTTGTTCCACTGTGCAGGGCCTGCTCTCGCTGGAGTGTAACTAAACCAAGCCCAAGTTCTCTTACGATTGTAGAAATGCATTTTAATAACAGAGATGACAAAAGCTTTTAGGGACTATTCTTTACTGGGAATAGGAAATGTGAGCGATTACAAGCAACAATCTTTTTTTTCCTCCAACTTATGCAGAAGTGTTTTTTAAGCTTCAGCAGTAAGATGTTGACTTTAACTTGAACTTTTTTGCAGAATGCTTTCAATCCAGTTATATTTATCCAAAGCACTGACTACATTTTGGAAGAGAGAATTGAAACGAAGCCTCCAAGGCTGTGTTATCGATCGAGTGCTTTCCTTCCTCAGGAAGGTCTGTTTGTGAGCACAGATTTTGCTCTGTTCCTCAAGCACCCTGGCCAAGGCTCTGCAGGTTAAAGCTTTCATGTACAGACTTCAGAAGTGTCTGTGGCTCTGCCTTCAATGTCACTTTTCCTTTTAAGTGACTCTTGAGATAGGAGAAGAAGTTAAGCGATTGAGAAAATCAAAGTGCTTACTCTGCTCATTTTTCTTGGCTGTCAGGGGGTCAGAGCTGTGATTTCAGTCTGGGTACCCTGTTCCCTGCACTAGGCAGTTAAACTCCTCCAGGCTCTGTTCCAAGGCATGAAGGTTGGACACACATTTCTGACTCCATGCATCCACTACATTTCTCCTGAGCTTTTTCATGCTAAGTGGTCTCGGTGAATCTATGAAACAAGAAGTTAGGGATTTTGTTGCTACATTCTCTCACCCACATTTTAGGAACTTCACTAGCTCTGAAAGAATTCTTCAATTTGTTTAGTCTAACCCTAAAAGTTCCTGAGAAAATCCCCGGAATTCTTCATGATAGCATAGTGTTTTCCTCTTAAAAATGCTTGACTTTTAACAACAGAAAGCAAAAGTTAAATTCCAGCTTGAGATTTGACCTGCTCTAATGAGAAGCAGATTACAGTTTTAATGAAAATTGGGGCATTGGAATTTAAAGGAGGGAAGATCAAATCAAGTCATTGACACCCACTGGCTGAGGCAACATTGTGTTGTTTTTTATAATTAACAATTCCACAATATTTCCTTTCATAACATCATGGAGTAGTTGTGATTATCACAGGAGCAGGCAAACAGCCATATAAATGGACCAACTGCTAAGGGATACAGGAATAACAAGGACCTTTTACCTTTCCATTTTAAAAAAGGGTTTGTCTTTGAATCTCAGTTCTGGTACCTGGTATTAGAAGGGGAATTCTCCCTGGATTTTATTTTGCAGGAATTTCCAGAAGAGGTAAGGGAGGGGAGGGCATGGGTAATTCCCTACCATTTTGTGTTGCTGTGACCTTTTTATTGAAGGCTGAATTTAGAAAGGAAGACATAAAAATTAGGATTAATGACTGCCAGACCCTGTCAGGGACCAAAATCCATAGCAGCATTTTCTAGAGTTCAGGCCTGTGAAAGTAAGCTTGGAAATGGGATAACGCTTTATCTGCTGCAGGTTTCACTGGAATGTCCCAGTGAAAGCAGCCAAGCAAAGTTCATTGGGAGGTGGAGACAATAACCTGAAAACCATTTGAAAGTTTTTAGTCATGTTTTAAGATTTTGATGGTGAAGACTGGAAAATCAGGTCTAAATGGTTTTGAATGGCTGCAGAGGGACAAACCACAAGAATGGACTTCCTGTAATCCAAGAGCTTTTTGAATGACTTGCAGCCAAACCATTCTATCTTGATTTTCAGGGGAAAAAACCTGCTGTTAATTTCAGGGGACCACTGAATGTGCTTATTTTCTCATACTTCTGTTCTTACACAGATGCTTTTTGACAGGAAGACCAGAGTGGTAACAAGATGCTACTTCTATAATATGATGGGTTAATGTTTTGACTTCACCTCAACAGCACTTCAGCATATTCAAGAGTCTGTATTTAACAATATTATTTTCCTCCTTTCAAGAAAGGTTAAAGACTTTATTGAGCTCACTCTTGTCACAAGAGAAGAAAAATAGTGACACAGTCCAGGTTTCTGTTTGTACATCTTTCTCCCTGCGATACACATATGTGCAGTTTGTGCAGTTTATTTCCCTGCAATACACATATGTCTAACCTCTCTTGCATCACAGATGATAAAGTTTCAGTCTTTGTCCCTAGAAAAATACTTTTTAACCAATGGATTTCCTTCTCAGGAATTTTTGGGTTTGTAAACCTATCTCTTTTTTCCCTTAATTTCATCTAATTATTTTTTATTTTAAACCCTTTTCTAGTGAGCTTATTAATTTTCTTCTTTCTAACTGACAGTTATTCCCCACCACCTTTAACATCCCCCTCTTTTAACTGTCTTCATGTATTGCCTGTATTTTATTCTGCATTTTTCCTCCCAGTTGGTCTAACTTGTTAATTAATCATGTGGCTTCTCTCCGAACAACTTGTCTCCATAGAAATATCTTTCTTGATGCCTCCTAGTATAGTCACAGCTGAAGTTGGATTCCTTGATCTCCTATGTTAACTCAAGATCATCAGAGAAGAAAACAGAAAACAATTATGTTGGAATCTTACCAAGAGAAAGTTAGAAATGAAATTTCACTCAGCTTTGATTCATGAAAAGCATTGAGGGAGGTGGTAGAAGGGAGAGAGGGGAAGAAAGGAGGGAGGTGATCTCTGGTATCAGAAATACTCCAGTGACAGGAATTAAAATATGAAGGGAGCTTGGCTTGAATGGGAAGTGACTCCACTGCTTGGCACTTCTGAAATAACTGTCTTGGCACTGCTTGCCTGTCTGAAATAACTTCGGTAACTTGGAGGTTCTGCACAGTTTTGGTTAAGCATGAGTGAGGAATTTAGCAGCAGCGGGCTCATTTCTAGAAACAATTAATTTTGGTCATGCAGTACTTTGTGAAGTTGTTTAAAAATAACCCACTCTAGGACTGTTTTCACCACATTTGAGCAAGGTGGAAGGTGACTGGTTTGGAACCCCTCTGGGCAGAATCCCTGCATGTGCTGAATACAGTCAGGGGTTTGATCAAAGCTTGGAATGAAACCCATCAGAAAGGTTCTGGAGTCTTCAGCAAGGGTCAGTGGTTCCAGAAAAGAGGAAATCAAGCAACAATGACCATTTGGAGAAAAAGATCCCCTTTTCCAGGCATCAGTCCCAAGCACTGGCATAAGCTTTGAGGCTCTAGTAATGTTATTGGGTGCTCCTTGGCGAGCTGCAGAGCTGGGAACTGAAAAGCCCAGGTGAGCAGGAAATGTTTTCTTGTCTTTTTCTCTGTCTTGGGAACCTCCACCAGCAGCCGCACAAGTCGTCAGCTGCCCCTTCTGAACCTGAGACATCCTTACTCCAGACACCCTTACTCCAGCGTGTAGCTTCCTGTGTGTGGGCTGAACATCCTCTAATGAGAGGCAGATGCCAGGGCTCCCTGGGTTCATTGTCCTGTAGGATACATAAAATGATCAAAATGGAGGAATGTGATTCCTTCCTGAAAAGCCTTCCGAAATTCTCCACTGAATGCTGTGTTGTACTGGAGGAGTTCACCCCTAAGATTTTCTGTGGGCCTTTTCATGGCTGGTGACCCACACAACACGAGGGAGCTTGATGGTAGTTTACTGTCAAAGAGAAAGAAAATGAGCATTTTAGGGTTGTGCGCTGTCCTCTTGTGGGAAACCCCCAAAGGAAAATGGGTGGGAAAGGGAAACTGCATGCTCTGCTTGGAGTATTTCTATGGGATGGGAGCAGTCTACTGATGTTATCCCCAGATTTAAATGATACATTCTGTCTCCCTAATCCAAGCATATAGCTGCAAATTTAATCAGAGCAGGGTCTGTACTTTTTATATGGCTTTGGGTGGGTCTGGCAAAAAGCAGTTTCTTAGGTAATCATAGCTAATGCCATATATCACACTACCCTAATTTCTTTTGTATTGTGTCACCCAGTGCCAATATCAAACATCTTTTTCATTGCCATACGAACTGTCCATCTAGGAAGCAATTGCACAAAAATAAATCATAGGTCTGTGAAAATTTTGCATTTGGTTGTTATACAGAAAACTAGTGATAATGAAATACACCCATAAATTGTAACTTCGTTAGGGTATAATGTTCCTAAATGAGATTAGGAAAAAGAAGTTTTCTTCATCTATAAGAATTCTTATTTTAATTAGAAGATTTTTGCTTATCCACTTCATGCAAGTTCTTATTTTTCCTGCTCTGTTTTAGGCTCCAAACAGTAAGAGCCTAAACACTGCAAGAAGTTGTTCTACAGAAATTTAGAGCCTGGTCTGGCTTCCTGGAGTGGTTCATGGAGTCTGAATTATCTTTCAACCTCTGTAAATTAACACCATCCCACCCTTCCATCTGCCCTATTGAACTGTAATGCCTGACAGTCCAGCAGATATAAAATTATTAGGGATTTAAAGTTAACTTGTAGGGAAATTATTTAAAACTTTTGATATGTTCTTCTGAGACCAGCCTACATGCTGCTCTGTACCTGTTGATGGTTGTTCAGGCTGCAAAGACTGATCATGGTTTTAACTAGATTTTGTACCACATCATTAAAAGCAGAAAGTCAAATCATAGCAGTAATGAACTACAGCAAATGCAAAGAAGTTGAGTCTGTTGCAGAGGTTGAAAAACATGCTAATATGATTTTAGCAGCCAGATTCATTGATCAACTGCATGTGAGCTTTTCGGACCACAAACCCTTTTTAGTCTAGACTAAGTCCATATAAGCAAAATAAAAGTACAGGTTCTGTCTGACCCATGAAAACCACTGTGGCGAGGGACCTCACTGCAAAACATCGTGAGGCTGGGTCACTCTCGGCAGCGGGGATGACAGGTCCGTTTTAGGGACGAATCCCAGCTCTGCTCTGTTCCTTCTGTGCTGCTGGGCACAGCGTTTGCTTTGCGGGATGCAGCGTCGGCCCATTTTTATTTGGAGGATAGAGGTAGGAGTGTTCTGCGTATTTGTTAAAAAGGGGGGAAAAAGTGAAAAAAGTAGCTAATTTTGTAAAACTTTGAGGAATGACATCGGCAAAACTTTAAAACATGGGGGGAAGCCAGCAGCGGCACCAGAGGGTGTCGATTTGCCTTCTGTACTCCTTCGTCTGAGCGAGTGCGGGGCACTGGGGCGGGACAGCGGCTCCGGACAGCCAGGGGCAGGCAGGGACACTCGCCAGGGACGGGCAGGTACCCGGGACACGGGGCCGGGCGGGGCTGTCCCGGGCCGGGGCGGGGCTGTCCCAGCTGGGGCAGCGGGGCCGGGCCCGGCCGGGGGAAGGCGGTGCCACCGCAGCGGAGCGGAGCGGAGCGGGGCTGCGGCAGATGGCATCCCCTGGTGAGGGTCCGGGTGGGTGGATGGCATCCCCGGGTGAGGGTCCGGGTGGGTGGATGGCATCCCCGGGTGAGGGTCCGGGTGGGTGCTGTGGCAGATGGCATCCCCGGGTGAGGGTCCGGGTGGGTGGATGGCATCCCCGGGTGAGGGTCCAGGTGGGTGGATGGCATCCCCGGGTGAGGGTCCGGGTGGGTGGATGGCATCCCCGGGTGAGGGTCCAGGTGGGTCCTGCTGTTTCCTACCACTGCTTTGTTAGTGTGACAGCAGCTCTCAGGCTGTCAACACTTTGGATCGTGCTCTTCCAGTAGCTGCTGCTTTTGCTGACTTGCTGGATGCATTTGCAAAGTTCCAGGTAGGTTGTCTGACTTCGTTGCATATCTCATTCCATCAGGGTGGAGTGACCCAGTAAAGATTGTCCACTGCCCTAGGCTCAGCAGGCTCAGCAAAGCACAGCCTTAGCAGGGCCAATAAACCATCTTGCTTTTAGATATAACAGCTTACTGGGCAGTCTCTGTTGGGTTAAATAGTTAAATAGTTCCTTACACGTAGGTTGAACCTGTATCACACACTGAGGTGTTACTGGCCTTTTGCATAATTAAAGAAAACTTAGTGCTACACAATGAAAGGGCACAGACAATTCACTTGTTTTGGGGTTTGTTACTTGTGTGCTGGAGGTTTATTGATACTGGCTCTAGTGGCAGCAAGCGGTACCCTGCCTGCTAAAATTCCGCCCAGGAATCTTGCATCAAGTGTTTCTCAATCACGTACAAGGGTCCTGTGAAAAAACATCCATAAGGAGCTTCTGTGTCAGAGAAATGTGGAATCTGTTCCCGCTTCGCAGCCAGCAGGGCTGAAGCACGGAGAAGCAGCATATCTGGGATTAGGGGAGATAAATCCCCTCTCTCACCCCACTTCCTTGGATAAGGAATTTCCAGTGTGGATTGGAAATCATAGAGTTACACTCTCATTTCTCCTAAAGTTGATGTGAATTAGGTACCTACTTTCCATGAGACCTTTGAAATTGCTGTAGAGCCAACAGTACCTTCTCTAACATGCATAGAAACAATTAAAAGATCAGCCAGCACTGACAAGCGAGTTAATGTGATCTGCAAAGAAAATGCCTTTAAACTGGTCCCAGAAACCAACAGAGGAGGCTAATGACAAGGACCCGAGTAATGATCTTACTGTCAGATTGGGACTCCTAGTAATCAGCTTGGGAGCTGATGCCAAGGAGCTGGATAAAGATGCAGTTAAGGTTGCCACGAAGTTCTGGGATATATTGCAGTTCCCAGCTGTGATAACTGAAGAGTTGGCTGCAGTTCCAAAACACCAGCATGATAGTAAAGTAGGAATGAAAGGACAAATATCTTGGCCTTTTCATTTTCCAGACATTTATGTTCACTATCTGCATGGAGCCTAAATTATCCTGGCTAAATTCCAAGCTTTAATCTCTTTTTTCCCCTCTTCCTCAAGTGGGTTAGTAAAGTACAATTAAGCTTTGATATTTTGCATTGCACAAGGGAAAACAGAATAAACATTTCCACTTATTTATGATCCATCTTAGCTTTTGGAGAGTTTGACAGTTTTACAAGTCCCTGACTGCTTATCTTGGTCAGTGCAAACACCCTGCTTTGAAAGCATCGTGTTTGAACCTTCAACATGGAGTAGATATCATGTCCCAACTCTCTTTTTAGGTAAAAAGATATAATGTAAATAAAAACAGTTATTAAAAATCCTGTCACAGGTAAAATGCAGTTCTGAACGCCCTCCAGAAGTCAGAGTTCTAGCACAGCAAATGCATTTTTCACAGGGTGTGTATAAAATGAAGTTCCTCATTAGCAGCTGTAAGTCACAGGGAAGTTACATCAATTCTTATAGTCCTAGGAAGATGCACAAACCAGAAAGATGCGATGGGAAACTCATCATTTGATCTAGAAACAGAACCTGAAAACCCCTTGTCGCTTCCACCACTGCCAGCACAAGCAGGAATGACAGGATCTAAGTCAGTGCGTAAAGGACCTGTCAGTTCACAGCCCACGGCTCGTGAGCTGTAGGAAAAATGTGTGGCAGAGTTTGATGTGTGGATGCCAAGCATGCACGGGGCCTGCTGACTCCAGCTCTGGAGAGGCTGAGGGGGGTGCCAGCCTGGGATTGTCAGTGACAGGAGGAGGCAGCAACATTTCCCCGTGAGGTACAGTTGTCCCTGCTGTGGCACATCAAGTGGGGACCCTGGGCACCTGCTTGTCTGTGGCTGTTGAGGAGGATTACTGCTATTTAGAGAAAAAAAAAACGTCTTCCTGTATAATGACAAAGGTTGGGAAAGAGCAAAATCCTTTGGATTTTTTTCTGTTTCTCTACAGAGTGATGCAATGTGCAGTCAAAGCGAGGAGTCGGTCCTACCCTGTGATCTGTTCTCCTGTCTGCACGAGTGTGGCTCTGGGCTGGGCATGTTGAGAAATCCTTTCTTTGCCACAAGTACCACACTTGCATCCTACAGAAAAGGGGACAAGGAGGATCCTGCAGTTTTTGCAGTGTTTGCAGCACTCATGCAGGAGTGCTGCAAACAGCAAGAAAACCTCTCCAACTGTTCTTCTTCCTGCCATGGTTTTGGAAGGCGTTCAGACTTAAACACAGATCCCTTTAATTAATGAAGTCCTGATCAGCATGTGATTCCTACCTGTTGAAACTGGAAAACTGTTTTGGAGGGAGATAGAAGTAATGTGTGTACCATTGGTTTTAAAAATCCGTTTAAAAATTGCTTTGAAATACTGAAACAATGAGACAACTCTTTTAGAAAGCGGTACATTTAGGTAAAGGTTTCACAGTAGGCTGAGCTCCCTGGCCTGGGCAGGCAGGTGCATGTTCCCACATCTGTCCCTGCATGTACCCACCACCGCCTGTGTCCTGCCACCGGAACCTAGCAGAACATGTGGTAGCTGATTCAGAAAGCTAAAACTTCATAAATCTCATCTTGCCAAACGAAAGTGACTGATTTCCTGCCAGTTTGGCTGACAGGACCTGCTGGCATAGGCTCGGGCTGTCAGTGAGGAAGGGTAGGAACTCGCAGCTGGGGGAAGGAGGAGGTCTCCTTCTTTGGCAGGAACCGAAAGTCACACTGCATCCTGGCAGCAAGGTTCACTGTGCTGATGCTTTCAAACAGAAATTGATATCCTCCCATTTTATTCAGAGTATTTATTTAAAGTACAGTTTGACATTCTTCTTTAGCTGAAGTTTGTGATCACCTCACAGTAAGGCTGACTGGCCTGTTTGATACCAGCTGTCACTGGATTTGGTTGCTGCCTCTGCCTTGTTGTTAGGAAAGTGCTGCTTCTGGTGAGGAAAACATCTCAGAGACAATGCCCAAATCTCAGCACAGATGTCTTTTCTTTATTGCAAACGATCTGGTTAACACTGATGTTCATTCTGATAGGGACTTAATTCACGCTGTAGCATCTGGTTTTCAAGTACCTGACGAGTGTGGGCTCTGCAGTCTGCAAACAGGACAGTGCTCAGATGGGGGGACACAGTTTTTTAGCCCAAGTGGCTGCAGGAGAGGTGTCACAGCCCAGCTGATGAGGTGCTGGGGCTCCAGGGAGAAGGGAGCAATGGGGAAAGGGGCAGCAGCCGTGGAGGGCGGCTGTGCTGGGGCTGCTGGGACAGGCAGGCTGGGCACAGCCACGACTCTGAGTGCTGTTTGCAGGGGGACTGGACTGAGCCTTCAGCACAGAACGTACCTGTGGGACATGGTACAGCCAAAGGGTGGCACAGGCTGTGTACTCTGTGCTGTTTGTCGTAAACATCTGCTAGTAACCTACCACCTGTAGCCCATGGGGAAATAGCTGGCTTGGCATGGAAAAGTTGTTGCCAGCCTCTAATCTAGGAATATTAAGCTTTGCAGGATTTTTTCTTTTTTTCATCTGCTTAATTATGAAATCAGTTCAGGAGAGGGAGGTGACACATTTAGGTTACTCTGCTGTTTCAGTCGTGCAGATAGCACCCAAAAGATGTCAAAAAGTTGCCATCTACTCGTCTATCCCAGGTTGCTCCAAGCCCTGTCCAGCCTGGCCTTGGACACTTCCAGGGATGGGACAGCCACAGCTTCTTTGGGCAACCTGTGCCAGGGCCTCACCACCCTCCCAGGGAAGAATTTCTTCCTAATATCCAATCCAAACATGCCTTGTGATTGTGCAAAGGTATGTTAGAAGGCCTGAAGATTTAAATCAACAAAGAAAATTCCCCCAGCTCCTTTGTCCTTGTTCTATGGAAGAGGCCATCTGTAAGTGTGACAATGTCGTTGTATTTTCAGTCATATTCATTGAAAATATCCTCACTAGATGCCAAATATTTTTCTGCCTTATCTTTGTGTTCTTTTTTGCATCACTGTTCATGTCTTGGTTTGGTCTAAAAATGCAGTTGTGCTTTTAACATGCTGGGAACTGGGGAAGCTTCAGCCCCTACAGAGTCCCTGTCTGAGCTCAGGATTGTTGTACACAGGCTCTGGCTGAGTAGGCTGAGGTCTGGAATGAGGACAGCTACAGTTTCTCCACAGCTGAGGTGGCTGAGTGAATCTACTGAGTTTTTCTAAATGAAAATCACTTTGTCTTTGTGAAGAATTTTGGTGTTAGACTGGTCATCCTCCTGGCTCTTTTCTACAAGTAGCTTTTCTTTCCTTTTTTTGCTCTGTGAGTACAGTGCTTGTCTTTTTTGTCTCCTCTCTTGGTATTCAGTACATGCTGTGTTGTGGTAAAGATTATGATAAATTTTGGCACTAAGTATAGCAATAAATATAGGCATAGTGTATATAGGCTATTGTAGAAGAAATTAGTTTCTGTTCTGCAGTGTGAAAAAAGACTCATCCATCTGTTTTGTGTAAAAATATCCTGGTCTTCCTGTGATATCACTTTATTCTCAGATGAAAAAGCCATACAGTTTTGTGCAGGGAAGCCTGTGTTAGAATGGCATTGTCCAATTTGACCAAGTGATAATGGAAACAATTTGAAGTTTTAAAGTAGAAAAATAAAATCATGGAAGTTTTATGTTTTTTTTGGTTAGTGACTTCAGTCTGTTGCACTGATGACTTGCAACTGAGAAGTCTGAGCAAAGCAAGCAGTGAATTTGAACAGGTATGTGTGTGAAGTGCCTTGGAATCCTAATCTGTGAGTGTATGTGTAAAGAAAATAGTTTTAAGGAACAGCTCTGTTCCTCTGGCCTATCATGCTACACTTTAAGATGCTTTAAAAACATTTCTCTCTAGTGAACACACTGGATTTTAAGGTAGCTCAAAAATGTTCCCTTCAAAGAAGTCTTTGCCTTTAGGTTTCTGTCTGGTGTAACATGAGCTGGGGTGCACACAAACCTGCAGAAAGTGTACATGGGAGGCCTCTCCTCTTCCACAGACCCAGACATTTCTAGTGTTGGCAGAGATTAGAGCCTGGAGCCATGTACTCATGCTGACCTGCCTGTGCTTTGGAGGAGTCTGGTATTGTGTGATTCTGTGAGGTTGTGTTCTGCTCTGCTCCTGTGGGAATGTCACAGAACTGGCCACAGGCCTTTACCAGTTGTCACAAAGTGAGCAGTTAGTTCTTGACATCTGCTGTGCTGCAGTGGCTGCCAAGTTGCGTAGGTAGTTGGCAAGGAAATAAATATTGATAGACCTTAGCAACAGGTACTCCTGAGAACTCTTGTTCTGGGAATGCTTAGGCTGTGTCCAGTGTTATTAAAGTTGTGAGAGCATTTTGAGTTTATTTATAGGATTTGTTGGTGTCTTATCACCATCTCTCAGCACTGGAATGCACAAATAGGCTTTGCTGTGTGAGGGCACAGATGTGTGTCCTACAGCCTGCTCTGGTGACTCATTCCAACCTGTAGCAGATGTTCCACTGCCCCCAGCTCAGGGATAGCTGGTTTACGCTGATGTGTGACGTCCCAAGTGTGTGCTCATATCTATTCTCTTCTTTGTTTGCTTATCTGTCATATGGTGGAATGACTATTGCAGAGCTATGTGCGTGTAAGTGCATTGGATGCAAGAATTTATTCCTTTTTAGCAATATCCTAACAAAGCATTAACATACAGGATTCTCAGAGAATGTCCAGGTGAAATTATGTTATCCTGTGAAAGGTGACTCTGGTGAGCACTGTCCATGAACAATTGTGTGTTCTCATTGCAGAAATTGAAGCCAGAGAAGCCTGCGACTGGCTGAGAGCTGCTGGATTTCCCCAGTATGCTCAGCTGTTTGAAGGTATGATCACAAAGACTTGTCAAGCAGCTGACATGGAATTCGAGTGGAATTGTTCACATAAATAATATATTTCAGAACCTGACACTTTTGATGGAAGCACTTCCAAATTCTGTTATATCTTCATGAAAACCTGTAGAAAAATAGTGACCTGGTGTGTTTTCTTGCAGAAGGGACATCTCAGCAGGGACTCAGTAGAATTCTATAAAGGACCAAATCTTCCCTGGTTTTCTTTTCCTATTGTTAGACTGTAACTCAGTCAAATTTCTGCTTTTGTTATTTTTAGTTGCTTATAATTTTTTCAGGCTCTTTTTCTTGGAGTGCTGGAAGTGATTTTTCCAACCAGTGATGGCAACCCAAACTCCTCTGAGGCTCTCCAGCCTGTGGTCTGAGATTGCTTTATTGGAGTTTTGAAAAAGAATGTTGGAAAAATCATCTTGCAATCATAAGTGTTTAGAGGAAATACTCAGCAGCAGCCAGCCAGTCAAGAATGCAATTTCAGCATGTTTTCATGTTGTTATAACTACAAACAGTGCTTATTTCTTGGGGGGAGGTATGGATTTGCTGAGAACTTGTATAATTTTTCAGGCCACACTTGTGCATGTATCTTAAAACTGTTTTTCTTTAAAATGTATTTTTTGTTACAAACATTGAAAGTAACAAAAGCCAATCTATTTTTAAGAAAGATTTTATCAAAGGACTACAGTTGAAAGAGCAGCATTAACTGCTCTCATTCCCACCTCCCCCAGTCACTGCAAAATTGAAAATTTGAAGTCAAGCCATAGAGCTGGATTTGAAAGCTGTATTTCATGAAACCTACTGTCCCTGGAAATGCTTCCTGTCTGCCTACAGCAGATTTTATTCTGTAATCTGTTTGTTGGAAATGTGCATTGCCATGCTTCTGGAAAATGAATCCTCTGCATTACCTCGCTGTTTATGCAGTGTCCTGACCTGGCTAGGAAAATTAAGCTTATAGAATAAGCTAAGAAAATACATATGGATCTCAATGGTTCCCTCACCTGCAAGGCTAAATCTCAGGAGCTGAAACATTGAACTCTTCAGCTTCCAGCCCAGCATGATGTGTCAGGCTCATTACAGCTCAGAGAGTGTATGTCATGTGCTGCATTGCACCTCACCATGACAAAGGCTCATGGAAAATAATCCCGGTTTTTTACTGTATTTATCAATCTTGTGTTTCCTGTCTATGGCACTTGGTGACTGCAAGCTCCTGGAAATACAGAAGTGTTTGTCCACCTGTAATAACAGCAGCAAGCAGATCCCTACAATTATTCTCCCACTTGCTCTAAGGAACTGATCCTCACTTGCTGGAAGGATGTTCGCATGAATGTACAGTTATAGAAATAGAATTAGTTTCATTTCACCTATGATCAATAAGTTGTAAAATTGAAAGTCTTTGCAATTACAACTCAGATTTCAGATTCAACTTCTTTGTTCACAGATATGCAGTTTCCCATTGATGTAAAAACTGTAAGGAGAGATCATGAATTTTTAGATGGAGATGCGATTGAGTCACTGTTCAGGTAAACATTAATAATGAATCATCTTTAATACTCCCAGGCCCCACAGTTGTCAGTCATCTTCTCATGCCTTTGTTTTTGTCAGAGACTAAGAGTCACCAATGTTGTGACTGAAGGAAATCACTTAAGCACACAGTTTAGTATCACTGAAGTTGGTTGTTTTAAGAAGTAAAAGGTAAAGTAAGCATGTGTCTGCACTTCTTCTTCATCCAAGCTCTCAGGGATGTTACACTGAGCATTAAATATCTTTTTTGTAATGTGAAATGTCTTCAAGCTGATAAAAAATAACCAGTTCCCTGCAAGCATGGCAGGATGCTTTCTAGGATGACATATAATGAAATGGAGTGGAGGAATTTCCTCCAACTTCTGTTCCAGCAGATAGGCAGAAAAAAATTATCTGCATGAGATCTGTTCTGTTTTCCTGAATATTTTTCGAGTGAGAAGCAAAGGTATTGATTTGAAGTTATTGCTTTGCCACAGCTGTTCAGAGCACACAAGTGACCTGCATTGTCAGTACCAAGTCAGACTCACGGCCCTTTGGAATTTCCCCATGGAAGAGTGCCAGGGTAGTGTAAAGCTTTTGCTTCACTTGGTACTGCAGTTGCCTTCTCATTATGAGATTGTTTAGCAGAGTTTCTTTAGCAGAAATTATGATTTCTAACACTTAGGGCACTGGAAAGTTCCTCTCCTAGTCAGGTGTTCTGGTCCTTTTCTGTCCTGTCAGGTCACCTGAATTCCAGCTCTGCCTGTACCAGAGCACCAAGAGGAGTTGTTCACACACACATGTCTAAAGAACAGCAGATATTAGAGAACTTTGGGTATATTTTATTTCTTGGTATGACTTCTATCTTGAGTGCTCCTTGGAGACTCTCAGTGTGCCTCCTGTTGATGCCACCCATTGTTTGACAATTAAGTGATTGACTAGTTTGGGACCTTATTGATTGCACAAGCTTTAATTAAAATGATAGATAATACAGTACTTCCAGGGATACAGGTTAACATCTTGAATTTTTAATTTTTCTTTTTCAAGAAGCCTACACAGAGTTTCATTTATTTTCAAAATCTTAAATCAACATGATATTTTTCACAATCACTGAAGCTAATAATATGATTTTTTAATTAAATGATTGATTATTGTTGTCTTCTCCAGTTTTAAGATGGCAGAACTGGAAGTATGAACATCATGGGGTGGTTATTGGTGCTGGTTTGGGGACCAATGTATGGGAGCCTCTAACAGAATGTCAGTGTTTGGCACCAGTAATGAAGACTCCGTGGTAGAAGATCACAACTAGTTTGGTGCATGTTTGTTTTCAAGAAATAAAATAGTTGAAATTTAAAACTCCTGTTTTTTTTCTATATCCTAGAAGGTTGAACACACTGAACAAGTATGCATCAATGAAAGTGGAAATAAGCCGTGATAGGAAACGGGTATGTTTGTAACAGTTCCTGTTCCAATTAAAGATGTGTTTAGCTATTGTATCAAACACTGGGGTTTAAAAGTGCATGAAGGATTAGCAATTTCTGAACTTTCTATTCTATTCCATCCTGCAAAGCTCTGCTATTTGCATTTTATGTTGAGGAACATAAATGCAAGGATGGAGATTGAAACGACATAATGTTTGAAACTTTGCAAGGTAGATTAGGGGTGGCTTTTGAAACACTTTTAAAATTTGACTTAACATGTTACTGTCCTACAGTTGCCCCAAAGCCCCATCTCAACATGACTATCATTGCTCTCCTAAGTAGTTTCCCACTTTATTTAAATGCTGAAAGCTCACTCCTATTGACTCAACAAAGAAATAAATGGGCAATGCAAATGTTCAGCAAATACAAGCTGGGTAGGTTTTAGCTGTGCTGTCTTTGTGCTCTGCCACAAAAATGCTGTAGCTAAATCAGAGTGGTAGCCACAGCTTGGCTGGGCAACACCAGGCCTGCAAAGCCTCTGAGGTACCAACTGCAGGACTAGCAAGAAAATAATGCCATCTTCTGGAAAAAATGTCTGGGTTTTTGAGAGTTCTGCTCTGTCATTAGGGAAGAGTGGGGCAAGAGAGCCCACAGGGAAGAGACAGGTGGCTCCCATCTCTCCAGTGTTTTGCTGTCTCTGTGTTCCCTCGGAGTGGGGACAATCCAGCAAAGGGGGCACCTGGGGCAGGTGGCAAGGGAGGCTGAGGGCTTCAAAAGGTGCTACAAGTATTGATGCTGCCACAGTCCCACAGCTAAACACCCCTTTACCTGAAAATGGATGAGTTTTGGTCACAGAAGCGTGAGAGTGTTTGATTTGATTGGCTTTAGGAGAGGCCATCTAAACCCAATACAATTATCTTTCAATACCCTTGGATTTGCCACAAATCAGGATTTTTCCACCTTAGATCAAATCTGTCACCTTTTCCTGTGGTAAACTTCCCAGATTTGTCAGCATGCTTGGGAGTCATTTGTCAGTATGTTTTTCAGCTCTCTCAGGGCAGACATTCAGTGTCTGAATGGTCACATTTCCATATGTTGGTCTTGGGGGTTTTGGAAGTTGGCAGAAAATTTAAGTCTCCTTTTTATGTTAAATTGTTTTTTGTAATTTATAATTTGCCTAACTTTGCCCTTGAACTGTTTTTGGGTTTTTTCTCCTTCTAAGAGTGATGACTCTGAAGATGATGAACCCTGTGCAATAAGTGACAGATGGGCTTATGAGAGGTGCAGTCAGCGGTGGTCTCGCATCGAGAGCCTGGCAGATTTTCCAGCAGAGGAAGGGGCTGGTGCCTCCACCCCAGGCAGCCCAATACTGAAGATCATCAACAACGAGGACAGTGTCTTTCTGGATCATGGTGATAAGCACGATGTGTCCTCAATTCACAGCACCAGCAGTGCTGACAGTGACGTTGTTAACTCCCAAAAACCTTTTGAAGATGTGGAAACCAGCACAAGTTCCTCAAGATGTTCCTCAGTTAAGGTACCTTCACTGGACTCTGCTTTTAGTTGTTCTCCTCCCCTCAGTGAATTTTTAAATATCACCAGTGAGGAGAAGCTTTTGGATAAGTCACCATCTAAAAAGAGGAAGAGCCTTCTAAAGAAAATGGAGAAGCTGCACTTAAGGAGCTGCAACTTAAGGAGTGGTCAGTCAAAGGCCAAACCCATAATAAGTGAACCTGTTCTTCTGGAAGGACTTAATGAAGAAAAGATGAAGATGCTGAACTGTGTAAATATTTCTGACCTTTCTGGCATCCGAACAAAGAGCAATTCTTCCTTTTCTCCCCGGAGCTGCAATAGCAGCAATCAGTCTGCAAATAGCAGCACAGGGAGCACTCCAAGTCCTGTTATAAAACCAGGCAGCCCCTGTGAAGGAAGGGGGACGTATGCAGAGCACATGGACTCCAGCAAACTCTTGCTGGGGAATGATCTATCTCAGCAAAACCTAAAAAATGACATAATGTTACAAAAGAACCAGATGTTTCAAATTCCACAAGGCCATAAACCTGGCACTTTCCCCACAGTACTTACAGATAGCTCCCTGTCTCCAGCAGACAACTCTTCTGTTAACTGGAGAACTGGGAGTTTCCATGGGTGCAGGAGGAGCCGGAGCAGGAGCGGTTCCAAGGACCCCAGAGCCCCCAGGAGTCCCCTGTCGGGCGGGGATAACAGGCGGAGCGTGTATGACAACATGCCCAACATTGACCTGGAGACTTTGGAGGCAGCACAAGTTGGTGACGACGATGTGTTCTCAGAACTGAACAGTGTCATAGCAGATGTCAATGGTCTCAAAAAGTTGGTTGATCAGTGGACAGAGAAGTTCTCAGATGATAGGGATTCTGACTTTGCCAGTGACTTGACCTCTTTGTATCCACCTTCCCCTAAAGAAAGCTCTCTTGAAACAGAGGGCTCAGAAGACAAGACAGCAGGGGAGGCTGAGGGAGAGAGCAGCTGTGGCCTGGGCAAGGAGATTGGTTCTGCAGACCTGACTTACATCACAGACTCTAAAAAGACCAACAGGTCAGCCATCCTTGGGTTTGCCTTTGATTCTGTCCACTCGAAATATAATTGCATTGCCAGAACAAAGTATTCTAAAGTCTGTCCTAGGTAGCAGGGTGTGCACTGCTGGTGGCAGGTACCGCTCCACAGGTACCAACATCTGACCTCTGCTGAAAGTAGGACACTCGTAATCTGCATGAGCACTCAGGCATTGGAATCAGGGAAACAGTTTGTATTGCCAGAGGCCCTCCTGGATGGGAAGTACCTTGTTTAAGTGCAACTAACTGCAGGTCATTTAGAGTCTTAGGTGCTTCACCAATGCAGGTAGAAAACAGGGGTGGTGGAGATGGTTCTAAGCTTAAACAATATTTATCCCATAGGCATGGGAAGCAACACTGGTCTGTGGAAGAGAGCGTGAACCTGGAAAGCCTTTCCCTCCAGACTGATGGCCAGTCAGCTGCCCAGCTGGCCCGCACACAAAAGCTGGCACTGTTGAAGCTCACAGCTTTAATGGACAGATATTCCCCTTCCAGTAAGCAGGGCTGGAACTGGTAAGTTTTCTGATATTAAAGCAACCTGAGCTGGACAGAGAGGAGTTGATGTAAGCATGTGAATTTCCTTGTCTGCCTACATTGCACATGTTCAAGATGAAGAATTTCATCCTATTAAATTGCTGGCAGCTTCAGGGTTATTTCCATGGCTCCAGGATTTCCTCTGCTGTGGGCTGCACTTTGGGCCCTTGCTGGTGGTCGTGCTGTTACTGATTTTAAGGCACATCATAGTTTCTCTTTAAATTTGCCCAATTGCAGGGCTTTGTCAGAGGGCCTTTGCAGGGTGTGCGGGACCTGAGGGGAGAGTTGGCTGGACTGAGAATCCAGCCCTTCAGCTCTGAGTGTCTGTTTGAACTAAACCAGTGGCAAATTCAGACACTCGGAGGACTTACGTACATCAGTCAGCATTTTGTGATAGGGAGCTGGTACTTGAATATAGAAAGAATGAAAAAACCCTCCAGTGTCATAAAGGGATGGAATGTATTTCCCATGAGGATGCTTTATTAAAGTTAATTTCAGCAATGAAATGAGGAAGTCATCCCTGTAATTGCCTTTGCTGATCTTCTCTCCCTCCTGATGCTGTGTGTACAGGTATGTGGCAGAATTTGGGGTTGTAACAAGGTACAGCTCAACCCTTTCTGATGAGTGTAAAGCAGCAGGTGGGATGTGCTGGCCAGCTAGTAAGCTGCATGTACTGGTTTTTGTTTCCAGGACCATACCAAAGTTCATTAAAAAACCAAAAGCCTCAGACTACAAGGACAAAAACGTGTTTGGGGTTCCTTTACTTCTGAATGTGCAGCGAACGAGCCACCCCCTGCCCAATGGCATCCTGCAAGCCCTGGAGTATCTGAGAAGCCACTTTCTTGACCAGGTATGAACTGAAGGCAGGCCAGGGCAGCTCTGGGCCATGAACAGATGTGCTCCAGGGAACCAGACTCTGTTTCTAACTTTTGTGAAGGACTTTCTTGCCCCCTAAGGCTCTGAATAGGCAGAAAGGTGTAGGTCTGAGCTGGCGGCCTGCAGGGAAGTACCAGTGCTGATTCCCTCTAGGAATGCCTTTAGCCCTGTACTGTATTTTTGTGCCTTCCCTCACTGAAACCCTCTGCAGTCAGGTCTCTTGGTGCAGGCAGTCAGGCTGTCTTTGCCTGGGGAGGTGTCATGTCTCTGCTCCCTAAGGAGGCAAATCTGCCAGACAATGTCATTGTTCCCTCTGTTCTGTGGCTGCTGGTAGTGCCAGAGCTAATGTGAAAATTAATCCTGTTTCAGCTGAAATGCACCACTAAGCAGAGAGGAAACATTACAGCAGTGCTTCTAACAACTCTTTCTGGATCTCAGCTCTATTTATCCCCTAAGTGGAGATGGCAGTGGACGTGTGTGCTGCCTATGGTATTTCCACAGCATAGCTGCAGAAATGGAGGACCTTGTGACATGAGACATATTAGTTAAAGAGAGGACTTTTTTTCCTGTGCTTTGCCACTGTCTAGTTCTGTAATATCATGCCAAAATGCAAAAGTGTGTGAGTTCTGTGAAGTGACAGTGCAAGTGTTTTTCATTTTGAGGTTATGGTATCCACTCAGTTCATATAAATAAACCAAAGAGTGTAAATACTGTCTCAGTGGCACAGAGTAAAGCTGTCACCAGAAGCTTTGGTGGGGTCGAGCTCATGGGAAACTCCTAATTCTCACTTTTGTCTGAAACTCAATTGACAATCACATTAAAAAGAAAATCAAAGTTTCCCTCAAAATGGCAGCTGCCCTTTGCCAGCCTGTGGAAGGATTAGATGCATCAGATGTACCAGGTGTTACAAGGAGCCATGTGGATCTCACAGTCAGTTTGTGTGAGCCAGCACTCGATGTATGTTTGCGTTTGGTGGACACACATTGACGAATTTGAAACTTGGAGTTGCCATGTGTAAACACAGCCTGCCAAAGAAAATGGACATATGTCAGTGGTAGTGATTTTAAAAGGCAAAATGAGTACTTTTGAATTAAATAAAAGCCAAACAAACATGAAAATTGGTATGTCACAGCAGGTTCTGTGGGCATCAGGCATGGTTTGCCTCAGAGAAATGTCCTTGTGGCTTCTGATGATACAAAAGTATTTTGGTGTTCAATCCCACTGCCATAGAATATTTGCTATTATAGGGAAGGTGAAGGATCACTTATTTGTCAGAAGTTTGATTCTTGATGGCTCCTCTCTTTAATAATTTCTTTTACCCACAGGTTGGCCTGTTCCGAAAATCTGGTGTTAAATCCAGGATTCTGTCTTTAAGAGAAATGAATGAAACCAACCCAAACAATGTCTGTTACGAAGGGCAGTCAGCATTTGACGTGGCAGATATGGTGAAGCAGTATTTCCGAGACCTTCCTGAGCCTATATTTACTAGCAGGCTCTGTGAATCCTTCCTCCACATCTACCAATGTAGGTACCAAAACCTCATCTGAATATCTTAATATTCAGCTGTGCAGTGGCCAGACTAGGCCTAGTGCCATGTCCCCCTGTAGTCAGAGGAGACAAGTCAGGCAGGACATTTCTGACAAGATGAGTTCATTGTGGCTCTGGACTTGAGAGCTTCCCATCTGCATCCTATGAAGCAGCTGATTCTCTTTCTTGAAGGATGAGTGTAGTGAAGTGCTGCAGCAGCCCCCTTAAACTGTGTTTTTAAACAGTCATTTCCATATGCAAAATTAAGAAATAACCTGGTCCCCTTGTTCACAGCATGGCAAAGCTCGTTGAGTGAGAAATCCTGTTATATTGATGACATTTCTTTATTAAGGTGCCCAAGAACAGCTGCTGTGAAACAGTGGAGAAATACCAGCAGCTTTCTGCTTGTGCTTGCACTGTTACTGTCCTTGAGACTTAACCCAAAAAAGGAAACATGAAGCTGAAATACCACATTTATTACAGTTTAAACAGGTTCTATCTCCTGTGCTTTACCCTCAAGGAATTCACTTTCAAAAAGCAGATGGGTCAGGGAAAGAACTTGAAGTAGGGCTAATAATGTTCTTAGGACAGGCAAGTTTCTTCTGCTTTTGAGAAAAGGTTTTGAAAGGCAGAGTGTCAGCTTTCTGAGAGGACTGGCTTTGCAGCCTAACCTGAGTGACTTTTACTGACATAGGTCAACGAGCAGCTGCTGTCTTGTGTATGGTGTGGGTTCATGAAAGTCCAGTTGGGTTTTATTTCATCACCTGTCAGGGCTTTAAAATTTTGTCTGAAAATTATTTATTTGTTTGAAGCAAGTTTTCTTTTTGCATTCACAAATCCTCCTCTGTAAGGAGGTCCACAATTCCCATGTCCAAAGGATGCATAACAGTTTTCCTCCAATTATTGTAATCTGGCCACTGTCCACCTCCTGTCTCTTGTTTTGGGAGAGAAACAGCAAATTCCACTCACCCCACTCACCCGTCTTCTGCCAGATTGACTGGAGGCAGTGCACAGATTAAATTAGTCTTTTGGAGATAGGAATTGTGCTGCTTTCACCAAGAAGTGTGTTTTGTGTGTTCTTCATATGTGCTTCTACCTGAAGGGAAGAGATATTCTACTCTTTGCAGTGGTGTTAATTGGAGAAATCCTTGTGGTGGGGATGTGTGGCAGGATGAACCAGACTCAGTCTCCTGCAGGAGCTGTTTGGGCAGACAGTCTCACTGGGGGTTAGTGTGAATGAAAATCTGTTGGCAAAACACTGGTCTCTGAATTGAGTTACCTGAGAGCATCTGTTCTGTTCTTGCTTGAAGCTGAAAGGAAAAGACAGTAGAGCAGCTACCTGCTCCAAAGTATCACTGCAGAGTAATATTTTATGGGGAGACAGGCCCTTATTTGGATTGTAACTCAGTTCAGATTAGTTCATTAGCATGGTGTTCAAGATAAATTGCAAGTCAGGCAGCAGCATCCCTGGGTGTGAACATGCACTTGACAGGCAGTAGGAGAAATGGGACATGTTTGATGGGATAATAGCCTTTCCTTGTCTGCTGTGAGCTTGGGACAAGGAAGTGGATGAACCTACAAGCTCAGTGCCCTGATTGGGACCCTGCTGATGGATGCTCCTTGTGCAAGTCACACGTAATTTTTGTCATTGTTCTTGCTTTCAGACGTGCCAAAGGATGAGCAGTTTCAAGCTGTCCAGGCTGCTATTCTCCTTCTCCCAAAGGAAAACCGAGAAGCTTTGAAAATCCTCCTGTTCTTCCTGCGAGATGTGGTGGCTTTTGTTGAGGAAAACCAGATGACCCCAACCAACATTGCTGTCTGTCTTGCACCTTCTTTGTTTCACCTCAACACCCTGAGGCGGGACAGCTCCTCCTCAACCAGGTATTGGCATCTTGATGCTGGTACTGCAGCTGTCCACAGTGTTCCTTGCTGGAGCAATGCTTTCTGTAGCTGGCCTAGGCTCAGTATTTGATTTTGAGGGGGAAACAGACTGTGTGTGCCTTGGGGTCTGCCTTAGATCTGGTTGCTCAGGTGCAGCAGGAGCTCTCTGCGGCTGCTACTGCCCAGTGCAGAGGGCAGTGGTAAGGCCCCATTGCCATGCTCCTGACCAGTCTGTGTGTGTCCCTCGCCACTGCTGTGCTCCCCTGGTTGCCCAGGGGCCCAGCATGTGGCCCACTGCTTGCATAAAGTGGCATTGGCCTTTGGAAATGTGCTCCTGCACTGGCAACCTGAGCCCAGGTGCAGCCTTCAGGCCCTGCAGATACCTGGCAGATTGAAGCAGCTACTGGCACTGGTTCTGCTGGGTGATAAGGGGATCATTCCTGCCAAGTCGAGCCATGGGGATTCTGTAAATTTATCTTAATAAGTAAAAGTATCTGGGTTGCATAACATCCCCTGTTTGTACGTGCAGGGAGGAAGGTGCCCTTGAGCCAAAGTAGACAAATAATCTCCAAAAGCATTCATGCCTTATCTGGCCTCCTGAGGCAGGGCTGTTTGCTCTGCTCGTGCTCCTGGGCTGTGGACAGATGGGTCAGGGCAGGAGAGCACAGCTGGCTGTGCGGGAAGCATTGTGCTCCTGACAGCGTGGCGAGCTGAACACCTCACCTGGGGATCTACAGGGGAGGACCAGTCCCAAAGCAGCTGTCAGATGAGCTGTTGGCATCTTTCAGGCTCTGGATAGCACAGGGAAGGGAAGGAAAACCAAGGATTTTCTTTTAAATGTCGTAAAACAGCAGAAAATGCCTCAGGCATCCCTGTGCTGAGCTGGCACATGGGGAGGGAGCCACAGGGCCACTGCGAGGGCACCTGGGGATGCGATGGAGTGGCAGCAGCAGCAGGTCCTGCTGGATTGCTGTGCTGTGTGAGCTCCTGGGAACTACACTCTGGGAGTTGCTTTACATCAACACTGCTCTGAAATGTTAGGACCAGATAGCAATGGAGTTTTCTCTTTGTTGTCAGTGTTTGGGAGCCAGGATGCTTTGAAGCTTTAGCTCTGCTGTAACTGTGCATTAATGCCTTGGTGCAGGGTTCCCACTTCAAAGGGTACAAGCTGACAGGTCTGACTCTAAGGAGCAGCACTGAGGACTATTATCTTCCACTCAATTTTCAAGCCATTTGGCAGGAATGCACATAGATAAAAGTTTCAGAAGCCAGGACTAATGATGTAATACCATGAGCATGAATTAAAAGAGGGACTGTTTTTGAAATGTGTTGGGTGTGGTTTGGGCCACAGGATTTTAAAGGTTCTACATGGGCTTTGCAGTTATCAAAGGAGTTTGATATTGAAAGTTACACAGAAATAAGTTTGGGGTCATTGTTGTCCTTGGCCAAGTGTGTGATTATGTGTTTGGGGAATAAATTCCTTGACTTGCCTTTCTTGGGTGTCTATTACTACTGGTCAGTAGTGCCCTGGACACCTTTGGGATGTGCTGGGAGGGAATTCTCCCGGCGGACTTTCTGCAGTCACATAGCTTTAGCCCTGCATGGCACAGACAGGTCCTTCAGTGCAGTGTGTTTGTGTGTGGTTCCCAGCACTTTGCTTGCTCAGCCTTCCTTTCACCTCCCCCTCTCCTAGATCCAGTCAGAGGAAGTGCAGCTTGGGGAAGCCAGACCAGAGGGAGCTGAGTGAGAACCTGGCAGCAACACAGGGCTTGGCCCACATGATAATGGAGTGCAACAGGCTCTTCCAGGTACGTCCCTCATTGTCACCAAGCAACAGCTCTGGGCAGCCCGGGGTGGGTGGCTGGCTTGGAGCAGCAGCTGGGCCATTGTCCCGCAGAGGTCCCAGTCCTGCTGCTGCCACCAAAGAGAAAATGAGTGTCACTGCGAGCACTCCTCTGTTCCCCCCTCCATCCCCAGCGATGATGGGCTTTGGCTCCACGGGCTTGGGGCCAGCTTAGAGAGCACCTGTGGGGCAGTGGCTGCCTTGTGCCTGGGCAGGGAGGCCCTGGCCATCCCTACTGGCTGGTGGGTTGAAGTTTTGCTGCTGGGGCCTGGCCAGAGCAACAGCCATGCCTGTGCCTGGCCATTGACCCCAGTAATCTGAACCTGGACCTTGGCCCACAGACTGACTTCCCAGCTTGACCGCAGCCTTTGCCCGTCATTATGGACTTGCCTAGTGATCCTTAGACTCTGGCTGACCCTGGTTGCTGTCCCTGGACCTGATCCCGACCTCCCTTGCTGACTCACCTTCCTGGCTCTACGTCGGACCTCATCGCCATGGATGTGTCTGATGATCTTTACTCTTGGCTGACCTTGGCTGCCATCTCTGGCCCAGATCTGTGGGACAGGGCAGTGGCCCTGCCAGCCCTTTTGTCCCACTTGACCTCTGGCCCCTTTCCCTCATGGGTGCTGTCCACACTCCAACAGTCAGCTCATGCTCTGCTCCAGGTTCTTGTCTGGGCAGGAGCTGCTGTCCCATGGCTCCCCTGCACTGACACATGGCCCTGCCCAGGACTCCCTCAGCACTGATTCCACCACCAGTGCCTGGCTTCTGAGTGACCCCCCCACCCCAGGACAGCTGGGCTTCCCAGGAGTCTGATCCCTGCATGGCATCATTCTCCAGCCTGGATAGGGCTCCCCTCCAGCCCCAGCCCAACCATGGGTCCCTGTTTCCCCAGCAGTGGCCTGAACCCCTCTGCCCAGCTCTGAGGCCCCTTGGGATGCCCTGACATTGCTGCCTGCCCTGTACCCTCTGGTCAGTCCTGGCAGCATGGGAGCTGACCCTGTTCCCAGCTGCATGGCCCCATGGAATAGCCCATGGGGACTCTGAGCTACCCTTGCACACACGGACATTCCACACACCCCTGCTATGACCACTGCGGGCTCCAGCCCTGAGCTGTGAGGCTGCCCCTCACCCAGGGGTTCTGGGGTCCTGGCTGGTGTGACCCCCACCCTGCCAGGAGAGGCATTTGGTGCTGAGACTGAGGGATTGCCTGGACAGGGCTGTCCCCCTTCTGCTGGAGGCCACAGCTCAGTGTGGCAACCTCTGCCATGCCCGTGCCTGGAGGAACACCCGGGTCTGCTGCTCTGGACCCAGACCCAGACTGGTCACTGTGGCCACCACTGGACTGCGGCTGACGCTGCTTCCGCCACTGAACCCGAGCGTACGTGGCCCCACGAGCAGGACTCGTCACCACTGCCACCCCCAGCCTGCCCGGCGTGGCCCCAGGTAGGGCGGGATGGGCCCTGGCTGGCGAGGCACTGCCCAGCCCTGCCCCGGCACTGCCTCAGCCCGGGGAGCAGGGAGAGCACAGCCATGGCACGGGAGTGGGTGCAGGTGGGGGACAGGAGCACAGCACTTGGCCTGGGCAGCTGGTGAATGCCCCAGCACACGTGGCTGTCACGCTGCTGCCACTGTGGCACCGGTGCCAGGCCTGGTGGGTTCGTGGGCAGTGCTCAGCCACCGGAGTGTGTTTGCACAGGTCTGCTTGGTGAAGTGCCAGCTGGTGCCCACCACACGAGGTGCTGGACACTGACCAGCTGTGAGAGCTGAGCCCTCCCCAGCCCTCTGTACATGGAATAACCTGATACAGATCTCTTGTATCTCTATACAGATAGATAAATGTATGTACATATATACACACATACATATGTCAGTGAGCACGTGCATCAATGCAACACCTCCTCTCCAGTGGTAGCACAGCTGCATTTCTGTGCTGCCTTAGGACTCTGGAAGATTTTTTAGGAGGCTCAGAGCCTCCAACAAACCCCAAGGCAAAGGCAGGAGCTGTGGCTCCTTGTAGTTGCCCAAGATTGATAGGCACTGCACAAAGAGGTTTGCCAACTCCGCAGGGATTCAGACATTGCTGCTCAGGGGAAAGGCATTTCCCTTGTGTTTTCCTCAGAGGGAATGTCGTTTAACTGATCTGCTCCTCCCCTGGGCTTCCTGCTCCTCCAGGTAAAACTGCTGCCTGCCTCCCCGTACCATCAGAGATGACATCAAAGGCTGGGTGACCTGCTCATACCTGGCACATAAGGTAGAGTGGATGGAGGGAGTATGGATCAGAGTATGGTTGGCTCTGGGAGTGTGGGTGGCTGTTACCATGGCTAGAGGGTTTCCTGCAGGTACCCTCGGGTGTTCTGAGTTCATGGGCTTTGGCTCCTGCACCGAGAATTGCTCTGAGCTGTGCGCACAGCCACTCATCTGCCTCTGCACCTGCACCTGCTGAAGCCACACTCCTTCTCTCCTTTGCACTCCTTCCTCCCCCTCTATTCTTTATATTCCCTTACCACAACCCCACTCCAACAGAGAGAGACAACTCCAGTTGTTTAGTCCCTTTATTGTCATTCCACAGGGAACTGCTACATCCTCTGCACAGGCTTAATCCCCAGGATGTCGAATCCTTTGGCCATCACGGTGGCAGTGGCTTCGCACAGCAGCAGCCTCCACATGTTCACCTTCACAATCTGGCCTGGAAAACACAGACAGAGGAGCTGGAGTAGCTGCTCAGAAAAACAGTACCTTCCACAGGGGAGGCCCCTCCAGCCACAGCCTGGCCCTGGACTGGCACATGGAACCCTTCCTGCTCTCCCCAAGCTAGGCAGACTGACCAGCCCTCCTGTTTCTAGGTGCCTGGCTGCTCCCAACTCTACTCAATCTTGCAGCTCAGTGACAACATGGGCTCTGCCAGTTTCTGTCAATCCTCTCACATGGACACAGTAAAATGACAACAGCCCTTCCAACACCCCGGAGAGTGCCTGCACCACAGGCTGTGACACAGGCACACTCAGCATCCCATGGCCAACACTCACCGGTCTGCCTGTCCTTCTCAACACAGTAGCAGCTGTCGTAGAACTCAGTGAAGGTGGTGGCCAGCTCATACAGGTAGTCACAGAGTGTGTGCAATAACAAGTCCTCCAGGATCTTCTGCAGGATCTCAGGAAACCTCAGGATGCACTTGCCCAGTTTCCACTCCTTCTCATGATCAAGGATAAGCACCTCCTCCCTGGCTGCCTTCCGCAGCATCTGCTCATCGATATTGGCCAGGCGAGCAATAGCCCTGGAATGGTCCAAAACAGAGTCTGCTTGTGAGGGTCCCACTGCCCAGCCTGTCCAGGGCCAGCCTGGTCTCCCTTGCCCAGTCCTGGTTGACCAGGCCAAAGAGAACAGTCAGCCCTGGGGATGCCCTCAGGGAGATGCAGCAGGGCACTGCAGAGAAACAAGGAGGGATGGGCTCTGGGCACCTGCATCATCAAGGACAGATGATGCTGCCAAGCAAACCAGGGCTCAGGGTGCCAGAAAAACTGTGGGGTGTGGCAATACCTGAGCTGAGCAGCAGCTGGAACACAGATGGCACCCTCTTCTAACCACCTAAATCCTCTGATTACCAGAAACTCCCACAGTTCCCCTCCCAGGCTGTGTGTCACACAGAGGAGCCATTTCAGGTGGCACTGGACACATTGTGTGCAATGACAAATAAAATCTTGTCTGTGGTGCATACCAGTGTAGCTGGCTTCTCTTACCAAACACCCCCACCTGCACAGATTTGAGTGTCACCCCTTTGCCCACAGGTCCCTTTGTGACACAGATGCAGAGAGCACCAGCACCAAGTCCAGCAGCTCCCTGCACCCCACACACCTGATCCGTGTGAAGGCATAGAGCAAATAGGCAGCGGTGTTCCCTCGGTCATCCAGCATCTTGTCGAAGGAGAACACGTAATCGTTCAGTCTGTTGTGGGACAGATCTGCATATTTAATGCATCCAAAAGCCACCGACGTCTGGGCAGCTTTCAGCTCTTCTGGTGTCAGCACCTGGTGCAATTTCCAGACAGGCAGCGGTCAGGAGCAAGAACAAAGCACAACACACAGCCCTGGTCTCTCAGCAGGGCTCAGGAGGACAGGCCAGGCTGCTGAGGGGATTTACCCACCTGGTGCTCAGTTCACACACACCTCTCTGCTTCAGGGCACCAGACAACCCCACACCCACCCCTCGCTTCTCCTGCAATCCACTGGCACCACAGCCCTGCTCAGGTTAGGGCTGACTCCCTCTTCTGACAGCCCACAGGACCTCTGTGCCCCACAACTTGCCAGGTGTGATGTGCTGTGCTCCTGCTTCTTACAAACTGCATGTACACGCAACAAATGTCCAGTCCTCCTACCCTTACAGAGCATTTTGGACAGTCCAAACATTTGCAAACCCCTCTCTGCTGAACAGTGGCAGCTGGGCAAAGCACTTTGTGCCTGACTCCTATGAGCACTTTGGAGATTTTCAAGGTGATTTTTTTTTCCTGTGCTTCCTTGTGTTCCTGTTTAAAAAGGGACTTTTCACTTTCACCTTACACTGCATTTCCCAATTCCATGGCCTCACACTGTGCTTGGACAGAGTTTGGTCCTTCTGTTACATGTCCCACACTGTCCAGTTCTCTGCAGGCCATCAGGAAGCAAGACAGACAGAAATCTCACTAGGCAATGCAGAGACTGTAAGTCTGTGAACACACCTGGGAAGTCCTCAGCAAAGACAAGCAATTTCTCACAACTACCTTGTCCCGTTCCTTGTCTTTCAGCTTGTCCATGGCTCGTTTCAGCCCTTCCTCCAGCAGGTCTATGAGACGCACTGTGTCCCCTGAACGAGTTTTGAACTTCTTCCTGAAAACACACAGCCAAAATGACCACCTGCCTAAGAGGCAAAACACTCCCACCCTCTGCCTAGTGCCCAGTAAGCTTAGGAAAAAAGCACATGGCAAAGCCCTCTGTATTGAAGAAATTGCAATCACACAGACAGCTACAAAACTGAGAGAACACCCACAGTGTGGTCAGCAGGAACAGCCAGGAAGGATTCAACAGTCAGAACTGTCCAGTTCCAGATATTAAGCAGGACACAATACCAGTGCCAGACTTTTCCCAATTTTTGTTTCATCTACTGTGAAGCAGGTAGAAAATAATGGAAATCATGGCCTTTACCACTGCCATCTCCCAGTACCACATTAGCTTCCACCAGCCCAAATGTCAGGCAGCAGAAGCCAGGCCTGAGAGATAATGTGCACCAGTGACTGTGTGGGTCAAGGACAATGACATTGAATAAAATGAATCAGTTACAGGTAACAGCACAGGATGCAGTGCTTTCTTTTGATATTTTTTTTGGTGTGCCATGTATGTACTTGTCAACAAATGAGAGCAAATGTCCTGCATTCAATCAGACTTTCTCTCCAAGGCACATATAGAGGAAAAACTACACCCAGACACTTACTTGTCTTCTCCCAGCACCACTCCAAAGGCAGCATGGGCCACTCTGGTGACTTTGGGATCATACCAGCCAATCATCTGTCCAGCTGCAAACACTGTTTGGAAATGCACAGACTGCAAGGAATAAACACCAACAACTGGTTCTCAACCCACTCCTCCAGGTGCAGTTTCTTCCTAGTTTATTCTATTCACAACGATGCTCTCACAATAAAAATTAAAATGTTTCCAGCTCCACGACAAATTACACTTCAGAAAGTTCAACCTTTCCAAGAGTTTTCCAGCTTTACAGAAGCAGCAACTGGCTAATTCCCATCACTGCTCAGATAAGAAGTAAATGTGCCAGTCACACTGAAGACCCTGTGGTTTCCTACCTGTGCTACTGCTGCATCCATCATTTCACACAGTTTGTGATGACCTGCACCAACAGTTACAGCAGAGGGTGGTGTACTCACCTGGCCACTATCAACAACGTAGATAAGGATATCACCCTTCTCTTCACACAGCCTGTGCTTCAGAGCAGCCAGGTCTGATGTGTCATACGTGTAACCTCCGTCAGATTTCATGATAGTCAGCGGGACAGGGAAACCCGGGACGAACACGACCTTCCGGCCATCATCAACCTGGACAAATCCTACAAAAGCAATGAAAAACATTCTGTGTTGGATCACAATAAGGAGGTTTCTGGGCCAGCAGCAACACTTCCCTTCCCTGCTGCTATCAGGAAGAACAGGCCATACATTCACATAATCAAAAATATGAAAAAACCTATATGAGAACTCCCTTGTGAACCAACCAAGTCCCATTCTGTACAGCGCTTCTGGAACTACACACAAGGAAGCAGATCTGCACAAATGTGGCCTTACCAGAAAAGACCTAATTCAAAAACTCCCATCACTGGCATCCAGATCTACCTGTACAGCCACAAGCCCACCGCAAAATATGGCATTAAAGGCAACAGAAACTCTATGGAGATAAAATGAGGACTCTGCAAGGAGTCTTTCTGAGGTGAGACAGTCAGACACTTCAGATGGTGAGACTCAAGAACTGCCAAATCTGGACAGGAACAAAGAAAACCAGAGACTTTTTATGCTGCAGTTGGCTTCTTGCTGGTTTCAAAGTCAACATGATCCAAAAATCCCACTGTCTTCACAGAGATTTCTCAGACAAAGTTCTCACACAGTCACAACACTAAGACTGGGAAGTCTGTCATATATTGCTCCTTGACTATTTACTCAGGATACAATAATTCTAGTAGTACTCTGTGTTATTGCCTACAGATATCACAGACAAACTGCTTTTGATGTCAGCAAGAAAGATTCAGGCTTTCTGGAATAAGGAAAAGCCACGAAAGATCCACTTAGGAAAGGCAGCTGAGAAAAAAAGCAAAGGTGGGGAACATGCAACTTGAAAAGCATCAGCCCTAAGCCTTGCTGAATAGGATTGAGGTTACCATGCTCATCCTCACAGCTGCAGAACAACTGACCTGAGACCAAAAGCCTCACCTTTATCTTCGAATTCTTTCACAATGTCTTTCATCATCTCATGGTAGAAGGATTCTCCTCTCTCTATGATTGTGACGTCCAAACAGTTGTAGATTTTCTGGAATTCTTGAGGGAAACAGAACAAAATACTTACATTAAAGGCACACAGTGGAAACCAATGGCAAATGTTTACCAGTGGGTACAGCAAGGCCCAAAAGGCATTATCCATCTCTTGGTCAAGCTGTCAGACTAGGACTCAAGAGACAAAAGATTCAGCTGAAAAGTCCGCACTTAAGACAGCCCAGTACTTTGGTTGTACTGGCTTTTTGCTTTCAGCTTCTCTTAGCAGTATGGCAGTGATTTTCAAGAGAAAACAGAAGGGTGTGCTCAGCATAAAGCGAGGAAAGCCACACTGTTCTATAGCTGAGACATGATTCCAGATGTGGCCAAGTCACCTCTGCGTGACACGTCACAGATAAGATTCCAGGCTTTAATGAAGTCAGGGTTTTTGCTCTGCAGCAGCACCACACATTGGTAGGCTCGCTTCTTAAATTCCTCCTCTGTGTCAAACCTCCGCTTGGATTCCTACAGGGAAACACATGGACAAGCACTGCTTTCTCCCCTGAAACAAACCACCACTCCTAACAGGTTCTCCAAGCATGCTCATCTCAAAACAGGAAGGCTGCATGCTTACACAGCCCTTTGACCATGCCCCATACAGACAGTTCAATACCAGATATCACAATCCATCACCCTGTGGCTGGTTATTGCAATAATCTACTAACAGTGATTTGATTCTTTCATTTCTCCAAAACTAGGTTCCAATTTGTAAAGCTCCTCAACCTGCTTTTCAGATGCTGACATAAACATTACACTTATCTGCTACACATACCTTGTAAAAAGCTTGGAGGTCCCCAATGGGAGGAGAAACAGTTAAGTAATCCGGAAATTTGTCCTGGAGGTGAGCAATGAGCATTCCAAACTGGGTGCCCCAATCTCCTAAATGGTTCAACCTTGGAGCAATTGAAGAGGACAATAATCATCATCTCTTAAACATATGCTTTAAGATACACATATTTTAAAAATATATATTCTAAAAAAACCACATATAATACCAGAAACCCAGGCCAGGCAAGCTCCCCCAATTTCACTGCACTGAAGCTGCTGCCCACCTTGATTCCTAACCCTGCTACACTTGCTCAGCTTAGTTATCTACTACCTATAAAGGGTTATTTGCTATGTGCTTATAAACCAAGTCCACTATAGACCAGAACAGAGACACAGGGACTGCACAAACAGCCCACAAGTCCATCACACCCAGCCACTGAGTCTCACCTCAGAACATCATAACCTGCGAACTCGAAGAGCCGGCACATGCTCTCCCCGATGATGGTAGAGCGCAGGTGGCCAACGTGCATCTCCTTTGCAATGTTGGGGGAGGAAAAATCCACCACCACCTTGGACATGGCACCAAAGGAACACATGAATAAAAGGCCATTACCACACCTCGTGTGTTTGATCTGGGTTTTCTTAGGGGGAGCAGGGGGAATGAGGATCACCTCTGCTGACCCTCAGCAGGGAAGATCAGAGGCTTCAGCCTGGGATTTGCGGCAGCCCAGCTGAGGGTCAGAGATCACTCCCAGACTGACTTGGGCACAACACCCACCCCCAGGGAGCCCTCACCAAATCCCTCACCCACCAGAGACCACACCAAGTACAGGTGCCCTGCCCCATGGTCCCCAGTTCCTAAGCCACATCCCACATCGTCTGCTCTAACAACCTGCTGGCATGGACATCTGCTCAGCACATCACTTCAGGGGGGAATTTCAAAGCTACCTGCAGTCCCAAACATTTCCCCTGTGGCAGGATGGCTGAGTGCTTACTGATGTACCTTTTTCCTTTTGCCAATAGCTGGTGGTTGAACTCCACTGATCAATAAACTGCTCAGCTGCTTCGACACAAAATCCTTTCTCAAGTGGACATTGATAAAACCTTTGCAGGAAAAAACCAGCAATGAGTGCTGGGGCTGCAGAAGCATCTCAAACCATTTTTTGCTTCTTTCCCCCCTGGATTTCTGTTTTCAAGCATCAAGCACAAGAGCATGTGAAGTCAGCTTGACAGAACATTTTTCAGTCACAGGACAACAAAACTGTCACTAGAAGACAATTTCTGTTCCCAGTTTAGAAGAGTCTGTTCACACCACTACAGCCTTTACTGCAGCAGTCAGATGCTGCAAGCTACACCATTGACATAATTCCTTTTTGTACACTGTCACTCAACAGTGGATTTATAGAAACAATTTTTTATGAGAAAATAAATAATTTGGTTTCCAGAACACAAAATCAAATCCTGCTTTATCTTTCTTAAAAAATTAATATCCTAAAACATATAGTTTCATGCAGGATAATTCGTGCTCATGGTATGACACTGTCTTACTTCTCCTGCTTCACAGAGCCAATGAACAAGCCCTAGCCCTAGAAGGGCTGTGCCATGGGATTTTTGTGTTTATGCTGAAGCCCTAAGTAATGTAAGTCCTTGTACTTTTCCCTGGGTCACAGGGACAAAACAGGTGCAGCAATTAATAGCCTCCATGCTACTCCAGCCTCTCAGTTGTGAGATGACACGGTCTTGCCATGCAAGCAACAGTGAGAAGGGCTGTTGATTTTTGCTGTGATTTCATGACTGTGGCTTGATTCCCATCACCAATATTGAAAGAGGAAAAGCTGGTCCCTTAAGGATCAGTGGAAAAATTGCTAATTTAAGGGCTCAGGATCATACCTGCCAATTCTAATATAAAAGTAGATTTGCTGCTGCTGCACAAGTCTGAGTGCTACAAAGCTCACCAAGACAGAAGAAGCTAATTGACCCTGTAAGTGCAGTTTTAAATCACAAAACAGCAGAACTCAACTCAGCATCTCTCTTACTATAAAATTGCCCTTTTTGCTTTAAAATATAGTGTGTAAAATGAAACTATCTCACCAGGACCAGCAATTTCAACCTTCTCAATGCATTCATTGGCAGGAATATTTTTTGCTATTTTCTCCGCGATTTCTCGTGGGCTAACCTTCTGTTCCCTGGTTTTGAGCAGTATCTGGAAAACAACAAGATCAAGTAAAATTCAATCCTCTGAAACATTCTGAACAGCAAAACAGAGAGCACAGGTACTGAGGCACTGAAAGATCCCCATGGTCCTTCAGCTTCATAATACAGAGACACACACAAAGAGAAACATGTCTAGCAAATTTCATAGATTAGATCAGTTCTCCACAGCACAAGCCTGACTAGACCCAACACGTTCACCTCCTTCCACTCAGAGCAGTCCCTATGTCAAAAGAAAATCTCCCAGGCTATTTTTCAAAGCCTGTTAAGTGGTTTGGCAAATTTGTACTTTTCTAAGCTAGTGAGAGGGACAAACCCTTTAAAAATCAACACAGTCCTTCACTGCTGCACATCACACATGGATGTCCTCAGCTCTACCACGTTCACATTTGAAGTTCTGAGCTGTGCCTCCAGCAGATGCTGAGTGGTTTCAGAGCAGGTCTGTTTATTTATGATTAAACACAAGCAAAGCAAACTGCCTTCAGTCCTGTCTTAGTCTCGAGCTTAATAAATAAATAAGTGAACAGATTAGTAAGTGAATAAATAAATAAAATCCAACAACCCAAGCAAACAAAGATAATCCCAGCACTACCCAATTTTCTTCAAAGAGCATCAGAAAAACTGCTGCTGAAGTAGCTCTCCTTTTCCCTAGAGACATGAATGGCCCACTGTGAGGAACTCAAAGAACAGGACACAAGTTTACACACGATGATAGCATCAGAGTGGTTTGGGTTGGAACAGACCTTTGAAGATCACCTAGTGCAACTACACAACTTCCCTGTCCATTCCCAAGGCATATTCTCACGTAGCTTTTTGTAAGCCTTACAAAAACGTCCTTTAGGAGGATTCTGTGAGCTAGCTCAACCCACCCCTTGCAAAACATGACATTCACATTCTGTAAAATTACCCACAAGTATTTGTTTCTGAGCACATGATTTTCCGGTATTATTGTGATGTGTTTGAAAACAATCCCACTGAGGCCACAAAGATCATGTACCTCTTTGTCAACTCAGAATTTACACTACTGCTGGTGTTTGCTAACTTGCAGTTTGCTGTAAAATGTATTTCTACTAAAGTTTCAGCTTTCTGTTTAACCTGTCGTACACAGGATCCTTAACGAGATGGTAAAGGCTTAAAAACAGCAAGAGAAGCAAACCTCAGTAGCCTTTAATGCTACTCAAAGTGTACACTACAGGAAAATAAATGCAGACCCAGATTATGGGCATGTTACACCAGACTACAGACGTGTTATCTGAACCATTCCAGAAACAGTTACCACACTCCTATTACTCTAAGGAGCAAGCAAGGCTCCTGGCTGAAACCCCAGGCATTAATATGCTAATGAGCTCCGAGGAAAACAATAGGCATTTGTGAGGGTCCTTTCCACCTCAGCGCGCTGCAGTGAGAGGCTGCTGCCTGGCACGTACCAGTGCTGCCCCAGGCAGGGCACTTCCCACTCTGATGGCAGTCCCAGTGACCCTGACCCGTGTTGCAGCTCTGCCCACGGGACACCCTGGGAAGACCTGCACCACAGCCAAGCCCCTAAAACAGGCTGAAAGAAAGTCCCCAAGCTGCTGCTCTCATCCCCTGGCTCCGCCGTGCTGACACACTGCCTGTGTGAGCACGGCCAAGCTCCAGCCCAGTGCACAGCCTGCCTGCCCAGGGAACAAACTCCACAGCCAAGCCCAGCCCTAGGAACCCTTATTCACCACCACTGCTGACAACCTGGAACTCGACACCCTGGCTGGAAGAGAACCGTTCAGACACCGAGTTATGTGAATCACGTTGACACAGGGAAGCCTGCACTACTCGAGAATCCCAACCGCGACTTAATTGGGGTAACGCGGCGGTCAGAGAAGTGGCAGCGCCCTGAATCCCGTGTCAGTGCAGTCACCCAGGGTGGCAGCGCAGTCACAGTATGCTAATGAGACCGAGGGGAGACACAGGATCTGTGAGGGCTGTTTCCGCCTGGCACTGCAGCCCAGAGCCTGCTGGCTGGCACGTATCGTACCCATGCTGCCCGAGTCACGCTCATTGGACCGGGACAACCTGGGACAGCAGAGTTCCATGCATGGCAGTGCAAGCTCAGTGTCAAAACTGCCAGTCTAATGGGTTAATAAAGGTGAAATGACAACAGGACACAAAAAAAAAAGGAGTTGCTTCTGTTGAGATTGCCAAATAAAAGATCTATAATTACAAAGTCTACCTAGTCACCCAAGGGCATCAGTGCATTGCAAGTTTATGCATTTCAGCACCTAAGCTAGAACCCACTACCTTCTTTCTCCCACACCTCCTGGTTTTACTTCAGCACAATCTCAGCCCACTGAGCAGGCTGAGCAACTGCTGAAGTGTCTCTGATCCTGTCTGGGTCCTCTTTGGTCGAAATCCTTGTATCCACGGAATTAACAAGAGATGTTAAACAAATGACTGAGCCAGAGGGGTACAAAGGGTAGTGCCTGAGCAGCAATCCACACCTGGCTGGGCTCTGAGAAGGCGCTTCCCAAGCACGCTCTAGCCTGACAATGTGCATTTTCTTCTGGCTGGAGCTCAGGGAGGGCAGTTTGGGATGTAAGACACAGGGATCCAAACCCAACAGGGCAGCACCTGGGCCCCTTTGCTCCACCATATGTGTTTGTGAGCAGGAGGAAACCACAGCACCCACAGCAACGGGAGGTGTGAACCAGGAGGGGAAGCTGGAGATGCCCGTTTGTCAGCTGCCCTGTGAGAAGGGGGTATGTGCACACAAACGAGTGTGGGGATATTACACTTTCCTGGCACTAGAGAAGAGTAGTTAGAGGTATGCAGGTGTTTCTCAACATTTTGAAATTCTCCAGAATTGTGATTTATTGTTTTGCTGTTTTCAGTTCCAAACATACAACTCACTAATTGGTAGTTAATTGCACATCATTAGTAAATCGATGCAGTACTTAAATCCTGATTTGATTTAGATCCCACGAACCGAGCAGTTTTTCTGTGTTGCACACATTAACTCTCTCATACCAGGCATCTGAACAGAGGTTTAAAGGCCAGCTCTGTAAAGGCCCATGCTTCCCTTAAAATGCCATTAAATACTCACTCAATTCTCAACCCAGGCACCTGCAGCAAGCCCAGAACAAGTCCAATATTGCAACTCTCACTGTGCTGCCTATCCTTTAGTTTCCAACAGACAACATCCCCATTTTTGCTTCTTTGTTGAGATTGTTTACATCATTTACCTGTGATATGCCCATGGCACTGTTACACTGGTAGTCCCCAAATTTGGGCTGCTGACTTGGTGTCACCACCAGAGGAGGGTTTTCTAAGTCTGGGTAGGCAGCCTGAATGGCAGCTCCAAAGATCTCCTGGAGACAGCTGTTGATATTAATCATGCTTTTGGTTGATTTACTTCTTTCCTCTTGAAGGCTCTGAAAAAGAAAACCACCAAAATCCAGAAGGCTAAATTCACAACATCTGAGGAGCTGTTACATCCCACTTTTCTCCTTGGCTGCCTGGCAAAGCACAGCTGACAGATTTGGCTGACACCTCCAGGCACAGGAGCAGCATATATAACATAAAAATCACATGATTCTCCTGCTGAACCTCCCAGCACAAACCTTCCTCTGACCGCAGGGCTGCATTACTTCTCACACCTGTGTGGCTGAGCCTGGCACAGACCTCAGCTGGGCCAGCTGGTGCAAGACTGCCCAAGACATGACCATGTGGGCTTATTGACCTACTAACATTTTCCCTAAAGTAGGTTTCTGTTTAAGGAAACAAGAAATATCTGGTGTGCCACCGATAAAGGTGTCAGAATGCAGAGTGAGCATGCTGTCACACATCAGTAGCTGTAACAAACTCACACCATTTATTTAGCTTGTCCTAATGAGAACAAAAACCACATTGTACAACAATAATTTTTTATTCCTTTACCTTCTTAAGGAAGTTTAACCGGTACTTGAGTTTTGCGTTTTCGTCTCGCAACCCTTCCAGACTCGGGGAGACTCCCAAGCACCCAAAGTTCTTCAGACGCTCAATTTCTGCAGTTAACAACTTGATCTCGTTTTCCTGAAAAGCAAATTGAGTTGTCACACAGTAATTCCTGGTGAGGGGACAGGAAGTGAGGAGCTGCAAGATCTTGGGCAGAGTGCTAGTTTGCCTTGTAAAGGTAACAGCAGTGACATGTAAGTTGAATAATTCCAAACAATTCACATTTAAAGGTTGTTTCTACTTGTGTGGAAAACAGGGATTCTGAAACATTCTTTTAAAAAGGCAGTGAGAAAATAAAGTCACTAAGATAGAAGTACAAGAAAGACAACAGGTCATGCTATTAAAAGATATTCCCCAAATAAGCACTTTCTCCAGCTTTTTTAATCTAATGAAGATCTCAAATGATTTGACTCAAAATTTCTTAAAGCCTGTTTCACTATCTCACAGGCCACAGTTTCTCTTTCAGAGGAGGAAACCACAATCACTCACACAACCCCAGCAAGCTCAAACCCCACCTAGAGACAGGAATACCAGAAATACAGTGTGCTGCTTCACAGGGGCGTTTCTGCAGGGTGAACTCACCTGGCCACACAACCTTTCCTGCCCTGCCCAGGAAGGAAATGTATGACTTCTCCCTTAAAACTGACACAACACATTCAGGAGCACTTGGGAATTTCAGGAGGGCCTCTATGTTCCAAACAGACTTCCCCACGGCCCTCCAGACTTCACAGCCCCAATTCAGACAAATGCGTCAGCAGCAAAACGGTTGGAAGCTGCTGTAAGAAGCAGGAATCTTCCTCACTTCACGCCCTAAAGAAACCAAATAGCTGAACTTTCATTTCTGTCGTCCATCTCTTGTCCTCCCCCATAACAGGCTTTGTGCTCTGAGCCACACAGCTGGCTCTGACACAGAATCCTGGGGCTACTGATGGTTTGAGGGACTTGGTGCTGCTATGGAGGGAGGCAGTGAGCACTGCCCACCCTGGCTCACCACCCCCTCGGCTCCCTCATCCAGGCTCCCCTCTGCCAGCACTTCCACAGCAGGACGCAGCTCAGGCTATTATTGTAGGCCACCAAACCTTATCAAAAAGGGCTCATTTACTTTGTTGCTCCTGAAACAATCAGACTATTTAATTAGGAAAAAAACTGGGCCATTGAATCTCTTGGTCTTGTATGTCCACCTGAACAACAGCTCCCAGGAATGCTGCTGTAACTAACTGTACATGCTCAAAAACCTAGTCTGAGGCAAAACAATCTTAAGATTGGCCTATTTGTGGGCCAAGCTAAAAATCAGTACTTTTGAGGTCATTCTTCAGTTGTGCTTCAGTTTATGGCACACTTCTGTTACAGCCTCAAGGTCTCCTCTGCTACAGGAGAACATGATGCTGCTTCCTGTGGTTCAAATGTGAAGAAACAGGACTTTGAGAAAAATAATGAAACCTGTATCAAATCCTCTGGTTTGGCATTTAGATAACTAAATTCATTGAACATCACAGCTGTACCTTATTAGCAACTCACTTCAAATAGTCCCATTTCAGCTTTTCTTTTCAAAACCCAAGGCAGGTATCACAAAAATCAGAGTTTTTCCCCACATTTACAAACATACACAAACCTTCCCCCATACAAGCAACAGCAAATAGATTTGTTTACTTTCAACTTTTCTTCCTGGCCTGACCTGGTAGCATTTCACATAATTTATAGACCCATTTGAAAAGTCTTCTGTACTTCAAGTTAAAAACCAGCACAAGAGATTTCACTGTGTTTTCACAGCTGTGTCACTGTCAATTTCAGTGACCATTATTGCTACAAACATCAGAGCAGTGACATACGTAACTCAATCCCCCAAGCCTAGAATGTGCTTTAAAAATAAGGGCAAAAGTATCTTCTACCCCTAATATCACATAATCTGTAAATTCTGTGTTCACACAGTATTATCTCCCCTCTAGTGAAGTCACCAGCTTCAGGACAAGCCCCCAAGGAGAGTTCTCCATCAAAGGCAAACATTCTCCAGAACCAGAAGATCATGTTCTGCTTTTGAAACTAAAATTCCTGCATGTCCAAGACAACAAGCAGCTCACAAGTGTTCCTCCTGCATTAAAAAACTCCCCCAAAGCTATAACCACTGGGATACTTCAGTACCACTGGCAAGCTTTACAGAAGAGGAATTTGAGTTGGATTTTCCTACATAATCACAAACACCTTTGGCCACCCATGGGAAGACTGACAGGAGGTGAGATGACCAGTATCCTACTGGAGCTTCTTTCCATACTGCTACACTACAAGTGAGCGCACGGAAAGAGGTTTATCCGTGTGCATGGTCAGAACCCAGAACCATGGTGCCCAGAAATCATGGACCCCTGGGCAGACATCTGGCCCAAACAGCTTTTCCCACCCAAATGCAGGGTGACAACTAGCACTGTAATCACTTGGATTTGGCCAGGAGGTAAAGAACTCTAAAACAATGCCACAGTTCAGCAAGCTTCATCTACTTTTTTCCCACGACTGCACCAAAACAGCAAATTCACAGCACTGGCACCTGGAAGCATTCGGGATGGTCTCATTTCAGATGTGACCAAGCCCAACGTGTCACCCCAGACTGTCACATTTGTCTATCCCGTTTAGTGCTCCTCTTCTTCAGAAAGTTCCAGCAGCAGTCCTTATGTTGCTACTCAAGTGTGAACTGAGAGCAAAAGGTTTCACCATGGTGGCCCAGCTGCCTGTTGACTCCAGTGTCGCTTGTGTCATTTCAGTCTCCCTTTTTTTGTGCTCAACAACAGCTTATACAGATGAAATTAAGTTTTCATTCAAAATGACCCAGCAGAAAAGCCTGAACTCAGCAATGCTTACACTGGGTTCCAAAACTGATGGGGTTGAGATCCCAACAGCTGGGCTGGGAGAGCCACACAGCTGAGTACAGCTTTCAGCTCCAAACTGGCAATGGAGCACCCCTGCTCAGGGAACATCGCTCACCACTCTCCTCTCTCTGGTGACCAGTGACAGGAGACAGGGAAACGAAATGAAGCTGCGTCAGGGGAAGTTCACATTGGTTCAGAAAGGTTCTTCACTGGGAGGGTGCTGGTGCACTGAAACAGGCTCTCCTGGGAAGTGGTTGTGGCACCAAATCTGTCAAGAGTTCAAGGAGCATCTGGAATATGCTCTTAACGATATGGTTTAGTTTTAGGTAGTCCTGTGAGGAGTGGGGAGGTGGACCAGATGATCCATGGGTCCCTTCCAACTTGAGGTATGTTATGATTCTGTGACCCCCACTCCCATAACCATGCTGCTGAGCTTGCCTGGAAAAAAGGTCTTTAGCTGCTTACATCATAAATGCCCCTTATCACAGCAGCCTGTGAAAAAGCTAATTCTCTAGCAAAGATCCGTGAATTCTATTCAAAGGATATTATAAATTCTACATTCTTTCTAAGAAACAAACTACTCTACAAAATTACAGATGAGCCTTGTAACTCCTCTCTCATGGTACCATGCAAGTGAGGAAGCGAGACAATGCCAATACATCTCTGACTGAGAAAAGGGAGGAAAAAGCTGCTGTTCAGGTCATGAAGTGTCACCCCCTGGTTTATTCCACCTGCACTATCTAGCACAACTTGTCAGTAAAGGGTCATACCTGATGACCACCTCATGAGAAGCTGTGGGAGTGACATGAGGCCATGCTGATATTTCCAAGGGCTCTTTGGTCAGCTGAGTACTAGTAATCTTCCCCTCACCTGTGAATACAAAAAAACTACAGCTTTTCCAAGAGGACCAAAATCATCCTTACACCTTCCCTTAGCACATAAGACTGTCTTCCAAGAACCCTACTTAAGTAGGTAGGTAACATGGAACTTGCACAGGCTTCTGTCTCTCGGCTTTAATATGACAGAGCTCTTCTCCATCACACTTAAAAGAAACAATCATCAAGGAGGGACAATGGCCTGAGAGAGCATGGCAAAGGGAGCAGAACAACATGTCTTTTCCTTCCCCTCCTTGCCTCCTGCTCGGTTTTATCTCTACTCCTACTCTGCCAAGCCCTGCTGAGCTGGCTGAGCACACACTGCTTGCTCTTTTGTTGGGTTATTTTCCTGCAGGCTGGCTCCCCACAGGCTCCAGGGCATGCTGCAGCTGGAAACAGTGAGCATGTGGCTGGGACTGACAGGCAGATTGAGGCTCAGTAATTCTGCATGGCCTCCTGCAGCCTCCCGGAGTCAGAGCTGAACACCGTCCCTCCTGCTTTGCTTTCAGTGCCTGGAATCTGCTCATGGACTAATGACCAAACAGTAGTGACAGCAAAGAAAGAGCCACCTTGCCAGAATACCTGAGATGTCCTTCCTCTAATAGCAGCAACAACGGAGAAAGGGAAAATCAAAGGCAAGAAGGAGTTGCAGAGATTCAACAGCCAGATTTATTATCTCAGTGCCTGTCCTACGTTTAAGTTATGAGCAGAAAGCACACTGAAAAGTTGCTCGAGAGCACACAAGTATGGCAGGCAAAAACCCAAAAGCCAAATGTCCAGAACCTCTCAGCTGAATGTTCCTGGGGCAATGTATGAGAAGCAAACCTGGAGGAGTCAAAGCTTTCCCGAAGCTGCCTCTGCACTCTACTGTCAATACTGGTCACTGACTAGGACAGACCCGGCAGTTTTATTTTTTATTACTATCGTCACCGAAAAGGGAGAGGGTTGTCACCATCTTTTCCCAAGCCTAAGCGCTTTATGGCTGCAATAAACCTGTTCGAGAAGGCCAGGGTACCAGCCGCAGAGGAGGCTGCCCTGGCCTCTCGGGCCGCCGGAGCCGGCGCTGCTGCCGCCCATGGCCTCGCCGGGTGACCCCTGCCCGGCCAGAATAAGCCACAGCACGAGGAACGGGGCGGTACCACCAGGCCGTGTGGGGCCCGTTCCCACTGACTTTTCCGGGAAGCTTGTGCGGAACGCTCTCACGATCCGCCCTCATGCCCGGGGCGTGACACGAGGCAGCGCTGCAGCTCTGCCCTCAGTCCCGGGGGAGACGCGAGCAGCCCAAGAAGCGCTTCAGCCCTGCCGGCTCTCCGCCCTCCCCTCCCAGACAGACCCTCCGCTCTCGCGGGGCCCAGCGACCCGCCCGCGGCTCCGGGCACTGCGAGGGCTTCGGTACCGGGGGAGTGCTCCCGGGGCTCGCCCGCCACCTGCGCCCCGCGGAGCGCCGCGGCTGTCCCGGTCCGTGCGGTGCCGTGCCATACCGTGCCCGGCTGTCCCGCCCCGCCCCGCCCGGCCCCGCACCTGCCGCGCCAGCCTCGCCGCGGACTGCGCCACGCGCGCCTCCATCCTCGGGGGCCGGAACCGGCACTGGCGCCGCGGGAACCGGAAGGCGGCTGGAGCGGCGCGGCCGCGGCGGCAGCGCCCCCGGGCGGCGGGGAGGACCCCGCGGGCCGGCAGGCGGGGCTGGAGCGCTCCAGGCGGGAATGCTGCCCGGGGAACGGGGCCTGGCACCCACACCTTCAGCGGGACGGGAACGCCGACTGCGACCGGGGACAGGGAAAAGAGAAAGGAAAAGGGGGAAAAGAGGGAAAGGAGGAAAAGGAAGGAGAGGGCAACATAGGACAAAGCGCAGCAAGGGGAAGAGGGAAGGAAAGGGATGGGAAAAAGGGAAGAGGAGGGATAAGGGCAGCCCCACACCGTTCCCCAACCCCTCGTTGTGTCACCACCCAGCATTTTCACGGGTGGAACGTGTCCTGTCCCCAGCAGGTGGGTACAAAATGGGCAGGGAACGTTCAGACAGGGAGGAAAACCAGCAAGTGACAGGACCCAGGGAGCGGCTGGAGCTGTGCCAGGGCAGGGTTAGGTTGGATATCAGGGAAAGGTTCTTCCCCCAGAGGGTGCTGGGCACTGCCCAGGCTCCCCAGGGAATGGTCCCGGCTCCGAGGCTGCCAGAGCTCCAGCAGCGCTTGGACACGGCTCCCAGGGATGCAGAGGGTGGGATTGTTGGGGTGTGTGTGCACGGACAGGGGCTGGACTGAATGGTCCTTGTGGGTCTTTTCCAGCTCAGGATATTCCATGATTGTATGAAATGTGTCAATTACAGCATCTCATGTGACAAGAAATGTGAAAAGCTCTATGCTTCTAGCTGGTGACAGAGAAGAACGCCAGTTTAGGTGCCAGGGGATGAGAAAAGTCACACAAGACAAAAAGCAAGAAGGCAGCTTTGTCCAGAAAGGTCACTTTATTGGAAAAACCTAAAATGGACTTTAAACCTGCAGCCCTCCTCCCACAGCAGTGGTTTCAACGGGCTCCCCACATTACCTTAACAGACCCATTACAGACATGAGCTGCAGTACAAATGTTAAAAGTGCAAGTATTCTGAACTTCACACCTACTTTTATGACCTGGCAGGAAACACAAACGCTTCACAGCTCACAGAGAATTCATTCACAGCACTTGGGAGTCCCAGCTGGCTCCCAGCATTCCCCACAGGGTACAAAATACATCACTCAAAGGAGAGTCCAATGCAGAACATCATAGAAGGTAGGGGTGAGGTTCCTTCAAATTTATTTTATTGCAGTAAAACCTCTAAAAGGTAGAGCTGTACAAAAAGTCTAAACAGCATTATTTAAGAATAACAGCACCTTACGCTGCATTTGTTCTTATTTAAAATTCTATTTCCCAAAAATACATTCCTAAATATACAAACTATACAATCTTGTCACTTTAATGCTGGTTTCTGTGATGATATAACTTTAACCTAAAAATCTTCAAAACATCCACATACTGACAAAAGCTCTAATATACAAATGCCTTGGTACCTTTGTAATACCACATAAATAACTTCAAAACCCAATCTGCATTTGTAGAATTGTCCAGAAAGCAAATACTTTATGGTGATCACACATCATCTGCAGAGAGTGTTGGGATGTTTATTCTTGGCCGTGTGAAAAATGCCATTTTCTCTCTGAAAAAAGATTATCAGTTGTTAATGCAACAGAAATCCTGCCAGAAATGCCCATCATCCACATGAGAATTTATCCCACCAGCTGTCCCCACAAGGAGCAGATGTACATCCTCTTACAACCTGCACCTTTTATTTACTTATCAGACGTGAGTTAAACCTACAACACTGACCTTACCAAAAGCCATTTCAGAAAGGCTCGGGGCTTTTTCCTTTCTGGGTCTGTTACTTAGGGAAGCAAAAGAGCTGCTTCTGTGCTAAAGAATTTGTTGCCAGGAGGGAATGATTTGGAGAATGGTGGTTGCTTTGATCATGTGCAGTGCTGCAACCAATTTCCCTGACTCAGCCCTTATACTTCGATATTAAAATACAGATTTTCTTGTTTAAGCAGAACAGTTAACTACTTCTGCAGAGATTAGTCTTCCTCATCAGCATCTCAGTCATCAACAGAAAAATCATGGTAGCAGTCAATTTTTCCTCCCCTTTACCTGTAATTACCTGAATGACTGTACTTCCAGAGGCTCTTTCCGACTCTGCCCTCGCAGCCTGTGGACATCCTTGGCAGCAGCTCTCATCATTTTATCAGCCTTGAGCTCACATTTGTGTTCTGGATTTTGCACCTAAATGAATAATGGAGAAGCATTGTTTATGTTTCCAGGAGGAATTATCTTACCCTAACTGATCTCCAAACACAGCAGTATTTCAGCTGCAGGTCTGAAGGGTTTGGAAACTGTTGACCCTGGAAGTCACAAGCCACAGAAGCTGAACTGAAGCTTGTCAACTAACCATTCTAATGGAGAGAGCTTTTTGTAAGATCTCCTTCCAGCCCGTGGTAAGAACAATGGCTTCTGTCAGTACTCTTTCTATCTTCTTGATAGATCTTTCAAGGCAGAAGAACAGCACACACAAGAACACAGCACCCCAAAGAGCACCTCACACCAGCTCCCTCCTCAGTCTGTGCCTGGTGCCAGCAGAGGTGCCTGACAAATCCCAGAAGCTGAGAAGGAGCCCTGTACATGGGGGAGGGTGTGATGTAGAGTAAGGTAAGTGCCAACCAGCACACACCACACCTCCTGCAGACTGAGGGGACACACTTGGCAGAACAGATGGCATTTGTGACGTCTCGTATTTGCACCTCTGCTAGGGTAGCAAATCCCTGTGCTGGTGAATGCAAGGGCTCAGGACTAACAGCTTGATGGAGCCATGGCAGACAAGAGTGACTAACAGTGCTGAGGCTTCATTTACTGACTGTCTAAAGTCCCCCGTTTCCAAAATCCCATTCACTCCAACAAGTGGAATGAAACCCCAAGGCAGGTATTACTCACTCGTTTCTCCACAAGCCTCAGCAGCAGTCGAAACCTCTCATCGTCCTTCACCCACTGCGGCAACTCTTTTTCACCCTGACTTTGAGCTTGTTCCAGCTGTTCTTTCAGTTCCCTCAGCACTGAGATCTCCTGAACCAGCTGGTCGTGCCAGGTTTTTGAAGCCTGCAGGTCCAGCTCCAGGTCCAGGGAGGTGCGGATCAGGCGCTCTGTGCCGAAGGACTTGACTGAAGGCTGGAAAAGAAGGGGTGTATGAACACACTGAGGAGAACTTCCCAACCACTCCACCCAGACAGTGCCGAACACATCATGAGACCCATCCTTCCAAAGCTTCTCTTCACACAAACCATCTCTACTGATCCTGCTTTCAAGTCTGTCTCGAGACAGATACCACGAACTCAAGGAAGTCTTACAGCTAAGTGTTTTGATTTCTGTGCTTCCACCCAAGTTCTTCCTTGGCAGCTTCTCCAAATCAAACAAGTCTTGCTTGCACACCTTCCTCCTAAGTTTAGTGTCTCATCTTCAGATGAATCCACAGTGCTGAAGAAACACCTGTGATTGCTTTTTGCAGTAACATATTGCCTTCTGCTAGTTTTAAACACAAGCTGTCCCAAGAAAACCATCTCCTTAGGAGTTCAGTGTCAGTATCCTGGGGGAATTTTAGTGACTGCCGTCACAATGGGCACAGGGGTTTATTGTGTGCCATGGCATCGCTACAATGGGGTCACCTGAGCATCTGAGACACTGTTCTCCTCAGCTTCTTTTCCATCTCAAATTTATTATAAATACTTAAGAATCTCACAACAATAAACACAGCAAAACTGTTCATGCTACTTCTCTGACAAGATGGAAATACCAGGAACCAACTTCCTCAATTAATTGTTTTAAATGAGTTCCAACTTAAACGTTCCTGTCATAATCTGGTATTTCAAAGAATCCTTGAGAGACTTCTTGCACACAAAGAAAAGGCTGTGAACGAAAGCACGTGGCAACTGATTTATGTTTGCAAACTTTTCCTTTAAAACAGTTTTCTGCTTTTTGCAAGTGTCTGTGTTAGAGGAAAAAAAGTGATGTTGTTACCCGTTTCACTCTGACACTTCGTCTCTCCATCGCATTCCGAACGAAAGGGGGCTTTTTGGATAGTGTGGAACTGTCACTATCACTGCGATTCAGCTGAAAAGCAAGGTGAAAACCACAAATTTGTCATGAAAGAAATACAAGCAGTGCACACACACAATGAGTCAGAGCAGAGGTTGTTGTAAGCAGAACTATGAAGTTTTGTGAAAGGCAGACAGCTGTCACTCCAGTCTGAGTACAGAACATGCACTTGGCACAGCCAGATCCTGCCACAAGCCTTGAACTCTGTCCCTTTTTGGGAATAGGCTGTGAGCAAAGAGAGACACCAAGTTAGGCTATGATGTGGGACTCTACCCCACTTCTCTTCTCCTGTGCAAATAACTAGACTGGGCAAAACAGCCCAGAAAAATAAGCTGTAAGTAGCAATAATAATAATAATAATAATAATACTCTTTCCTAGCATATGTAAAACATGGGATTATTTTATTAGAGATTTCTGTTTTCTCTAATCTGCATTTTTCTATAACCTGTACTTTAATCCAGTGATGGAAGAGGCAGGTTTACCTGAAAGCTCTCCCCCTGGGTTTATCAGCTGAAGAGCTGCCATGTTACACACAGCCTGCCTTGTTTTGTGGTTGTCTGTAGACCCTTAAAAAAAGCTCAGCTCAAGTAGGGTTTAATTCCCTTCTCATGTCCCTTCTCAAAGCTGGGGGAGGAGGGGAACAGGCACTGGGATCTGTGTGTACTGGGACATGGCACCTGTACCACTCAAGGCCACTGCTGCAGAGTGAGTAGGGTTTGTTCCTCTGGGAGCACCTGCCTCTGAACCAGGGAGAACCTACACAGCAAATCTGGCTCAGCTGTAGTAAGAGTTTGCCCACTTGGGACTGGTCATGTGTGGTGAAAGACAGTGCTTGCTTGTTTGCCAATTCCACTTAAAAGATGAGATATTTATAGTTTATTCTGACCCTCAATTCAGGAAATAATTGTGAACAAACATTTCAAAGCAGGGGAAGTGACATCTGACTCAACACATGGCCTGTTCAGTTATCTTCAGACAAAGCACACTGGTGACTTTCAGGTTTCCACAGGTTTTTTTCTGCTAATATCAAGTACTTGCCTTTCCATTTCTATCAAGGTTTTATGTTCACCTCATCTAAAGTCAGGTGGACAGAGCTAACTGAGTTAGCACAGAACACTTCAAGCAGCAGGAACTGTTTAATATGCAGCATATTCATCACTGTCTTACAGCAGCCCTTCCAGGTCAGTTTGGGCATCTCAACAAGCTGCATGTACCACAAATATACATGCACATACAGATCTGATAAATTTGTGCTTAATACTGTTAAGTTCTAAGGGAAGATACTGTCCAGGAGGTGAGGACAGAGCAACTTCTGAAGTCAGAGGTGGAGAGAAGAAAGCACTGTTTGGTTTCTGTGAGAAATTCAGACTGAGTGAAAACAAGCACTTACAAGCTCAGGGTTTCATTTTCCTTACCCGACACACGTACTGACTCTGCGGTCCTGGGGAAAATGTTTTTGAGCGGATGATGGTGCTACCCCTGACAAACTGAGTTTGGGGTGGATTTGCTGCTCTTTTGTCTTTTGGACGAACTACAGTCGAGGACTGTGCAAGGCTCTCTGTGTTGGTCTCTTTATCCACCTGAAAGACACACAGTGCAGTGTAAACGCCAGCTTTCCATGTGCCCAGGACACACCCCCAGGGCTGTCTAACACGTGTCTAACCTGTGCCACACGTGCACTTGTTACATTCAAACCCAGACACTGTTTAGCCCTTCTCATGCAGGGTGTCCTGGCACATTGCTCCTGGAGCTCTGCTGCATCCACTGATTGCTGTACAACACAATTGATTCCAATGGGCTTTGCCTGTGGATCACACATCACTGTGACCTGGCAATCCCACAGAAAGCAGGTATGATTTTAAAGACCATTATCTTATTCATTGTGCATCTGCAGCAAAGATCCAAATCGATGTACAGAGAGCTGTGTACAACACACCCGTTTGACTACAGCTACATTCAAAATTAAACAAGGCCAAAACCACTGTCACATTAATGAAAAGAGTTTTCATGAGCAGCAAAAAGAAGGCATGAAACAGTGCTGTACTAACTGTGGGACAAAATGGTCACATAGAGTTATTTGCAAAGATTTCAGGTAGATAAACATTTAATCATCAATGGTGAACTTTCAAGTAATTGCTGTAGCCTTGCTCAGCTCAGTAACAACCCAGTCAGCTGAGCAATGGGAAGCTTAACACATCTTTCTGTTCCAAAGGCCCTTGACTGTACCTTCACTGCTATCTCTGTGTGCAGCTGGGAATTCAGACTTTCTTCTGTTTCCCACAGCAATTTTCCAGCACAGAATTCTTCCTCCTCCTCTGCTTCATTTTCACTGATCTCATCCTGTTCTTCCAGGTCAGGAACCTCTTCATCTTGCCTGAAAGGAACAGCTTTGTTATTGAACTGGCCTGTTGTACACAATACTGTGGTGCTGGAGCAGGAGATACCTCCTGTAAGCTGCTGGACAGAAACACATCCCCAAGGCAGCCAGGTGTACCTGGCAGGTCCTGTAGCCACTAAGATTACACAAACAACAGGCTTAGAAAAGAGAGAAGCTGCACCAGAAAACCACATTACTGCCAAAAACTTCATCCTGATCTGGCTTCAAAAGAAGCATGATGAGGGTTCATCCATGTGGTCTGAGCTTAAGGCAAATGCATCTTGAGGGGAGCTCTCAGGATGCCATTAATCTTGGTTAATAAGTGGTACTGGACAAAACTGAAGCATTGTTTTAACACCCTTTTCAGCTCCTTTCAACTCACAGCAGGCCTCTCCATCAATCCCATTGGTCAGGCTTGCTTTCTGTTTCTAATGTTGGACTTCTTTAAGGAAATCTGAATCTGAACCATACAAAGAACAGCCACAGTAAAATTCAAGCAAAGCCTTGCACCACAGAGTGGAGTTTTCAGGACATCCATAGAAGACTGTACAAATAACAAAATTAGCATGGTGCTACTGACAATTTTCAACATTTATCAGCTTTGTTCTCATTTTCTAATAAGCACAACCTCCAGAACAGAAGAAACAAGATTTTTCACCAAAACAGAGAAAGAAGCAGCCTCCCACAGCTCAGTATCATCTGCTCTTTCCTCAGCACACAAATGCTCTGATTACTCCACAACAAGATGGTGGGATGCAACCTACCAGCTCTCTCCACTAGTTAAAGTGCTTCTGCTTTCCTCCAGTTTCTTCTCCACAGCTTCCAGTTCAACAGCTGTCTGCTCTAAGAGTGCTGAGACAGAGTCCTGAGGAGATCAAGAGGCTTCTTGTGAAGAAATGACTCTGACAGACTGCAGTGCCCAGCCTCTGTGGTGAGAACAGCCCCAGAGCAGCCCCAGCCCTGCTGCACACACAGAGCTCAGTGCAGCCCCGTGAGCACAGCTGGCCCAGCTCCCCCAGCGTGTGCAGGTGTGCAGCTCCAGGCTGAGCACCTTCTGTGCCCTGCATCTGCAAACTCTATCTTGACTTGCCCAGCAAGTTCACGGCAGCAATGGGAACTGCCTGGTGGGCAGAAAAGGCTGGAGCTCACACATCACTTATACCACACCACATACTACATCCTCAGCTTCCTGAGCAGCAGATTTCAGTAAGTATTTAGCCCAGGACAAGGGCATACCTGGAATCAACATGTTAATTATTTTGCTTCACTTAACGACATGTTCAAGCAGTAAATATAAACACACCAGCCTTCACTACTCCTCTATTCTAACAGCCACACAAACCCTCTTGCTAGTCCTGTTTAGAAGAGATTTGTTCAGTTTAAGCAGTTGTTCTTACTGTTTTTTCAGTGCAGGGTACTTCAGAGTGGCTGTTTCCTTGTTTACTTTTCCTGTTTTGCTTCTGCTGATATTTATAACTAAGGAGGTTATACCAACGGGTTGATTTCTCTCCGGATCTACATATTTCAGCAAGGCTAATTTGTGCTCCACCCTGTTGAGAGCAAAAACACAGTTTTAGTGTAATACTAAAATGAACAACTACCACAGCAGTCAGAAGAAATCAGAGTGAAAATCCAGGACTGTTTGATTTTGGCAAATTTGACAAAAAGAAAAATTGCCTGTTTATCCCATTTCAACACCACTAGTAATGCTTTATGTTAATTATTTTTAGCATTGCCAAGGGCTTCCAATCTAAGTAGCAAGTGTTCCACTACAGTGTGCAAGAATCCAGAAGTATGAATAGTGCTACTGCAGCAGGGAGAAATCACAGCCAGAGCTTCAAAGAAAAAGAGAAAGGAACAGGAGAGGATGACTCCCTTTCAAGAAATTTGCAAGGCTGACAAAAATCACTGCCCAAACCCAGATGTTTTAGTTTTGTATATCCCGTTTCTCTTTATCTGCTTTGTCATTTTTTACTCCATTACATTTAGTACACAACCAGACCAAAGGAATTGGTTCTCAATTACAACACCATAAATGTTTCCAAAAGGAAAAAAAACTAGTTAAGAGTTTGACATCAAATCATGAAGGAGAAATAGCTGTGGTCTGACAAGGTAGCTCTGTTACAAAACATTTATCTCATAATTGTTTTTCCTGATGAAAATTGTCATTGCAAAGAATGCTGTGGGGGAGAGACCATATGGCTGAAGATTATCAGGAAGGCTTTCACAGAAATTGCCGTACCTCAAGAGTGTAACATCGTGTTTAATTAAAAAGAGGAAACAAACACAAAGTTATTAAAATAGAGCTGGATACTCACCAAACATTCTTCAAGGTGAGACTTATCTACAGTGCAAACATCGACTCTTAAAGTCTTCTGGCGTAAAGCCGGGTAGGAGATGGAAACCCAAAATACTTCATTGTACACAAGATTGTCTGAAGCTTCCACCGGCCTCGTGCGGAACAGGCAGCTCGTGCTCTCCGAGCAGGGCAGGACAGCCACACGAATGTTCCTGTGGGAACAGCACTGCGCTCAGGACTGCCCTACAGGGGTGCAGCTCCCCCCACAAATCCCTCAGTGAAAGTCATCCTAAGCACTGTGGACACTGCTGTCCTTTCCTATTCTTTGGAGCAGCAGTCAACTGAGGAAAAAGGAACATCTCGTCACAGCATGAGAGATGTGAAGTGGCACGAGTTGCCACAGACATCATCCTTCTGAATCTTGTAATCAGACATCATGGGATCCTGTTTTACATGGTTGTTTACATCTGTGCAACCTGTCACACTGCCCATACCCTTCTGTAGGTAGGAACAGCAAACATGAATCAAATTTTTGTCAGCTTATTCAGCACACAGCTGAATTTAAAGACCTTGTGCTTGGAATGCGTCTAGCAGTAGCTGCACATTTTGTCACCCCTGAGCAGGTGTCCAAGGAGTTCTGCAGCAGGACAAACTCCCCCTCCACTTGATGCAGGTGCTCGAGGCACTGCTACAATTAAGAACCTCACCAGACAGTGCTAATTCCAGGCAAGTCTTTTCTGAGCAAATATAGACTTTTGAGGAAGAAACTGCACCTCACTTCAGTTTACGGGTTTATTAGTTTATAAGTGTCACCACAGAAAGTATAGAAACATTTCAGGAAGGGTAGATTTTTAAGAGCGTGAAAAATCATAAGCCAATCTCACTTTCATTCTCACTGGGATCCAACAAAAATATATATATCAAGTGTGTTTATTTCACCCACTTACACTTTTTGATCTTGTTGTAACAGCAGTGCTGGAACATTACTCAGCTGGATGACCAGTATTGCAAATTGTTTATTTTTGTCATCATATCTGAATTGGAAAGACAAAGAAAAGCATTATTATTAGAGAAGTCTGCCTTGGAGTCCGTGGATGAGTATTTCACTTGTTTCATTAACACAAACGATACTAAAAATTTACAAACAAGAAAACACCATAATGGGACCATGACTTGCCCATAGCTTAAAACAAAACCAGTCTTACATTACATGAAGTTTTGCTACCAGAACACCCAGAATATGGAACAGTCCAGAACATCCAGACTGTAAGAATTCAGATACAGTGGACTGACTGTAGGTTTGACCTAACACACACTGCTTTTCCTGGGGTCTAGTTAAATTGCTACAGTGTAGCTACAATTTTTTGAGAGACCTTAATGGCTGCAATATAGAAAAGTTACAAGTAAAAATACTTGCAGTACAACAGTGAGGATGTTGTGAGTAACCCTTTACTTTGAATGGCCATGACAAACGACTTTTGTAGGATTTCGTTTTCGCAAATCCCACGTAACTTCCAAAAAGTCATCTAAGGAGGATGCCTCTGTGGCTGCCTTCCTACACCTGACCCACTACTGTGGGATCCACGTGAGGTCAGGGATTGTGACTGCCACTTATTCTCAGCATTTTCCCCACCCAAGCTGCACTCTTAAGGACTCTGCAATCCAGACAAAGGCTTTCTCTGGCCCAGCACTGCCAGTGCTCCCATTGCTGGTTTGCACCCTCACACCACAGTATCACCAGTTGATTTCAACTGACATGAAAGAGGGCAACTGGGCCAAGAACCTCCTGGAGTCAAGTGTAACTCTTAATTACACTAAAACAGGGCATTAGTTAATTAATACTAATAGGACAGGATAAGAAAACAGCACAGAAAGCACTATCTTTTAAATACCATATATCATTCTTTCTATTGGAAGGCAAATCCAGCAAAATATGTTGCACATACCTCATTGCAATTTGCACTTTGGCTGTTCCAACTGCTTCTGTATCATCACTGTCAAACACCATCACTTCTGACACACATGGCCTGAAAGGAATCAATGACAATTAAGGATTTGATTTGCCTCTTATTGAAGTGTTTGTGTTTAGGTGATACAAGATCTTTTCCTTTCCATTCAGGGGTTGTGTATATAGCTTGTGTAAAATTAGCAGCTAAAAGAAAGCCCATTTGAGAAATAAGTGCAATCAGCCTTAGAGGTATGTATTACAGTGCTTATCAGCAGAAAGTCATATGTCTTCCCTCTTCACTGCCAAAAAAAAAAAAAAAAGCTACACAAAAGCCTGCAAAAATAAAGCAGTGGGGGATTTTTAAAGGGTTCCCTTGACTGGTTTACAGTAAAAACGGCTGACTGCCCAGCAAGAGAAATACGACTTAACAACTGCAATCCTGTCCTGCATCATGACAGCAAAAATTCTCAACTTTTATTAGATTTAAGTAATGCCTTTGTTTCTTTAAGAAATCAAACTTTCTTAAGCACATTCAAAGTGACAGAGTACACTGACTGGCCTTGCTAGAAACAGCTATTCTGCATCATTTCCCTCTCAGTGTATTCCTCCTCCCAAGTTTTATGCACTCAAAGTCCCCAAAACTACATTCATTGTCTAATTGACTCAAGAGGCTATGCTGTAGCACATGAAAACAGGATTAGCATTCTTCTCTTCTAAGTGTTTTCCATATTACTGCTTAGCACTCTCTTGCATTTCATTACATCTCAGCTGCAGAGGGTGGCTCATCCCATTCTCACCACTTGGACAGGCACCAAAACGGCACTGTGGGCACCACAGGGGTTGGTAAGCTGGTAACCCAAGCAACACTAACATCAGACCTGTGAGTGTGCATGGGATGCCTTCTGTGAGTGTCCCACTCCCCTCTCCACAGAGCTCACTACCCCACTGAGGGGACACAGGGGCCCTGGGACACCCAATTGTCTGACTGCTTGAGCCCAGGAGCTCTAACTTACAGAAGCATTGCACTCCCTTGTCAAAGTGAATTGTGCTGTAAACATAAAAATCACCCATTTACCTAGAGAATTAATAAAGGTAACTAATGAATGGGAGGAATCTGAGACGAGCCGTTTGTCACCTCTACAGTTGTGTTTTGCAACTAACAACCCTACAATTCACCTCAACGTTAATAAAAACAGTAGGAGAACCCAAGTTAGTGGCAGCCAAACCAAGTACCAATAAGATCAGTACCTTCCAGTGAACTTTCTGACAAAGCCCCCACAGACAATCCAGAAAGCCAGCAAGAGCAGTGACTCCCAGCAGTGGAGTCCTTAGTGGGAGAAGTCCTGCGGGAATCACATCCTGCTCTTGCTCCAAGCACTTGGGAACTGCATCACACAGCACGTGCGCATCCATCAGGCAGTTCAAGGTGCTTCTGCTCTCTTCCTTAAACATCCCAAAGTCCTCTCATGCTGGCTGAGGGCTGTCACTGACTGAGAGGAGGGCAGCTTTACACCTGCCAGATGGCCCCGCTCCCCCCACCAAGGCAGCAGCCGCAGCTTACCAGCACCTTCACAAACAGGCCAGCTGTTCAAACAGCTCTCTGTGAGCTTGCTCCCAGCTACTTCTATTATGCATCAGTCATTCTGATAATCAAATTCAACCTGCTCGTAGTTTTTTCAGAAGTATTAAGAAACCTGAGATTGAGAACTTTAGCCACTGAATTACAAAAAAAGGTCATAACCAGCAGTATTCCAGCTGACTTTTGTGCAAAGCTGAGTCATTGGTTTTATCCTGGAGAGAGATCTGATGCCTACCTTTGTACAGACGCCTCATACACCCCACTATCTCCAGCAACAGATTCATCAGACACTGCAGCTGACACACCTGCCACCTTCAGTGCCGTCCCTCCAGCTGTATTTATACCTATCAGAAAAGCACAGAGGAAAACCAAAAGCAGGTGTTAATGAAAACAAAATGTCTGGATAAGCAGCAGCTTTTATTCTTATCCTCCCCTTGAATTGCTTTTTTTTCCCCACCCAGGTATTGTTAAGCAACTGCACATTTCTGAAGACAGAGAGGACCCAGGTAGGGCAGGCTGAGCTCAAAGGTGGCCATGAAGTGAGGGAATATGCCCAACTGCCCTGGAGAACAAAAAGTCCTGGGAAAACGGGAGGAACAGTCTGTGTGGTGGAGGTGAGAGAGGGTTTCATTGCACATTCAATGCCCATTTAATCCCTGGGCCCTGCAGCAGTGTGAAGGCTGAGGACACACGGATTGTGCTGAGTGTGTTACAGCTGCCTGCCCAACACCTCCCTGGGCACAGGCAGGCAATGCCAGGAAAGGCTTCCACATCACTGGAAAGGCAGGGAGGCACCCATGACATGATGGGCAACATTCAGAAGCAGCAGGACTTCGAAACTCTAGCAAACTTTTAAATACGAGCCAATAAACCAGCTCTGACTGCAAGGCACCCTTAGGCAGGTAGCAGTTCTGCTCCCAGCCACCCAGAGAGCAGTGGCAGGGCAAGCACTGCTGACCAAGCTCTGGCCAGGTATGGATCATGCAGAGCTGCATATCCCACCTGGAGAGCTTATACCAAGTTTAGCTTCAGGAGTGGAATAGCAAAAAAAACACCACTGGCCTACCCCTAAACCCAAAAGGTTTGTGTACACAGGACAAAAGGTAGGTCCAGAAGGACCTGGTTAACTAGCTGAACATGGAGAGAAGGAGAGGTTATAGGATTTAAAAGAGCAGTCATATACAGGAATACAGGGAAAAGGAGACAGGGAAGAGAAACCAAAGAAGGTAAAGCAAGGAATTTGGCACAGAGGTGTTCTCTCACATAAATTTCTTGTGCTACAAAACAGGGGAAGATTCTCCCTGGAAACCTGCAAATTCTGCCATCTTTCCACTTGAGCATTTCAGTGGAGAGGAGCTGCAGCCAAGAATCTGGAGAACTCCATCTAACTCCATCTGCCAGCGTGGCTAACGAATGCTGGGCTGTACCCAGCTCTTGGCTCTCCACCTCTGTCAGGGATGTGGGAGACCTGCTCCAAGAGTGAGGAGGTGCCGTGTGTCACCCTGGGAGCAGCTGGAACCCCACAGCAGCACAGCAACACACTCCTCTCCAAGGGGCTTTTGATTTTCAGAAGAGGCCCTTCTTTCCCATAGACTTAGAAAAGCACATGCCCCCCAACCAGTATATGATTTCCAGTGCATATTTTCTTTACTACAAAGCAAGTTTGGGCCTTGGTTGGTTTTCTGGGGTTTGAGTTTGTTTTTTTCAGATTTTTTTGGTGTTGTTTTCTTCACAGTCTCACAAAGCCACTTACAGAATTAAAACCAGCTTTGAATAAACTGGTGGAAAAGTGTGCAAGGGTTATGGAATACCATAAGGACTTGGGAGGACATAAGAACTTGCAAGCCAACAGTAGAGGGTGCTACAGGTGATCCTAATCCTTTGAGACACCTGTGCCATTTGGGACCCTTTATCCACCGATTTTTTGACACTACCACCAAATGGCATTTCTCATCTTGGTACTCCCATGGAACCACTGGACAGAAATAGAATGTCCAGACCTTTTCTCCATAGGCCAACCCACATGAACAGAAGTTAGCACCTGTAACACAATGTAACAGTCATTAACTGAAACAAGTGGATCCATTTAATACCAGCATTTCTGGTTTAATCCATCCTCCCTCCTGCCACGTGCCAGGGCCAGGTCCCGCAGTGCTCTGGATCATAGGCTGTGCCGGAGGTATGTGGGCAGGGTCAAAACTTCTTTCCTTAACGCTCCTTCGTACCTCCTAGTCCATGGTTTTAATAGGAAAATAACTTCTTCCCCACTGGCTGGCTTCCTAAATTCGGTTCTCTGAGTTTTACAAACCAAATGCTGCTCTAGGAATCCCTTTACACGGGACTGGCTCACTGAGAAAGGCCTCCACACACCAAAGCTCTTTTTCTCCCTCAGTTCCCAATGCTATATAGGAATTTCAACCCAGAAAGCCTCACTCCTGACCACCTCTCCTGAGCACCTTGGGGCCAAAGGGGTGAATACAGAAAGTGCACCATAATGAAGTGAGCTCTGTACAGTGGCGTGCTAAAGTGTAAAGCTGAACAAAGATGAATGGTTCCCTGACAACAATTCCAGCCATCCCTTTCCTTACTGGTTTTGCAAAGGACTTGGAAAGTTCAGCCCTTTCATGCAGCTTATTAACACAAAATTTGGACTTCCAGTTTTTAGCCTTAAGTCTCTGAAGAAATATCATGCTAATAAGGAAGTTTATGGAAGAGTTCAGAACTGACTCAACTCTCTTCCATTTTTCCAAGCAGGTGGATAACACTACCTGTGTTTTTTCACTTTTTTTCCCACTCTTATCAAGAACTTGAAGTTTGCTCTTCTCTTCCTGCCATTTTCCCTTCCATGGGCCTTGAAGAGCCATGTCATGCACTGTCCTCACATGCAGACCATTTAATCAGAGAATGCTGGACTCTGCCAGATTCCAGGTCTTGCTATTAGTTTCCCCTGAATTGCTCAGGTATTCTTCAGGTCTGGAAGGTGGCAGAGGTTCTGCTCTAACAGAAAGCAGCAGCAAAGCCCTCAGATATATTGTTCAGCTCTGCTTCCAGGACATGTGAGCATGCTTTGCCAAGGACTGACCACCCCAGAGCCAGCCCCTGCATTTCGGGTGTTACACTGAACCCCCCACTCCCAAAATGCCTGAGGAGTAAAATCTTATCTCGTTATTGCCCTGAAATAAACTACTTATGGTGATTATTTTGTCTGCTGACTGGCTAACAGCAGTAATCACTTAATCTGCTTAACACCTGAGCTTTCACTTTAACAGCCTTGGCAAATCTTGAAGAGCTAAAAAGGTTAAAACTAATCAGCGCCTAGTTCTAATACGAATAATTAGTGTTTCCTACTCAAATGCATAATACCTCTTGCTTGTAGGAAAATGGTAGCTCAAAGGGGAAGATTTGCACTTGTGTTTTTCACTGTGTTTTAAATAGTGTCAGCGTTCTTAATGCAGAAGGCGGTGATAACATGGTACTAGCTCCCTTTATTCACACAGGCTGTTCAATAATCCTATGAAAAACAGAAACAAACTGTACTGCTGGTTCACAGGGCTATAGCTTGCAAGTTTATATTGCCTTTAAAGCTCTTCCTCACTGCAGCTACAAATCCAGTCCTTTCACTCATTGGATTTAACCCAACTTCAGTCACAAGGGCTTCAGACAGGCCCTAGCACTGTGTCCTGGCTGTGCCATCTGCTTTCCATCCGCTTCAGACCATCCATTCCAAAAAAGGATGAACCCTTCCCACCCAACCAACAAGCCATATGCATATATGAGAACATCCACTGTCTCTAAATGTCTTGTTTTATCATGCTCACAATCTAAACACGTTTTTGTTGCTAAGAGACCAAAACAGCAGAATTCGAGCACAGCCTTGACATGTCTGCTCAGCTGAAATTAATAAATTCATTGCCACTGATTACTGGGAACCAGAGCAGGATCTTATGCATACTGAGGTGGTGGGGAAGGATTATTATTACTATAATTTGATAACTATTAAGCTAAATGGCTTTTCCAGCCCTCCTCAAAAGCTTGGTCAAAAACTTTCCATCTGTATGGCACTCTGTGTCTCCCAGACCCAAAACAACAGAAGACATTTTGAATAATTAAGTACCAAATCAAACCAGGAATCCCACCACAACCATTTATATTTGCACATGAAATCCCTGTGATTTGTGTACACATGCATCTGTGTACAATAAAGACACACCTTAATCAGTCTCCTGCAAGACTCATTGGATCAGTATTTTTCGCATACAAATTAAAATACCAACCCTCCCTCCCGAACAAGACAGAACACAGAGTTGAAAACATTTTTCAACATAAAGATAACCACATGACAGCTTTTGAAACATTTGCTTCTCAATGCTTTATGAACAACATTAAATATAAATGCATGCAGATCTTTTCCTACCATACCTTGACCTAGATGTTTTTCTCCTGCTCGAGGCTCTTCCAGTCTACAGTTGCCACTCCCAGTGTTTAGTGTGAGTTCTGACAGATTTGCACTTATCTCTGCATCATCAAAATCCATATGGCTTGAAAAGGCATCACCAGTTAGGAGTGGGTCTATCACCAGCGGAGAGCAAGGTGGAGATGGAGAAGAGAGGGATGACCTTGGGGACAGTGATGTCATGGATTTGGGAGTACCAGACAAGGACCTCAGAGCCTGCATGCGACTCGTTGTATCCGCTTTTTGAGTTTTTGCTACTTCATTCTCGTGAATAGTGGTGATACAGCCTGATGGCCTAAACCCAGTGGCTCCTTCTAAGAGCAAGTCAAGCTTGTTTTGATATTCCGAGTCCAACTGCTCCAACTGCTCCAGGTGCTCGTAGTAGAGATCAGTGAAACTGGCTGAGGTGGATGAATCCTGGCTGGAGGTGGCAAGAGATCCTCTGCTAGATGCAAGAGAACCAGGGCTGCTGCTCGAGGAGAGGGAAAGCATGCTGGTGGAGAGACTGAAGGAAACAAGTCAGAAAACCATGACACTGTATCTTCTGATTTCTCCTGAAAACACTGCAGTGTCACCACATCTCTAAGCCCACAGGGTGTTGCTTTGTTAGCTCAGGCCACACGCATTAGTCCCCAGAGCAATCCAGAACCACAGTCTACACAGCAGAAACAGTGGGTCACTGCTCAGTAAAACAGTATCAATCATACACATTTTTCTACTCACCACATCAGACTCGTAATTACGAGTCCTTGTTTAGCCAAAACAGCTCCAATGAACAGTTTCAAACCAATTAAAATTAGTGACATCCCCCTCCTCCCGCACCTCTCTGGAAAGTATCTAAGGCTCCTGTTAATCTCCAAAGCAGACCACAAAAACCAGCAAGGCCCATGCAAGAAGATGAAGTTATTGCAATGAACTGTCTGACCATATGGAAATTTTCTTCCATTTGCATCAATCCTGGACCTGCAGCCAAAAGGCAGTATCACAGCTGCCTGGAACCGGCCTTCAGAGATCACAACAGCCAGCAGTTCCCAGAAAGCTGGCAGGATTTATCCATGTGAAAGACTGCTACATGGAATCCAGGGCCAACAGAGCAAGGGAAAAAGTTGGGGCTGGGCTGTGCAATCAATGCACACACCTTATTTATCATTCGAGTTCTAGGTTCAGAACATAACTGACAAAAAAATTAATTTTAAGCAGGTGCTGAACAGAAGTCTGTTCAGATGAGAACAGCACAGTTTTCTGCTCAGGAGACCCAGCAAGTATTCCAGTAGTGACTACAACATGGACCACCTCTAGAAACTCCATTTAAACCAACACTCCTGCTCTGCATATTGAAGACCTTGGTCATTACTGACCCTCACTTCAGATAGGGATTAGCTATTGAAAAATTTCTGAATATGTATTAAGTGGCTTAAGTTGCCCCACTGAAAAACAGTGAGATATTAATAAGCCTAATAATCCCTTATTTATTATTTATAGGGTAAAAGCTGGATGCTACATTTGTATAATTATGTCCTTGACCTTATGAGAAAAAGGCAAGTATGCTGTACTTCGCATAATTTTGGCAGAAAACATCTCTGCATTTGTATGACAGATGTGCACTGTACCACATTTGTCCAAAAAAGCTTCTGATAGATGTTTTTGCATATTGGCAGTATATATACATCTGTTGAAGCCTAACGAATTTACAGCTTTTCAGTGTACTTTACTGTGAAAAGGGAGGGGTTTTAAATTGATCTTTTCCATAGCAAAAAACTGGGCTCAATTTCTTTTTGTTTATGCCTTTGAATGCCAGACATTTTGCATTATGGGGTTAATAACAAACACTTATTCTTATGAAGGAGCATGCCAAGAACACTGGGCACATGGTTAGGAAGAAATTAGTTTCACATGCTTCTTGGTCACCTCAAAAGATCCCTAATCAGCTAGGTGAAATGAAAATATGATGCATTTCCACTGCATTAAAAGCCTCACAGATAGCTATTCTCCATGCTGGCTTATTTACATGTCAGTCTTGCACTATGATTTCTTTCCAGTCTTTTCGGTGTCATCTTCATAAAATGAAACAGAATCCAAGTGGAGCAGAAGCTACAAACAGAGTAAATTCAGTACACACTGGTAGGAAAAAACCTCAACCAAGCAAAAACCCCACCAAACTTTCTTGCTATCAGAATGATAAAAATATAGTTTTAGCAAAATGATTTGGCCTTACTGCCTGCAGTTATGCATTAGTCTGCAAATAGCAATCCTGTGGTCTTCTGAAACTACAGCCTGAACTAGAAGCCATTCTTTACATGACATGAACCACAACAGATGCAGGGATATCTTTATATATTGTCACATTGCAAGCAACAGCACGCTTGGAATTAGAGAAATACTATCATTTGTACAGTAACGTGTAGTTGCATTAGTAAGATTCACTCCACTTGCTGTGTGTTAAGCTGTCTTTAACATACTTTATTAATGTAATACTTCAATAATTCAAACTTTAGTGAAAAAATCTCAGCTATCCCATGTCAGCTAAATATTCCTGAAATAGAAGGAACTGAGCAAACTCCTGTTGTGAGACAGAGGCACCACTACGAGGTTGCTCAGCCCATTGAAAAGCACCCATTGAACTGATGTATGATCCTAAGGCTTCTCCTTCCACTGACTACACAGGGGCCTTAGGTCACTGCTGGAACTGAAAAGCCTTTTAGCCCTCTCAGTTGGGAGCTGGAATTGTTAGCAGAGAAAGGCCGTGGCACAATGTGCAACAAAAGCCCCCACAGCTTCTGGAAAGGGTCACCTACCTCTTCAGCTGGGTGTGCAACATGGCAAGCAACCGTGTGGTTTCCTCCAGCTCTCGGACAAGCTGATTTCTTTTGCTGTTCAACTTCAATCTAAGAGAAGATCAAAGAAAGAGATGAGCTAAAGAAGCACTTACATATTTTAAATAAGGAGTAAAGGAAAAATCTACTTTTTTTGCTGTGAAATCCTACAAAAGTTGCTAGGAATACACAGGACAGAATTTGGTCAAGCTGTGTAGGTGTTTACCAACTTCAGAAACTTTTAAAATGCAGAACTCAATCCTGAAAACATTCACAACAGGAGAAAATAATTACAGCTGGTACCATAAAAGTTAATGTCTCTAGGATCAGGCCTCAAAAGAGTTGGGCAGATTTTACCCACTATACACTATTGCATTCCTATAGTTAACTGTGCTAATAAAAAGCATAAATGTCTTAATTTCCTTTCACTAAAGTCTATGGATGATTAAGGGTTACTTGATTTAGTTATTAGCCATCCCATTACAGCTTTACATTACTGACTTTAGCAACATCTCAGCTTTATTTCCCACCTGAATTGGTTTGAGACAAACACATGTGCACTTGGGTGCTCACACCCTAGCTTAACAGCCTCTGGACACAAATCCTTCTCCATAAATGTGCTACTTCTTTGGCACTCTAGAATGTCATCATATTCCCACAAATCCCCAATGAATGTGTTCACCTTATGGCAAGACCAGAAACATTTGTCAAACCACAGATACTTCATGCAGTTAAAAGTCTCACAGCAGAGACATTTACATTTCTTCCAGCATGATAAAACCATGAAAAGCCTATGTAGAAAACTGGTGTCATCTGGACACTGACCGTGTCGAAGAAACGAAAATACAGAGCCAAAGAGAGAGTGAATGCACTGTGCCTATTCCATACATGTTCAAGAGACTGCCAAAACATTGCTGAGCCACCCACATTAATACATCGAGACTTTAAAACACCTGTAGGCAATGCCTAATGCAGTATTCATCCTCACTGTACATTCCCGTGAGATATCCCCCTGCAACACAGGTAAAATTAGGGAAGAAAGTTGTCATTTTTTTCAGCTAGTTTAGATTCACAGGATATTCCCTGCAAGCCCTACAGCCCTGTCAAATACCAGATCCTACAGGAATCACATACAAGGATGCTCAGAACAAACAGCAAATTTAAAAAATTTAAAATTCCATCTGCTGACATTTACCAAGGCCCAGACTGCACAGCAAGTGTAGAAGCTGCTGTGAGGTGCTGGCTGCATATTGAAATGTTACACTACACTAACACTACACTGGGCTATTTTGAACATTTTTTACATTCCCATAAAGGATCCATTGTAGGAACAGCAACCCTTCCCCACAGGGACAGTAAGACTTGCAGATGGGTTGTTTGGGAGATGATTTCAGCAGCCCTCTGAGTAGAGTGTCCTGGGAATGCGAGGGCACTGCTGTGGGCAGTCAGCCAGGGGATGTTGGTGCTTGCTCCCAGTTACCTCTTGTCCAACAAGGCACTGCCCTGTGCCCACTAACCTACCTCTCAGTGAGAGCTTTGCTCTGAGTGTCTCTGGCAGCCTGAAGGTCTTCCTCCAGGCGCCTCCTCTCTGTCTCCAGTCTCTCCACCTCTCCTCGAGTCCATTTTCTGGGGCTAATAAACCGCATTTCTTTTAAGAGCTCCTCCTTCTCATTAATCAGTATCAGACGATCCCGTTCAGAGTCCAGCACGCCAGGCCAGGCCTCGCTGTCAAGCTTAGCCAGTTGGATTTTCAGGTTTGCTATTCTGCAGGAGAAAAAAAAGCAGAGGAGTGCATGATCTCCTGCTCCAGACATGCAAAGGTGCCCCACCACCCACCACATCTTCCACTGCCCTGAGGAAGGCTCTCAGCTCAGGGACAACCACCCTCATGTGCCCCTTACCAAAATGGTGTCAAGTGACAGCACCCCTGGGATGCAGACATGCAGAACAGGATTTTAACTCAGGTGTGTTCATAATGGAAAATGAAGTTTCTACCTAATATGCAGTGTCCACCAGTCAGGGAATAATACAACAAAAATTTTGGATCTCAGAAGAAGCTATCAGATATATTATAGGTGTTTCATGTGCATTACAGCTATGACCTCAGAGCAGTTTGTGTGGAGGGTATGATGAGGTAATTACCTACTCTTTAATCATTTTAATGGAAAATAACCATGTACTCCCCATATAAGATTCAGATAAAGATCAGTGGTCAGTCAAAAGCTTGGAAACTCTTTCATCTTTACAATGAGAAAGTTAATCATATCTCCATGCTGCTGCTGCAAGAATTCACCTGTTGACAACGATAAGCATTTTGGACACATTAAGGAGCTATGCTACTTCTGGTGCAACCTGCACTTGAGGATGTCAGTAGTTGGAGAGGTAATGTGATCCTACCAAAATCCAGAGCTGCTTTATTTGCATCAGAATCAAAGCCTATTTTCATTAGAGGTATCACTCCAGATTTCAGTTTAAAGCCTGTATCACCAGTCTTTCAGCACCACACCACCCAGCTCAGGCAGGAAGATAATGACTAAAAGCAACAGCAATACAGATGTAGAATTTAGCAAGAGCTTTGATTGACAGCGGAGGAGAGCACAACTTGTGGCAGGTAAGGAAGCTGCTCACTCCAAATATCTGCCCATTCCCAATTTCCCAAATATCTGAGCTGCTCACTTAGCTCCACAAATGGTCAGCTTTGTAATGCAACATACAGAGGGAAGCAGAAAACCAACAGCAGGCCAGGATACACAGCCAAGGGCAGTAATGTCAGTCCTCCCAAAGGAAGCTGCCGCCTTTGCACGCACTGACCTACAACTGTTCAAGACCTGATAGGCTGATCATGGTAGTTTGATGAGAAACAATAGTGCAGATAAAGCTGAATAAGAATTACCAAGGACTTGTGTTTCTGAACTCACACAATCCAAAAAATCAAGTGGGAAGCAGGGAATGGGAAGGGCACAATGGGCTGGGGTGAAAAAAAATTGAAAAGCTTGGAAGGCAAACAAGGAGAAGAAGTATTTTGTAAGATATTTGCAAAAATAATTCACCTGACAGAACACCGGAGAGTTAAGGCATATGTTCCCCTTCACATGATGAACTCAGGTTAATCCCTCACTTGGGTTTAGTAAATACATAAGAAATAGAAGTGACATGTAAAATGAATGTCCAATATGCATCTCTCTTTGAAGAGGGCTTTGTGATCTGGTGATAGTTACTGGACTTAAATGGGGTACAGCTAAGAGTTGCAGGTACTGTTCTGGATTAATCTCTCTAGAATTTGGTTTATGCTGCAAAAGTGCAGAGGATGGTGTGTGCTTCCTTCAGCAAACCAGCACACAGAGCAAATTCAGTGCCAACCAGCAAAATCAAAGTGTGTGGAGTAAGCAATAAGATGCAGCAGCAGCTACAAGGCTCCTGAATGGCCTTGAAGAATAAAGCTTTGTCTTCCAAGCTGCAAAGGCCAAGAGGAACTCGAGCCCCAAGAGAGCCTGTGAAGGATTAGGCTCACACACACTGACCTGCCTCCACCATTGCAGGAGACAGACCAGAGATCACCCTTCTGAAGAGGAGCATCGCTTTCTGTAAACCCATTTCCCACAGCAGGTTGCTTACTCTAATTAAAGTTCCATAATTGATAGAAATTCAGCTCAACTATTTTTAGGTCGTCTTAAGAGCTGTTTTGTTTTTGAGTGCCTGATTAAGTGCAATACTGTGCTCCAACGAAGAATTAACAGTGGCATTAATTCATAATCCAAGAATTCCTCTGTGCATTTTGAAGGGATATGAGTCTAAGAGGATTGGCTGGCATAAATCTGATCACTTTTGGCATACATTTGCATGGATATGGCTTTTCCACTGGAATTTGTTCTCTATGCATTTCTGAGTCTAAAAGCTTTGTTAAACTAACCTCCAGTTTTACCTTGGTACACGATCATTATTTTTCCCCTTCTCAGCTAAAAGGAGGTTTATTATTCTATTTTTCCAATAAAACAGCAGCATTACAAAAGAAACATGCTGTAGAAAGTCTGCACTTGGCTGAACACTCCGGCCCTTCAGCATTCACTGCCTGAGTCTGAACTGCATCACTGCTGAGCCAGGCTGGGCTTGCAGTGCTGGGCTCAGTTCACACCATCTTTCTGAATGGCCACCAGACTGAACAAATACAGAACAGGAAGCTCAAGTTTTATTTAATTGTTCTTCTTCTACCTAGAAAAGGCAGATAGATGATTTATTCATTGTAATAGCAAGTCTCTTTTTTGTTAATTAGGGAAAGTTAGTACTTTCTATTGTTACACAACACAGGCATAGCACGTAAAATTTTTAGTCTCTCTGGAGGTTGTTCAGAGCACATGCATCTCCACAGGAGCATACACTAAGATGTGTATCTACAGCCAGTAATTAACAATCCTGTATCAGATAAGCTTCTGTCCTTGAGAAAAAAAAACACAAACGAAGTGGGAGGTGTGGTTTAAAAACCGACCAGTCAAATACCCACCATTTTTGTAATGCTGCTTAATGTGACATTAAAATATTTTATTTTAGGAGATTAAAAAACATACTTCTAAAATCTCTGAGTTACCACCAGTCACAAAGAACCCAAGCTGAAAGTTTAACTGCTAAAGAAACTAGAACAGTGCAGGGTGTGAGTGCTACACAACTGAGTTACTGCTACATGTCTGGAACTGTACAACAGAGTTTAGTTGCATCTCTGATTACATTTATGCTGCAGCAGCTATCTCCTTTCTGAGATGTAGCAATGACAACCTTTTTGACATGATACCCATTATCAGTTTTGAATATAATTAAGCCAAAGGTTTGTCACTGTAGCTGCCCTGCACCCTTTTTTGCAGGTTTTACATTATCTGCTCTAGGGGTCTGTTGTCTCCCCAAGCTGTGACAGGAAAGGACATAGTGGTGGGGAAGGGCACTGGGTCCTGGCAGTTCTGGTGTGGTGAAGTTCAGTCAGATATTCACCTACATCTGAACTTTCAGTCTGCTCCACGGCGATGGCGCAAACAGTGTCCACCAGAGCCTGCTTTCAAAAGCACCAGCCCCCTACAGATCTAGTAGTTCTACACTAATTAATATTGGGACCATCTTGATTTCAAGCCTTAAGTTTCACCTTTCCAGATACTGCAAAGCTAATAAAACACATGTATTTCCATCACTTGGCTCCTTCACAGTACATGCGTGGGCAAAGTACTTAGTCTTCTATTGTGTTTTTGGAACATTTTAAAGCTGCTGTGGGGACAGGAAACACTTCTAACATCACAAGGAAGAATTTTCACAGGAACAGAAGGTTCCTTGTGAGTCACTATATCCATAGTATTGTTCCAGTTTTAAACCAGTTGAGGTATTTGTTTCTGCAGCTTCTACTAAATATTGCGCTAAAACCACAGTGCTCTGATAGTTGGAGATCTTTTCATTTTAGTATCAACTATTCATGTCCACTTAAATCCATCTTTCCTCATGACAATGTTTTTAAACTTTGAGAAAAACCTACAGATAACCTAAGACAAACATGGGGTATGAGCAGCAAGTATTCTTTAACTGCAGGTGTGTTGTATGCCCCTCATTGTCACTTAAAATGAACTACTGTGCTATCTTTATAAAGAGCATATTAAATATGTTCTCAGGCTTCTCACTATTCACCTGCCCCTCCTTGGAAAAGATACAGGATAAAGTAAGAGTATTCCTCTTCAATCTGAAGGTGTAAAGTCAATGTGAGTTGAAATGCAGCCTTCAGCAAAGCTTAGAAGTAAAAAAGCAATTTTAACACTGCAAAATTAACCACCGCATCTGAAGGTTATTTTTAATGTTGCCTTAGAAAGTCAGTGAATGATTTGAATGTCAAGGTAGTTTGGCAAATGTTGGACTGGCAAAATAAATAGTTCTGATAAAATTGCTCCACCTACAAAGAGAAGTGTAAATTCGTGTCAAAAGCAGCTGGGCACACAGTCTTCGATGACTGCCACAGACACAGACCAAATTTTATGCCACTAAGAAACATGGCCTACTGGCCATGCCAATACACCAACACGAGAGCATTATGAGTAACCTCAGCCTTAAGGCTCTTACTTCTAACCAGAGGTTGGAGAAAAAGCCTTCTCTTTGCATACATCCCAAGCACAGATTGTACCGTGCGGCTGGACTTTGTTATTCTGGAGTTGCAAAGTCCCTCTAGAGCAGTTAAAAGTGAAGAAAGAAGTCACCCCCAGCAATGGTTACATCACTGAAGAAAGACTAGGCCAGCCAAACTCTAAGTAATAATTCTTGGTGGTTTTTCATTTACCTACACAGTTGTGTTAGCTATTATCTATTAAAAAGTAAATCCTGGAAAGCTTTTGCTTAAATTGGCCTGTTAAGTAGATAGAATTTTTTTTTTTTTTAATCTATTTTTCGTTAATCTGAGATCAGAGGGCAAAGGTGAAAATTTACATTCTTACAGATAAGCTCTGGAACTGCAGCCATTGACCATATTTTGATGTAAGGTGTTAACACAATATACATTTCTGCTTATCACACTTAGGCATGCAAACATTCATTCATTTCAAATAAGGTAAGGAGATGCCTTGCAGTGCAGTCTCCTTATTAGGAAGAGGGAAGCATTGGCAACAGGTAGCAGAACAACTTATGTCCCCATAGGTGTGGCCAGACTGAATTCTTTATGTATTAGTCATGCTTTAGTAATTTCTAGGATGGTTATTTATTTCGTGAAAGATAACACTGGCCCAAAAAGCCTATTGTCCCGCTGGTTCAAAAATTCCCATATTTACATAGCAGTAATACTGGGTTTCAGTCTGGTGGCACCTCTTCTAGTGAAACATGTCCTCAGAATAAGCTGTGTGACAAGAAAAAGGAGCAATGGGCCAAAGAATTACCTTCTCTTTGCCTCTTCATACTGCAGCCGTAATCGCACCTTCTCAGCCAACTGGTTACTGCTGCTGGCAATAAACTGAGATACAAAACATCAAATCAGCAACTTAGGAACCACTCCTCTTTTGATATTTCCTTTACACTGTTACAAGTGACACTTGATTTTGTCAAAGTCATTTCCTAGCTAAACCAATCACAGAACAGGAACATACTGCATTTGATTACATTTTTCATGTTTTCTTCAAATACTTAAACCCCAACAAGATTCAAAGGCTCTTTCTGGCCTAGAAAAAAGAGAAAATCCACCACATCTGTCTTGGGCTTCTATTTCTATGCGCACACAAATACCTTTGCAATCCTTCTTCTTAGATGCTCTTCCCATCCTTAAGTGCTGCATTGTCTTTTGGCCTGGGTGACATCTTGCTTTGGCTGTAAAGTCTTAAAGACAAGCGACATCCCACCATGCCCAAATATGCAGATCTTTACTAACATGTGTGGCCCTGACCGAAAGTGGCTGCAAACATTTAATAAAGGTTCACAGGAGAGGCTCTGTGCTGTCCTGTTTTGAATGAGAGGTACCCCCAGCACTGACTGAGTGCTTACCGAGGCTGGGACCAACCTGACACTTCTGATCTCCTTGCACGTGTGGGACTGAAGGTTTATGAGCACTACAACTTTGGAGCCATCAAAATATCTGCACATAAGCTCTTGCTCTCACTTGTAATCTCATGAAAGCCAAACACTCTTAGGGGAAGAGTCCTCATTTGAGCTTAGCCCATACAGACCTGCTGAACGTTTCTTGTCTCATAACTTATCATTGCTAGAAAGAGCCAAGGGAGTATTTGCATCACAAGACACTACACCTACAGGCAAAATCAAACTTCCTTCCCTTTTATTCCCACCTGGGTTTCTCTGATAGAGACAGTGTGGGGAAACACCGGGTTGCCCTTAGAGATACATTAACACTGCACACAAAAACGAAGTCATGCTGCAGTTTAAAGCAGGAGAAGGTATGATTTCACAGAAACTTGTCCATGCTTGGAAACTCATAGTGAGGTAGTACTACACACAGTTCAGAGGAATGTCTCCACATGCACAGGGCCTCTCACACATTACTCACATTTCCTGAAACATCTGTCTGGGAGCTGACATCCAGGTACTGCCGGGGCAGCAGGGGGCTGGAGCTTTCCACAGACACGCTGCTGGCCCACAGGTCTGACTGGGATCCTCTGTCATTCACAAAGCTGTCTTTTAACCTGGCCAAGCTCTAAAACCACAAAAAGTCATGAGATGAGCTCACTTCTGCCCAAAGTACCTCAGCAGCTACATAACTTTAGCCTAACCCCATGACTCAGATCTGACCATGTTTGCTGTGCCCACTCAGACTCTGCAAACCCGAGGCCAGTCATGGCTGGTCTGCACCTCCCACAGCCACGGCTGGACTGTATTTTATACCTCTCACTTCCAGGATCTGAACAACTGCAGAGACTGCAGTCCAACCACAACACAGAACTAGTTTATGTTAATAAAAATCTCAATTATGTATCTGAAATACAAAATCCTTAAATTACTTCTCAGAAATTCAATCTTCTAGCAGTGGTAACACAAAACACTATAAAGCCATCCTATTTCAATACCTGAATGAGGTCTTGTTTTTCCTTCTCCCCTGATGTGATGGCCTTCTTGAGAGCCTTCATTTCACTTAAAATGGCTTGTGCTTCATCAAGTTTGTAGCCACCTTGAGTATCAGACATTTTCATGTCAATTCTGCAGAGAAATTTCAAAAAAACAGTGAGCTAACACTTAACAACCTCCAGTTAACTGAATCATCCTAGATGCGTGCATCTTGACATGGACTTTCAAGAAAAACACACTCCAAAGTGTAACAAGGACAACAGAAGGAACAAAGGACCCCACTCACCACTGCCTAAGTCACTCCACTCAGCAGTACATTAAGCTTCAGAACTCTGATTTCAGTGATATCATCATCTCTTTGACTCCTTAGGGAGAACACAGGTGCACACAACTGCCCCAAAACAGTGCATTAGGGCAGACTGCTGCTAGCTGCCTTGTTTCTAACCTAGAGAGGATCAGCTTAGCCATCTATGAGAATTACCGTATTTTCAGCCATGATTTCAAAAACCAGGCTCAGACTCACATGCACAGATGTATTTGCTTGCACAACCTAATTACAAGCCACCTCATCCTTCCCTTTCCTCAAAGGAATTCTACCACAGTTGACCCTTATAATAAACACTTATCTAAAAGATGCCAGATGACTCGTCACACAAAGGTAAGTACCTCAAACTTTTCCTCCCCTTCCACTCCACCTCCAGTTTTTCCTCAGTGTCCTAAATCAATGGCTCTTGTAATTAAGACAACAGGCTGTCCTGTCATCCATATTGAGCAATACAGAGTAAAACAGAGCATCAGTTAACTGACGAGATCCTGGTTCAAAACCTTTTTGCCATGAAGTCAATCCCATACAGGCAGTGATTTGATAGAACTCCCCCATGGCTGTGTACTGCTTTCAGCCTAAAGATATTATCAACAGCATATTTCAGCTTATGTTATTTAGGCAGCTATTTATAAATGTAGTGGGGGATGCATTGCAAGCCAGAGATGTTCTGAAAAAAAAGATCTTGAGAACACACTTACTTCTTCAGTGTTTGAAATCCATGCTCTTTGTACTGGAGCTCTTGCTTCATGTGAGCTACTTCTCTCTTGAGTTTATTAACCTGCAGCAAGGTGTCACATTTTTAAAATGATATTTTATATGAGTATTTAGGTGCAGCACTACCCATCCAATTCAAAACTTATTCAGTGTAGACAGTTCTCTAACCAAAGTTTCCAGGTAATCAGCTCATCTCAAGAGCAGCAAGCAGCCCTAACTGCCTCCTCATCAGGACTTTATCACTGCCTACGGCTTTATCCAGTAGCTGCTATTGCACCTCTTAACAAGAGGCTCAAGGGAAGTATCAGCCACATAAGTGGAAAAGTTGAGAAAAATTCAAAAAAGACAGCAATGAAACACATATCAACTTTACTCAGAAATGTTTAAAACCTTCCCTGTCATTACAAAAACTGCTAAGCATCAGGACAGGAGTCACGCTGCAGCAACTGAAGCCACCCTCCAAGCTCCCAAACTAAAGGGCCCCACTGCACGAGTAATACAGCAGGATGATAATACACACTGTAAATCCACTGACCCTACAGCTTGCTGTTTTATATTCCTCCACAGAGGCCACACTGACCTACTTTACTTTAGTCCTTTCTTCCTCCCAAAGTGAGCTCTGCGTGAGAGCACACCCTCCCCTGCTGACAGCCTGCACTAAGCCCGGCACACAACAGCTGCCAGTCCCTGGGGAGGACCCGCAGCTCTCCAGCACTTGGCAGAGCCAACACGTGGCTTCACATCCCACATCGGATCCTGCACTGCCAGCTGCCAAGCCAGGCTAAAGTCTAAGGTGAAAAACAAACCTGTTTCAAATTCCTAAGACTGCAATGTTAGAAAATTATGATAAATGACCTCCTAGATTAAAAATGGCAACATTAGCTCTTCCAACTGCTTTGGCATCCTTTCAGTATTTGCCATGAGGTCTGGAAATATCTGAACATTACTCATGGCAAGCAAAGGTCCATTCGTACTACTCACCCTGGATTTTGTAGTAGCAATCTCTGCTTTGAGGATCTCGGGGTCATACTTGGAACTCGACGATGAGCCAGAGAGCACTGGAACAAATACAGCAGCCAGTTTAGCAGCTCTGCCTTCCTCCCTATGCTTTTACCAGCCCCACCACAGACCGAGATCTCCCATCACTCCTGCACACCCAGATCTCCACACGTTGCTGGTGTAGGCCTGTTACCCAATTCCCACATCTCACTGCTCAAAGACAGGGAAAGGCAACAGTGCAGTCAAGTACTCCACAAAAAGTATAGACTGAAGGGGCCAAACCATGTCCTGCATCTCCAAAGTCAGGATTTGTTCCAAGTTAACACACTTAACTCAAGCTCCCAAACACGTTCACTCCATTCTATAGTGTGGCCTCCTGCATTTCCAAAGGCATTTAACAGAACTGAAGGGACAGGCATTGCATGAAGGTTTACTTAGTAATTGTTTTCAGACTTCCTCATTGAGCAAACAACCCACTGAATGTTTAAAAACAAAAAAAAGCAAAGAATGAGAAGAAACTGAAAAATGTGATGCAAGCTTTTCACAGCCTTGAGGACATGACCAGCCATACAATGTGCCACACCAGATTAAATCAATGTCCCATTAAGAGCAGAACTCTCTTCTCAGCAGCGGTTAAACCCCTTCTGCCTCAGAAGGTACAGAAGCTCCCCAATGTGCAATGTTGTTAGGGTAGCTGTAGGCAAGGGAGATATTTTGATCCTTGCAGCCATTAGTTTATGCCCTATAAAACATGGGAAAGCATTTCTAGTTATTTCTGTCTGGTTGTATTTTTCAGGACAGATCACATCTCGCCAATATAACTCATGTTCTCAGTGCACTGCTCTGGAACACCAGTACTTGGGTAGAGTACTCCTAAGAAAAGACCAAACCCAGTTCTTTAGACATGAGGGATGGGACCCTTGTCAAACAAGAATCCCTCAGCTGACAGAAAACTACTTAAAAATTTTTAACATCAGGCACAGGATTAGCTGGTGGAATTCTCCACCATCAGACATAACTCAAAAGAGTGAAGCAGGGGGAGGTCAGTCCACTGATGTGGCTGGCAAGAACACAGAAAATCTGCAATACTGAGGATTATAAAAAAATTCTGGAACACATGCAGGAAATAAATCCTGTACTGGACATTTTCCAGCTCCTAACTAGTACCCCTAAGGAGGAAATACAGCATTCTAAAAACATTTCTGCACCAAATCTTGAAGCAACATTGGTATTGATGCTTTCTGTGTGATGAAGAATATGGAGCACAAACTGCTGTTCTTCACACACAGAGAGGCAATCCACCAACGGTGACTTGGAACATGGCATAAAACAGACCCTCAGCTCCACCAGACCGTCACTCAACTACCTGGGATACAAAACTACAAAAGGGCCTGGGAATACTATCCAAGATGGACCTTCTTGCCTTGTTTCTGTACTTTAAATAGGGGAATCAAGGAAAATACCATATAACTTAACATTTTCACACAGAGCCAACCATCACATTTTTTAACATTTGTTGAAGCCCATGCAGAAAATCTGCACGTTGACTCCAGTGACTGAGCCACACACAGGAGTGCTTCATAACAATCAGCCTTTACCAAACAGGTGCTGGGCAGATACTGCTTTTGGGACAAACTGATCAAAAGTGGCCAGTGACATGGCACATCATCCTAACACTCCATCCAAAGACCAGCTTCATGCCTTTTACTGTCCTACTGGGTGCACAGCTGAGGAAGTCACTGGTTAAGAGTTCACTAACTACTCACAGCTGGTCTGAGAGCCCAGTTTGTGCTCCCAAACATCGTGCAGCTGCCGATACTCCTGCTGGGCCAGCTCAAGCCTCTGCTGCTTCACTTGATAGATCTCCTTCTGCGCAGCAATGGCCTCCTGGGCCAGGACAAGGTAATCCTTCAGCATGTGCTCCTGCTCCCGCCGCCATTGCACCCGAGGGTCTTCTATCTGAGTAGTTTCTTGGAGAGAAAAGAGAAGGTGGCAAGATCAACACAATGCAGGTTTGTTCTGCTGCTTGGAAAAGCTCCACCGTTTGTGACATTTTAAAATAGTCTCTTGCCCCATCCCTGTAATAAAAAAGTGGAATAAAGATATTTTCCTTTTTTCTAAGGAGGTGACTGTTGATCCACAATGAATTCCAATGAGTTCTGCCATGCTGAATAGAACAATTCACAACAAAACTCATACAACTCTCCAGCTCCTCTGCTGCTGAAGCCACCCTGGTTCTGGCTCTTAAAAACATCCACCCAAGAACATGCACACATAGGTCTAAGAAACTGACATTGACTGTTAGACTTATCTTTATTGCAACTGCTTTATAACATTACTAATAAAATAGCTCTACTATTTCACTGTTATAAAAACTTTCAGAAAATATCATTGCCACATGACTGCATTATACTGCACCTGACAACATGAAATCAATTACAACTCTGCCCATCCTCTTTGGCTGCCAAGAGGCTTTTATTGCAGAGGGGAAAGAAAACCTGCTCACTCGGATTCCAGAGATAAGTAAAAATAAAGTCTGATTAAATCACAAAATGTATTCATGAAAGCATCTTAAATGACATTATATGAACAGCATCTCCAAGTGGGAGTAAACATTTCCTTCAGGGAAAGCAGGCACAGCAGTAAATCACTGAACAATATGGGAGGTGGAGTTGAGGGTAACATAGGGAATGCGGCCATGGGCAGTTACAGCACTCCCATCTCCGTTACCCCAACACAACCAGTACATTGCTTTCCAGGCTTCTAATCGTGAAAAAGGCATAAGGTCACAGATATGCAGCTAGTCCTAATACTAATGAGGCAAATTTATTGCCAGTGTTTGTCTGTTCTGTGAAGAAGTGCCCAAAACATTTTTCATTTCTATTTCAAGGCTATTCCATGTTCTTGTTTGGAGCAGGTTCCAATATTTAGTCGACCAAGTGCTCTGAACTGTCTAAACCAACATGCTTGAATAAGGATGCCTAGTTACCACATAATGAATAATTAATAGGGAGGACTTGCTTGAAACTATCAGTGGGAATCTAATCTGCATATCTTAAGAGCCTCTTTAAATATTTAGTAAAAGCTGCCAGAGTGGAAGGTACGAGCAGCTCTTAAGTGAGTCAGGCGTAAGACCAACACTGCAGTACACAGGATGTGGGGAAGAGAAATTAGACAATATTCTTAGCAGCAGAACTAGAAATAAAGGGGTTTACCCAAGGGACGGACACTCAACCCTTTTCACAAGCTGTCTATGATCATGCTGAGGAGAAAATTAACTGGCTACTCCACCAATAAGTTGTTTTTAACAGTATCTCAAGACCCAAAAGAACACATGGCACTTCAAATTGCATGGCAAAACTTGGAGAAGCCACAAAATACAATCAAAAAACCCCAGTATAGTTTGTAGAAGTATTTCAACAAAGAGTCCTTTACAGGTCCTGCAAGCAGAAGCAACATTTCAGCTGATATTACATTGAAGCTAAGTCTGGACCTGAAAAACTGCCCCAAAATAACTTGAGGAAAAAGCAGCTGCTTGTGCCAGCTGTAAGTGCTGATGCCCTCATGGATAGCACTGTGGTCTGTCTTAGAGAGAACAAAAGAGAGATCAGGAGGACACAGGATCTGTAAGATTCTGAAATCTCCATGCTCCTGCCTCGATTCTTGTCCCCAAATCCTATTTTCCAGATAACCATTACCCACACCCAGATGAAATAACTGCCTTTACTCCACAGTTGAACCAGAAGGGGAAAGTCTGCTGTGAGTTACCCAGGAATGCCCCCACATTCCCAGACATGCAGCTTCCCTGGACACACCTGCACAGTCACCAGCAACTGTGCCTTAGGGCCCTCTAATGTCCAGGATAAAAAGTATGTTGGCAAAGTACCCATGGCTCTTGAAGTCTGATTCAGAATACTGGGTCATCAGTCTACCCCAACATAAGTCTTCAGGCCTGGTCATTTCCAGTTTTTCCTTAGACTAGCAGCACGTTCTTCCTGTAATCCCAAAAAGGGTGGTGGAAGCTGCTGCAGGAAAATTCCTCTATTATAAGCAATGAGGAGGAAGACTGCAAAAGCCTACAATCCTGAGCAGCTCTGTGGGGTGGTGAAGCACTGCCAGTGCTCCAAGCCCATATAGAATCTGACCCAGGGAATGCTCAGCAGACAGCTCACAGAGAGGATGGACAACACACTGAGGTATTGAAATGCTTTGTGCCCAGATTTATTCTAAATATTCATCTCAACCTTTTCAGTACTCACAGCACTAACTGTAACCCCTTGATTGCAGCTTTCAGCTTTGGTTTTCAAACATGTAAAACCAATCAATGAAAATGTTGGCCAAGGGCTCTCATTGAGCCCCAGCCACTGAGAAATACAAAATACATTCAGAAGTGAGATGAAAGAACGATAGAAACTCAGGCTATTACATCATTTGTTGTCTTGTGAATTCTTAATTTAATGTTGAGCTTGTCATAAATAAATCTGGTTGTTTGATGTTGGAGGAATGTAGTCTTACAGTGCTTGCATCAGCATCATTTCTTTGTGCAAATCACATTCCAAAGTTCTCCCAGAGAGACACACTCAAGGCTATATGCATTAATGCTGTATTAGGAATATTCTGGGTACTCAATTCCATTTAATTGTATTTTCTCTCAGAGAGGTGGTTACAATTGTTCTCCATCTCACTTCTTGTAATGGCTTCTGGCTTTAGATTTAATTTAAGTCTGTCCTTGGGCTTGTTTCTGAGAACTAGTCTCAAATACTTGTGCAGTACGAGCAAGACCCAACATGGCTCCATCCCCTTCCCACCCTCGGCAATTCCTTCCTGCCAGGGAATCTGTGAGAGACCTTGGAGAGGAAGAAGGTTTTGGACACACTCCAGAGGATACTTCAACATAAACCACAAAGATGAGCAGCCTGATTAGACTAAGGTAAATGGATATATTCTGCTCTATCATGATTTGGATTAGAGCTGGCATAAGAAATATGTCTTGAGTTTGTTTCTCTTTTTTTTAACCTTTTAGCTGAAATTCTCATTTAAATATTGCAGCCTCTGACATCCCATAGAAGTGGAACTTTTAAAAATGAAAAGTTATTAAGCAGGTGTCAGCACAGTTTGAAGGCTTCTCTGCATGCCCCTGAATCCTGTGGTGCCTGTGAGTGGCACAGACCAGGGCAACTGCCCCAGATCTGCAACAGACCTTTGCATACTCACCCTGAGCCAACTCAAATGTATAAATAAGACCATGTTTGGTTTGTCCCAACTACATTCAATCATTTAGGTTGGAAAAGACCTTTTGGATCAGGGAGTCCAACCACAAACTTAACAATGCTGGAGTTTCTGCTAACTGAACCAGGGGTCCAACAGGTTTCCATGTCCCACAGCTTCAGGTCAAGGCTATTTTCCCATTCTTAGACTGTGAAACAGACACCAGACACGGTCTTACAGACCTGTAGGAGATCCAAATTTGTGCCTTGCAACATAGCACCTTCTAAAGCAAAGTTTCTCCACTCCTCTCCCCTGCAGATCTCCTTTGTGTGATTCTGTAGACTCGCCTACCCTTTCCCACTTTCCTATAAAAAGAAAAATCAGTGTCCCCTACCTCACAGAAAAATATTTAGGATGGAGCCATGTAAAGATATGTAAATCCAGTGACTTTAGGATGACATTGAGTTCTAAATAAAAATATTTGTGTCACCATTAAATCTGGAAACTTCTGCTCCTTGTATTGCAGAGGTCAGTAGTTAGTGCTTTTTGGGAATAGGCTTTTTTCATTCTGCATTTTTAATACCCAAGAGAAGTTGCTAAAGCCTGAAAGGTGCAGTCTCAGGTCAGGTGAAGTTGTGGCAGTTTTGAAAAAGGGGAGGGTGTGAAGATGAAGATACCCAAGGGGAAAAAAAAATTCACCAAGGAAAGAAATGCACCAGACTTCCATACTTTTATTTTTTTTAAATCCTGTAATTTTCTAAAAGAAAAAAAAAAAAAGGTTTAAGTTCTCAGTTGAAGTCCTAGAAGTGGATTTTAAAAAACCCACAACTTCAAGGCACTTTTGTCTTTTAAAAGTTTCTCTCTTAGCACAAGTTGCAAGCTCCCCTAAAAGTGCCTGGACATGGTTCTGCTGTAAACTTCTGGGCTGCAGCTGGAGCAATTCTGTAAAGAGAATCAAAGTCACTGATTTATTTTGCTTATTACTTTTTCAGGGGATTTGTTCTAGCATAACCCATTACAGTTATTCTAGCAATGTCTGTAATGATATATCAAATGCTGTATTTTCTTATAATTCAAATGAGCTTATAAAGTTAACTCTTCTGGTCTATCGAGCAATCTAGCAAAGGGTGTAAGCAGTGGCTTAGCTTGAGGATAAAGACACCACAAACTTGAACCCTGGACAGGATATCCCAAGCTTACTTGAGGGTTTTGTCTCCAGCAAAGGCAGTGTGAGCTCCTGCAGCCAAGGGAGCTACCCCTGCCAGGGGAATGAACACAAGACCTTTGCACTGTTTCTGATGGTCTTGCCACAGGGACAAATTCCAGGCTAAGAACAAACTCCAGATCACTGCTACCCAGTTGGACTCCTCAGCAGAACCAAATCTTACAGAGGTGTGTCCATAGTATTGGCTTGAACATGGCTGCCAATTTGAAGGCTGCAACCCAAAAGGTCTCAAATTCCTGTTTAGAGAGGGAAGTACTTTGTATGATGGAGAAGGACAGGATTTGATTTCACAAGCTGCAGATCTCAGCTACTCTAAAACATGCTATTAGTAACTTTGTGGTTTTGTGTTCAGTATATTTTAATACAGGCACAAATCACTCTGCAAAAACACAGTGGCTTGTCACTTACTGGTATTGTGGTCTATGTAATAGACTCCGACCTGAGGGTCATAAGCTTCTTCCCATCCTAAGGGCAACTCATCACTGATGCAGTCAGCAAAGGTCAGTGGTTTAGTATACCTGAAATGCAAAATAACATTTAGCACAAATAAAAGAAAACTCTCATATGTCTGTTCCAAACAACTGGCCAGAAAACAAATGCCACAATGGCTTCAGTATCAAAAACAAAGAGAGTTGAAAACTACTTTAAAGCTTTTGTTTTAATCAAATAATATACCACCACCTCTTCCCTTTCTCCAACTGAAGTTAGAGCAAGATGAATTCATTCTGACAGAGCTCCAGAGCCTTGCCCAGCTCAGCCAGTACTTGCTCGACAAAGGAACATTAAGAACTTTGCCAGAAACAATCCCTGTCTCTCAAGTGAAAGAACAAGACTGTTTGCAGGCAAATCCAGTACCAAAAATATGTAGACAGGAAGGAGCAAGATGAGAAATGCAATTTGCATAGCATGAATAAGTAAGACAGAACAATCAATAGCAAGTGCTGAGGACTGTGGGACCACTTGTCATGCAACGTCTCTCATTTGCATTGCAATATGCTGTGTTTCATTAATGACAAACGAGATTAGTTTCTCAGTATCATGAAAACGTGTAACCCACTCCGTCCAAACAAGGAAGTATTTCCACAGCACTGCTCTGGTGAGTTTTTCTATTACAGATCACATCCAGCAACACTCTGAAGGCTTGTATGGCTAAACACAAAGCTTAGAGTACCCACTCCTTGAGTGACCCCACAGATTTTAATCACCGAAACCACGTCCCTTTCCTCCCTTTGATTAGGAGTTAATGAGGTTCAGCTTGCACCAACAAAACTACAAACCAAACAGCACTGCAGGGAGGCACAAGCCAGGAGGAATTAATCTTGCAGGTGCCTTACATCCCCAGCTGCCAAAAGCACAATATGCCAGAGGCCCATCGATCCATCACACAACCCCAGTGCTCTGCATGGTGTCTGTGGAAGGAGGGCCGTGACTTCATGTTGGGGGCTGAGTCTGACTTCCCAGAGAAGCCCTTGTGGCAGAAAGCACAGGACACACTGTACAACACCACAGGCCCTCTAGGCAGGCACACACTGAGAGCAAAGGGGTGAACAAGCACACACAGAGCTGCACCCAACTCTGCCACACGCAAGCAGCACGTCACAGGGAGGCAAAGGGGGACACAGAGCAGGTCTGCAACCCACTGCAAGAGACTGAACAGGTTTCCAGCAAGTCTTCCCCATCCAAAGGTAATTGAGGAGGGCTGGCAGACAAAGAGTTTTACTAAGTTCTGAGCAGACGTCATCTGGAGGTACTGAGCAACCAGCTGGTACTCCCATACTAACACCTTACAGTCACTCATTGTTAAGAGGAATTTTAGGAAAAAAGTCTCCAACCAGAAGGGGTTCAGCATAAAATCAACATTTAACAGCTAATGTAATTCCCCCCTAAATATGACCCATAAGTTTGGTATGCAGTAAGAATGGGGTGGGAACATTTTTGTAAAAGCCATGTAAGCCACTAACACCTCTAATTTACCTGCTGTTGCATTTGCCTTTCAACACACTGCCTTTGCCATACAAAGCAGTGTTTCAACCACTATTTTCTCAGAAAATTTCAATTTAATTTAAAGCTCTGCAGTGCAAAAGAACTCGGAGCTTCACAAAATACAATTGTGAAACTTTTTCAATGAAGTTTCACTGAAGGGGTTTATTTTTACAGTTCTTAATCTAGACTGTGTACCAAAAGCGTGTTTGTATAGAAAATAGATTATCTGAAAATAAAATAGAATCTTAATGCTTGTGATTGCTATCCCTTATCCCATGCTCTTCCCTGTGGATCAAGCTGTTTCCCCAGCCTGAGTACCCAATATGTGCTGCTCTGAGTTGATCAAATCAGAGATGCACAAGGGTAAAAATGCAGAGCAAGGTCAGATAGAAGCCACTCTTTGGAGATAACAGAGATGAAAGCACCGTAGCAAATGTGTCAGCAAATGTTAAGTTAAACACCAGGGTTAACACTTTCACCCTCTCTGAAAATGGCATCTGCTTTTATTTTATGATAGCAGTTCATGTGGAAGCAGGACAGGTAGGGAAGGGGGAGGGCACAGTGCTAAATGCTGAACTAGGTGGACCTGCTCCCATCCCCAAGAGGGGCACAGTCATGCTGGGATCATAGAACCATGAAATACACTGAAGGGACTCACAGGGATCATCCTGTCCAGCTCCTGGCCCTGCACACACACCCCAACAATCCCACCCTGTGCATCCCCAAGAGCGTTGTCCAAGAGCTCCTGGAGCTCTGGCAGCCTTGGGGCCATGACCATTCCCTGGGGAGCCTGGGCAGTGTCCCACTACCCTCTGGCTGAGAAAACTTTTCCCCTATATCCAACCTAAACCTCCCCAGCTCAGCCTCATGCTGCTTCCGTGAGTCCTGCCACTGGTCATGGGAGTGAAGACATCGGTACCTGCCCCTCTGCTTCCCTCACGAGGAAGTTGCAGACCACAATGAGGTCTCTCCTCAGTCTCCTCCTCTCCAGGCTGAGCAAACCAAGTGCCCTCAGCTACTCCTCACACAGCTTCCCCTCCCAGACCCTCCACCATTCTTGTGGCCCTCCTTTGGACACTCTCTAATGGTTTAATGTCTTTGTTAATATTGTGGTGCCCACAGCTGCCCTCAGGAATCAAGGTGGGGCTGCTAGGCCACAGGAAAGCCAAGGGGTATTTTCCAGTGCATCATTTGGCTAGTAACACCCTAAATATTGCTGTGAATTGGTGGCGTGATTGCTGTTCTGCCACTTCTGTAGAGAGCTTTGTAAGAAGAGGTGCAATTCCATCCTGGGTCTGCAGTCCCCAGCACTGCACACCAGCTTCCCTTCAGCCCCACAGAGCGATTAACCAGCAGCCATGCACCTCCCACGTCCCAGCTACAGTGCTCAACATTTTTGGTGAGTGATCCGAGCAAGAATCCCTCAACATGGAGCAGTAATTAAACCCACACTTAAAGCACATTACATGAGGGTGTGTGGCAGACATAAAACATACCTCAGTAAATTAGATTGAATTACACACTGAGTGGAGTTTCTTGCAGAATTCTGCTCAAGAATCACACCTAACATTAATATTAAATGCTTTCTTGGTAAAAAACAAAAACCAGTGTGGAGCTGCACTACCAGCCCTAGGTCTTGGGAATACTTTCATCAGGGAATGGCACTGTAGTGCCAACTTCAGTGCTCCAAAGTGCAACACCAAACTTATAAAGCTTCTGTTCAGCTTTTGTCCAACTCTATTTTGTTAGAAGCAGCTGAATTCCTTATAAAAGTGCTCAGAAACTGTCAGATTCAATAGGAAGCCAGGACCAAGCAACTGAAGGATGCTTATTCCTATTTTCCATATGAAATGCAATGCATGAACTACATCCAGCCAGTTCTTTCAGTTAGAGTTTTGGGAAAAGGAAAAAAAGCAAGGCAGGATCAGCCTGCTATAGCAATGACACAAGCCAACTGGAGACTTGCCAGTTACTAGGGCTCAGAAACAGACAATTATTTCACTTTTGAGTCTCATATTTTCAGCATATCTCACAAGGAGCACCCATCACCAAGCACAGACTAGTGCCCTCCTCCATGGCTGCCCACAAGCTTCCAACTATCCCATTTGTACAGAGGAGTAATCTGTCATTCAACTGGCAAACAGAAGAATAATTAGTTTTCTGACTAAGAGTGTAATTCCATTTGTTATAGACAAAATAGTTATTTCCCCAAGTAACTGCAGCTTCATAACCATATTACTTGCCTTTTTAAGCTCCTTTCCCTAGTTGTTTCGGGGAAAACTGGCACAAATCAAAGTAGCAATGGTACAATTAGATGAAAGACATGTAATATGTTGTGAAGCAAGCCTTTGAATACAGCATAGAAAGAAAAAAGAGATTATTTCCTTGTTTTAAGATATGATTTTAGGGGTTGTTACGAAGACTAAAATAAACCAATTTTCCAGAAGGGGTCCAAAAATGCAGTGTCTCCCTGAGCATACTCACAATGACGGATTAAAGAGCAAAAGGAGAAGCTTCTTTCTCACAGCAGGACATGATTTAGTTAGTGCATTACTGCTGCATAAAACAGGACTGTACCTCTGCATGTGGGAAGTTAAAGCTAGGACACATCTGCAGGACTGTTCCTTTGAAACGTCTCCTTTACAATTCACAAAGCTTCCTAGCTGCCTTGAAAAAATCTCATCAACTCAGTCAAACCACATTACCACATAACAGGTCCTCCCTGTAGCTGGACTCAAAGCAGCAATGCACAAAAATGGACCCCTTTCACCACTGTGTTCATAACTAAGGAAGGAAGCCTGCAAAATGGTTTGTGCATTCCTTGCCCTCCTTCCTCAGGGAAACCTTGAGATTCACTCACCCAGTTTTCACAGGAAAGCAATGCACCCAAAAATTCAGAAAATCCTGACTATGACTTCTGATCTCCAGTCACAAAGAGGGAATCAAGGGGGCAAACTTAAGGTCTGTACACACAGCACTTTTTATGAAACCCAAACTGGCCTAGTTAAAAGAGATGACACTTTGGGACAAGAGTTTGTTTGCATCTTCCAGCCATGTTCGCTTTGCTTTGACACCTATCAGACATCAGTTAGACCTGAACTACTCCTTAAGTGCTTCATCTGCTTCTAAGACAGAGGCTGAGCTTAGTGCAGGACCTCTACAAGAGAAACTAGCCTGAACTAGAGAAGATACTTTTAAATCACAGCCTAACTCTGGCCTTCTAGCTCACCCAAAAGTCACCCCTATGTTCACCTCATAGGAACTCACCCATATACCACATTCATCACACCTGTGACTGCCATTCCCCCATAGGTATGTTTTAATTGGGGTCATTATTAGGAATATTTAGTATTTTGAAAAAGACGTATCAACCTACATTTATCCACTTCCATCATATTTTCTTAGCTTCCAGTATGCAATTTTTAAATTTCATTTCATTCAAGAAATTCAAATTTACTTGAACAAGTGCAGCTGCTCACAAGGACACCTGGAAAACAGGTATCCACAGCAACCACCACACACAGCAGGTGAAGGTCACTGTTTCAGAAACTAATCCTGGTAACAGAGGTAAAAGAGAACAGCATCACCCAACTTCCTAATCTGAGGAGCATCTGACAGTCGTCAGGCAGAGGCAGGACAAGGGTAAAGCCACTGCTCACCCACCAGCTGTGGTGAACATTCCAAGACACTTCCATCTTTGCAAAATGTTTGCCCACAGTAGCTCAACTATTTGTACAGCAAATGATGTCCAAATCCCACTCCCACAGCAGGAAATAGAAAGTCATATTATATTAAAATGAGAAGGGTTTCTGTATTTCTTATTTTTGATCACCTCCAGTTTCTATCACAGATAAAACTGAAAGCCAACGTTATCATGTGCAAACAGTATTAAATGGAAGCTTGCTCATCTTAGATTCAGAAAGCCTTTCTATATTCTTTAACTCCACTGTTGTCAATCAAAAACCTCATTACCCAGGAAACCGAAGGCAAATAATCCTTGTATAACCGGTTTTTGATTGACAGAAGGTTTGTTAAACATGGCTGTACAGAGGTTCCTGGCGGGAGCTGGAGATGGGCGACCTGTGCCACTTACAAATCTGGAGTTAATACCACAATGGTAACAGAAATCAATTCTGAACTTCCTAAACCAAGAAATGTTATTTTTGTAATTACTGCATTTCAGTATCAACCTACCAGGTACCCTATGGGGGCCTACAGCAGTAAACCAGGCCCACGAGCAGCTCCTGGTGAGGCTCACAGCCATGAGGACATAAGTGCACATAGGTAGATGTGCACTCAGCAAACACTGTGCTTGGGTCACGGAGATGAAAAGGTTTATAAACCAACAGTGCAGTGCCAAGCTTCTACACCATGCATAAAACCACCTAATCCCTGTGTTTGCAGGGCTCCTCAGACCCTGGAACAAAGTAAAGCCATTTAAATAGGGGAGCCTTGTTTTAATCAGTTCAGCACAGATCACATGGCCTCCTATGAAATCCTTCATGACCCTCTATGGGCGAGAGCACAGACCAGGGGATTTCCCAGTTTGCTGTACCTACAGCAGCAGCTCACCGCACAAGGAGCAAAGGCAGCACCTGGATCGCTCAGGACCATCATGTCAGCTCCTCTTACAGCTACAGCATGAGCCACCAAACCCTGACAAACACCCTATCAGCCCTGCTGAGCTCTCCCCTTCCCTCCTGCACTCACAGGTACACATTTAGTGTGTGGGGCACACAGGCCTCATGGGCAAGAAGTCAAGCCAGATGACATAATTATGAGTTGTGGCAGATGCTTCCACTCATACCATTTCTCTTACAAAACCAAATAGTTTTTCAACCCAGCATTTTGCAGGAGAACCTTGGAGTCAGATTTTATTTTCAATGGCTTCTATGTTTCAATTTTATTTTTTCTTTACACAGCATTTCTTCATTTCTTGTTTGAATAAAACTCAGTGCTCATTATGTATCAGGATGTGCTGCACAGACCAGGATAGGAAATGAGCTAAAGGTACCTCAGGTCCAGCTGTGACACTGGGGTAGCTGTACATAAGGAGTTTTGAGGAACTCCAACTTCCAGCAGAGCTGCTACTGGAACTCAGAAGACTGCTGCAAGAATCCCTGCCAGGAGGCTCCACATGATGACATACAAGCTTCTTTGTTTTTAATGAGGTCATCCCATTCTCAAGACAGACGATGATTATTTTTAAACTTTAGCACAGAAAAACCTATCACTTTGCTGTAGTCCTAGAAAATTTGTCTGCAATCTCCTCCTCACAAAGCTTTTAAAAATAGACTCCTACACATTTATTACTCAACTTGGTGATCCAGCCCTCAAACACACCGGGGCTATTCATCACTATAGTAACTATTTTCCCTGGGAGCATCTTCTCTCGCTGCAGGGAGGATTGCCTTTGGAGGCTGGGGGTGTGGCCATGAAGAGGCCCTGTTTTATGATCTTGCTGGCAAAGCTTTTCTCCCCCCATCTCCACACACCTGTGCATGACGAAATGCTCCCTTGGATTCCCACCCCAATGGCAGTTTAGGCAAGAGGCAATGGGAACAGCTCACCCCTAACAGCCAGGATCCTCAGCAGTGCCACAGCAAGCAGCTCCAGGCCAAGTGACACCTCAGTTGCACCAAAACCTCACCAACTGCAGGGGAGTTGGAGGGGGAGACCTCTACACCCAGAGGAGCAGAAAAGCCCAATTCAGGACCACCATTAGCAGAGGGGAACCATGAACAGGAACGTGCTTGCCAGGTAACAAGGAGAAGCTTCTAAGAAGTGATCACAAATTTCAAAAGTATACTCCAAGGAGTCTAATGAGCAATCAAATATGACATTTCAAAGTTTTGGAAGGCAGACATTATGCCAAGACCCACACAAAGGCCCAGTCACCTTGAACTTATAGTTGCCTCAAACACAAGTCATTTCAGTGACTGCCAGTGTGTGGTCCTGGTCTTGCTGTGAATAAAGGGTAACAGGGAACGGAATTACACTCTTACGGTAAAATGGGGTCAAGTCTGAGAAAAACAGCATATTTGAGGCAGTTAAGTATAAACCAAACAAATTTGCTTAAACTTCAACATAAATATTACCAAGAGAAATGGCTTAAAATAAACAACACATCTACTCAAACTGCAGAGCTGTTTGCTTTTCAGAAGTGGTTGCCTTCGTTGCCGTGGTTATTGAGCATCTTCTCAGCCTCCCAAAGAGCTCTTTCATCTTGTATTTCCTCCTGACCCCTGATGCTTCATGCATTCGGCCACCTCTAGGATAAGCAAGTACAACATCTATCTTCAGAGCTCATTTTCCAAGCTATCATAATTTTAAACATTTTTATTGACACTCAAGAACTCAATGATGTTCTTTGGCCAGGCCATGAGGGTAACCTCTGTACCTCATTAAGGTGATCTTGAGCTGTGTGTAATTTGCCAATTAGACCCTCTACTGCTTTCACATGAGCAGGTAACACCCAAATTCTTCTTTTATATTGAAATTAGTCACATACTGCCCAAGTAGATTCTCCACAAAAGAAATCAGGAGACACCAAAGACACCTGAAAGTCAGGCACCAGTCTGTATTTCAGGTATTCTGAACACAAATGCATTTATACCTTTAATAGCAATACATTTCTATTAGTCAAATAGATTCACAGAAGCATTAAGCTATATAATACACACAGTTTATGACCCCATCAGGCACAAAAAGTATGCCTAAAACACCAGTACAGTCAGCTGCTTGTTTGTTCTATCCACATCTGAAAAGGCTTGCACATTTACAAGCTCTATTTTGCACACACTGACAGTCTGTTTGCCTGTGTATTTCTTTTCAGTACAGATCATTTACCTCTGGAAGCAAAGAACAACTAAGTTATTTGCAAGGAGAAGGCTATCAAAAACCACTCGAAGATTTTAGATCATTCCCAGTGATTAACAAACCGGTTCTGCAAGCAGGAGGTCAGTCATACCTTCTTAATCACTCAAATGCAAAAATTCCTGGGATAGTTCAAGGTTAAAAAGTCAGGAAATGGGAGATGAGGCTTCTCACAACATTAACTTGCCTGCCAGCCTCTATATCCTGCATGCTTTCCTGAAGCAATTAAGCATAAAATATATAAAAGAGTGAGGTACAACTTGATGAGAACAGTACAACACTACTGAATAAAAAACATGCAAGAGTTGGAATTTAACCATGCAAATAATTCAAACATCTTTAATTTTAAGTAGCTGAAATTGGTTTTTAAGTTTGCTTTCAGATCTTCTAGGATGAGAAGCAGCCTTGTCACCTGCACAGCCTGAGCAGACTAACTAAAAATAAGTCAGCTTGCTCTTCACTTGGAAGCTCAACTGTTCTTGAATAAGGGGACTGGTCACTTCAGAGTATGGGGTAAATTGCCTACCAAGCATCCAGAGCAGTCAGACTAGTTCCTTGACATATTTGGGAGATTATGAACGGGAAGGCTCATCTCTGCTCTCACAGCCTGCATTCCTGCTTCCCTGAAAGGCTGCCTAGTGTGGGTGGCAGCAGTTTATATTGGCAAGATGCCTCGAGATAAGGAGGTGTATAGGACAAACTCCCCCCACAGTACAGCTCCTAGAGCAGGGAACCAATAGCTACTGTCAGAAAAAGATAAATATTTGAGATCTCAGCAAGGAGGTAAGTATGGAATGATTGCCCTACCTCAGCATGCAGGAACACGTGCAGTGCAGTGAGCACTGGGCTGACCATAGGGACAGGGATGATGGGGAACAGATTGGGGATTCACTCCACAACTGGGCTTCATCAGACACTGAATTTACACTTCATGTACAGTGATTACAAACTGAATTCTTTCAGAAGAAAAGCATGCTGCTGTACTTCCCACCAGTGTGTTCTATCCGTGAACAGCAAATGCCTCCTGCAACACTGTCAGCTCCTTTGCCCTTTATTCACATGACATTTGAAGTGACAATAGACAACCCTAGGATGGCATCACTAGACTCATCTAATCTCCCCAGTGCAGAAAACAAGCACTGCTGGTATGGAAGCCTATTTGGAAAAGACAAGTGAAGCACAGGAGTTTGTTTTACATGCACATGGTTTGCATGCTGCTCCCTGGTTCACCTCCTGCTAGCACTGGGCTAATTGCACATCCATACAGCAGCTTTGGCAGGGCTGCCTGCTTGCTCTTTCTGCATTATAAACGTTCTGAGTTATACAGCTATTTGATGGTCCCAACCCCAAACAGGCTCTCTGGTCTGCACCCTTGCAGAACACAGTCTAGGCAAGCAGCAGGGCATCACCAGAGCATCTTCTGCTCCTTGCCCTAAGTCAGATCAGCTGTAGCCACTCAGCTCTTATGCAATGCCTAGTTCAGAAAACATCACTGGATGGCTCTGATCTGACATCAGCCTACCACTTCAGAAATCATGGCCAGATAGAGCAGAATCCTGCTGCACAGAGGAAACTACCAAGTCACATGAACCATCCCCAAGGGGTCTCAGGGCACTCACAGGGCCCCTGCAATGCCACTGGAAACTCAGCAGTACCAGGTATGAACAGGAGTATTTCTGGCTGCCTGCAAGAATCAGAGGAGATGCCTGGTCAAGATGGTATCAGAGCAGTGGAGAACACAAAAGAACAAAAATCCTTCTGCTTGAAAAGCAACTGTGAATTCAAGATACAGAATACTTACCTAAGCACAGCCCTGCAGACTGCAATCCATGCCATTCCTGCAAGAGGGGCAAACCAAAATTATTTCAACAGACTCAGCCTTGTGAGCTAGCACCGAGGAGAGCCTTTGGAAAAGAAAGTATGGCAACTCACTTCTGATCCAAAGAGAAAGCCCAGGTTGCACAGCCCTCAGCTCATGAATGCAGCACTGCTGAAGCACAGAAGCACCTGGAATTCACAATATGAGCTTTACGACCTGCTACTGCTGCTGTAAGTGTTGAGGCAATGTGTTCTCAGACCCTGAAAAGCCATACTGTATAAAAATGAACAGAAATGTCAGAACAAGAACAGATGTCCAGAACAACCTTGTGAGAACAAAGCTTTAGGAGATGTAGGGTTAGAAGGTAAGAGTATAAAATTAATAGGTTTAGTATCTTTTTCATCCAAAGTAACAAAGCCTTGATTTACCATGTAGTTAAGCCACAAAAAAAAAAAAATCATGCCAAACTGTACTCATAGGAGAACTGTGCAAAGCACTAAACATAGCTCAGTACTTCACACATTGCAAGGAAGTCGATACAAATCAACAACTATTGAAGGCTGCTCATGCATCTGAGGACAGCAAAAGTGAGATTTGCATCACCAAATGAGTTTGATTGATTTACTCTTACAAACATTGTTCATTTTTAATGAGCACTATGAACATACTTTGCCAACAGATCAAACTTGTGTTAACATGGAAGTTATAATGCCACTTGCTCTCTTGCATTCCCTTTTCCCACCTATCTTGGGTAGTTTAAAGCCCACTTAACAGTCCTTCTGCCAGCTCAGAAATGGCACAAGCTAGCTGAGGACTTGGTTTTTTAGTTATTCCTCAGCTCAAAACAGACAGCCTTTCTTTCCAGTAAGCAAAGACTCAGCATACATATCACTTCATCACTGCTGCTCACACTTCATGCTCCAGATATGTGTCAGAGACACACCTTACATAGTCTCATTAGTAATATTTAGCTACTATTTTACTTTAGTTTATGACCAAGAGCACAGGATGCTCCTTCCTTCCAAAGGAACAATCCTCCTCTTTCCAGTGTAACCCTGCTGAAGGTGGCTAAACCCACAGATTGTTTGTGTCTTTTTCCTATCTCTGTACTCCCCTCCTTCCATACATATGTAGTAGCTACGTGCCTCAGTCAAGCTCCTGGCTTGTCTGACAGCAGAGACACCAGCTTCACTACCACCATCCTAACTGCTCCCCATTGAAAAGTGAAGGAGATGAATCCCAACAAACAGGTTGCATTTCATCCCAGCTTTACAAGCCAGATAACCCCAAAGAAAAAGGCCAGAGATACCAGATTTGTCTTAATCAAGTATGGTGGCAAACAAAAGCTGAAGCCACGGCACGAAGCTCAGAGCAATGAAGAAGCTGGCCAGCAAGGCCACCAGCTTTGACAAAAAAGGTGTGTTCACACCATCCTGTGCTTTGTTCAGAAGCAGGCTCTGGACACGCAGCACAATCTCTGTAACCCTACTAGATACAGCACATGCCAGCCTGTACCAACCCTGATAACTCTGCCACTCAACAGGAACACATACTATTTCCACAGGAACATCACAGGTGGTGGCAAGACTACTCATTGCACTCCTCAGCAAGCTGATTCAGCTCATTCGACAGGGAAATGAGTCTTCATGTACTAAGCAATGGGACTGCCCCCGTCAGCAGGGGCAAGTTCCACCTCCCTTGGGCTGAGGCCACACCATTCCACAGGACCTAGAAACAAATGTCCCAAGGTCATTAATACACATCCAAATTCCTAGTACACACCTAGATCCTCTAAAACTGAAAAAAAAAAAACCCAAACCCTGAATTTCTTAAGTGAGACAATGTTTTATGCAAATGCCCTAAGCTAAGCATTTAGAAAGGAATTATTGAAGACACCAGTAAGTGCCTGAATTTCTTCAACAAAAACACACATTACACAAGGGTATGTTCCTATAGCCATGGAGAAAGACAGGTTTTATTCTATCCTTGTCAAGAGGAAAAAAAATCCACCACAAACCAATGAATTTAAAGTATCTGCTTCCAAAGCTGCAGCGCAGCCTCAGCAACTGAAGTGCCACAGTTACAATCAAGCTGCAACAATACTTAGATTTCTTCAGGAACGCAGCATTTTTCATTTTACAGCACATATTCATAGTAGTAAGTGTTGATTACTTTTTTTCACTGCAAGGATTGCTTTATCTGCACAGTGTCACTTTCCTGGGACATGCTTCAGGATTAGAAGCACCCAAAAAGCATCTTAGAAAAGGATCAGTTTCTAGGAGATGCAGTTATTTAACCTGAATTAGCATGTGACTGTACAAGTACACGTGCTAGCACAGGGGAGAGAGGGAGAATTGTGTTGGATCCACAGCACAAAGACATCTGCAACTGAGCCAGTCTAATGGTTTGTTACTTCTGTAAAAAGCATCTCTCCCACCTTACAACCTACACAGCTTTTCCGTGCTCCTCTTCCCAGACCAGCAGCTCTGCACCCTCCAAGCCCTCCCACAAGCTGCTTCAGTTCAGCAGAGCAAAGCTTCAGTTCAGTAGAGCAGAGCAGCACCCCGACCGTCCTGACCAGTGCATTCCCAGTTGGGTTAGGGGGACTCAGCAGTGGACAGCGTGCCAGGACAGAGGAGCATCCAGAACAGAAGCAGCACCGGGGAAAACCACAACCCCCCTTGCTGGTTGTGATGAGCTGTCTGGCTGCTCAACAGATTTCTGGGCTCCAAACCCATAGATAAGGTTCACCTGCCACAGAATCATAATTAAACCTGCTCCTCTCAAGCGGCCCACCTCCTCCGGCTGCCAGCACTTGCCTTGCTACCACCTTCGGGCTCATTATTACTTATAAATGCACATAAACAGTCAACTCCAGAAGCCGATCCCTTCGATTCACACAGCCTGGGCCCCCCTGGCAGCCCTTGTGGGGACAGCCGGGCTGTGGGGAAGCATCTCCCGGCGCCGTGGCCGGGGCTGTGGCCGTGCAGCCGCAGCGCTCGCTGTCAGCCCGGCCGGCCGGGCGCTGTGCGCGGAGGAATGTGCTCCCTCACTGCACCTTTTCATCTCGATAAGGATTTTCAAGGTCATGTTCGCTCCCCTGCCCGCTCCTCCCCGGCTCCAATGAAATCCCAAGCACGCAGCCCTGGGCCCCGGTGCTGCTCCCACCCTCGGCGTCTCCCGGACACCGGCACAACCTGTCGCATTCCTGGCGGCAGCACAGCCCACCCTTCCCTCCGCCGGCACCCGCTCTGCTCCCGGGGCAGCAACACCTCTGTCCCTGTACTGCAGGGCTGGGAGAGCTCTGCAGTGAGCCTTGTGACCGCCACGATTAACACTTCTGAATTAAGTATTCCAAATAAAACCAGGTTCCAGTCTGGGCCAATGCCTAATCAAACTCACGGGCCAGGAGAGGGGCTCTAGAGGCAGCTCAGGCTGTGCACACTGAAGCACTTGGCTGCACGATCTGCTGAGCCTGTCTTCAAGGGCACTGCGTGGGGACTGCCTTTGGGACAGCCCCTGTCCCCACAGCCCAGAGCAGCCAGCCAAACCAGCCCAGCATCAGCAGCCAAGGGGGAAGAGCCGCTGCCAGCCCAGGGCTCAGGGAAAGGCAGAGGTGGTGGCACTGGGCCTGGGAAGCCCTTCTCCTCCGGGCACAAAGGATGCAGCCCCCTCTCGTATCCCCAGCACTCATCACTGCATGGATACAAGAAGCTTAAGGACCCGCATACACTCCCTACGCCACACAGGATTTTTAGGGAGCTACTGGAGAATCACACACGCTGCCAGCTTACAAAGCCAGCTAATTATACAATCTGTTAAGCATGTATGCGCACACAACAGTGCTTTGAGTCATTAGAGGACGGGATTTATACTTCACTGCACGCATCTTGCTCTTTGTGAGTGCGTGCCTGGATACAGCCAAAATGAACACAAGTATCTGGAATGTCTGCAGCTCGCAGGCCAGCGCATCTGAATACAAAGCTGAGCCCTGCAAGGCTCAGACTGGCTGCCGTGACCCTCAGTTGCACATATCACTTCCCCAAAGATGGGTAAAATCTTTACTGCCTTTTTTATCACTCTGAGCATCTGGAAACAGACTGCAGCATAATGTTTAAGCCATATTCTGAAGCTGTAATACGGATGCTAGAGAGGACACAGCAGCAGTGCAGGTGATGGGTTGTGAGGACAAAGAGCTCGACATCAGAGCCCCACAATGGGGTTGTCCCGGGTTTAATCCCGGCAGAAGGGTCAGAAGGGACCGTGGTTCCTATGGCAGCAGCCACTCCTCGAGGGCTGAGCCCACGCCAGATGGAGATCCCTGTCCTAGGTGTTTGCCAGACAGAGAATGCTGCAGCACACCAGAGATGCCTGCTCCCTTCAGTCATCACCAGTTCATTTCCTGATGCCCAGTTTTGCTCTGCAAGGCAGCAGCTCTCCTCGGAGCACCCCAGGTGAAGCGCCCAGCGGCCCCAGGTCTCGGTTCAGATGAGGGCTCCCTTCCACACTGCACGTGGCCAAATCATCCAGGTGCTTCTTATGCAAAAACTGAGAGCATTAGCTATGTTTTTCATGGATTATATGATGTTTCTGGCAATTCTTGAATTTCTTCTGCTGAGGATTTCACTTCAGCTTCCCAAATCGCTAAATATCCAACATAACATGCCAAGGAGCTCTAACCACCCCAACTGGCTTCATCCACTTATCATGGCTACATCCTATGGACAGCCCTATCCCAAGCAATCACATACCTAGAGCTTATGCTAACTTTCAAAAGGATGTATTTGGCACTGGATTTTCCATTTTTACCTTCTATGTATTGCCATACTGCCTATTATTTAATGTGAACTCCAAAATAGGATTTTAAGCATTTGGTGCGTAAGGCACAGAATATTATTTTGGGGCTTTGTAACAAGTGAAGCCAAACCACCTCCGTTTTCACATGTCTTTTCTTCCCTGCAAGTTGAGGGAAGCAGCAGAAGGCACAAATCTGTAAGAGCCTCAGCTTTGTCTTGGAAAATAAAAGTTGGTCAAAATAAGATCTTAAAATCTAGGAGAGGCCACACAAACCTAGCACAGTAGGAAAATCACATTTCTTTGTGTTGTGCCATATCAAACCCCAGCTCCTGTTCATCTGTAACAAGGTATTTTCCTTCTCTCAGTTTTCAATGCATGGGATGTAGTCAGGAAAAGAAGATGGTGAGCTACACCTATTCTCTCCCCACAAAATAAAGCCCTCTTTGTAAAGCAGCCTAGAAAACAAGTTGCAGGATCTGCAGGTGCCTTAAGGCACAAGACATTTTACTCCTGAGATTTTCTTGAGGGCCTAGAATGCCCCAGGCCGCCAGCACCTTCCCCTAAAATTTAGAAAGCAAGGTTCTGCAAAACAAGCTACTTCAAAGCTAGTCTTCTCTATGCATAATCCAATTTTTTTATAGCTCACATTGTTAGACATTCCTGTCCAGCTTACCTCAGTTGTGCTTTCCCTTCTTCCATTGAAGTGAAAAAAGGAAGAAGCTGGGGCGCTTTTTTTCAGACAGTGTAAAGTAGTATTTCTTGCCAAGATCCCTCAGTAACACTTTTTCTCCATCACTACCAGGTTTTGTAGCCTTTATATATGCCAAGGGATAAGAAGCAGCTGAATGAGTCAGTCTCCCTCAGTCAAAACCAGTATTTGTTGCAAGACACTTGAGGTAAAACTAAAGCAGCTGGGGAGGTGGAAAGTGTTATCTGAACACCCACTCCTCTGTGGGTACAGAAAACGAGGAATTCAGGAGTACAGCCTGCACACACCATGTGTGCTGCTCTTCAGGCAAACCACACCAGGCACTGTGCAAGTCATCAGTTGCTTGATCTGGCCTCAGCTGAAGCTTGTTTATAACTCACTGAAGCTGCTCCAATACAACCATCACTGTTGCTCAAGGCAATTACCTAAAATATCTCAGCTATTCATTTTCATCCTTACGTCAAAGCTGTGGTTAATGGATCTGACACTGTGCCTTACAGTACCGTACACCTGCTATTAAGCAAGCCATCATGAGAGCTTACAGGTTTGAAATTTGCTGCTTAACTCAGTACTGCTTCACCATCAGCACCTGAATGAAATGCAACCCCCATGCCAGCAATTTTTTTTTCATGTTACCCTTTTTATTATTTCTGCCCAAACGCTGATCTGCACCACCAACGCAGAATTCACGTGTATATTAACTTGCTCCCACCAACTCAGCTAAATAAATCATTATCCACAGTTCAGCTCACCTGCAAAGACCAAGCTGAAATTCTCTGACGAAGTACTGCCCTTACCTTGTCTAGTAACTTTAATCTAATCTAGAGACTGATCCAGAGAGCCAACTTGCTATCAAGTTCCAAAATCAGTGATGAATCTGCAGAACTATTAAAAACACAGACCTTAAGGGCAGAGGTATTTGAACACTCTTCCTTCTCACTAATAATGTCCTTTATTCAATGTCCTTCTAATAACTGCCAAATCAATGCCATAAACAGATGCTTCTACTGTTCCAAAGCAGTGAAGACAAAGGGCGGTGGTACTGCAGAAACAGCAGTGCTCAGGATGAACGAAATGTGACATTGAAATTCTAGCAGCACTTCAGAGAAAATATTGAGTGTTTTGCTAGGCTCCCAAGCAACCACATGCTGAGCAAGGCCAACAAGCAGGTAAAATGGTGCCTCCATGCAATGCAGAAGATACAGGGAGGACATCCAGAAAGCAGCACATACCTTTCCAGGTGTCACCTTCATCGTGTCGCAGCAGATGGAATTACAGCCCACAGCGCAGCACTGAGAAAGCATCAATCTGATATTTAAGCTGTCTGCTTTGAAAGACAAACTACAAGTGACACAGCTGCCTGGCTGAACCCACACTCACCAGCCGTGCTGCCAGGCAAGCACAGCACAACTGCACTGACAGCAGCTCAGGAGTGAGCCATGACTTTCCAGGGGAACCATGCTTGGTAGGAAGGTCACTCCCACCCCAACATGTTGCTGCTGCCAGAGAGTCCTTGGGCTGTTCCAGCTTACTGCAGCAGCAGAAACTGTGTCCAGAAAGAGAGGGAGCAGTTTTCTGCGTGCCAGCAAACTCAAGTGAGGAGTCAGATGGGCACCTGGGCTAAAGGAATGGCCACCTCCCACAGCAGGATGGCTCAGTCACTCCTCACTGCTCCAGCCCTGCCAGTGGGGCTTGCGCTCAATCCCACAGCCAGAACCAACCTCTAGGGCAAAGATTTTTACTTCTTTCACCAGCAAAATTACAAGTGGTTACAGTACTGTAAGCAATGGTTCACTGCACCCTTCTGAGATCGATCCAGAGGCAACCACTTATCGTTACTAAAACGGGGGGGGAATCAAATTCACCTCCCACCCAGCCTCTACCTGAACAGCACTCATTTAAAACATGGGATTTGTTAATAATTTTATCTCTTCTAGCTTTCCTCATCAACATAAAACCAGCTCATACATCTGGTCACAGTAATCAGAAACACACACCTCACACCAGCCATTCCCCTGTGTGCATCTGAACTGCTTGATGGGTGAAGTGTTCACCCTATGAAGCCAAGAAATCACCAACTCTGGAGTTAGCTTAAGGAGAACCGGGTTTGTTTAGCTCAGTTTTGTGCTTTCTACAGAACTACAGCCATTCATATTCTTCAAGTATTCAGTGCTACATCTTCACACCCTTATGTGACCAGCCACCAGCTTAGACACACTGCTGCTCTGACATGGCAGAGGATACAAATTCTCCCTGCTCATTGTAAAAGCAACAGCTTTTCACAGTTACCTGGAAACACTATTTCAAATCAGCTGAAGTACAGCTTTGTATAGCAGAGCCCCCAGGCACAGAAGGGACAGTGCCTCTGCCACATGCCCCCTGATCACAGCACAAGACAGCAACAGGGGAATCCAGGGCTCTTCTCTGATCACCAAGGAGCAGAAACTACCTGTGACTGAATGAGAAAAACAAGTAAACAGGACTAAAAGGGCAATTTGCTACACTTGTGCCAGCCAGAAAAATGCATATACAGTCCTTAGTGAGTTGAGTGCATTGCTCTGTCTTGTTCAGCTCAATCAAAGCATCCCGCAGGTGGGCTGTTACAGAACAGGAGCAGGAAAACTAAATCAGACAACACAATTTTCAACGAGGGACTAACCTCAGTGGGGAAGAAAGAACACAAGAACTCTGCTGGCTTCTCCCATCCAGCATTGATGTACTTCATATTCTCACAACACAAAACTGGGCACAAAGGATAAAGAGCTCATAAAGCTACCAAAAGGAGCAATTCCAAAATGAGCCATCAGGAACACCAAAAGAGGACAGCAAGAAACACTTTGTGATGGTCCAGATATAAGAATAAACCACAGCTTCCCCAAGGGTATACAGGGAATTTACCTAGATGGAACTGAACAGGCTTAGGTCCAGTTTTAAGAACGGAGAACAGCTCTGGTTCATTAGTGATTGCCCAAAGCAATACACAAACACCAGCCACCACAGAGGTCCAGAGCTACATGGCCACCACTCTGCTGCACAAGCAGAGCAGCTGGTGGCTGTAGAGGGGACATGGGGCTGCCACTTCCAGCTGTGAACGGATCCCGAGGAAGGTGAGGGCAGGCACAGAGCACAGAATCGCACAAGTCCCAACCTTATCTTATCACAGTGGTGTTAGAGGCACAGGCTGAGCTCTGTTTGCTCAGCAGGATGCCTGGCAGTTGCCATCCCATTTGCAGACTATCATTTAGTGCGATGACTGACAGGCAAGATAAACCAGTCGCATCACCACACCCTACCCAGGGACACAGCACCGTCCCTGAGCTCTCATCGGCTGCAACACAAGGTGCAGGAAACAGTTATTTACAGCAGTATTTTTCCCCATTCATGATGTTAGAAACTATATACTTTGGCTGTTACTAGTTTGATTCTTTACTTACCTGTGGGATATGAAAGTTTAGATAAAGGTATTTGACATTAAAATCAGTTGAGAAAAACATCCTAACAAGTTCCTAAGCCTATTTGCTTTTCTTACCATGACAGGCTTTACAATACTTCTTGCAATTCTCTGCTTCATGCTTTGTTCAAAACTTCCTGATTATACTAATAAAATAAAGCCCAAAGCACACCAAAAATCTTTTAATAGAGTCAAAATTAAAGTATCAGATCTATTACACCACCCAGCCTTTCCCCTCCACTGGAGAAGCATTAGAGCCTTTGGACATCTCATTTCAACAAGAAGGTTATTTAGTTCTTGAGCTTGGAGTAAAGTATTTAATCACCAAAGGATTTGCAAATTACACATGAATATGCATGTAGCACTTCTCGCCGTGACATAAATCCTATTGTATATTTATGAATGGATTGCTTTGCCTCCAGCTTCTACATGTATATAAACACAGGTTTTAATCTTCAGTTCTTTCCTCCCTCCCTTCCTTTTAAGAAGTTGCTTAAACAAATTTGCATTTTTGGAATCTATTACCTACAGCGTATTTCTTGCCTTTTTTTTTTTTTAAGCTCCATAAACCTCCTTCTCCCATCAGGCAAAGTGCTTCCTTATAAAAGGCTTTAAAGACCCTGTAAACATGGCCATAAGGGAAATACGCAATAGTGTTATACAGTTTGGAAGAGAAAAAGTTGAAGAAACAATCACTGGAAAAAGGAGTGCACCAGAGCTGGGAGCATAGAGGTATAAAATGACAGGCCAACAGCTTGCCTTTGACTGCAAAGGCACTAGCTAGGGGGGAATAAACCCTCCATAAAGATGGAGAATACAACATAAATAATAAAACCGTTGTTGTGAAATCCCTAATTCATACTGACATAACTCCATTATTTCCTACACCTTTGAACAGGCATCTAGGCTGGTCACAAAGCAGCTGGACCAACACAGCATTTCAGCCTGTGTTCAACAAAAAGAGGTAAGAGACAGTACTATCATTCAGAGAGTTGTTGCCATGCAGCTGCCCAACTACTCCAGACAAGTAATTCAAACAATAAAGCCTTTAATGGGCATTGTTAAAATCATTAAACTTCGGTTATTTCACTGCAAACCTGTTCTGCATTAAATCTGACTGCAAAGGAACACTTACCAACATGCCACACTCCATCAGAAGCAAGCGCCACAAGCAAGTTTCCAAGCAGAAGGTTTATGGGTGTGAACAACCACTTGGGCTGTTCTCATTTTTGTTACTACCCACAGCAAAACCCCAACACGCAGGAGCCAACTGCACCAAATGCCACCTTCTTTCAAGGACCTGGTGCCACCTGGCTCTGTTCAGAAAACCAGAGCAGTCTCCATGCCCATCTTGCTGCCTGGGCCTCTAACAGCAGCCACGGACACACGATGGGACACTGTCTGACACAAGACCAAATCCTGCCAGCCCCAAACAGGCAGGTCTAGACCAGGCTGTGAACTGCAGCGTGCTCAGCTGCAGGCATGTATTCCCCCACCAATCGAGGGATCTTCTCCCAACAGGAAAGAAAAACAACCACAGCACCTGACTCAAACCCCACTGGAAAGGAGCCCCAGCCCGGCCAAGCTACTGAAGATGCAACACAACTTGTCAGAGCTGCCATCCAAACCTGCAGGAGCCTGCATCTGGGGAGCAGATAGAAAAGAAACCAGGAAGCACTCTGGGGTATTAGCTACAGACTACTGGACAAATAGAGAATAAAGATGAGAAAATTCAACACAGAACATTTGCTTTAGGGATAAGAGTGGCATTTACAAAAGATGTGTGAAAACAAGCCTGAGTGGAGGACTCTGTGTGACCAGTTGCAAATTTGTCTTTGCAAACTGAGATTTTTATCCATGCAACCCTTTTGCAAATGACCACACCAGGCTCCTGCCATGCACCTCTCCCCTTCCATCCACACAATCTCCTCCTGAAAAGACATCTTATAAAGGAAGTGAGGAGTACTGCCCGAGGAATATAAGACAAGCAAACAAGATGTGTTTTAAGAAAGTTTTCACATTTAGGTTATGCTTTCATTAGATTCAGGCAGATGATGGCATATACCCTCTAAACTGAAACATTAGTAAGCCAGTCGTATGAGAAACTCACCATGGCTGCCACACAGCAGTCTATGAGTAATTAACAGATGGCAGTGTATCTGCCTTTATTCAGAATTATAGACCAACTCAGCTGAGTTTTCACATCCAAATTTAAAAAGCAAAACATAGAAAAGTTAAGTCTAAGATATCTTACAAAACTTTAGTGCCACAGAAAACCATGGCACATGGCAGCAGCCATGACGTTTCACTTCCCTGCACACACAGCTTAAAATAAGACAGAATAATACTCACTGAGGACTGCAAAGATCTTTTTGCCAGACATATCGGCCTAGGTCTAGAATACTGAAAAACATTTTGAGAACTAGCTGTCAAACAGCCTAAAGCCTTCTATGCATGTGTCCGTACAAGAATTAAACAGTCCCATCGAGGCAATAACTTGTGTTAACTCTGATGCTTAGACCTTGTGGTGTGAAATCCTTACCAGTGACATAAGAAGAGACAAATAGCAAACCTGGCTTACTGCCTTGCTGGCTGACAAGCTATTTAGGTTAGCTGGATGTGGAGACGACTTCAAGGAATTTCAGAAAAATCTAAACAGTGGGTCAACTGACAGCTGAAGGGGAGAGAGACCAGATGCTGAGCAATGTTGAATAATATACTGAACAGGAGAGTTTAACCTCCTTACCTTCTGCAGGGTTAACATACCACTAATCAAATACACCTGAGCATCACCACATCCATGCGCCAACAAAAAAGCCTGTTCAAAGTGATGATTTAATTTCAAGTTTAACTATGCCAAAACTCTGCAATACCAAATATTATTCATGCTAAGAATATTTATTTTTTTTAAAGACACAATCAGTATGAAAAGCTCACCTGGAATTAGATACAGTATAGGTCATCCTAATTTAAGTCTTACAATTTTTTCTAAAAATACCCAGCACCACCCAAGACAGGCCACCAGACTGAGATACCTCATAGGAAACAGGCTGGATAATTTGCAGAGCTGCATCACACGTGACAGCCAAATACTCTCCATTATCATCCCCACCCGAATCCCCTTTGAGATAATTTGGATAAGCAGCTCAAATATATACTCAGTGTTTCAAACAGTCCAACAATGGAGCAAGTGTCCAGGATGAAGATGTCAGGAGATGACTCCTCCTGTTCACTCAGGGGTCAGGTGCCGTGTTGTAACAGGTTTCCGCTGCCAAGCCATGGAGCCAGCCTGCCTGAGCCCCTCAAAGGATGTCCCATGGGATTCATGCACTGGATAAGGCCAGTGGGGATGACCTGTGCAGCTATGCCACCAGCATGTCTTCTAGCAGCTGCAGAGGCTCAGCTGGCTCATGACATCCAAAGCTGTGCCTAGCACAAGCAAAATTATCCACAGTATGGCTTCACAGAACAATTCTGGGGTTACCTACATTTTCCTGTGCTGCTTGAAGGGTCCAGAAGGTTATTTTACCCACTGGTGTTCCTCTGCAGGCCATTCTCCCTGTGGATGTGGATCCTGTTGTGAAGGATGAAATAGCAGAGAGCCCTCTCCTTTGCAGGGGACTGCCCTTGTACTGAGTACAAGGCTATTAAGGCAGTTGAAAGTCACATATGAGAAATCTGCAAAATGTTGCAGGGTCATTTAAGCAACAGTTTCACTTACATTTTGGTTCAAAGTAGCTGTGTGACCACCTTACATCTCAACTCCACACAGAGCAGATACGAATGACTGCCTTTTGCAAATCAATACTGTTTATTGTGTGCTTTAAATCAATAAAGCTCCCTCCATAGAGTACATTCTTCTAAAATAGTAATTAGGCATTTGAGGAGAACTGAACAGTTTCACTAAACAATACCATTAGTCCTGAAACATCAGTTTGACATCTCAGCCAGAAAGCACTTTTTGAGAACTAATTAATCCCTACAGCACCTCTATGAGATTGAGAAAGCAATTCATCTGTTTTTCAAATGTGTTGGGTACTTATGCTGCAGAACATCGTGGCTGGGGTGGAAGCCGTAAGTATCAGCACAAACTGAGAACAAACCAAGCCAGGAGAACCCATCCAAGAGCACGAAAAACCAGAGAACACTGACAGCTGTAGGATTTGGCTTCTTTGCATCTCCCTATTACACACCAAACCTCCTGTGACTATCTGGAGAGTCTTCCAGATGCCACTTCACTGAATGAGTGGCAGTGAAAAGCAGTTATTTTTCTGCAGGGAGCAGTTTTGCCCACTGTTTGTTCAGCCAATTATCTATGCACGTAGCTTTAAAGGGAGGAGGGAGCAGTAACCTTAGGCTCTGTGAACAAGAACTGAGCTTAAACTGCTCAAATAAAGCCAAGTCCTCATTACCACAAGCAAAGCACGTAACCTTACTAAACAGGTCTCATGGATGGCAACCAGCCAGCATAAGAAGTACTTCTCTCCAAGGAAGTGGTCAATCTGCATAGCTCTCCTACAGGTGTAGGCAGTAGCACTAGTCTACATACCTCCACCTGACTCTGCCAAGCTGCTGCCACCCCTCTTTATTGATTAATTATTCCAGCTAACACTTGCCCTGCTGGTGCAGCACTCAAGGCCACCAGGTTCAGGCAGCCCCAGCACAGAGATATCAGCAAGGCTTTTCCAAGCCAGCTGTATGGTCTCTCCCTGAGAAAGACCTGAAGGTGTCCCATACAACACAGCCGAGTGTCAAGCCCAGCCCAGGACATTTCCCTCGTGTCAGACGTGAGCTCAGCAGTGCCCGTGACACATGCAGGAACACGCTGTGGGGCAGTGACGCTGCTCGGAATGCTGAGCACAGAGCAAGGACAGCCCTGGCAGCCTGCAGCCACCTCCTGGAGCACGCAACAGCAATCATTTACTAATAGACTCCTCCAGCAACTGAGATTAGAGCCAGTCCCAAAAGGTGGAGTGGTGAATCAGTGACAGGACCCCCCTGAGCCACCTAGCAAACATCACTTCTTTACGTACAAGTTATTTCATTAAACTCCTTTGGGCAAATCTTCCCATGTCTTCCAATAAATTTTCTGGCACTATCTAGAGGAATTTAAATCAAACTCGGACATGGAAAATTTTGCTGCAAACACTCTTCACAGGGCAGCTTCATAGCTAGCACAGTTATGGGAAGATGAATCTTTAGGAGATGCTTTGCCTCATTGCTGATTTCACACGGGCTCCAGCAAGTGAAAATCCATTCTTCCTGTAAAACTTGATCAGCAATCATGGGGCAGAGCTAAGCACCTGGGAACACCTCCTCAGCTGGGCTGGCAGAGAGCCCGACCAGGTCAAGTGCCTGGGGACAGTTTCACAAGTGCACCCTCAGCAGCATTCCTGGGTTGCCACCAGAGCCAGCCCCACTCCCACTGCTCCAAGCCTCCCAGCTCAGCCCCAGCTGTGCCACCACAAGCTTCTGCACAAGCATGTACAACCTGGATCAACTGTTTCTGTAAAATGAACCCAGACAGCAAAATGACATTTTTCAGCCAGACCAGCTTGCAGACCTCACTCCCTGCACCGATACAGAGTTTTACCCTGGCAGCAGCAGCTTCAGGTGTCCCAACAGCAACAGCACCAAGCACCCGCCCCAGGTGCCCAGCACTGCAGCCACCTCTCCCCTGTCATACCACATCTTCTGGAATTTACTGGCCAATTTCCTGCCATTCCACTGGATGGAGATCAAGATAACTACTCTGATATGAAAATATATGACCTACATAGGGATGGAACTGTTGATTCCATTGCCAAATAAGTTTCCAGTCAGTGGCAATGTCACTAACTTCACATGCTGTCAGTTTTTGAGGCTAAATTAAAGGAGTGAACTTGTGAGCAAGATGACCTTGCCAAAGCAGAAGATGAAGCTCAACCTACATATTTCTAAACAATGTGATTTATGAAGATTTCTTCAAAAGCCCTTCTGATCTTTTAAGATCAGAATTCCCCAAGATGCATTAAAAAGCTGCTGAGCTGAACAAAGCCTCACATTTCTCTTTTTTTTTCCTCATGTTCCACAGGGAAGATAAAATAATGCTTTTTGTCATTCTAAAGTCACTACCAACATCCTCTGCCTCTATACACGTGTGCATACCACACGTTTAGCAGTGATGCCCTTGTTAAAAACCATCACACCTGTTGTTTCCAGTTCCCTCCCCAGTGTGAGGTGAGCTTACACAACTGAGGACGCACACTGGCTCTGAAGGTAGTCCCTGTAGTCTCCAAAGCATCCAAGACAACCTAAACTGGCTTGTCTGGGGAGTTCATAGGAAAAAAAGTCAACCAAAAAACCCCCCAAAATAATAAAGTCTGTGTTTTAGTAACTGCAGCGATGTGATGGATTTCAGCTCCAACTCACTTTTCTCAGCTGCAGGTGCATCCTGACCTAAGTCATACTCATCTTGGTATTAATAAATTAAAATAATTTCAAATGTCACAATAATCTTACTTGCCGTCCTTGTCTCCCTCTATATTAGCACCTACATAAACCAATGACTATGGAAAAAAGTAAGAACAGCACAAATCCTACACATTAGGACACCTGTTCCCAGGGATGGCATTTGGATGACTTTGAAGACTGAGTTTTTGTCACTCACTTCTGTACTTGTGCAAAATGGTCATCAGCAGTTTCTATGGGCACACACTGAGCTGCCTGCTCCTTATAAAGCAGTCAGCTATTTTGGGGAATGCCAACATGAGAAAGCAGCAGATTCACATATATATGACAGGGTGCTTAGCTAGATATCAGCAAAGAAAGGCAACAACAGGCATCAAACTAGCAGCCTTCAGCTGCATGACCTATGCTGTTGGCACTGATGAAAGAGCATTTCTCTCCCCTGGTTTTTCTATCTTGGAGAATTTTTCTCTCTTCTCCTTATGCTTACTGATTTTCATCTACAGAAGAGCACAGTGCCTTTTGTTCCTGCTACCTTTCATTGCCCTCCCTTCTTTCAGCCCTTTTATTTTGAAGGATTCTCACATTTAAGTTGGCTATAGCAGCTTTATTCCAGTCATTAAAGTTATTCTACATTTAAGCAAGTAATCCAAGGAGTAGACAGTTACATAGGAAATTTTAGCACAACGCTCACATTTCTAAATCTTTAATAAAGGCAGTTTGTAGACCAAGTGTGCAGAGCAGACTGGGGATGAAAAGTTTAAAGATCAGAAGAATGCAGAGGAGACAATACTCTGCAGCATTTCACATAAAGCCTAGAAGGGCATGGCTAGATGATGGTGCTCTCTCTATGATATACCTGGCTTTTCTCCACTAAAATCCTTGGGCTCAGCAAAGCTGAATCTTCCTGAGTAAATAGGTGGCCCTAACTATTTTAAATACACATGATGCCACATGCATTGGCCCTCAACCTTGGCAAATCTCTCCACCAAAGCTCTGCTTTGGAGGTGCAGACTGGAAAAACCTCCATGTGGAGTAGGAAGGGAATTTATGCAGCAAATGCAGAATCTGGGCTTTCATTTAACAAAAATCTCTCAGCCGTTTATAGCAACAAGAGCCTTCAAAGAAATGAAGGGCTGTCAGCTAAGGCACTGCTGCCTCCCAAAACAGAAAATATCTGATGCTGTTTAGTAACTTCACCAAATTTAAGCTACAATTGCTCCTATTTCAATAGCTTTCATTCTCAGCAGGAGTCCAGTGATAGAAGTGAAATGAGAAGTTCAGTCAGCTCCATTTAAAATAACCTAGAAAAAGCCACTTACACCATCAGGCCAGTAGGAGAGTACAACACAAATATTCAAGAGTGGGACATTATCAGGCATCACCAAATTTTCAGTGCATCCTGAAGTTTCTGTGTTGAATGGCAAGGAGAAGTAAAAAATTTTCTCCTCTTACAAGAGGATACTTACTTACAGTCTGAAGGAGACTAGAAGTTCACCTAAACCTAGTGCAAAGAGCCCAAGGGCAGCACAGCACTGGAACAGAGATTCCCATCTCTAATCCTCACTTCTGATGAAAGCTGAAATCTCACTCAGGGCACTCTGTTGTTCAAGTGCTGCTCATGCTGATGCTTAAGAACAGGCAGTAGCTGGTGCTAAAGTCTTGAGATACCACTGGTATTTTCTCTTTGCCCACCAGCACAGCAGCTTCCAGAGCAGATGCACCCTCCGTGTTACGAAAGCAACTGAGACAGCTCTCTGGCATGATTTACCAACTGGTATGTACTGGTGCAGACCTGAAAGGCTGTGCTTAGCTTTAAAACTAAGAATGACGAATTTTCTCCCCCAGCTTAATAAGGTTTGATTTTCCATCACACTGTACTCAACTCCTGAATCATCTAATTTTAAACAGATCTACAAAAAAAAAGTCAGCTATGTGAGCTTCCTCTTTCAAAAGGGAAAACACAGCAGGGTTTTGGTTTTTCCCCCACCTGTTCAGAAGAATTGCCTTAGAGCTTTTTAACCTGAAATTCCTGTAATATGAAGTACCTTGATTCTTTTCTGTTACACCACACCACAGGGACAGCAACAGTTAAATCACAAAATTCTTCAGATTATTTAATCTTAGATGATTTCCCAAAATGCTCCAACATCCACAGGTTTCCCAAAACTGCCCTGAGTCTTAAAAGGCAGGAGGTAAAAGTGCTCTGACATGCAGTTGCTCCAACCAAGATTCCAGGCACCTGAGCATCGCTCAGGTCAGCTCTACAGGACACGGAGATGCCACCAGGTGCCAGCGACCTCTTCCCAGCAAAGCCTAACAGCCCCTCTCACCAACAGCCCATCAGCAGGACTGGAGTGGAAAAGCACCAGCCCAGCTTTTGATTTCACAGCCCAAGGCCAGCTGAGGTCCCACCTTTCACCCCCTGCCTCCCCTTTCCTGCTGCAGATCCCACAGCCAGGTCTACTTCCCTGGCAGCCTGTTAAACCAACCTCAGCAGGACTACAAACCTGCTGTCACAAACAATGGGATGGCCCAGGCCCTGAAGCTAGATAGTATGTATCCCCCCTGCTCATGTTAATTTCCACTAAATTAAGCTAGAATGAAAGATTTAGGGAAGGTTTAAAAACCTGTGTTCTTTCATTACCAGTTGCTATCTGCTGAATAAACTGATCAGATTTACAAAGGTCCCCACTGACACTGGGTTCAGAGTGAGCCCTAACACACACATCTCCTCCACATTCCTCAAACTTGCATTTCTACAGCCATGTTACCCAATATCTATTGCTTTTTGCTGGGTTACAGACAGAATGTGTAAGCACAGCACCCAGAGCACTATAGCAAATTCACAAACAAACATCTCAGCTGCAGCAATATTAAATACGACTTGTAAAAGGCTATGCTTTCAAACATTTAAACTTAAAATACAGTGATAAAGTTCAGTGCTCAGTGTGTAAATCCAAGTTCATTCCCCTGCATGGAGCAGACATCTTATGACCTGAGCTGCTCAGAAATCCCCCATCCCCTGGTTTTCACTGCAAGTGGTAATTACTTGGAAGAGAAACTTCTTTCCTGTATAGCAAAGGAGAATTTCAACCTATAAAAGCTCATGGTCCACCAGATGATGGGCAAGTGTTGTGTCACATAGTGGTTCTACTGTGGGCCAATAAAATCTTCAAAACCTTGCAGATCTTCAGGGGCAGGGTCCAATGCAGGCTGTTTCCTTGGCAGCACTACTGGAAGATGACTCAGATGCAAAGCTCATCAGGGCCACGTGTATTCAAGTGTATTTTTATGTGTACAACAAGTGTCATGTGATAGAAGTTATCAGTATGTGTTTGATTATTCTCCTCTAGCAGTGGTGAGCAGGTAACGATTCTGCGACAGCGCAGTACACACGGCTAAATAAGGCACCCATTTAGTCATTTCTGTCATTCTTGAATCACTAACCAAGGACATACAGGAATTTTTATAAGCCTGCATTAGGCCTATTACATTTTTCACTTGTCTTCATTCTCTGAACAAAATAAGGATGCCAGGAAAGCATTCCTAATTTAAGCTTCCATCAACTTTTACGAAGGTTAAAGAAACACCTTGGAACAAAACTGTTACTGGCCCTTCTCAACCACATTCCTAAAACTGAACCCCAAGACAAGTTCCAAAGCCCTGGCTGGCAGCAGGTTACATTTGTGTATAGTACACACAAGGATTATTCCTGGAATGCAGAACACTCCTTGAAATCTTGTAAAACTGGACAATCATTCACTTCCATGCTTAATGAAAAATCCATCTAAGCAAACGGAGCGAAGGCAAAGTCCTGACATCCCACCAAGAATGGAAGCCCCTTCAAGGAGCTGATCACTGAAGCAAGGGGAATAAAGGAACACAAATTCAGAAATCGCACTTTCTGCCCCATAACAAGGCAAACACTCACTGTCAGATGGGGAAGCGTGTGAAATTTATCAATGACAAACTGCATAGTTCAGATGGTTGGCATTTCCAACTCACTAGGATGGATTTTCCAGTTCCTGTTTCTGGCAACTTCAGCTAAAAAAGCATTAAACAAGAAATTTAAAAACTTCTGATTTCAACTGTGATCCAGTAATTGAGCTTCCTGCATGTTCGAGCTCCCGTGCTCTGGCTCACCATGACTGCCTCAAGCATAGAACTACAACATGCTAGGACAGTGTTGCTTGGAAAACGACCTCGTCTTGAGCAGCACCCTGTTTTCTGTTTATCTTACTTTTTTAAAGTGAGCGATGCAGGAAAAGAACTACTCAGAGCAAGTAGGAGCAAGGGGATACCGCAGGGAAGAAGGCGCCAAAGAGGGGCGATCAGAGACACACCCTGAAGTCAGTGACCTCCGCGATGGCCAAGCTCGATAAGGCCACGCAGCTGCTCGCAGAGGTGGGCCCCGATGCAGGGCAGGGCCCGCCGACACCTCTGCGACCCCACCTTGTCCCTCCGCACCGCTCCGAGCCACCGCCGCTCCTCCGGCGTGCCCCGGGCGGGCTCCCAGCCCCGCCAGGGCCGCATGGCCGCGCCGAGCGCAGCGGCGGAGCAGCGTGCGCTGCGGGTCCGCAGCACGGCTGGGGCCGGCCAAGGAGAGAGACCACAACTGCAATAACACAACTCGCTGAGCCCCCTCCATCTCTCCCCTCCCCTCCCGTGCAGCCGGCAGGCGCCACTGCCCGGCCAGGCCCGCAGGTAACGCCACCGCCGTCCCGCCCTGCCCTCCCGTGCCGCGGAGCCCGAGCGGAGCTGGGGGATGGCAGCAGGTACCGGCCGGGCTCACGGGGAGCCGCGCCGGGCTCTGCGCGCACACCGCGACCGCGGGGTCCCCGCCCGCCCCCGCCCCGCCGCCGCCCACCTGTCGCGGGGGTCGACCCAGCTGGTGGTGCGGCTGCCGTGGTCGATGTAATACACCTTCCCGTCGTAGTCCCGCGCCTCCTCCCAGCCCTCGGGCAGCGGCAGCTCCTTCCGCGGCATGGTCCGCACCGCCGGCCGCGCCGCCCCATGCACCGCCGCGCTGCGCTCCGGGGGCCGCGCCGGGGCTCCCCTCCCGCGGGCGGCGCGCAGCGGTGCGGGGGCCGCGCCGGCCCAGCCGCGCAGGGAGGCGCCGCCGCCGGGCAGCCTCACATGCCGGCCCCGCGGCGGGGGCGGGCCGGGGCGGGGCGGGAGGGCGGCAGCGGCAGCGAGCCCGCGGTCAGCGCTGGGCGCGGAGCCCCGGCCGCTCCGCCCGCTCACGCCTCCATTTCCTGCTCCGCCGGCGGCCGCACCGCGAGTCCCTCGGCAGCACCGCCTACGGCCCGGCCACGCCTCCGGACACACCCATAGCCGCGCCCCGGCCACACCCACCGCCTGTCCCCGCCCGTAGTCACGCCCCCCGGGCACACCCACGGCCGCTCTCCCCGGGCCCCGGGTGCGTCCCGAGGGCGCCCCAGAGCGCCCTGTGGCGGCGCGGCCGGGCGCGGTCCCGCGGGTCCCGGGAAGGTGCCGGTGTTGGGGTTCGGGGGCCCCGCGGGGCCAGAGCACCGGCCCAGGGCCGGGCACAGCCGCCATAAGCGCTGCCCTGCTCGGCCTCTCCGAGGGGAAGCACCGAGGGCACAGCGCGGGTGGCAGGGAGCGGATCGGGGGTATTCGGTGCCCTGGGGGACACGGCCGTGGGGTGCCGGTGCTGGCATCAGACGGACGAGCGCAGCAACTCGGGCGCCCCTGGGCCATGAGGTGCCCCTGCTCCCGGTGCAATGCCCTCGGGTGGCCCGGCTCAGCCGTGGTGGGCTCCCCGCAGGGGCTGGCGGGGAGCCACGAGCCATCGGAGCAGCCCATGGGGGTGACAGGGATGACTTTTTGTGGGTTTCAGAGGGAAAGCTCGTGGCAGCTGGAGCGTGGATGCACTTCGGACCATGGGGAAGCCATTGGGTTGTGAAAGTAGCTAGGGTGGCGCAGACAGCCCCAGGTACAGCCATACGCCGCAGGGCGGGTGATGATGCCCACCCCGCGGGCACGGACCCTTCCTGAGCAGCCGCTGTCGCTTCCTGAGCGTGGCTCTGGCACAGCTGCCGTGCAGTATGGATGCAGCTATGAGGACGTGCCCTGCACAGTCTTCTGTCCCCACATTTCAGTCAGGCTTGAACAGACAGCCCATGACAAAATGCCACAATAAGAGCTCATGCAGTGGCACGCGATGAGGCCGTGAGCTGAGGCGGGTGATGTGCCCAACGTGGCATGAGGGCAGTTTTGTGTGAGGTGGCACTTTCCCTGGTGAGCACCAGCCAACGCCGCTTTCCTACTGCCGAGGGTGGGGGGAAAGCAAGAAGTTTTGTAGAGCTGCAGCTATTGAAACAGCAGAATGGAGCAGGGATCCCTGCCAAGCACAGGGGTGGAAAAGGAAACTGGAGGATGGGAAGAGGGCAGCCTTGAAGGGCTGGAGAGGAAAAGTAAAAGTGAAAAAGACAATTAGAAATAACATCTCATTTTTGTGCCAGATTTTGTGGGATTTTTTCTCTCAGGCTTTCTGACAACCTGCTGGGAGTCAGAACTGCTAATTCTCTGGAGGCCGAAGCAGAATGTAGTAGCAGTTGGCTGATGGAGTGGTTGAGCAGGGAAGAAAATGAAGACAAGTAAAACTGAAAGTGAGGCATTTGGAAAATAGCCTGGTTTAACCCCATTTTATCTGAAGCCAAACTTGCTGTGGGCTACTAAATAAGTTGCTTTTATGAACAGGACTATACACAAGGCTTTTAAATTAATAATAAATGAAGAATAAAGGAATAAACACTGTATCTGTCCACAACTCTAAGTGAGGCTTGTGGTTTCTTTCGGCAGGGAAGACTGGGAGCACTGGGAAGTGCCGCTCCAGTGAGCAGACACCGGGAGCGCCGGGAGTCCTGGGCCCACGCCAGAGGAGGGCAGTGGATTTCTGCAGGGCACTGGGCTACTCACTGGAGCTGTCATTTTCTCTTTTCTGCTTTTAATTTCGTGGATAATGGTGTTTCTCTCTTTGTAAAACACTCAGCAAAGTGTTTAAGACATTTCAAAAGGGCAACTGTGGCAATAGGAAAAAAATCAGCAGCAACCAATGTTTTTAAATATTACAAAAGAAAAAGTAAACAGCAAAGTGATAACAAATTAATGTATATTTTCATGGTCCTGTATTTGTGGTCTTATGTTCCAGCACAGAGATATTTCCAAAAGGCATGTTTATTTTAAAGCTTTTTTTCAAATTTTCAGCACATATGTAGATCATATAGCAAAAGCCTTTATGTAAAGAAGCTGACCAAATACTCTTTCTTTTCCAGACGTCGTGAACTCTATTTAGGAAGAAAGTAATTTTGTAAATTTTTTTAAGGTAATTGATTTTGAAATAAATACCTCAGAAAATATTTTCAGGTAGTTCTGACTCAAGTCAAAAGATTTTATTTGTCCACTCCTCTTTATTAACTCAGAAAAAAACCCAACCTGTCATTGAACCATATGAATTTATAAATGTAATCAGGAATGTGCATATGGTAACTTACTCCCTTTTACCACTTACACTCACAACAAAAGAATTCAGCGTTATCAGAGTCTGTTTGAACTGTAAAACAATAAACAAACAGGTGATTGTTTTCTCCTGAGCAAAGAAGAGGAAGGTTTGGTTTGTAGGTAAGCTCTTACCTGAAAGAAACCTGCGCTGTTCTTCCTGTGAAAAGGAAGAATAGTGCAGAGAACAAAGTCTGCAGAAAACTTTTTTTTTGCCCTGGAATCAACATCTCCAGCATGACTTTGTGTGCTGCACCCCTCAATCCCACCAGAGTCCACAACAGGCTGGTTACAAACTGCTCAGCAACAGGAGCTGCCTTTATCTGCTGGTGGTCTCTGTTTTGGAGGAGACAGTTCCTTGCTACTCCGGTTTCTTTTTCCCTAGTACATTCAAAAGTGCCCAATTTTGTACTCGACACTTCAAGCTCTACTCTTAATTGAGTGCAAATAATAAAAACCCAAAGGTGAAAAGTGGCTGAGGCACAACATTGGTCTCTTAGCCAACACCTTCAGATATCTGAACTGAAATAGAAGGAAAAATAAGTTTAAATTCAATTACCAGGAAACAATTACATTTAGCCAAAATACTACTTTTTATTTAAAACCTCCAGTATTTTTCAACTTGAAACACAGTACAGTTTCTGTGAGAGCTCCCTTACCATTCTAGAAAGCCTCTTCCCTATCCTGCCCATCCCCAAACTGTATGTCAATCTTTTTCAGTTTCCAAATGGAATTTTATTTTTTAGAACGGTCAAAACCAGGTTTGGAGCAATGGAACTTTCGTTGTGGAGGCAACCTGAACCCTTCCTGCTTTCAGAAGCTGTTTCCAGCCCAGCGGGAAGAGCAGAGGTGCCCAGGAGGCAGGGAAGAGCGCACACAACCTCCTGTACTTTCCAGTCCCAACATGAAAGGGACTTTCTGTAAATATTGGCAAAGCCACTTCATTGTTTTCTTTCAAACTACTCCTTAAAAGACCCGTTGCTGGAGGCCTTAAATAAAAAAAGAGGCAGCTGACATCCGCAAAGCCATCCTGTTGCTCTGGCAGGTGTTGGCTGTGCCATGCCCGCTGTCCCGCCGGTCCCGGCACCCCTCGTTCCAGACGAGGCATCTGTCCTTGTGTTCAGTGCACAGGGAACGTGTGGCACAGGGCTCCCAACACCGTACAGTGTGGCCGAGGAGGGACGTGAGGGATGGGGAGAGTCACAGCTTCCTGTGACAAGGTGACCATTAAATAGGACCCGTGCAGCAGCTGCGTTTCCCAGTACCCCAGGAAATCTGCTGGCTGGATACCTGTATGTTTTGTCTTCTTGAAAGTGGGTCATAAGAGGTCCCTGACTAGTTTGTTCATGAAACAACATGCTGGAGAATCCCATTACACAGGGCTGTTATGGCCCAGGGTCACTACTGCAGTCTGTGGGACAGTCCCCAGCCACTCCCGAGTCAGGGTACTACCAAGCCACGGGTCAGTATTTACACCAGTGCAAATGTTCAGGCCATCCCCTGCCAGAGGCAAGGCTGGCTCTAATAGAGCAGGAAACCGGTTTCTCTGTCAGCTGAGCTCTGCCTCGGGAGAACAGGATACATTGCAGGACACCTCTGACAGCTCTTGTGATTCCTGCCACAAACACATCACTCGGCCATGGGTTTGCTCTGTGCTGCCTTTCCGATCCTTGGCACTTTGTACACCTGCATCAAAGATCTTTATCTTTCAGCAAACAAGCCTGCAGCGAGGGAATAAATTCCTGACTATGACCTTTGGGTGCTCTGAGGTTTTTTTTCACCTACAAACAAAACAGGTTTGGGTGGTTTTTTACCCCAAAATAACCCTTATCTCTATTGCTTTATTAGACCCTTGTGTGCCCACTGGAAGCACTGCAATAATTCCCAGACATTGCCGGGAAGTTCGGGCGTCTGTTTTCCCAGAGACTGTGCGTGTATGTCACATAGCCTAGGAGATGAGTGTGTGTCTGTGGATCTTCTCCCTTGCAAGAACTGGGAGCTGCTTACCCCAGCTGGGAGACCACCCCGGTGAAACCGGAGCTGTTCGTGCCCGGCTGTCCCTTGCGGGGCATCAGTCACCCAGGCGTCACCCAGGTGCCACCCAGCCCTCACGTGTGGCCGTGGTGCCGGCACTGAGCTCCTCAGCAGAGGCAGAGGCAGGTCTGCCGTCGGCTGCCAGCCCTGGCCCTGCGGATGAGAGTGAGGAACGGGGCCAGATAGTCACTCTCACTTATAAAAGTTTATAAAAATGGTTAACAAATTTCCATCAACCTGTCATGGAGAACACACCCGGCAGAAAAAAAAAAAAAAAAAATCAATTGGTTTGGTATCTATTGCTTTTTTCGCTGGCCCATTATTGGCTCAGAAGTCAGGGAGAGCTCCTCCCCCCAACGGGACTGTCCTGGTCACATGTCAGCTCCGGAGCCACAGCGCTCCACCTTTCTGCCCGGAAAATGAGAAGTTTCGCATTCCTGCCGGCATGACGTGTGGCTCCGGAGCGAGAGTGCCCTGCCAGCCGAGCGGGTGTCCCGCAGCAGCGGGGCGGGGCGGCGGGACGCGCTCAGGGCGCGGCGTGGCCGGAGCTCCCCCGTACCGAGTGTGACAAGTGTCCTTTGCTGCGCACGAGAAGGGAGTTCCTGCCCGTGTGCAGGCTTGTGACGGGAAGCGTGCCCAGCGCACTGACACTGGTACTGCGCCTTGAGCTGCACAAACAGCCCAGTGCCACCACCGTGCGTCCCCAAAACCAGCTGGGGGATGGATCCGCGGAGCGGAGCTGCACAGGCACCGCTGGGCCCCCAGCCCAGCATGTGCCTGACCCAGGGCAAGGGAAGCAAAAGAGACTCGGTTTTGCCAACACGGTTTGTGTTTCTAACCTGACAGATGGGATTTTTCTGTTGAGTGAGGCTCATCTTACACTGCGATGGCGACAGCAGGGCACTGCAGGTGGGATTTCTGTTGTGCAGCAGAAGCACTGCGAAACCTCCGCCCCCCGTTAGTGTGAAGGAGCAGTTTCAGGGGCCGAGGTGGGGGCATTGAATGGCGAAGGGACAGGGGCCATCGTCTCTCCACGTGGGAAGCAGCCGGGCGAGGGACACCAGGGCCGTTCCCGTGAGCAGGCTGCTGCTGCGACAGGAGCCAGGTGCCTTGGCAGCCTGTCCTGCTGCCTCGGCAGTCTGTCCAGTGGCACGTCTGCAGCTGCCAAGGGCAGGGCACAGGGTCCTGCCCTCCGTGGGGTGCCATGGGTGTCGGTGGAGCAGGATCAGGTAAGGGAGCAAAAAACGGAACATGGACATCCCTGTGACTTGCAGGGATGCACCCAGGAGAGCCGAGGGAGCTGGCTGATGGCACTGCCGGGCTGCTCCCTGCTGGCTTGGAAGTGTCGTGGCAACTGGGGGAGGTTCTAGGCAGAGCAGCTGATAAACCACAGGGTCTTCTGCCATCCAGGGGCACAGGCTGGAGAAAGGGGCTAATGGGAGCCTCATGGGGATCAGCAAAGGGAAATTCAGAGCCCTGCACCTGGGGAGGAACAATTCCAAGCACCAGTATGAACTGGAGGCCAGCCAGGTGTAAAGGAACTTTCCAGAACAGGACCTGGGGAACAAGTAGTTGACCCTGAGCCAGCAATACGATTTTGTGGCAGAGCGAACCACCAACACCTTGGGCTGGATTAGCCAGGGCATCACCAAGGGGCTGAGGAGGTGATCCCTCCCCTCTGCTCAGCACCAGTGAGACGTGGCATTGGTGGAGTGCTGAATGGTGGAGACGGACCACTGGGAGTGCTGGGTCTGGTTCTCAGTGACCCTGTGGAAGACAGGGACTTGCTGGAGAGAGCCCAGCAAAGGGCAGTAAGATGGTGAAGGGACTGGAGCATCTGAAATAGGGGGGGAGGCCGAGGGAGCTGAGGCTGTTCCACCTGGAGAGAGGTGGCTCAGGGGTGATCTAATCATTGTGTACGAGTATCTGAGGGGAGGAGTAATGACAAGAGAGCCAGGATTGTCTCAGTGGTGCCCAGTGACAGGACAAACAGCAAAGGCAAAGGAAGAAGTACAGAGAGTTCTGGTTAAACATAAGAAATACTAATTTTGCTGTGAGGGTGACTGAGCACTGGAATAGGTTGCTGTAACCAACCTTGAAGATATTCATAATTCAGCTGGACATGCTCTTAACAGGGAGTTATCCTCACCTGTCCTGGGACACTCTGGAACCAAAGAAAGAGCTGGATTTCAAGCTTTCCAGCAGCCTCCACCCACATCAACCCCTGCTTTTCAATAAGGGTCCTGTGCTGTGCTAAGTGTGAAAACTCTCCCCTCATGTGCTTTGTCCCCAGGTTTTTAATGACCTGCCTTCCCTACCTGGGCAGAGACCAAGGCATTGAGATGGGAATGTTTTCTAAAAGATCACTGCAGCCTTCAGAGGCAAGCAGAAATCTGATTTTTATTGCTATGGGGAACTTCTGGCAGATGAAAAGATTTATCAGGTAGAGCCTATTGAGTCAGTGACTACTGCCAACAACTGAAAATGAGATGGTTGAATTACTGATTTATAGCACTAATATTTCTTAATATTTTACTTTCATTTATGCAGCTAGTGGAGTTTGAGGAGGGAGAGGTATTTGACACAGTCACAAGGCCTGGGCTTCAGCAGCATAGTCAGTGGTACAGCCCAGAGTCCTGCTGGCAGATTTTCTTTTTGTACGCAACTACCAAATTAGACTAAAGCCTGCCAAAAGCTGTCATCTAAAGATGAAAAACCTCTGTAAATACAATTTCTCCAATAGCAATGCTGCTGAGCTGCTGTAGCAGAGCACGGACAGCGTTACAGAGCACTGCCTGCCACCTTCTGTACTCATGACGGCTTAACTGCCACTTCCATTGTAAATCCTATTTGTTAAGGATTTATAAATTGGCTGCATTCATTTGCTTGTCTGAAAGTTGGCACACAGCTCTCTCTCATGGTGTTTTTACCACATTTTGCTTTATTACTTGCTTTTTTTTGTCCCCTTCCTTGGCTCAGAAGTAGCCTGACTCTAACCATTAAATCCTCCTAAGGTGCTACTCAAATACTTTAATGAACAAGGAAATGAGGGGAAGTCTCACCTGTGACATTAGATGTATGTTTTGAAGAGTAACACCCCATTCCTGCTGCAGGAGGTGTGGGGAAGCCTGGGCAGGGCTGTGGCACCTGCTGAGCTCCAGGTGAATGGAGCACATGGGTGGGTGCAGGGCATCTGCTGGGCACTGACTCTTGCCCTGGTGCAATCCCCACATTCACCAGGTGAGAAGAGGCTCCTGGGGCTGGCGGTGGAGAAGACTGAGCAGCCTGCAGGGTACTGGCAGGCAGACCCTAAACTGTGTGTGGGAGAGGCTGGCAGGGTCCAGAACCTGCCTTTCCTGCCAAGATGTTTCCTTGCTGGTCATCTGGCTGAACACCTGGCTGGGGTACCTGAGCACATCACAAGGTGCCTCCACCTCTGTGGTTTTGCTTATTTTTGGTGATTGTGGTGGGGAGGCTGAGCTGACACAGTGAGCTCTCGGTCAACTGAGATTAAAATTATCAACCTAACCCCTGAGTGTGATGGGCCCAGCTGTGAGGGTGCTGTAAAGCACTCTGTGATGACTTTTGTGTGACCCAGTCTCAGCTGCTTGTTAAATGCCACTTGCTCTTCCAGCAGCCCAGGTAATCACCTGCCAGGTGTTGCTGTAGACACACACAGCTCATGACCACCATTCCAGCTGTGCCCAGCACTGCTGTGCTGGGTTAGGCAGAAGCAGAAAAGGCTTTATCAACACTGGGGAGTTGGTGCTTTGACACTGGCAATGGTATTTGCCTTCCTAGAGCTCTTAGTCATGCTCAAACGTTGCATATAACTATGCTGATTAGGGAGATGACAGACATACAGGGGGAGGGAGAGAGAATTGTTCTGATATTAGTAACCTAAACAAGCAGTTACAGCATATGATATATGGCTGTATATTGGTACAGCCAGCAGCAGAGCCTTCAGAGACAGGCCCTGCCAGTGGAGCCACCTGCCCATGCTCCTTCAGTGTTTTCTGTGGGCTGAAAGTGGCTGTAAGGCTCTGAGATCTTGCTGCTAATAGAGATGTGCAGAGTAAAAACATCTGAAGCTGTGTCAGCATCTGTACTGTGATGGATGCTGACCCTCTTCTGCTGACCTAGGAACTTGGTGCCACAGAGGTGGAGAAGTGAGTTTGGTTCCAGAGGAACAGCAGGTTTCAAATGCAGTAAGGTTTAAACTAAGAAATCATTGTAAATAAGGAACTTTTATGCTGCAGGCTGTACTTGAAGAGGCTGGGAAGGAACTTTTATTGGCATAAAAGTCTGGAGGCAGCTCAGAGGCAGAGAGGTCCTGGTACCCCTTCATTACACCTGCCTTAGTTTGTAAGGTAAAATCTCCCCTTTGAACAGAGTCACAGTTCAAGCAAAGGTCACCTGAGTCTATGACTGACCTTCACGTGGGGTTTTCATGCAAGATCACCAGATGAACATAGGACAGTACAATTCAGTGACTGAAACTTTACCCTTGGAGTTTCCTAGGGCTGTACCCTCAAGGCTGTGTGTTGAACATATTCCCAGGCCTGATCATTACTGAGTGCTTATTTGAGAACTGTTGTGAGACTGTTGTCAAAGGGGTCAACCTTACAAAAATTCCAGCACAAAGCAGTTAATGCAAATCATTCAGTGCCATTGTATCCCAATGTGGTTTTCTTGGATTCCTAAACAGGAAATGACTGACAAACATGAAGAGCATTGAAAGGCAGTGTTAAAGTCATGTGTGGGGGAAGTGAGGGATATCTGGCTTTTCTGTTCTTACAGCAGTGATGAGCCTGGACTACATGAAGGTCAGAGGCTTGGCTTACAGAGGTAGAATGGTGTTGGCACAGTCATTTCTATCAGTAGACTTCTGAGAGGCTGCATTTCCCAAGGGATGGGAGGTGAAAACTGGAAGTACCAGAGCCAGGCTCCCATGCTGGTTTCAGTCTGGCTCTGTGCACTCTGAGAGCCCAGTGTGTGCTGTTGTGTCAGCCACTGCACTATAGGTAGCAAAAAAAAAAAAAAAAAGGCCTAAATGCTTCCTTCTCTTTACTTATTCCCAAAAGAATACTGTGGATCCACTGTCTGGCCCAGTTTTAGGAAGAATGTCTGTGTGTGCCTTAATCTGGGAGGCACCAACACTCTAAGGAAGGCTGTCAGGGCACTGCTGGGGACTGGTGTGGGCAAGGCAGTGCCAGGAAGCAAAGGCTGGTGCCTCTGGGTGTCTCGTGGGCAGAACTGCCATCATGTGGCCAAAGTGCCACGGGTGCCATGCCGAGAGGCAAAACACCTGTGGTGGAGAGGAGCAGGGTGTGCTGAGACACGTGCCTACCCCCACAGCCAGTCTACTCTTTGAGCTAAGTCAGGAAACAATACAAGGGGTTTTTTTCCAAGCTGAAGTGCAAAGTTATAAATATTAAATTCCTTCAGTTACAGCAATCCAATAGGAAAAAAGGAAATGTACTCTAATGCTGATTCTCCATCTGGTTTTAGTGTCAAACAGAAGCCTGTTCTTGGATTCTTGCTCTCCCTGCAAACAACTCAGCTTGCACTCGAGTGAGTTGGGAGAGCAAACCCGTGTTCATGGTGCTTAGGCTGGCCTGAGCTCGTGCTCTGTGCCTTCCCACTGCCAGGAGTGCTTCCCAGGCCAGGTCCTTTGATGGGTGCCCTTGCTCTGTCCCAGTCATGGTGCTACGGGGACAAAGACACAATGTCACTGTAAAAGCCACCACTTAACTACTCCCTCATATGAAGAATCCAGTTCACGTCTCCTTGGCAGTGCTTTAGGTTAAGCATCTATTCCATACAGAAAAGTGTAGCAAGGAAGAGAGAGGAAAAGCAAGAGCTTTGAGAGGAACGGGAGATACCAGTTTGAGGCAGGTGAGGAAAAGGAAGGTTGTAGAAAGAAAGAGGGAGAAACAGATGTCTCAAGAAATTGGAAACCCAGATGGGACCACAAGAGAGCTGGCCACGGCCACACCAGTCCAGTTACCTCCCTCATTTGTTAAGTGAAAACCCCTTTAGGATGGGCTCTACCAGTCAGCTGTTTTTTCCAGACATGAGAGAATTTTGCTGTTTTGTCATAATTACAAAATATACAGCAATTCCTCCAATCTCTTTGGTGCACCACACAAGGTTCTCTAAGTCACTAGATACAGTGCAGTTTACTTGCCAAAAGGACAGGCTGGGTAGTCCATGTACTGTATGGGACACAAGGCAAGTGAAGCAGCAGAGCTGAGGGGCAGAGCTGGGGAGTGACCTCGGTCAGCTCCAGCACGATGGGAAGCTGGGCCTCAGAGCGCAAGTATTTTGCTGGGGCTTCCCATAGGACCTGTACTAAGCTGCACACAGGTTTTGGAAACTACAGCTAGCCCTGGACTGATGATCTCTGGTGAGAATTTAGCAGCACCTCCCAAAACTGTGTTTCGGAACATCCTGATGGTGTATGTTAGTTGCAAAGGAGCTGAGTAGGGAGTGCATCCCCTGAAATTTGTTACATCTCCTCTGATAGCCATTAATATTCAAAGAATGCTTCCCTTTTAGCTTAACTGGTTCCCTTTTGAAGTAGCAGAATCTCCAGTTCTGAAGAGTTTCAGCTTTAGGAGAATGGTAACAGAATGAAGGACACTGGGGACTATGCAACAGGTTCTCATTTCAACCCTCTCAAATTGCAAGAAAAATTCTATCCCAAAAAATGAGCTAAGCAGTTTACCAGGTAATCCAGACAAACTGCAGTAATGTAAAGTGTCTCCACCTTGTGATTTCATGTTTTATGCCTCCATTAAAAAAACACTTCCTTAAGAGATTTCACTTGTAAAGAACGGACTAATGTAACAGCACTCCAAGCCCTTCAGCGAAGAAAACACCTGCCTTGATGGACAATCAGGACTTAAATCAGAAAATGCAGCCAGACTTCATCTTCAGAGGATGAGTAACAGGGCTGGGGTTGCCCATGGGGTGAACATGTAGGTGTAACCCCTGGTCAGAGCAGTGTGGCTCTTGTTTGCACAGAAAAAATTGAATGTGCTTTCTGAGTGTTGCACCACACAGGCACTGAACTGTTCGGCTTTAAAAATGCACTGGAGTGAATTTATGCCCATAATCAACTTGAGCATCTCTGTTGGTATCATGAATCATTAAAAACCTCATTTGCAACCCCAAAAGCAAAACTGTTCTCAAAATTAAGTAGAGCTCCCCAGCTACATGCTTAAATGAGATTAAAGCGGCAGGGCTCTGGGTGATGGATGGCTCCCTTTTATCATCACCAGGAGTGACTGCTTAGGAGAGGGTCTTTGATCTTACCTCCCATTTTTAAATGTGGTAGAAATAAGCAATCTCCCAAAGAAGACAGATTTCATGGAGACTTCCTGGCTCACAGCACAGTCTTGCATGTACCATTTAATATTATGTTACTACTCTTTCAAACTGTTTAGAGGTTACTTCAGTGCAATTAAACTAATTCCAGAATTGAAACACAGCAGTTTGAGGGTTGCTAGTCATGAGGTATAGAGAGAGAGTTTTTAAAGCATTTACCAATTTTCTCCTGTGTCCTAAGGAGATTTTTGGGTGATGTGCGTGAAGGACTTTGCTTGCCTAGAGATCAAAGGACCAGCCGCCTGCAGGATCCATGGAACCACAAGAAGTCATTTCCACATATAAAATGCTGTGTGCATTAGACGACAGCCAGACATGAATCACTTTTACAAGATTTTGCAATGGAAGACAACTAATTCACAGGAGTTTTAGAGACTTTATTTATGTATAAACAATTTAAACACTTTGCCATAAATTATCTTTGCCTGTCTCTAGTCTTTGCTTAGCAGCAAATTAAAATTAATATAAAAACTCAATGAACAATTCATACATGTATATTACAAAAAAGTTCTTGTACCAAAGTTCTTATTAGACTTTTTTTTTTTCTTTTTTTTTTTTTTGTTTTTTTTTTGTGGTGACCGTAATGTGATTGTCTCAGTTTCTTGACCAAACAAACACACTAATAATTTTTAAATCTGAAACAGTGATTGTGCCTTCTGGCTGATGTATGTACAGGGTGATCTGACGTGGTGCCCATTTGCAATAGTGTAACACAATGCCCACAGCTCTACTGGAACTGATACCAACAAACTACTGAATCTAAACAGACTACACCCTGTAACTGTGTTATACTGTCCACAATGGAAATCTTCAAAGACAAACAGAGTATGAAATTTATCTGTAGTGATTTATAGCCACCATTTTGAATGTAACTTTACACTCTGCCCTCTTTGAATAAGTTAAGCTTCAAGCCAGACAAGTGGAGGGTCAGAGTGCAAGTGTGGTTTTGTTACTTTTAAATATATTTTCCTTTGCTATTTCCAGTGCGCTCTCACTTGCATTTCATTTGTCCTCCAGTTGCTACACACAAATCACCCCAAAGTCATGTTTTAAATGCACCTGTATTTTGCTTTAAATGAAAACCTCTTGGATATTTATCAAACAAGCAGTCTGAATCATCTGTGTTTCATCAGCTGGTTAGTGAAAGTGGCCCACTTGGATTTCTTAGTTTGCTCACGTGTGAATGGAGTGAGGTAATACAATACGAGGCCTTCTTTTTGTTTTTCTTTAGACCCAGAACAAGTGGGTAATATTTCAGGGGTACTTTTTAATTTGTACGGTTAAGAGTTTTCAGTCTGGCTTTAGTCCACTTCAGGATGTGGTTTTTAATCACTTGAACAGTAGCATTTAACTCAAAAAATATGAGCTTTTTTGCCACTTCCTATCCCAGAGTAGCTCAGCCTAGTGCCCCATTTAGGTCTTCATCTCCTTAGGAGAGGAGATAACAGTTATGACTACTGATTCATCCAGCAAAGGATGACAGCAGGTTAATTTGTTACCTCTTTCCCATTTCATTCTGTCTTAAAAACTGGATGTTGCTGCTACTGTCTGCTAGCTCTGGGTACTGCTCCACAGGCAGGACATAATATCCCTCGTAACCTTGAACCCTTCCCGTGTTCAGGAGCTGCTGCCTCTCTCCGTCTGTCCATACGCGGCTGCCCTCTCGTCCGTCCCGCGCCTTCTGCTGCTCCTTGGCCCAGGCCGAGGCCAGGGCTCGCTGCCGAGCCTGGTCTAACACTCTGGCCTTCTCCTCGTCCAGCGTGTCGGCGGTCAGTCCGTAGCGGATGTTGATCAGCAGGGTGGAATGCTGAAACTCAACATTCGTAAACCTTCGAGTCCTCCCGTTGACGAGCAGCGTGGGCTGGGACACGGTGACGTTGATGCCGCTGTCCAGGACCTTCCTCCCGCTGGTCATGGCCAGGGTGACGAGGTCGCTGTCGGCCGAGCCGACCTTCACGAAGTAGTGGGTGTCCTTGCCCTCGATGCTGTAGTGCATCTTCTCCAGGTAGTGAGCGCCGTTCAGGACAGAGGCGATTTTCCTGCTGTCGTCTGTGGCTATGCTGGAAACGCCAGTGGTTACACGGCCTTCCTTCACGGCAAACATGATTCCTTTCCCCACGATGGGAGTGCTTGTGGAGAACCAGTGACCTGCTTTTTCTCTAATTTTGGCATGTAATCTTTTAGATATGACCTGTCCCTCCAGAGCCATGAAAGCCTGGTTGTGTCGTTCTGTTGTCTGCTGCACTCCTGTAATTAGCTGGGGAGAGCAAAACAAAACAAAACAAAATACCAAAGAAGATGCAGGTCTGAACAATACTCATTTCAGAGACAAATAATGATCTTTGCTTTGCTTTTTTAAAGGAAAGACATGCAGAGATAAATTCTATACTTCGAAAGACCACCCTCAGTTATCCATCCATCCATCCATCCATCCATCCATCCATCCATCCATCCATCCATCCATCTATCTCTTGTTCAGAATCAGGTTAATACTCATTCAGCAAATTATTCTGTCATCTGTAAGACCAAATAAAATATTTCTCATCACCCTCTGTAGCATATATGCACCACACTTTGCAATTTTGGCCAATCATATAATGCCCAGTACAAGAATAAGAAAGACCCAAGTCTAGCACAATTTTAATCAGAGCTGAAAGCAAACAGAATTATGTATTAAAAGCTGGCATTTAATTTGTGGACACTTTTCCCCAGAGATTTCAACCAGTATATATAAGTAAAATGCTTATGAATGTAAATTTTTTTTGAAAATAGATGAAATTTGGGCCCAAAAAGTGCCAAAGCTTCTTGAAGAGGGGGTTTGGACTCTCAGATGACTTAGAAGCCTGAGGAGGTGGTATGCCCAGGTTTATATGATAATTTCCATTGTATTACCACAAAAATGAAGTAAGTCTAGCAAAGAGTAGGTTTGGAATTGGCCTAGAACTCTTCTGAAGTTTATTAATGGATTGGAATTTATTATAAAAGTTAAACCCATATACTATTGCGCACCCTTAACCTGAAAAGTAACTACAAATGCTGTAACTGAAGTTAAATGGAGTAGCAAATCAAAACCTCTAACTAGAAAAATGACAAAAAATGGTAAGAAAACCTCTTACAGGATGAGAAGTAGAACCCTTTTTTACCAGTAAAACAAGTACCAACCTAAGCTTATTGCAACACATTATTAGGATGGTTTTACCAGAGGTACAAGAGATGATAAATCACCCTGACAAAGTCTCCCTTTGTCATTGCTAATCAAGTTAATCAAGTTACAACTTGTTAATCAAGGAATAACTCAATAAAAGACAAACTAATGACACTGTAATTATGATAACAACGAAGGCTGGCAATAAAGGCATATGTTCATTAGTATAAAATCTAGCTATACCCACTTCACTTTACACTGAATTAAATGCTTGGCCTTCTGTGTAACTACAGAAGAGCCAGCAATTCTATCCATAGAGTGGGGCAGATTTAGCCAAAAAAGTAACTTAATAGTTCTGCCTACCTGTCCATTTTCACACGCTTGACTCTCAGACAGCTCGTATGGTGGTGACACAAAGTACATTTTTGCTCTGGGGAAACCAGGAATGATGTTGCTAAGCTGAAATCCAAACATCACCAACCAGCTCTTGACATCTAAAAATCAAAAGAAAGCAGCCAAGTGAGAAACACACATGTGTAACAAATAGAGGAAATAAATTAGGAAATCCATCTTTGACATCCTTAATTTAAAGTAGCAACTGAAGTCACAATTAATATTATAGTGTGGAACTTCACAGAACTGTAGAAATCCACCATGAACAGGCACAGGAAATACTGGGTTGAATTTACCCTAAATAATTCATCAGGGATATACCAGCTCTTTCATTCTTTTCCATTAGAGCACATGAATTATCCAAACATTTTACAGTATGCAGTACTTGTTCCATCTCTGACACCTTCTGATGCGGCTACTATATGTAACCTATAAACTGTATTGTATAATGATGTTTTATTAGGTTAACACTCTAAAAACATCTGCAAAGTCCTTTGGGGAAAGTCATGGCTTCTCTTCTATGTCCTACTTCTATGAGCAGTCATCGGGTCTCAGGAGGCTCCATTAAAAGCAGTGAGAAGCTAGACTTGTAAATCAGATGTCTAAATTTAGGCACCAAGAGTATCCTCCCCATCGCTCCAGGGAAAGTAGGAGCTGTGTGGGAGGGTTACAGCTCAGCTCTGAGGTGAGCCTCGGCAAGTTGCAGATGTGGGTTCAACCGGGAAAACTCTGCCCTCAGACCTAGCTGAAAAAGTTAAGTAACTAAGTTAATAACAGTAATTCTCACTCAGCAGGTATTAAGAACTAATGATGTATTTTTGCTATCCAAATGATGCTTTTAACAAAAAAGAAAAGAGCCTATGACCCCATTTTACATTCCAGTTTCCTGAATTCATGAGCACTTTTACTTAAAAACCTCTCCTGTCTTTCCCAGTGGCCATCTCTTCTCGCTGGCCTACACTGGCTCCTGATGCTGCTATTGCCACTTCTGTGAGCTGAGCTGTTACAAAGCCTGTTTTCCCCAAAAATCCTTTTTTTCTTAGCCATTCTTGTTCTAAAATAACTAGTAAAATACTCTGCCTCTACAAAGGTAACTGTATCCACCTCCCATCACACAGTGCTGACTGTATTTTTCCTGAACCTTTGGACAGCACAGGCTTACTGCTCCTTATAAGGCTTCAATCTAATTTATAGTAAGATGGCATCTCCTGAACAATTCACTAGGCTGCTCTAATTCCACAGAAACCAGAGGAGGACCTATATACAAAAGAGTTACTGTTTTGCAGAGCTAATGTGCTTTGCAGCACTGCAATTGCTACAGAAATTTGTTTTTAGCAAAACCTGTAAATAAAGCAGTGTCAGGGTTAACAGTAAGAATGGATGGGGGGAGGGTTTTTGGTGTTTTTTTTTTTGTTCTTTGTTTTCTTTTTAAACTATGACAACAAAGGTGCCACCATAATCACTTCTTGTCGAAGATAATCTGTTTGGTCCTACAGCAACAAATATCTGCACCACCGATGAAGTATTTTTACAGACTACAAGGTGTGTGTTGTTCCTAAATGCAATTTATCTTATTAGATTTCATATAGTGGATGGATAAATTAAATAAATACAATTTCACAATGTAGCAAAATACAATAAGATGATATTGAAAATCAAAATCAAAGGGTGGTGGATGAAAATAGGACTTTTGTTGAATTTAGGAAAACAGAATTTGATCCCAAGGTAATTTTAGTCACCAGTATTTTCACACTATCAGATACAAATTGCATTATCTCCTAACTGCAAAGTAGCTCCACTAGAACCTGTGTTGTGTTACACCTACTATTAGGTTGCAATGTACTAATGAAACTTGCTATGATTCCTTTGAAGGAGATGCACACTTTTCTTGAAATTCAAATTACTGCTAAAATTAAGATCATTCCTTTTTAAAAATGGTATCACTACTCTAATTATTGTATACTGCATATTCTATTCTGAAAAAAAGCTTTTCCTGAAGACATATTAATTACCTCTCCTTTTAGAAACTGCCAGCAGTTAGTTCAAGTACTGTGTGATGTTACTAAGTGAAAAATTATTCCTAATTCAGAAAGGGTTACAAGTTTTACCCAATTCTAACATGTGTGATCAAAATTACTTTTGTTTCTCGGCTCTGCACGATCCATAACATTTATTAGTCTTTCAGGATGAAATAATCTTTAAAAACATCAAGGATTTCATTTTAAAGACTGAAGACTGTTTGCATATTAAAAGTTAAATGGAAAAAAGAGGTTTAATTAAATCAATTATTGGTGCTAATTCATAATGTGCCCATGGGCTCAGTCAGTAGTTCATTTTGAAAGTAGCCCTGAAAGAAGGGGATCGGAACAGTTCTGGTTTGTGATTCTGAACCAACCTGCCAGTGATTTCTATACATGACTTCACTTTTCTCAATACAGAATTAGAATGAACACATCTTTATACAGTACTAATTCAATACACAGAGCACTATGGCTGTGCTGAAATTTTATATTCAGGAAAACTTATTTTTATTTTTTCCCTCCATAATTCATCATAGCTTCTCACTTAGAGTCCTTCGTTCAGGGAAGGGCAGTATCAAGGAATCAGAAATATCCAGTCCTTTTCATAGCACAAGAAAGGAAAATGACTCAAACGTGATGGGAGGATTGAGCAAAGGGCTAGTAAGGAGAAGCTGGATTTCTTTTCCAAATCAGCTTCCAAGCTGTAGTGCTATGTATGATCAATGTGAAGAAGTCTCACCTGTTACATAATTCTTTAGATCCAGCTCATTGCTGAGAGGGTTGTTACTCTTGAACATGTACAGATTGAAAGGAGCAGGTTCCTTGCCAATATTTTTCCACATGGTGTAATCAGGAGATGTCCAGCGCCCAGCCAGTACATCATAGTCCCTTTGGGTAAAGTGCACAAGTTTGGTTAAAGGATCGTACAGCCCTCCATGGAACCCAATGACCAGCTGGAAATCTGGATTAGAGTCGTAATAGATCTCCCCATAGGCCGTGTACTGGAGCTGTTTGATCATGAGGCCATTGATGCTGAACACGGCTAATGGAGTGCCTGTGTTATCAGAGGCCACGTAATACTCTTCCCCACTGCTGCTCTCCATTGCAAAGAGGTGGCCTTGCAGATCGTAGTACAAAGAGGTAATTTCAGAGTTGGAATGGTTGTAGACATGAGTTACCCTTGTTGGGTTGTGAAGATCAGCATAGAAGTACTGTAGATGATGCCCCAGGTTGGTCTTGCAGGAAGCCCTTCGGCCCAGTCCATCGTAGCGGTACTGAACACTCCACCCGTTTGCTTTGTTGTAAGCTCTTGTCAGGAGCCCTTTGGAGTTGTACTCAAACACATCCGCGCCCCGCTGCCACAGGAACCCGTCGTCATCGATCTTGTACGGGATGTCCCCCAGGCGCGTGATCCTGTCCCTGAGGTCATAGCGCAGCGGCATCAGTCGGACGCTGTTTCCAGGATTCAGGAGGTGGAGGTTCCCGTTCAGGTCATAGCTGTAGCGCCAGGTGGGCCTGTCATTGACTGCCACGCTCTGCAGTTGCCCGTCTCCATCGTAGTCATAGGTGTACTTGGTCGTGTTGGCGTAGGGGCCGAGTTTGAGCTCCCTTTTGGTGACCCTTCCCATGCTGTCATACTGCACAGTCATCCAGTACATCAGGGACCGGAACATTTCGTACTGCACTTCTTTAATGCGCCCGTGGGTATCAAAGTGCTTGCTCAGCGTCATAACTGCTGTAGTGATAATTTGGTTTATATCATAATAAATAACTCCAAATTTGCCAAAATGCTCTACTTTGCCAGAAATCTCATCGTAACGGTAAAGGTCAACTGGAAGAGGCGTCTCACTTATGATGGGTTTGATGCTTGCAATTCGGAAGCTGTTGTCGTGATATGTGTAATCAAACCTTGCATTGACCATTCCTTCTTCAGAGAACCTGTAGATTTGTTTGTCAACAAGAGGACCAATTTTCCGATAGCGAATTGTACAAGAAAATCCTCCACTTTGCAAATTCACCATTTTTAGGACACCTGTAGTTTCGTCATATCCAAAAGTAACCGCCGTGCTGTCATAAACAATTTCAGACAGCTTGGATAGCTTTCCATACTTGTAGAAGACTTGTCGGCCAGTACCTAAAAACGATGTTTTCAGAATCCTCCCGTCATCGCTGTAATCAAAAATGACGGAGGCGTTGCTTTCGGGGGGGTTATAGATGTTCCTGATGTATCCGACGGAGGTGTGAGTGGACATGCTGTGCCGAGCCACGCTGGGCATGGTGACGGCGTGCAGGCGGTCCGAGGAGTCGTACTCGAAGATGTACTGTCGCTGACTCTGCAGCAGCAGCACCATCGACTGCAGGGAAAACAACAACAAACACTTACCAGCTATCAGCATGTGGCCTGAGAGAGAGCACTGAAGAAAAGTTTACTGGAGAGGCACTAATGTTAAATGAGCGCAAAGAGAATCACATAGACTAGTCAGAGGCACAGAGCTGCTCAGGAATATTGTCACATTGCCAGATGAGAGGATCTGCTCCTTGGAAATCAATATGCTGACGCTCCAGAGAAAGTGTAGGTTAGCAACCTGTGAGCTGTCCTCCCTGTAGGAGGACTTTTTTTAATTTTTTTTTCCTGGGGAATGCAGAGGAGCTAGATAAATGACTTGATTTATCTTTCTGCCAGCAGTTGTAATTCACAACTGTTACTGTGAAATATGTGAGAAACTAAGCAGAGAACATCAGCTCTGGTTTACTTAGAACAACAAGAAAGGAAAAGAAAAACAATATGTGGCTTTGCTTTATTTAAGACACTTTTATGACTGAAGTGTGCTAATCAGGCTAAGTAAAAATGCACTACCATACTTTCATTTAATAAACAATTAGAGATGAATTTCCTGTTTCTACAAGAACCTTTTGTCAGGTTTAGTCATGCATTTTTGGGCTTAATTAAGCCCATTTCGTTGTGTTAATTTATTGCCATTCTATGGCAGGAAAATATTAAAAGACAGAAACCATGAACAAAGTATCTCCCATTAAGAATTAGTCATATTCAGTTGACTAATTGAAAAATAAGGAATTTTGGGACCAGGTACAAAGGGATTGTTAACAGCTGGGATACATCAATTTTTAGCTACTTTGTGTGTGTGTGTTACGTGTTATGAAGCCGGATAGAACTTTGTGTCCTCGTAGCTCGTGTCAGGAGGTGACACACCAGCACCTACGTTTTCCAGGTAGGTGTAGCTCCATACTTTGCCGTCGGCGAACATGCGCGACACGATCCTGCCCTGCTTATCGATATCCGTCCTCTCGCTCATGGCCCCGCGCTGCAGCCCCGCCAGGCGCCCGTTGAAGAAATAGGACACGTTGACAGCAGCCAGGCCACTGCTGGGCAGCCACAGGAAGGGTCGGCCCAGCTGGTCGTAAATGATGCGCAGCGTGAATTTCCGGTGGTCGTCGTAGATCTTCTCCGTGCGGATGTTGCGGTCGTAGTCGATGGACAGCAAGTTCCTGCCGTGCACCTGCAGAAGGAAAGGAGGCTGCACTCAGTGCGTGGTGGGCATGCCGTCCCTCTGGATTTACAGCGGGGAAAACAGGATGCACAACAGGGAAATCCTTTGGGAAAAGTGTAGGATTCCTGTTCACTGGCTTTTGCTTTCTACTTAGTAGTGCATTCAAATTTTTTTGAGTTTCTACTGGGACATTTCCTATCTCCTGCAACGTGGGAGATGATATCCTACAGAAAAAGGCTTCTCTTATGGTCAGAACAGACAGATACTGTGCACACCTTGGTCTTAAAGTGCAGAGAAACAAATTATTCTGCATGGAATATTTTTCTACTTATTCTGTTTTACTTTTCTACTATTTTTCTTTTGGTTTTGTATTTCTGCCATCAAATTTCTTTCCCCTTTTCCCCTACAATCACTTTAAGAAGAACAGAAGAAATTTTTGTGCCTTCATTGAGGTTTAGCCACTTGGCTTCTGTAGTTGCAACACCCTGCTTAGAATTTGTTCATTTACTATTTTCTTTGTTTACTTTCCAAATATTCAACAGATTCTTCACATGGGATGGGCTTAAAAATACTGATCATACAGGTTGGGAAAGATGGACTTCAAGTGTTGAAAGCAAAGGTGCTAAACAATTAGGTTAAGTATTTTTCTTCACCCCCAACTCCTCTTTTTTTTTAATTTTCATTCAAAGTACAGCAAGAAGTGTTTCAGTGCTAGATTTTTTTTTTTTTTTTTTTTTAATAAAAGAGCAAAACAGAGGCAAAGGAGAATAAGAATGCCAAATGAGGAGGCTCCTAGTGAGAGTTCTATAATGAGAGATACATAAATATATTCACTGGGGGGTAAGCCAAAGAATTCAGGCTAATGCTGTAATCTGATAAAGCTTCTTAAGTAATTTAATTGTAGGTGCATCATTAAGAAAGTAGAAGTTTTTAAATTAGATATAATTTCAGTGCAATGACTGCTTAAACAGTATTCATCAGTTTCTGGGAATTTGTTCTTTAGCTTATATTTTCCAGTGGCTTTGATTAAGCAACGTTTCCTCTTATCCAAAATTAAACTGTACATCAAAAAATATGTAAATTAACCCTGAGCCTTTCTTGAGGACATAAAAGTTATCCTGAGATATATTCGTTAGCAGGGGTAAACCCAATTCCCACCACAACCAACACAGAGAAATTCAGTTATACAGACACATTTGAAATTAATACAATTTTGTGTTTGTAAAGAAATAATTATTTCAAATTATCACTCATTATCCTAATTTTTTCCATTAATGAAATTAATCTCTTTAACAGTTTGCATTTCCTCAGTGGGCAATTACTAGGAAAAAAAGCTCTTTTCTGTGGGTTTTCCCTAAGGTTATCCCAGCAACAACTTGCCCTGTGATTCACAGAAAAGATAGAGTATTTTTTTTAAAACACCTTGTGGCAAAACAAGTCATATTCTGCTCTCCCCTTGTAATGAGAACAAAGCCAGGGAAGCCAAACTCAACATCAGTAGTTTCTCAACTGATTGCTCTTGTTTTGAAGGATCAACCCTGATGGCAGAGACATAAAAAAACTCCTTTTCATCAGCAGAAGAGAGCTTTCACTTCTCAAAAACATTTAGCTATAGAATTAAAGGGTTAGTGTATGCCTGAAATAGTCCAAGTTCTTAAGGTTGAGCAGATTTTCTAAAAAGAGAAAAAAATGTCTTTCAGAGAGATTATGAACTGAATTTTAACTTTGGGGGCTTTGCTTGTTTTGTTTTTTTGTAACTTCTGAAGCTTCATAAATCAGCCAGGATTTCTGGGGTTCGTTCCCTCCATTACAGTAACTGCAGTAGTAATTTGCATGAAGGAAAGTCTGACTCCAGGTAGCCTCTCTTTTCTCAAAAACATAATAACAGTTATTTGGTTTTGCCGTAGAAAACAAAATTAGTTTTAAAAATAGGGTTTTAAAAATGATTACACAGACAAGAGCTGTGCAGACACGCAAACATCACTTGGAGATGCACACACGAGTATCACCTGCTTGGATAATTCAGTAACTTCATTTGCATTTGTAAAATAAGTAAAACCAGAGACTGTAATTGCAGTATCATATTAATTATAGAAACCCAAACAGGCTGACAAATTCCCACCCTTCCTGGGAACACTAATAGCAGTCACAAGTATCAGGACTGCAGATTACCCAACAAGCCCTTTCTCTTTTGTTCACTACCCACGTGCACATCTGGTTTTCCCTTGGCTGCTGCTGAAGAGGCTGTAGGGACGAGCCCTTTGTGCCTTGGAAAGGTCTGGCCACAGAAATCACTTACATGATGCTGCACCATAATAAAAACTCTTCAGACAGGAATCTTATCAAGACTTTATCTGAAACTGCTGCAAGACACTGAACGTGTGCTGCATCAAACAGCAGCAGACAGTGAGTGGGGTAAGATAAAGGTGCAGTTCCTTTCTCAGGTTCATGAAATGTGCCCAGGCAGGTGTGAAGAGACCAACACGTCCTGCTGGGATGTGCCTAAAGCATGGATGGGCAGAAGCTGGGCTCAGGCAGCACCACTGCCTGAGGACTCAGAATCATCCAATACTTTGGGTTGGATGGGACCTTCAAAGATCAGCCAGTACAACCCCTCTGCACTGAGCAGGGACATCTTCAACTGGAACAGGCTGTGCAGAGCCCTGCCAACCTGACCTTCAGTGCTTCCAGGAATGGGGCATCTACCACTGCTCTGGGCAACCTGTGCCAGTGCCTCACCACCCTCAGCAGAAATTTATTCTGTATACCTAGTTTAAATCTACCCTCTCTTAGTTTAAAGCTGCCACAGCTTGTCCTATCACAACAGACCCTAAAAACGTCTGTCCCCATCTTTTTTATAAGCCCCCTTTCACTACTGAAGCACAGGGGCATGGGCTCCAGCAAACACTCCTCAGAGTACTGCGAGGTGAAGTACTCAGCTAAGAGGTGAATCGCACAGAATGCCCACCCCTCCAGGCACACTGGATCTGAACTGGGGCTCCAGGAGATGGCCCTGGTGCTCTGTCAGCTCTGCAGCAGTGCCCTGCTCTGTGTCACTGTGTGCCACAGCTGCCCCTGCTTGCCACCTGCTCCCCACAATGTTCCAACACACTTGCTCTGCTTCATTCACTAAACAATTTATAAAGATGAATTAGAATAAATGAGATGCAAATAAATTCTATGCTTTCTCCCTCGTTTTCAAATTTCATTTTTAGTCCACTCAACTTGTGATAATCTCATAGTGATTTTCATTTAAAAGAGCTGAATGGGTATGTGATTATTGTTACAGGAACTAATACCAGACAATTAAACGTTGAGGTGTTGCTAGATAAAACGTTGTTTTGATTTCCATAAACATGATGCAAGAAAACCTATCTCAGGCAAGGCTTCAGCACTAAGATGTGTTTAACTTCAGCTAATTACCACAAGTACCTCTATTAGATTTTTCGTATTGAGAGTTAGGATTACTGCAATTTCATTTCAGCATCCTATTTATTTTTATTTTGAACACATAGTCAAAACGCAGAGCTGATCTATTTTCCACTTCTAATCAACTGCTGCAGGTCAACACATCAAAAATCAATTACACAGCCATGAAATTTAGTCATTACAGATTAGCTGTTAGTCTCATTCAATTTTTTTGTCTAACCTTCCCCCTCTCCCCAAGAAGTACATTCTGAGCATTTGTGAGAATAAAGAAAGACTTGTTAACTCAACCCTGGGAATTAGATATTAAGCAATAGGAAAATATAAAAGTTTACAAACAAGTAATTATGGGTCTTTTTCTAAGTCATTACATAATTGTTTACATATATTGTGTTTGCTATATGATCTTGAACACACTAAACTGTATCTTATGTTCAGTGATGTTGAAAGAATTGCTAAAAGAATGAGGACTTGGTCAGTACGACACTTGCTTTCTGCCCAGTATCTCAAAGCCCTTCCAAAACTGCACATACTGAAGTAGCCCAGTCAAAAAAAAATCAGTGAAAATCAGGCCAGCAAAGCACAGAATGGGATTAATCCAGATGCAGCAGATCTTTAATTTGGCAGGTGATGGATTACATGACCTGACTGTCTTCCTTATCCTGTGCTTATGATTTTGTAATTATGGCAATTATTTTCCCATCGTGACATTTGGGAAAGGGAATAAACACAACATGCCTGTCTCAGTGAGTCTGTAGGGGGATTTTACAGCAGCAGCTCAAGCTGTAGTTGTGTTTGCTCCCCAGCACCAGCCGGGATAAGTCTGCCCTGGCAGTTTTACAAGTGCTGAGTGCTCAGATTCCCACCCCCTTGAGAGGCAGAGTGTTCTGCAGGAACAGGGCAATCAAGGGGGAGGCTCTAGAATACATCTTTTGAGGAGTGGCTGAGGGAGCTGGGGGTGTTCAATCTGGAGAAAAGTTGGTTCGGGGAGACCTAATTGCTCTCTACAAGTCCCTGAAAGGCAGTAGCAGGCTGGGGGGCAATCTCTTCTGCCATATCTCAAATGAAAGGACAAGAGGAAATGGCCTTAAGTTCCACCAGGGGAGGTCCAGATTAGATACGTGAAAACGTTTTTTTACTGGAAGAGTGTTCAGGCTTTGGAATAAGTTGCCCAGGGAGGTGGTGGAGTCACCATCTCTGGATGTGTTCAAGAAGCACCTGGATATGGCATTTGGGGATACAGTTTAGGGCAATTATGGTGGGGCTGGGTTAATGGCTGGACTAAAGGATCTTGAAGGTCTCTTCCAACATTGATGATTCTGTGAATCTGTAATATCCTAGGTATATTTACCAATCTCTTTTGGAATACTTTTAGTAACAAAGCTCTATAGCTCATGGCAGTAGATGATCCCATGCAGCCAACTGAGCTCTCCAACAGTGTCACACCAAAGACAATCCCAGAGTTGTGCATTTTTAACAAATAATGTCCATCAAAATGAAAAAATTAATTTTCTGCCCGAAAAGGAAAAGGTGATTATTGTAACAACAGGTTCTACTTACCCTGAGCTTTCTTCCAAACACTGTCACTTTGCCTTTAATCTGCTCCTTCCTCAGGCGCCATTCAATTGAGTTTAAACCATTTTCCATGGGTAGAGAAATATTACATCGTCCTATGGTGGGAGTCACAGTCCCAGCCAGGACATGAGGTTCGCTGTGAAAGCTAATGCTCATGCCATTGGCATACATCACTCTCAAAGTACCATTATTACAGAGCTGGTAGCTGTTCCTCACTTGATCTACAGCAATAATGAAAAGAAAATAATTTAGCTACTCCAGTCATAAAGAAAACATATAGCTTAATTTGATTGGTTTTTTATTGCACTCCTGTTGATGTTAAATGAAGTCAGCCTGCAATTACCATTTACGTGGTACTATGGTGGAAATTACAGATGTTACTGATTCATGTAAAAAAAAGTAGTGTAGCAGTGAGCCTGCAGAGAGATACTGTGTTTATTTCATTATGTTTTCCCTTCAGTCTTAATTGTGAATCAAAATGCACAGTGATATGTGTTGAACCACGTAATTTATTTCTGATATGAACAAAAACTCCTGAAAACTGAACTGCTGGATAAACAACAAAGCATTAAACTCCAGGACAAAAAGAAAAAGAAGAAGATTGCTGGACTCTTTGTAAGTAGGAAGAAGTAAGTGCCTCTTCTTTTTGTTTCCCTCTGTTTAAAAACTGTCTCCAAGCAGAGGCTTTGTACAGAATTACAGTGTGGCTTTAAATCCTCAAGGTGTGAGGCTCCAGCAGTGCAAGCTGGCAGCCACAGTGGTTCCCTCTCCTGCCTCCTTGCCTCCCCACCAGAACCACACTGGCCTGATGTGCACACCCAGCCTCTGGCAGAGAAGAGTTACAGAAACAATCCCGTGCTCCTCTGGCCAAGCAGTTCTCCAGCTGTTGGACACAGCCAAGTCCACTCTCAGCCAGGATGGAGCGCCACAGTGTGCAGCTGTCAGCAACACATCAATATTTGCCCGACAGAAGGACAGCATCTACGTAATTAATCATCTGGTATAAGAGAAATTAAGTCTTTGAAACCAGACCTGTCACAGTAGAATAGTCTATAAATGTTGACATTTATGTCAGGAGGAGACTATTGTTTGATGATGATATTCTCATTCCAGTGACATTTTATCTTAATTAAAAAGCCCCATCACTCACCAAATTCCTTTCACTCTGTCTTTGATAACTGACTTCACTCCATCAGATACAATGCCTGGGTGGTGCTGGAAAGCTCTACACAAACTCTGAACCTCTGTTGCTGCTGCCTCCTGCCATGCTCAGGCTGTAACACTGTTCTTGGAAGGGCCATCTCTGGCACCACACCATCCACTGCCCTGATTGTTCTACACTCTGATTTATGGCAATGTAAAAATTTGGAAGATTTCTTCTACTAGAAGGTTTCCTGAGCCTCACCAGAAGGATTTTCCCCCCAGGCAGCCATATCCAGCAGTCAGGTTGCATCTCTGTGGCACTGAAGTCAGGACCAATTTTGCATGAAAGTACAGAGAAATATGCCAGTGGGTGAGGTGACCCTGACCCAAGAGGCAGTGGCAGGACTAACTTTCCCCAGCAGATAGTGACCATACATACTTGACACAAAGCAGGACTGCAAAATGGCTCTTACCTGTCCTGAAGACCTGTCATTTTAGGAATAAGCTTTATGGGAGTTTTTCTTGTAAACCTTATATGGTTTCCCCCTGCTCATAAGTGCACTAATGACACGAATCATTAGCGAATTGCTTTCTCAGGCTGTGTGTGTGGTTAGCAGGTGTGCTGAGAAGTGTGCTTTGGTACCTTGAACAACTGTATAGGAAGCCTCCACAGAGGAGAGATTTGTGATGACCGTGACATCGTCATCCCGATTAGAATTCTCAATGTCGATGGTAATAGACTTTTCCATTTCTCGATGAAGGCTAGTTACCACTCCAGTGGGACGTGTTACATTGGTCAGACGCCCTTCATGATCATAGCTAATAGAAAAGTTAGTGAGAGCAAAAAAGCATGAGGATATATGTTCATTTCAATACCCAATGTATTAATAATGCACCACATTAGTGCAAAAAAACCAGACTGAAACAGATTTTCAAGAACATCCTGGCCATATCTATTTCTCTGTTCTTGAAAGAGTTTATAAGGATGAAATAATATTTTTTAGAGATACTGATCTCAACTACATGGGTGCAAATCCAGGCTAGCATATTTTAAATTATTAATTAAATTACTATGAATATACGGAGTGATATTTGGCTCAAACAACTATAATTAGTAAATTAGTCTGCATTTTAATAGTTGCATTTCACTCTAAGGAAGTGGATTTCTGATGGACACTGCAATAAACAATTGCATAAACTGCACATTTGCTTTTGAATACTTAGTGGAAACTAAGTATGGTCTTAAGTGACATATCAAGGAATAAACTTGCCATAAAGGATTAAAAAAGACATCATCTTGACAACATAATAATTTCATTTAGATCTTATCTGTGGTATTGAACTGCATTTTGGGGTCAGTATTTTGGCTCATAAAGATGAAAGATGAAAAGCACAGGATAGGTTGGAGTTGCACAAAGGGCAGCAGTCAGCACTCAGAATAGACCTTAGAAGATGAGTTAAATGCTCCAGAGGCATAAAGATGAAAAAAAAAGAAAAAAAAAAAGAAAAAAAAGGGCTTTCCATTATTTTATTAAGTTTCTTTAGAGGTATAAAGGCTGAGGAGGGGGGAAGGAAGGAATGCTGCTGGAAATCAAATCATACCCTTTCCCCCTGTCCTTCAGTATGCTCTGTTTGCTAAAGAAGCAATCCCTTGGATCTTAAGGGTGAGAAATGGGGACCTGAAACAAAATCAGCATTCCAGTCTGACACTCTGCTTGCTGCAATTCTCTACTCGTGCAAGAGTCTCTCACCCAGCCGCTACCAAAGTGCGCGTGCTTCTAGGGAGCAGAAAGGCAAGAAAAAATGTCCTGTGTAGATAAAGGGAAGAGTTTAGGTAGAGACTGAAACCAACTGGTCGTCCTTTGAATGTAGAGATCCAGGGAGCAGGAAGCCTGGAAGAGAACTGGTAAATCCATTGCATTGCCTGAGAGTAACAGAAGAGGAGAGGAGCACATTTAGTGTCATGGAGCTAGCTCAGTTCATTGTAGGCTGTGGTTAGCTGTAAAGATGAAAAAAAATCAGAGCTCTCAACATGGCTTTACAATTAAAACACTCAAGAAACCTCAGACTAGGCCACCTCAACTGTACAGCATATCTAAAAAATTAATACAAAGATTGGCTCCTCAGTTAAGACAAACAAAATACATGACTTTCAAATCCATTGCAAATGGCTGCACCCATTCAACTGAATATTGGGGAGGAAGGAAAAAGTCACCTGTGGAGCAACGAGTCTTACCAGAACCAATGGAAGTATTAGGCAAAGAAGGAAATCAATTAAACAAAGCATCATGCGACCTAAAAGGGACCAATAATACATTGTGTTCATTTAAGTAGTTCAGGATCAAAGAAAGATTAAGCAGCATGATTTTTCTCAATATAGTCACAAGTTTCTCTCCACATATACATATATTTTTATATATATATATCTATATTATCACATCAGCAAGATACTGAATAAAAGACAATATGTTGAGATAATCTATGAAAGTGGGTCTAGTTAAGTCTTAATAAAGGTCTTCACAAAAAAATATTGAAAATTACTCAGAAAGAATAGCTAAAGGAAGAATTTGATCCAGCCAAGCATCTGTCTGGCAAGGGAAAAGAAAAATGGACAATTTCAAAAATCTTAAAGGTTAATGGTACCCATTAAGAGCCTGTATGTGGTGTGTTTCGTGACAAGCAGAGTGAGGAAGAGAACAATTAGATGTCAGATCTTACAGCAGAGACAGTGGTATTTAGGACAAACTGGAAAAGTCTGTGAGTATCTCCAGTGTGACTCTGCAGCACTCGGTGAACTTCCACAAAAAACGGCTGGTGAAATTCCCCGTCAGCAAATATATTTTAGGCAATGCAAATGAGACATTAATTTAAACTCTTCATTCACATTGCTGGGTTTTTAATTAACCTAGGAAAAATTCCTGGGGATTGCTGTGGGCTACTCACTGGAAATCTCTGTTCAAAATGTAAGGGCAGCCTAAAAAGTAAATACGGATGTGGATGTACAGAGACTGAAGCAGAAAAATGAAAATATTCCAGTGCTATTTCAAGAAATCATTGTTTTACCCCTGCCATGGGGCGTGTTCCTCAGTGCTGGTCATAGATTTGAAATCAGCAACAGTAGAGACTAAAAGAGTTTATAAGCAAGTGATGGATACACTTAACTAAATACATACAAAAGTACTCTCCTTGAAGATCTGCAGACCATTTCGTTTACGAGTTAGATAGATAAAAAAATCACTACTTAAATGATATATACACACTGTGATACCAATATATAAAGAAGGAATTTCTACTTTGTCCATTGTATCAAAATAAAATCTTATTTAAAAAGTACCTTAAAGGTAAAAAAAAAAAAAGAATATAACAGAAACCTTTCATGTACCACAAAATTTAAGTGAAATATTCCTGAGGGTTTTTTTAAATTTATGTATTATGTGAGAGCAAGTGCTCAGTAGAATACAACACCCAGACATTTCTCTGAATAATAAGAATAAACTATATATGAATTAAATGATTATATATGTCTCTTCTTCATGCCATGAACCTGGGTCTAATGAAGTAAAAAACAAAATTTACAATGAAAAATACATTAATTGACCCTGTGTCTTCTTCAGAAGCAGTCTCTACCTGTTGCAGTCTGTGACACAGCATCAGCCTGGATAAACCAGATCTGATAAGGCAACCTTTACATTTTCAAATGAGGTGGGCTCTGGGTACACTGAAATCTCTGAGCTTTTGTTACTGACTTCACTTAAGAGTAAGGCTTCGTCCCAAGTTTTTCTACTATTAAAATTTCAAGGGCAGATAACCTTCCTTAATCCCAGTATCTTAAAAACCAACAAACAACAGCATCTCCCCACTGCTACCTCACCAATACTTTGCTAACTGTGACTGTGACTGTCTCCCTTGTCAGCAGGCAAAGGTTTCCCAGGACAGATCTGGGTGACACCAGGCACAAAGCTGGTGGCTGTCTCTGCCAGCCTGGTGGCTCTGAGCTGGCCATGGCCAGCCCATGGCCACACCTATAGCTCAGCCTCGACTGTGGGACACAGCTGAGCACGTGGCACCTTCTCAGGTAGCTACAAGCATCCATGCATCCCTTCAGTGTGCTTGTGACAGTGCCCTGAGGGCTGCTCTCCCTTGTCCACTACTGTGGCCCCTCTATTCCTTAGGCAATTTTTATGAGCAGCATCCTGGTCTCTGAGGTTTGAGTTGTGCTCCCAAAAGCTCGTGGGTGGGAGCAGAAAGGACAATGCCATACCCAGCACTGCAAAAAAAGGAGGGTCAGCAGCTTCTGACTTCACATAGAGCTGGGCAAGGCACAGATCCACATACATTTACATGCATCCCCATCGTCTCTCCCTTTTAAAACTGATTCAAGAAGAAAACTGCAGCATTCTCTCAGGATGCTCCCTAGGCCAAGTGGAACTGCTTCAAAGATCTGTGCTTCATGCCCAAGCCAAGCTTAAATTACCCCATGTGAGCCTGCTGGTAGCTGTTCTATTATTGAAGAGCCTTGGCTGTTCCTACTGCAAATGAGCTGCATGCACATGCACAGATGCTATCTATAGAATTCACGTATGGAGTGTGCACACACACAAAACCAGCTTGTGTCTGCAGCTCTCTGCATATGCAGATGCACACCTAGATCAACTGCACAAATTTAATTCTATGAGAGCATTTTTAGGGTAAAGTTTCAGATAAATGAAAGGAATAGACCCAATAAGGTAACATGGCACTCCAGTGTCTGGTTGATATAAATGCACTGAAATAAATTTTTCATAAGAACTTTAGCTCATGTAGTATTTTACCACTTAAAGACCTCTGTTCTTTTCCAGTTCTGCTGCCATATTAACAATTTTGAGTGCTGATTATGTCTGTATGAATGCATGAATGTAACTGCACAAAAAACTATTTTGTTGTCCTTATAAATTCTCATTGGCTAAATACTTCTTCCATCTTCAATTGATATTAACTTACAGCTACCAAAAAAATTGCAGAATGATGAATACAGAATTTTCTCTTAGGAGCTGTTTCAAAGAACAACAGGAAAACAGAAACCAGAAACCAGCAGTGAGTGACTGTGGACTGTGATTAAGTTTGTATATTAGATTTAAATAATGTCTTTATGGTTCTCTCATCTCTGTGCTCTATGCTTATGAGAATGTATGCATAAATGTGTGAGAAAGTAAGTTAATTCTGCTGCCTCATCAAAGTTACTAATTGTCTAAGACAGTACCTCAGGCTGTAATATTTAGAGTTAAATATGGTATTTAATTTCCACTGACCTGAGGCAAAGGTTGTGCATCTTTTCTTATTTGATCTTGGAAAAAAATCTGCAGCCCTATGTACATGTTAACTGATATTTTCAGCTGCCATCAGTAAGACATCAAAGCCCCTACCTTCTGTATTTCCTTAGGAATCATAATACAATTTTTCTAATTTTCCATGCTAACTTAGCACTTGGTGTGACTCTCGGACACCAGTTCTACCAGTTTAGTAACTGGTAACTTTCTGATGACCTTTTTTAATATTTCATTGATTTTCCACGTAGAGTTTGAAATTACTTTGCTATTTAGTTTTCTATAATTAATTACTGGTGTTCTGAGAAATAACTGATTTATATGACTGAATCTTGGGCTACCTACTGAGGAAAAAACAACAACAAAAAACCTTCCTAGAAGGGCACCCACATCTCCTCAGCAATAATATGAAATTTTATTCTGTCTAGTCTAGTGAGCTGTTACGTGAGCTTGTAATCAGCAGGTAATACCTTCATGCAGTCATGTAACTGAACTGTTTTTCTAACGAATTTGTGGGAAAGAAATAACATTTGCAAAATATTAAGGAGAAACAAGCCTCTCCCCACGTGAAGCCCCAGGCTGAAGGAGTCAGTGGTTGGGCATGCAGGGCCCCACGAGAGGGCACTGCTTTCCTTCCAACGGGAACCAACTGCAGCAGTCCGGCTGTGCAGGGCGGACGCTCCGAGCACACCGAGCACAGTTTCCTTCTATTCCTGCATTTCTTACGTTTCCTCTAAACAGAGGAAACAGGTGGCCAAGCTGAAGGCATCAGTAAACTAAGAGGTGTGCGCCATTGCTAGTCTGCAACCTTGAAAATAAGCCTGCCATTTAAAATTAAATATAAAGCCCTATTCCTATTTTCTACTCACTGATTTGGGGAATGATATTTATTAATGATTAACTAATTCAGACAAAATATATGGCATCAGACTTGCCATACTTAAATATACTTTTTCAATATGTCATTTAGCTTCTCTTTTAAAAATTGTTTTGATCAAAAAATGGCAGTAAGACTACTAAGAATAGGATAAATATTAATAAAAATCTGACTAGTTTTTCTAGATTTTTAATATACTTTTGAACCTCATCTCTTCAGATGAATTTCATGTAAAGAGGAAGTTCTGCCTATTTAATCTATATGCTCGTGAACACCAGTGTGCTTTTGGGTTATCTACAAATTATGGAAGTTACACCAGGGGTCTGACAGATAGCTGGGGATCTAATTTCCTCACTTGTCTCAGGAATGAACAATCAGTGAAGTTAATCAACATTTTAACAACCATGAGTAATACACGAGGCTGAACAGAAAGAGAGATAATTTGAGTTCCAAAAGAAGCTGCAGCGTGAGGGTTGCTACAGAGAGGCAGCTCAGTGTGGGCTGCAGTGGGAGTGCTGGGCTGCTCTGGCTGGGGGCTGTGGGCAGCTGTGCTGACCACAAGGACCAGCTTAACTAAGCTCTGGCTGTGGCACACGGTCGGTCCTTTGTGCTGGACAGGGATGAGCTGCCTCAAACTCAAAGCCCGGCAGGGATTGAGGTGGATCAGCACCCACCCAAAGGACCCAGCACAACTGACGCCATCACAAAGCCACTTAACCACGTCCAGCATCGCACTGGATTGAGGCACAATGGCCTTACTCAGTATCAGTGAAAAACCTACAACAAATTGCAGCAGGGTCAGTCTAGGACCTACTCACTACCATTTGAAAAATAAATGTATGCTTAATATATCCAAAAACATTCTTACTCATAAAATGTTGTCCATCCTGTTTCATCACTCTTCGTTGCTAAGAGACCACTGTTTCCATTATATGTCATTAATCCGAGCTCCAGGGTCTGTGTTGAGACCAGCTTGAGTCCACCATTAGTGCCAACAGCCAGCGTGACAATCTGATTATCCGGCATCAGTAAATGGCGGGGCATCCCACTGGCATCCCGACGCACCTTCAAGGAGTTGCCATTGTTGTCCATCACCTCCGTGACATCGTTATCGCTGCTATAGGTGAAATTGTACAAGTATTCCCCGGTAACGAGGCTGAGAGTGTACTGGTGAATCCCATCAGCATTGAAGACATACAGCTCCTGTTCTCCTGGAGATGCAGCTTCATATTGGTTAAAGGAATTAAGAATGGGCCTGTTTTTACTGACAGCCCTAATGCGGATATTTCCAAGATCAGCTATGTAGATGGTACCATCTGGGGCCACAGCTAAGGAAGATGGTGAATTTAAGATGGCATCAGTGGCATACCCATCATCCCCAGCATAGCAATTACAGTTGACATCATTTTTGCAATCACAGTCTGAAGCTGCCCCTGCAAGAAGGCATATTTCTCCATTGGTAGTTACCTGGCGTAGCCGATTAATTTTTTTTTCATCTGTCTCACTGATGTAAAGAACTCCTGTGTGTGAGATGGCAATGGCACTGGCTGATTCAAGTGCAGAATGAATAGCCAGTTTGCTAAGAGAGTAGTCTATACCAGGAACCTGGCAGTGCATGGGGCGTCCAGCAATAATGCTAACTTGATGGTTTTCTGTGATCCGTAAAATAACATTGTTCTCTAGGACATAAAGGGAGTTGTCCATGGGATTGACAGCGAGATCAGTAGGCCACTCCAGCCGTACCTATGAGTTGCACAAATTATTACTGTAAAACTCGAAACTGAAAAGTACACTCCTAGTGCTTAAAATTCCACGTGTAACAACAGCAAATTAGTGAGGGGTTTATCAGCGTAAATCATGAAACCAAGTCATGAACGGCAACTATTTCAAACAATGATTTTGTTTTTCAGAAATATTAAAGCTACGTGCAGTTGTAACTTTGCCTAATTGTGTTTCTGTGCAAGAATGAATGCTACATTGTGGAAGCTCTACAATAATTACAGAAAAACAGGCAATTAAGACAATAACTCCCATTATCTCAACCTTATTTCTCTCTAGTTGCATAAATAAACTGTGTTAGCCACAGTAAAAAGGATGGTTCACTCATTTCAGTAACAAATCAAACACGTTATCATCTTGTGCTGCGCGATGTATTTCTTAAGTGGCCAGGCAGTCATCCAAAATAGATGCCCATCTCTTCTAAGGCAGAGAAGAAAATAAATGCAGTAAGAATCTACCTGGGTGACATCCATGCTGGAATCACAACTGAGAGGTCGAACAGCAGTTAGGTCATTGGAGCCCAGCAGGGTTGATATAATTCCGTTCTGATCCACTTTTCTAATCATAGTGGCGTCAACAAAATACATGAGTCCATACTTATCCACTGCAATTCCTGCAAATATAAAACCCAAGCATCAGTGCAGCAGCAAAGCTCCTGCCTTCAAGGCAGGCTTTGTCTTGTTTACAAGATGGGGAAATTTGTTCACTTCCCCCGTTCTTTCCTCCCTCCCAACCTGAGCACAGGTCCTGGAACCCTCCAACAACCCATAGTTCTGCCAAAGAAATAGCATCGAGCAGGTTTATCCTTCAGGGCTTTAAAGAAAACCACAGAAATCCCCAAACAAGCCAAAGACCCAGCAGAATGCATCAGTTTATTTCTAGATTCACATTCTGTATATTACATAAACCCAAATTAAAAACTGTCTCCTAATTTTACTCAGAAATTTGAGGCATTGCTTTCTTCACCTGAAGAATCTAATGAGGATGAAGAATTTTTAGAAATCTTTTAAAATACCTTCAAAATTTTTTGAAAACTAGCAGGACATTGTATTATTTCTGGATGTTTTTTTAATTCTTTGACCTGTTGCAGTAAAAATACAGAAAGAACATCTGGTGTTTCCACATGAAGACACAGGGGTTGCCAGCCTAAAATAAAAAGGGAAGGTTCAATGCCTGTCGCATTGTGAGTCCTTAGAGAGGAAAGGCACAGAATGAAAGGGTGCTCCCTCGGAGGAACACATGGATGCTCCTGCTGTTTGGGAAGGAGGGCAGCCTTTTTCTCACTTGCCTTTCCTGCTTTGATTTGATGCACTGCCTTGTCCATTTCTCAGGCTGAAAATAAAATACTGATCAAAAAAAATTCTGTCTTCAAATGGTTGCAGTGCCCATCCTATTGGGCAGTGAGGGAAGATACAGCTTCATTTTAAAAATTTCTATGTGTTAAGTGGAAGTACTTCCTATACAAAGAAACTGGACTTTCCATTTTTGTGTATCTCTTTGATCATCTAGTTATTTTCAGCCACTGAAAAAAACCTAAATATGTTTGAAACACCTGGCAAGACACCTGATTAATTCATCCTTACAATTAAGAAGAAACAACAGAGAAAAAAAAGCCTTAAAAAGAAATGCATCCCCAAATCTCTGTATCACCTTGGAAACTTCTTGTCAAAAATTAGAAACTGGAAAGGGCAAAAATCCTTTTATTTTTTTCTCCGACTCTTAAGAAAAAGGAGATACATAGAGGAAAACCTCAGAGAAAAGCCACAGCAAGCAGTTCCTCTCCCCAAAGACTGCATCTCAAACAGTAATCAGTTTTCCAGTTTACACGCTTGCTTCTTGGAGTGAGCAGTACCCTGCTAATTTGTGTTCTGTTCTCCTTTTGCAGCACCCAGTGTCGGGGTAATAAAGTTTGCTTTAACTAAACAAAGCACGAACACTTGCCAATCCACTGTAATTAAAGCCCAGAATAAAAATCACCGAGCAAGGAGTGATTTAATTGCCAGATAATTATTTCCACATCCAGCCTAGCTGCACGCAGTCATTTTCTCCGGCTTCTTTTCCTCCTTTACCTCGAGGGCTCATTAGGGTTGCGTCCACTGCCTTCCCTCCATCCCCGCATCTGGCTTCATCAAAGGGCAGGCACTGCTCTCCTGTCCCTGCCACCACTTCAGAGTTACCAGCAAGGTCCTTCGTGCCCGTGAGGGACTTGACTTTGTATATCCGTCGGCTATTGGTGTCCGACACGTAGAGTGAGCCTGAAACAGGGTCCACGGCCAGATAGTATTTATGAGCGGGATTGTTGCTTTAGAGAAAAAGAAAGCATAAAACAGAAACAGCTGAGCAGTCTAGAAACTTCACAGGCTTTCAGAGCTTGGATACTCATCAGGCACAGAAAGATCTGGAAAGAAAGTCTGACACCTTCGTACAGAGGTGAGGTCTGAAGGACCATCACCTGAGGACCTAACTTGATTAGGGCCTGGTCAGAGGGATTGTAATTTTAAATCTCACTCATCCTTCTACACTGAACCTTGCACAGCAGAGCCCAATAAGCCAGAGCTGCACAGCAGTCTTTCCTCTTGATCTCTTTAGCCCTTTAGATCTGCTCCAGGTCAATTCTCTTCGGCTTATCTGTTTCCCCGCTACCTTGTTTAACTTCCTTTGGAAGCAGAAGTCATAGGAGTAAGATCAAAGAATCAACTCTGAGTTACTTAGATTACTTAGTCACAAGATTTGTGAGGTTTTGTATAAATAGGAGGCAGAGGCATAACAAATTTATTTCTAAAGCAAATTTGTTCTCATTCATTCTTATCAAGAATCTCATTTACAGCAGATGAAGTTGGTTATATAACTAGAGCCAGAGACCCCAAGTGTCTGACTTTAACTCCAAACCTTCTGTCATTGAAAAACTGGTCCTCAGTTTGTGATTGGAATGGGCGCTCATATGGAAAGCTACTTCTCTTCTGAAATATATGTTTTTTGACAGCTTGTCACATTTTGGAACTACTTTAGCAAATCATCTGCAAATTGAGAAATGTCAATCTTCACAATATATATACATTCACACACACAGAACTGCAGTGCAGAAATATTTTCAAAATCTTGCCTGCCTAGTTTTACTCAGTTTATTTGGATTTTAAGCATGATGTGAATTTTCCAGCCTTTGGAGCCTATGGGTGAGCATAAATAAGGTCAATGGTGGTTTCGAAGCATAGAAGACAAATGAAGACAGGAAGAAAAAAAATGAAGGTTACTTACCAGTAACCAGAGATATTTGCCTCCAAATATCCACACTCCTAGTTTCATGTGGCAAAAGTGCCCATCTCCAAGAGTGAGGATACACAGAGGTAAGTTATGATGGACATAAGCCATTTCTTGATCAGAATCGCTGAAACTACAATAAAGCCACTTTCGGCAGATGGATCCATTGGCACACAAAGGTGACTGTGGTCGTGGGGTCATGACCAGATTTGGAGGAATGAGGAGGCCCCAATATATCACTTTCTACAGTTAATTTCCTCTATGCCAGTCTTTGACATGCCATGGGTTTAGGTCAATAATGGTTTGTTCTAAGACTGTAGAAAGTAGAAAGGAGACTGGTTTGATTGCAATTCAGTTGGCAGTGGCAATAGCATCTGCTGAAGTCTAGGAGTGTAGAAATTAGAGATGAAGAAATACAATAAACAAAAAATACTGGCAGGTTTATTTCATGCATGGATCTCAAAGTACTTTAAAAAGATGGGTGTAGCACCCATTTTACAGAGGAGGAAACTGAGGCACAGAGAGGTTAAGTGGTGTAGACAAAGTTATGCAGGGAAACTAGTGACATGCTAGTGACATCTAGAGATTAGAGCACAATCTCATTATTCCCCAAATTCCTCTCCTTATCTTCAGCAGCAGACTGCACCTCTTCACTACGCCCTTATCACATTCCTTCTCATCCCTCCAAAATAATGCTCAATCTTCTCTGCAACATAGAAAAATAATTCTTTCCACTTTAGAGATTCCTCCAGTCTCTCAGGTATCTGAGCCATACAAACACCTGCACGTTTGTCATTGCTTTGAAATTCTGCTGTTCTCCCACCACGCTTTCCCCTCACGCTGAAGATCACGCTCTACTGTGGCACTGTATTTGTATGTGCTGTACTTCACAAATACACCCAAACTTAGCTCAAGGCTGCCCTGCAGCTGGTGCCTTTTGCACGGCCCTTCTGAAACGAGGCACACTCCCCCACCCTGGCCAAACGTGGACCTGAGGCAGGCACAGAGAGGAGCTGGGCACAGACAGGAGCTGGGCACAAACACTGCTGCTTGCACCTGGAAGTGAGGGTCCTGCTGGACTCAGTGGTGAGAGCTGCTCACAGGGCCCAGGAGAGCAGCAGCCACCCTGCAGGAATGGAAGGGTCTCTCTAGTTTTCACACATGATTTTGCCAGCCTGTGCTCACCTCTGCCTCCCCTCTGCCCTCAGCCAGCCCTAGGTGTGCCCTGCTGCTACCTGGATGGGATAAGAAATGAGTCAGGGTAAAGAGCAATGGCAGAACATGGGCTTATTTCCCTCTCCTCTCCTGCAGTCATGGTGCATCCATGGAGCTCACCCTGCCTTTCTCCTCTGGAATCTCCCCCAGGGCAGTTGTGCCAGGGAGTCAGTCACAAGCTTTGATTCCAGATCAGAGAGCAGCAAGCTGCAGACCCGTTCCATACTCCTTCCCTCTTTCCTGAGCTAGGTAAGGGAACAGATAGTGGAAGACTTTAAGCAAATTTCTGAGGGAAAATGACTGCTGGAAGGTAACATGCACTCACTGTGCTCCCAAAGAATCGATGAGACCATTACCTCCAACAGGGACTTGTTTTATAAATGAGTACTCAATAATTCTCGAACTGCCATCTGAGCAATTAAAGACCTCTGCCTCTCTTTTCTCCTTGCCGTTGTAATCTTTCACTTGAATTATAGGAGGCCAAGGGTTGTACCTTGTTTTAAAAGATTTTCCATGGCATTCAGTGTTGCTTAGAGGCCTCTGCCAATAATGTCTGTGCCTCCAGCCCCCCGAGTGAATGTGTGGTCACACCCACCTGCAGCCTCTCTCTGCTCTCTGAGGGAGCCGGGGGCCTGGCAGCAAGTGCAGCTCATTCTCCCTGTTCTTCTCACAGGTGCATCAAATTCACAACAGTGCAAAACCAGCTTTTCTTTAAGTTTAACCAAAAGAGAAGCTGTCCAGAGCAAATCTCTAAGCAGCTGAAAAATGAACTAGGCTTAGTTGAAGCAAATGAGGAACCTCCGGCATCACCAATAATCATTAGCAAATTGTGAATGAATTCATCCAGATAAGAATAGTTAGGGGTGTTACACTTACTATGCCAAAATATACTGTTAAGGGGAAGTGATTCTGTTTAGTCCAAACCATCTATTGCATCAACTTGCATCACAGAAATGGAAAGTATGGTTTTAAAAGGGTAATGCACAGGACACTATGGAATAGTTTACAAGAGCTGTTCTTGTTCTTGCCCTTGATTTTCTCCAGGGTGAACATCCTCCCTGTCCCAGATGTGGCATGAGAGGAGGCACAAGTGTTCCCTATGCTGCAGCGATCCAGAAGACCTGGTGTTCTCCTCCTGACATCCAGGAAAAGTATGCCTCCCTCCTGAATCTCACAGTGACTTCATCTAGTGGTTGCACACAGCCAGCCCCACAGGTTGGCTATTAAATGTGTTTGACAAAAGAAATATAAACTAAATTATGGCAAAGGACAGCGGGTTCAGAAAATCATTAATGACCAGAAAACGAGTTTTTGACCTATATGCAGTCATTAGTGCTTTTGTGAACCTTTCTGGCATTTGTGAAAATGCTGTTGTAGTTTACCTTGACCATTTAGACCAATTATAGACACCAGGGAAAGGTGTTTATCTAGAAGTTAGCTTGGGGTTCATTATATTTGCATTCTACTAGAAATTTCTAATTACTTTCAGAACTCATTGGCTGCTTTTTGACAGCATTTCATAATTGCTAATGCTTATCATATTCATAACACACAATTAGCACATAAAAATGTTTCTATATGTGGTACATGAAGAACATAACATTACACAAGAAGCACAACACAAAAAGCAAACACAATGAAGCAAACAAACCATATCAAATTATATGGGAAAGAGCTCATGTCTTACCTATGTTTAAACTCTTTATTTCTTTATTGAAAGGGAACAGAAGAAAAAAGAACAAACAGTTAGCTGAAGAATAGATGGTAAAGCAAACATAGTATTTGTTTTATTTTACAAAAGGACACAGGAGAAGATATCTCTTTTCAGCACTAGCCTTAGCTTAGTTTACAGATGAAGAGTGACTGGGAGGGATAGAGCTGCAAGCTAATTCCCTATAGGATACCTCTCCCCCCACCCCCCTCCCCTCATATTTAGGAAACTTTCTGAACCACTGAAAGAATTTTCACATGGAAATACATGTAGCCTGGGGGCTAGGAGTGAGAGAAACTGGCAGTTCTCTGAATACAGAACTGGGCAGGGGGAAGCACTGGGCTTAGGATATTGTCTGCCAGTTGGAGGCAACCTCTTTAATCAAAATAGTTTTCCAACAGGCTATTTCTAGACAAATTTTTACTATGCAGGTTGTTTTTCTCTCCTCCCAGTCTCTAACTGCTTAAAGCAAGATGCTCCTTGGTATCTGTTTAAGCCTACCAAAGCCAACATTAGGGTAAAAAAGCCCCTTCTAAGTGAACAGTAAGGTACTGTACAATGGGAGATAAACAGCATTAACTGACCCACAGCTTCCTGCTCAGACACAAAGCCAAAGGAAAAGTGCTCTCTACTTCCCACAAGAAAATTAACACATTCTCCGCTCCCACAGCCTTTCACTGTGTCGATGTAATTTCCATTTAGGAATAGGCACTGAACAGAGCAAAGAGGTTTGTGACTCCTGAGCTGCAGCAGTCCAGGCACAGCCCCCAACTTACAACCCCAGCGTGAAGCCCAACATGCAGCGCTTGAGTCCAAATTCCTACTGGCCATTCCAACCAGGCACCTTCACAAAGGACAGTGCGAAAGAAATATGCACACTGGGATGTTCTGATGTATAAAGGCACTCAAGGTTTTAAGGGCTTATGTGAAACCAAAATTACATCAGCTGTGCAATCTAAACAAAGCGATGTATTTGGTTTGTCATACTTGTGGATGTACTGGTTGCAACATAATCCAAACTGCTTGATATGAGCTGATGACTCTGCTCTTGTTTACACTGAAATGGCTCAAATCTTCAAACTCTTACCCGTGTAACTCATGCAGATTTCAAGATGAGCAATGAATCACAATTATTGCTATAGATTATGTTTGCTGGAATGGACCTTAATCCCTTTAGAGGAACGGGGGGTAAAAGACATCATAATGTAATCCTGAAGTCCGTAAATCCTAAAAATCTGTATGTCGAGTCCTTTGCAGCTGTCCAACAGCACTCACAATGCAGTAGCTTCATTGTTAATTGCTTCTAGTTATAACAGAAGCTAAAGAAACTATGCTATGGAAAACAGACTTTCATAAAGGAGAAAGTGGACAACAGCAGATAAAAGTCCATCTTCTATTTCTTTACTGATGTCCTTTCCAATTTTCCCTGACACATGATGAAAACCCAAGTTCCCTCTCAATCTCTCTCTCAGAAAGAGAAAGCAAAGTACTCACACTAATACTATTGTAAACTTTGAGGCAATATTTTCAAACATCAGGTGAGCTAGGAAACTGTCACTGGCTGATACTGGTAAGTGAGGTGCATAAAAATGCATTATAAGAAGTATCCTAAGCTGAAAATGTTTCTTTTCACCTATAAAGCTGTAGTCCTATTTACGAGAAAGCTAAAAAGATCTGAACAACTTAGAAAAAAAAATAATTAGCATATTCTATATAATGCAGAGTTATAGTGCATATTGATATAAATATTTATAGCAGGTCACACTTCCATGCCAGCTACCTTCTGTGGTTTAAACTGAGCTGCTAGCAGAGAGCACTGGATGATCCATGACTTTTTAAAAAAAATATAATGAGGCAGCCTGATGGTGTATGAGGCAGGTGTCAGAGAGTGATTTCAGAGTTGAACTGGCCTGGATCAGATCTCCTTCCTTTTCTATAGAATCAGAATTCACAATAGTGACATCAACAGAATGACATGAATGAAGAGAGGTGTAAAATAGAGCTAAGCCTCCTATTCTTTAACAGTCCAATCATTTTGCACTTTTTCCCACTAAATAAAAATTAAATGTACAGTGGAAACAGAGGAATTGGTTATTGGTCATATCATTAAAAAAAAGACTTGTGACCTAATTTCACTCAATGTACTTTGCAGCTATATCCAATTTCCAGGAGCACTACTGCTCCTGCCTGAGTGGGCTCCAGGAGGGTCAGCAGACAGCCAGGGCATGCTGTATTCCTCATTTTTCTCCAAATACTCAGTAGTGCTGTAAGTATAAGGTCCAGTTACATGAGCTAGGGTTTGAAGCAATAGCTCTTGCCTCTCCTAGAAGAATGAAAAAAGGAGATGGAACAGAAATGTGTGAAGTGGTACACTCTACACTCATGCCTTCCCTATTAAGTGATCAAATCTTAAGGTTGGAAGGGGGCACGGGACAGCGGGAAAGAGTTACAATCTTAAAAAGAGTTCTGATGATGCAAAATAACTCAGTATGTCAACCTGAACTGCACTTGGCAACCTACAGAAATAGACTCACAAGCATGGAAAAGAAATGTGAAAGTGGATCTCAAAACCACTGGCAGGAGAACCTTCCCTCTGATCTCAAGAGACTGTTACACCTCTGCCTGTCACTGTGGCTCAGTACCTAAGGGCAGTCAATTCCATAGTTTTCAAAACAAAACTAAAAGATGCACTGAGGGAGAACTGAATCAGTGATTACTAACGGGACAGAAAGAGATAGTTTGTACTTCCTGTACAAATTAATTTGTACTCTTAAGCCTTTCACTTCAGTCACTGCTCTGGTAAGTTACAGACTTTGAGCTATGCATTTCTGTGCCCCATTTCTCCACTGGAATTTAAATAGGTTGAAAGTGACAATGTTTTTCAAAATTATAAAAAGTAATGGTAAAGGCTGATTTGAGCACAGGCTCCAGAAGCGAAGCGCTGAGGTTAAGCCTTACCTCAGCTCCAGTATGCTAGTGACATTCCTGGAGGGGAAGATACGCCGAATATAATTAAAATCCCCAACAAAGAGACTTCCATCAATACCCACTGCCAGTGCTACAGGGGCCAAGAGCTTATTTCCTTCTGCCAGACCATTGCAGCTCGGACAGGAGATGCTTCTGCGGCGCCCGTTCCCCATAATGCTGGTTATCACAGCTGGCTGCTGGGTGAGAAACTGATTTTCTCCGTTGCCTTTGTGCAATATACCTAAGGACAGAAAGGAGAAGAAGTGGTTATTACCACCATTCATTGCAGGGGACTGCAGGCTGTTTTCTTTTCAACAGCTGCTTTTAAGGACTGTTATAATGAAATGACTCCACCATTTGGTTTTTCAACGGTGCAAAAAGAGCAGAAGCATTTTGCAGGAGTAAAAATAAAGGTGTAATGAAGATTCAGTGTTAAAACCCACACACATACACAGCTACAGACCCAAACCTACACCCAGAGTCCTTTGGTATTTGTCATGACAGAAAACCCTGCCACACAGCTCTGGCCTGGGACTGTGGTTTGGATAGTTTCTGAGTGGGTGGAGAAGAGCTGTTCCTTATTTGTGTCTCACTCCAGTTTCCTGTATCGTGTTTTGTTTGGAATTCTGTGCCAACCTTACTGTTCTCTTTCCACCTCTCAGTCTTTCACACTTTTTTAATGGAAAATGAAAAATGAGAAATGGAGGCACCAGAGAGGATGATGGCACAGAAAATGAAAAGATAGGAGAAAGATGAAACTCCCAGAAAGGCTGCTAAGGATCAATGATAAAAGGCAAGAGGGAAGCTGGTGGTACAGATCTCTATTAGGCTTCAAGAAAATACCTTCAAGATAGGATTTATTTTCAAAATATTTGTTCAAAGAGCAGACCCCTGCTCCAAGAAGGCAGTGGATTTTCTGACAGTGTGACCATATCCTTTGTCATCAAAAACTGTGGAAATCTGGCTGGAAACTTTCAGCCTCATGTTCTTCTGGAAATGAAATTGTAACAGAACTGGTTCCCCACTGGCGACAACACTCGCTGTTGCCATGTACTACCCAAATGTGGACCCACTGCCCAGTGGTGGAAGTGAATTCAAATAGCCTGATCTTGCCAATTCTGAACAATACTTTAGATTTATTAAGCAGAAATACACTTTGGTAATGATCAGCAGGAAGGCTGCAAACAACACTTTGCAGGGAACAAATAAAATGTAGGCAAAGCATTCAGCTCCCAAAGAGCTGTTGGTAAAATATGAATATCACAAAGATTGAGCTTAGCATATGGAAAGACAAAAAAAAAGTGAGGAAAAAACAAAAAGGTGACTAAGGAGAAAGACAAAGGAGACTCAGTATCTTGTCACAGACTCATACTCCTTTTAAAATCCATCTCAGGTTAGGGGAAAAAAAAGGTCAAGCAAAAGTAACCAGGATCAGATGTGGTTAACGTGAGAAAAACAGGGAAGACAGAAAGATATTACAGGGGAATAAATGAAAAACAGAATAGAGGATAAAGATTAGGACTTCAAGAAATTCATGCTGTGCAGTAAACAGTAAACACAGTAAAAAATGTGTTGAAATTTACAAAAAATTTCTGACAACTGAAATATGTCTCATACCTTACTGAGCTAAAGATGAAACAAGAAGAGTGGGCAAATTGAATTTTTGGAAGTATAAGTATAATGCAAATAAAAAGTTTTTGCAGATAGAACTCTATACAGGATAGCAAACACATGGAATTAACTAACTCACCACTCTTGACATTAAGTACATGATGTTTATCCAGAGACCATCCTCCTAAGTTTGAAGGATCCAGTTCAAATCCTTGCAGCAGTGCTGTCCTCTTCTCCCACAAAATGAGACTGGGGCAAGTCTCATATTCAAAACCCACAGACACTGAAATAAAATAAAATCTAATATACTTGCTGAACAAACACTGAATTAAATGTCCAGACCCCATTCACAACACTGAGCATTCCAGTTCCCTCAAGAAGATGGAGTGATTATATTCCTCACTTTTATTCTACAGTATTATATTCAGATCTTTGACTAGACACAAATTTGAAACTTCATTCACATGTACTCTGCAGGGATTTGATCACTTCTACTTTAATAGCTCACATTGGGAAGTGATGGGTTTGGTGAGAGGAGAGTGAGAAATAAATTTTTTAAACTAGAGTAAAATTATATTAAATAATTAAAAATATCAGATAACAGGACAAGATAAATTCTTAATTTGCCAGGTGTTCACAGCATTTATTTAGTGTATTCATTCTACATACCATATACCAAAGGGCAGTGAAAACTTTGTGTGCATTTAAGCACAATTGCACTGCAAGCATTACACAGGACAGCAATATCCCATGCAGTAACATAAGAAAGAAAAGCTACAGCAAAGAAGAATTTAGAAAATACAGAAAATAATTAAGACTTAAAAAAAAATCTGCTCTATCCACACTGGCACAGTTCTGATGCTCATTTTTAACACTGTTGTATCAAAGTTATTCAGATATTCAATGGAAACTGAAAAATATTATGATGATCACTCTTTTGCCACCCACTAGAATCAAGCTGACTAAAAATAGGTACAGAACTACAAGACTGAACAGCATCAGAGGAACAGCATTTTCATTTCAAATGTGTAATACCACAAGAGACTACAATAAGACCATGTGTGAAAACCCAAATGCACTGCAGACTGCCAGCCAGTCCAGAATGAGGATCATTTTATAACTAAAGAAAATAAAATTGTAATGATGGATTAGGTTCCACCTAAGTTCCTGTGGCCAGTTTTTTCTATTGCCTGGTCTAAACCTTCAAAGTCACATACTGATCAGGCAACCCAGGCATGCTGATGAGTTTAGACCCTCTGAATATGATCTTTAATGTGTAAAAGAACCGTAATACAAAGATAAATTGTGTCAGGGAGACAAGAATGGTTCAGTCTATATTTGCTCCCCCATAAGGAAGTTTGAAGTTTTCTTATTTAGAATTACAGGTGTCACTTGGAAAGCTTTGGATCTTGCATTCGCTGACTTACCTACAGCATCTGACAACCCATAAACCTTCTGACCGTAGGCATCTGTTTTGTCCCAGATAAATGTATATGCCAAGTTGGGAGATGCCTGAAATGACTTTTGGAACAAATGCCCTTCTACTGCTACCATCAAATGAACTTTGATCAGATTCAGTGGCACAAGTGTCTGAGTCATTATGATCTTCAGTAAGGATTTGTATCCAGCAGTGCGGGAACTCAGGTAGCTGAGCTTTATACTAGAGCCAGGGATCTCAATTTCTTCATGAAGAACCTGGATAGGAAAGAGGTCAAATATTTTACATTAATGTGGTTTTTTTTTTTTTAAATGTATCACCTTGTGTATTCTTATAAGCTTACGTCTTTCTGTTACTGGGAGTGGATATCCTCAAAGAAACACAGTTCAGCTGACATTTCTGACAAATAATTATTTGGTGTCTGTGTACACATCTTTTTAAGAGCCCACTGCTGGCAAAAGGGCAAATAAGCACAACCATTTTTACTGCAAGTTATATGCAAGGGAAACATAAGAAAAATCATAGGAACCCACAACTTCCACTAACAGTGTAAAGCCTAACTGAATACAGCAATGAAAAAATAGTACCAACAGAGTTTTCTTTTGTCCTAAGAAGGAAATAAGGAAACAGTCTGTGGTCAGCACCACATGCCAAGCCTTTGCAAAATTCTCTTGAAATGCCTAAGCTGGCATCTCAAATACACAGATATAGTTGATATGGTATATCATAATAGCAGGGTGCAAGGTAATCAAAGGTAAATGAGTCTTGGTGATACAAACCTGGGGTATCTCCTGCAGCCCTCATTAGAAAACCTGGTACCTGTCAGAACGAATGCAGCTCTGCAGAGATACCTGCTGTAGCAATTGCAGGGAACACATGGTGGCTGTGTGCTCAGGTCAGAACTGTCAGCTGACCCCTGATTTCTTTACACTTTTCACTCACACTGTTCTTACCTGGGTTTCTGGCACAATGGGATTGCGGCTGGGAGTGTCACTGAAGAAAGTTGAAAGTGGTGATGAAATTATGACTGGGTCAGGACGGACAAACCCACTGAGATCACAGCTGGGAATGGAGTTCTCCTCTGTCTTCATCACCAAGGTGTCCATGGCATAGAAGCTGTTCCATGGCAGCCAGACTGTCCTTTCCTGGCTCATAAATGGGGCCCGTTCAAAGTGCAGTGTTAGGGATGCTCCACCATTTGCAACCAAGTCAAACCTAGAAAAGTGTGGCCTTTAGAAGTGGCAAGACTGACTAATTCCAGTAATAACATTCCTGGCTAATGAGATAATATAGAGGCACACCAGTAGTGATGAGTATTTGTCTGATTTGGGGTGGGATAGAGTTAATTTTCTTCCTAGTAGCTGGCAGAGTGCTGAGTTTTGGATTCAGGATGAGAATAATGTTGATAACACAGGGTTGCATTTATTATTGCGAGGCAGTGCTTACACAGAGTCAGAGCCTTTCCTCCTCCTCACCCCACCACACCAGGGAGCAGAATGGGGGCTGGGAGGGGACACAGCTGGGACAGCTGTCCCCCACTAAGGGATACCCCAGATCATACGGTGCCATTCTCGTTATATAAACTAGGGGGAAAGCTGCTTAGAACCTGGCTGAGAATTCCTTTATCTTTTTGTTATTTTCCTTTTCATTAGTTTTTATAATCATAATTTCAGTGATTAAACTGTTTTTATCTCAACTCAAGAGTTTTCTTACTTTTACCCTTGTGATTCTCTCCCCACACCTCCGAGGCAGGGAGAGTGAGCAGACCATGATTATGTTTTAAATGACATGGTTCCAATGATCTATATAGTGGTATGTGAACCTCTGGCAACTAAACAGCTGGAAACCAGCCAAGACAAGCAATGATTTGAAGTCACCTGGACAAAGCTCATTCCGATGATATTATAAATTCTGTATTAAGTAATTAAAAAAATACCCAACAAACAAACCACCACATTCATTATTACAAGTCACCTTTATATAGAAACAGCAGAGAAGCCAAGTTCATTCTGAGCTGGACACTGAATTATCCCTTTCCTAAAAGATCCTGTCCATCAAACATAGAATGGGACACACGGCAGTAAGAGAATAGTAATGAGAAGTGTAATACAAGTAAGATTTCCTGTCTCCAAGATAACTGATCTATCATTTTTCAGAGATACTAGGTGTTTACTCCAACCCCCTGCACAATCACAGCAGTAACATGGAGCTGCACAGGCATTTGAAACCTGGCCTAAATGAGAAATGCTTCCAGGTTGTTCTGACAACAGAAATAGGTGTCAGTTGCTCCATGTAAATGCTGGCAATGTAACAAATTACTCAATGACTTCAATAATCTATTCAGATTTAAATACAGTTCAGCTCACCATTTACTGCAACTTTAAACCACTGAAATCAACATTATACTTCTGTTATAACAAATTAATATTCTGGAAAATACGGAATTTAAATAGTCCCTGTAGTTCAGTTGACTCCTATTAATTATTTCAATTCAATTGTTTTTATGCAAGATCAAGATAAAATGGCAAATGTTTACAATGCCTGTGTCAGATAGACTGTTTTAGTTACCACAGCCAGTAAACCAGATAAACCATGACACACTGACTTTTGTTTATCTGAATTTGTGTGCATTTCAAATAAGCTGATACAAGGGGGAAAAAGCACTTTTTTGCACAGCAGGAAATTGTCTAAATATATTCAATTAGAATCTTTTGATTGCATTCTACCCTGAAGAAACTCAAAAGAGAATGTATCTTCAAAAGCAAAGAGAAGCAGAAGAGAAATTTTAACAAAATATACTATTCTATAATGATGCTTTCTTTTTTCCTAGAAGTGCTAGCCTGCACTGCATTTTAAAATAAAATATTTCTTGTCTCAGCTGGATACTGCCGTAGCCCACAAATGTTTTCATAGATACAGAGCAATTTATTTGAAAGGAGTTTGCCTGCTAACACGTCATTATCAGAAGTCAGCCTGTTCATATTTACATGCAGTTAGTATTCAAAATGCCGCGTGAAAAATTACTTTTGTGTTTACTTAATAGCTCTTTGCCCTGGGAGGAAGGCAATGCCTGGTACCACATGGTTCCATTAGATCACACCATCTGTTAATCAGCAAAGACACTCCACAGCAAACAGGGGCTCAGTGAAGCAGGGACACTCACGTGCCATCCTGACGAGTGATGGTGTAGCCGTACTTTGGATACTTGACAAATGACACGTTGACCCCAACTAGAGGAGTCCCATCTGTAGTCACCACTTGGCCTCTTATGAGAGACACAAGACTGAAAAAGAAAGAGAATTAAAGGTATTAAAGCTAATGACAAAAGCAAAGTTATGTTGTTTATAAGTGAAGCAGTGGAACACTTGTACCTCATTTACTCTAAATCCAGTTTACTCCAAAGGTTTTTAGAATACTGAGGAACCACAACATTGCCCAGCTCCCTCTATACACCTAAATCAAGAAACTGCTTGTCTACGCAGTGAGAAGTGTATAAAGAATGGCAGTCAGTGCTTTCCTTGTCTAACAAAGCTTTGCAGAACACAAAGCTCCCTCACATTCAGCCAGGCCAAAGCTGTGACTCTGCAGCGACACTGAAACTCCCAAACCTCCCTGGGGGTACAATAGCATGCCTGTGGGTGCCTCACACACTTGACAAACATGGTGCAATGCCATATCTCTGTTTTTTACCACCAATTCTTCACCTCAAGGTTCAAATTCCCTCATCTTAGGGAATGACTGATGTTTGTGCACTGCATTCAGTCCTGATTTGGAACCCTTGCTTGCACTTTGCCAAGGGAAGGATTTGGTTTCAAGTCCAGCTTTACACACAGGCAATACAAAACATTTCTTTGGCCAGCAGGATAAGCAGCTTTGCTTAACCTAAGGGAGATGAAGATGAGTTATTCCTCTGCGAGGCACAGTCAGTTTTTTCTCTTTGGCAAGTGCTTTGCTGCTGCTAAGTGCACAGCGGGCACAAAGTGCTGCTGCTCCCAGCTGGAGAGGAGTTTCCAGCCCCTGGCTCCTTTCCCTTCCATCTTCCCTGTACCCTGAGAGAAGCAGATTGGGGAGGGGGGAAGCTGCTTTGTGAAAGGGCAATGGAAAAGGTAAAGCTCCTTGTAGATGGCTTCCACTTCTGCACTGGAAACGTGAAAACAGGAGAAGACGACCTGGGAAACAGGGAGAGAGTGAAGTCCTCTTAGCCCACAATCTCAGGGACTGTAAAATTGCACTTTGCTGTAGTCATAGATGAAAAGATTTATTTATTCATCAGTCTGTGCTTCCAGCATGAGCCACCAACTCTGCTCTGCTGAGAGCCACGGAATGAAGAGCCCCTTCCCAGCAGGACTAGGGCTGCTCCTGAAGCTCAGCAGGCTCCAGGCTCATGCCAGGCACAGCACCCTGACCCAGGGATGTCTGGCCCCAGGCTGAGCTGCAGGACAAGGGGATGAAGCTGGGCTGAGCTTTGCTGAACACTGACAAATTGTGGTGGGCTCTGGGAGGGCCCCCTGCCAGAGAACAGCTCCTTTCATCAGCCAGACCAGGGATCATTTTCAGGTCCTTTCTGCCGACTCTGAGATGTTCAGGGGCTGGGATGTACCTTTCTAACTGTATTATACCAGCTGTTTAACAACTATCTCCTCTATTTTTATTCCAAACAAGGTGCAATATTTTCTTCAATATTACATGAAAAAATCAAATTAATAAAACTGAGCCATTTCTGTTACTTTTCTTTTAGAACTTTCAAGTGCTTCTTGACCCTTCAGGTCAAATTCTAATTTGAAAACTCAACATTTTCTAAAAGAATATGGAATTTAATAGAAATTGAAACCTGTTGAGAAAAATCTACTTGGGAACACATTGGACCAAGATAATTGTCTTGGCATTATTCATTTTGCTTGAATTATTTTATGTGACAAACACACAGAAATAGTTGCAGGGAAAAAGTCACTCAAGCTTCTCTAGGGAAACTGTGCAGAAAGTAGATTTAGAAAGAAATTGTCAGATGGCGGAAGAAAACTAATAATGCCCATGACTTAATTTTTTCTACTTTCAATTTTAATATTTCAGGAAATAATTTGAATAAAAATATTTTGGTTAATAATCTTCCTTTCTATTTCTGAAGTGCTAAAATAAGGAACACAATGGATATTAGAATAAGCTAAAATGTAGCTAAAATCTGGATTTATAAGAATCATTGTTTTGACTAAGTCATTTCAAAAGTGTAACAGACAAATTGAACTGATACAAGAATTACTTTTTTTTTTAAACAAGGAATTTAAATACGTAAAAGCATGTAGCTTTTTTCCCTGAAAACTTCATTTCATCTCATTCCTGCACAGAAAAAAATCCGTGAGTTTTAACTATTTTTGCAATCAATAAATTTTGTTCTTAATTACTTTAGCAGAGTAGGAAATAACTTCTTTTTCTTATACTGAGACTGGAAAAAACCCCAAACCATTATTTTGTGCCACTTTTTCATGTCTTTCAATGTAATGACAGACTGAGCTAAGCAAACAGAGCTTACAAACATGGGAGCTACTTATTGAGATTATGGCAGCTTCAGTATATGGAAAACCTGGCAGCTGAACCTTGTGGCACTTTTAAAAGACAAAGCCATTAGTTTTAAAACTTACAATTTGACACTATACATTAGATTTGCCTAAAATTGGCACCAAAAATAACAGCTGAGCTGCAGAATTATCAGAAGTACCTTCAAAACTTAGAGGTGAAGGCCGATTTTAATATCATTAATAGGTCATTTGCAAAGACATGTTAAAATCTGCAGTGTAGTTCAGATGAATAAAACAGAACTAAGACTCCTACCATGAGGAGCCCTAAAAATAAAAATTCAAAGTTTCCAATGAGTTTTTTTTTAAAGGAGCCTCAGGATTGAAATGCTCAGCTCCTGTTTAGTCTAGAGCACTAATTCATAGAATCATAGAATGGGTTTGAAGGGACCTTAAGATCATTTTGTTCCAACCCCCTGCTTGGCAGGGTCACTTTCCACTATCCCAGGTTGCTCCAAGCCCCATCCAACCTGGCCTTAAACACTTCCAGGGATTAAAAAAAAACCAAAACAAAATCACCACAAATTTAGGTGAAAACAGAACAATTTTTTTCTATTTTTTCGAACAACTCCCTGTGTGTATGCATGGAGTATTTTACAGAATAGTTATTATATAGAGTAGGGTCCAACAGGGGTTTCCCTGATAGAATATGGAAATGATTGTGTGCAGCACAGGGGTGAATACAATGGGGACCTGCTTGGTGTATCCAGAAACACTGTGATCCTCTTTTTACAGACAAATATTTAGGGACATGCGCTACATTACCCACTAAGCCTGTAATGGAATCCTGACTGAGGAAACAGTTTCCTGTAATGAAGTGCAATCTTTTGGGTGTTATATCAAATGAAGCTCTTTCTTCAGTTTTAACTTTGGTGATATGAACATAATTAACATACTCATCAATTTCTTAGCATCTTTCCATGGAGACCTATTTATGTAATATTGATAAATACCAATCTTCTTGTAAGCATACAATGGCATCAAATATAAATTAATGATTTGCTAGCTTTTAGATTCATTACAAATATATAATTAATAATCTTAGGAAGAACAAGCATAGAAAAAGAAAAGAAACAAGAAGAAAAAGAAAACTTAGTCAGACGGATCAATGATACAAGTGAAATGGCTTTATGTAAGGAATAAATAATAAAACTCCATAAATCAATGTAACTTTAAAATTATTTGAAATGCTATTCCATTATTGAAATTTGTGTTAGTGGCACTACATAAAATTCAATCTCTTTTAACTGGAAACTAGTTTGCATTTTCCCTTTTTCTAGACTGCAGTCTTCATAAAATATGAACCTCAGAAGCTCCTACTCAGTGGAAGAAACCTTCTTCTGGGTGTTGCCAAAATGTTAAAATGCTTATAAAACTCAGTGTTATAAAACAGAGGCCACATCATAAACTGCAATAGCGTGGCCTCAGTGTGATCTCAGTGTGATCAGCTCCTGAGATGAAGCTCCTGAAAGCAGCCTCTCCTGTTAAAACACAAATGAAATCGCTGGCAGAAATTTTCCCATACAGTGCAACTGCACAGATCCGGTGTCACAGTCACAGCTGCTACCTGCTGTTGAAGGGATTTTCTCCGGGGATGATGTGAGTGCTGTCCTTCCCCACGAGGAGCTTGATGCGATCATAGAACGACTTCACAGCGGGAGCGCCGGGGTGGCTCTGCTGGATGATGTCCAGCGGGTCCCGCGAGCCCCGGCACAGGAGGCTGTTCTGGCAGGTGGCCTGCAGGCAGCAGTCTGGGTCCAGGCAGTCCACCAGGCCATCTGAAAGGTAACAGGCACTGAGATCCAGCACAGTGCTGTGGAGCAATAATACCCGTGGAAATCTCAGTGCACTGGGAAAAACTGTTAAAGCTCACTCTTCATACCACCCCTACACCCTAAACCTGGTGATTCAGTCAACAGTGCCATGAGGATGATGCTTTTGAGCACACTGGTTAAAAACCACTACAATTAATGTAAACCAGTGTTAGACAAGAATAAATCCCAAGAAATCTCTCAAGGGCTGACATTAGGCAAAAGGAAGTGGAAGGGATAAAGGATTTTTGTTTAGGTTATTTGCTTGTTTGTCTGGGGTTTTTTTCTGTCTTGAGAATTATGCTGTTTGATTTCATTTGTTCTCTTTGCAAAGCTGAGAGGAGATGGGGATGACAAAGTCATCGTTACCTAAGTAAAATAAAAATCACATTGCAGCCATGTTGGCAGTTCCTAGGGAAGGGCTGCTGGAACTCCCACCTCCCATGGATACCTGGCTCATGACTTGTGTGCGTGCTTGGGTAAGGAAGGATCAGTCACAAAGTTGGTGGGTTCAGTCATCATATTACAGATTAGGTTGTCCATCAAGAATATTTCTTAGGATGCATTTTTAAGAAAAAAAATAGAATCTTAACACCAGAAATTAAAAGGTAATCAAGGGGGAGATCAATCTGTATACTTAGATAAATAACTGACTATTTTTCGTACTTACAGTAACAATTCTATTGTCATCTCTTCATTGGGTATCATTATTTAACTGAAATATGTTCTCTCAATGGAGTTTTACTATGATTTAGAAATTAATAACCATTTGCTTTAAAATACTATCATCTCTAACAATTTAGAAACATTTGTTCACCTACTCTGGCAAGAATCAGGAGATCAGTCTGCAATCTGCTTATGTCTGTAAACCTTCAGAGACTTCCCAAGGTGCACCAATCTGATTTTTGAATACAAATATGGCCTGGGCATACACTGAGCATCATACACAAGACAGAGCATTCCAGCAGGGAAGCAGACAAAAGTCCCTTAGGCTAAGATCATGACTCATGCATTTTCAGGATTTTCAAGTGCACAACAGACCAGCACAGCGATAACTGGAAAAACAACAACCTAAAGGAAAAAAAAAAAATCTAAAACTACGAAAACTTCCTTTTTTTACAATTAGCCTTGTATATCCAACCCATTGTGTGTGCCTGAAATGACTGTGCCTGACCTGATTTAAAAACAAAATTGCCAAGGTATGCTGACAATGTTTCATTCAGGCCTCTAAGGAGATTTAAGTCAGACAAACTATCTTGTGAAAACTGTATGTTGCTTTAAGGTCACTCGCCTATTCACATTAGGAGCTCTATTCATCTTGAAATCCTTTCCAACGTGGCTGTAGGAACTTTCTGTCTCGCTACAGTTCATTTTCTACCCACTTTATATAATCATTCTAAGGACATCATTAGCTTCAGGGTATAACTAAAGGCAGTTTTCCTATTAAGCTCTGAGAAATTCTCAGCATCCTGCATTCTTTCTCTGTGAGACCTCTACAACTATGAACTGAGATTTACCCACTGTTTAGTCCACTCAGTTCTGTTAGTCAGATGACCACCAGGCAAGAAAATCCTACCAACACACTAGAAATAACAGAGGAAAAAGACAGGATATAAATTACTCCCTTTGACGAATTTACATTTACCTATTCAAGCTGCATCATATTTTTGCTATACCTGTTATTAGAGGTGAGCATAAGTTATGTCTGTAGTAACCTCATCATGCAGCAGATTATGGGATGCTGTAGCCAAACACTTGTGATGACACCATGAACTGGGAATGGGCATATCAATCCCTTAGGCTCCTGTCAGTCATGCGAATCACATCTTTATGCTTGCGAGCCCCCTTGGATATTGTCTGACATTGCAATCTTCAGTAAATTACCCTGCCACTGCCAATCTCACCGTTATCTCACAAACAATCAAGCAGGCAATCAAACTGCTCTGAATTGCCAGTTCAGGACCTGGGAGGCTGGAAACATCTCCATTCAACAGCAGGGAGAAACCTGCCTGTGATTCCTTCCATGTAAGAAGGTTTTGCTGCAGTTCTGTGAATTCAGACTCAGATGCTTTCAGACGCTTACAACAGTATTTTGAAAAGACAGGCACGGAGCATAACACAATTTACTTTTTAGAACATTATTGCTTATATGGCTTTATTCCCCTGTATTAATTTGTTCTCAGATGGCAGGATTCAGGATTGAGGATATTTTTACCTTATGTGAACTAGTTGATCCAGGTTGTACAGCAGCACCAACGTCTGGGTCCGCTCAGCACACACAGCCAGGCCCTGTGCTCTGCTGCTCGGTATCAAAGGCTTAGACACCACTGTGCTGCTCACATCCACAGCTGCTGCTATTATTGACTTTGCTGCTCTGAAAACTCTGACTCCATGCATGAAAGAGTATTGGTTTCTGTCAGAATATACCTGGTTTTAGTTCACCTTTGCCTAATTTGCTATCTGGACTCTTATCACAGAATGGCTGTGATTGGCAAGGACACCTGGAGGTGATCAGGTCCAGCCCCCTGCTCAAGCAAGGCTACCAGATGCTGGTTGCCCTGGACCATGCTCGGACAGCTTTTGAATGACTCTGAGGATGGAGACTCAACAGCCTCACTGGGCATCCTGCTCCAGTGTTCAGTCACTAGACAAAGAAGTGTCTCCCAGCATACATTTGTGCCTGGGGTTGTTCCTCCTCAGATGCAGGACCTTGCACTTCATGAGGTTTCTCTCAGCCCATTTTTCCAGCCATACTGTACTGTTATATATGAAGTAAATTGTTACAGAATCATTTATTTGCATTAGACTCAGCTGATTAAAACCAGAGCTAGAAAAAAAAGTACCTTCTGTAAAAGAAAATTCTGCTATTAGCATAAATTTTAATTAGAATTCAGTACTTCGGGTTTTAATACACAGTTCAGAGCTTGTCATCCTCCAAATTTCCTCAGGTATGCTGAATTATTTATATGGTTAATTCAATGACAAACCCTCACCACTTGCCTCACCAAAATATTGCTGCTTTTCATGGCATACACAGCTGAGTTTCAAGTGGGCAGTGACCTCTCTGATACTCTGCATGCTAAAGGGGGGAGGCTGGAGAGGGAGCTAAGATGGTGCTGAACCTTTTCCAACAATCTGAGAACAAAACAAGTCCTGACTTGGCCTTAACTGAGAAGAAAGAAATAGGAAATTTTGATCTGATTTCAACTGGCAGCACAGGATTAGCTCTCCATTGCTGTTCGTGGTTTTTCTGAATTCTCAAATCTTTTCAGAAATGAAGCAAGCGACATGCTATCCCTCTTGAAGAGTTCACTTTGCTAATGAATACATACATTTCTCAACTTTCTGTGAACTGTTCCACAAGCTTTTTGGCAGACTTAACTACACAGCAAAGAGGAAACTTTGAAGAATTACTTGAAAGTAGATTAACCTACTCATGCATGTCATATTTGTGACTGCCTTATTATTTTATTCCTCTTGACCATCATTAGAAGGACTAAAAGCTCTCAGGAGGAATAGTGATATATTTTACCCCATTAATATTCTAATGTATTTAGAACCTCTCAGCATCAGTGTTCCTTTGTCACTGAATGTATTTCTCACCATGCCCAGGTTACTGGATTGCAGAATTAGAAAGGTGCTACACCTTTCTGCAGAAAGTTGATGCTTGAGCTATTGGGGTTTTTTAAACCTCAATGACTAAATTATCTACAGTTTCCACACTTCTTCAAGCACTTGCAGGTTGTGCTTCAGGTTCAATTCACGATGCATATCAGAATGAGTCCACTTTGACCTGACATCCAGCTCTCTAAGACGATGCTTTCTGTACCCAGCAAGGGACAATTCTGTTTCCAACCCAAAACTCCCGAGCCCACGCTCAGCAGAGGGCATCCTTACACTTCACTAGCTGCAGGAGCTGGGGACTTTCAAAGCCTAATTCCTGGAAATTTTTCTTCTTCCAATAAACATTTCAGACTGATGATTAAAATGGAGGTGGGGAGGGGGGGAACAGAAGCTACTATGAACCCTGAGGGCAAAAGGGTCTTTGATCACTCTGAGGGCAAATTAGTTAATTTATCATGATCCAATTTTAATTATGTGCAGTATTAATATACCCAAGGTGAAAGAATTAGAGATGCTCTATCAGATTATCAAAAGAGTAGGCCTTCTCTCTGCCAACACAGAAATATTTTAATTGAGCTCTAAAACTGCATGCAAAACTGCTTCCACAGGCAGGCTATGCCACAGCCCAGTATATTTTATTACCAGGAAGTTTATCTAATATTTAACCCAAATTTTCACACTTTTGTAGCCTGATCTAATTACTGTGATCTATATTGGCATGTATCATTCAAAATAATTCCTCAGAAGTTCCTGGTGCTAACAAGAAAGGAAACTCTTCTATTCCTGTAGCTCCAGGAATTCTGCTCCAGCCCTGTAAAGACTCCTTGTAAACCATCAGGACACTCATTACACCACTGGCTTTTGTAACTAACTGTGAGCACAACAGAGTATTTTGTAAGCCAAAACCCAAACCTCTCAGGACAAGCTGGATTGTAAATTCCAAGTTGTGGTAAAGCAGAATGAACCAGGAGATTGGTTGTGCCTTCAAATGCCCCAAAACCTCCCCAATGAGGCTTTCAAGTACCCTGGAAGATGAGAGTGGTGAAGCACCAGCCCCACTTCCCTGGCCCACTCAGTATCCCCGTGCTGCCTGGAGCCCTGGCAGTCAGGAAAAGCCTCATTCCTGGGCATTCCTGAGAGCACCAGCTGGAAGAACCCACTGCAGGTGCAGCTCCAGCTATGCATGAGCTTGGGGGTCTCTCAGAACCTGTGGATTATTGATGCTCCAACTCCAAACCACTCCTTGCTCGAGCCAGGCTGACCCAAAGGGCTGTAAGATGAGAACAACCTTGAAAAAAAAAGTTTGTTCAGCTCCAGTGTACACAGCCACCTCCACGGATCCTGGTGCCTTTTCAAACCATGGAATTTGCAGTCACTGAGCTTCCTGCTTTCGCTTCTGCCCGGGCTGTGAGAGGGAGTTACTGTAGTACCACATCCCGTGAGGGACAGGGAAAGGATAAGCTGGCTAATGTGTGTAAAGGCAATTAGAGGCTGACATGAAGTTGTAACACAATCACAAACAAGCACACTCATTAGCTCTTGTCAAACTTTGAGTGCCTACTTTTGATACAGATTTTATACCTGAGCCCACGTGACTCACTCTGGCCCCCATCCACAACAGATTTCATCTCCTGATTGCATTTAATGTTCCACAACTGACTATTGTACAGGCTCCAGGAAGGTATTTTCTGTGCCAAGAGTATTCTGGGTATTTATATTGAGAACTTCATAAAATCTTTTGTCTGTGCTGAATTAGAGACCCCCGCTGAGGCAATGCTTGTTGAGGCAAGCTAAATTACATGATTTGCTTTTGTGCTGTGAAATACTTGTATTATCTTAAATGTCACGAGCCTGATGCAGTATCAAGTCACAGGATTTGTAATTTTCTAAAAGCAATTTTTTTCTAAATGTTTATTGCAGGAAGACACTTTTCTTTCTATTTTCCTTCTGTCTAATTTCAGAGATGAGTTTTCTAAGACAACTCAAATAAACAGCCTTTCAATCAGTCAAGTGCACTGTCCTGACAGTGAACTTCACTAGAAATGTATTTTTCTTGTGAATTGAAGAGATTTCATACTGGAGCAGATAGTTGGCTTTCTCTAATTCGTTATCTTTAATGTATTATGTCAAACAGAATTACCACCAACTGTACTTCCTGGTGGGGTTAAAGATATGGAATAACAAACTGAAGGGCAAAATTTGCCTTCTGAGAGATGCTCATACCTCTTTGGAAAGCCAAGTGGTAAAGACATTAAAATGTATTTTAAAAAGAGTATCCCACTTTGCATAACAAATAAGAAATTCCTCATTTCTATTTAGCTTAGTATTCTGTACAGCTATGGGTTGCTTCCTTTCCTTTTCCTACCAATTTTAGACCAGATAATTACATTGTGAGGAGAAATGTGATCTGGGAAGTGATAGAAGCAGTGATTGCATTTAAGCTTCTTTTTTTTAACCTGCCTGCACCTGTCCTATCCATCCTGATCAAATCTGAAACAAACAAATTTAGCAAAATTTTGCTTATTTTCTGTTTTTCTGAGATTACATAATTTAACTGTTTTGCCAGTAAAAACTATTAAGAATGAGCAATTGTGAATGGATGCAAAAGGTGGCAGAAGAGAGAAAGAAGGAAAAGAAAAGCCTAGAAAGAGCAAGCCTGGTGGGCAATATGGGCTCCTGCCAAGGCTGCCTCTGCAGACGACAGGATTTTTAAATCTGCCTCCCAAATTATCCCAAGGCACTCAGGACAAAGATTCCTCAAATGTGATGGATATCAGCTGCATCCAACATTTAGTGAAACTATACTTTAGAAAAGACATCTGAGTTTTGCTGTGTATCCCATTGTCTCATGCACCTGGAGGCACTGGAACATCTAAGGTGAAATCTAGTTAAGCAGGAGACTGTTTTGAGATACTAAAAACATTTTTCTATTTAAGAACAAGCAAATTATTATAAAATAGTTATTGCAAAATGATGGGTATAAACAGCCACAGTAGTGATTTTCTTTATGCAATATGCCAAAAGAAATAGGAACTTAAAAAGTAGCATATCCTCTGCTGTTCCTCAAAATACCATCTGTAATACCTTAATTTCCTAAAATAAAGCCACGGTGAATTAAATGGGTTATATGTGTCTATTAGGGGGATTATATATTGTAATCACAATTACAGGTCTTAAAATAAAGCTGTTTCTAATCCCTCCAAAAGATGCTTAATAATGATTAGATTACTGAGGGACTGATTAAGGGAAGATAGTAGCTTTAGAAGCAGCCACAGTGAGCAAATTATGTAATCCAAACACGGTTTGGAAAACAGAAGCACCTTCCAATTTAAAGAGATCTTAAAAGTGAGTCAATGCCAGAATGCCCTTCCTTTTCAGTTAGGCTTCCTCCTTAAAGAAAAATGATGAAAAAAAAAAAAAAAGAACAAAAAGATTTTTTTTCAGCATAGTAACTTATGTACCAGAGTAACCCTAAACAGGAAACAGGTTCATAAAGAATCACAGAACCACAGGCTGGTTTGGGTTGGAAGGGACCTTAAAACTCATCCAGTGCCACCCCCTGCCATGGGCAGGGACACCTTCCACTGCCCCAGGTTGCTCCAAGCCCCTCCAACCTGGCCTTGGACACTTCCAGGAGAAAGACTTAGTTAAGCCCATGTTACCACCATATGGTGGTAAGGACAAAAGCAGGTGAATTTCCCAATGTTACCTCACAGCTCCACCTGAACAGCCCTAAGAGGAGAAAACAGATTTGGAGATTCTCTTCTCTTGCTGCTCTGGAATCACATTCCATTTATGCCAGTAATCCACACTGACATCTCATTTAAAATGAAGATTGTAAGTCTAAAAGAGAGGGGGACTCATCTGCCTCTTCTAGGAATAAACCAACTAAAGGACATTGATCTGAAATGGAAAGAAAATATTAAGTATAATCTTTCATTTTTCTCTTTTTGAACTATGGTATGGAGTTTGCATTGTGGCAGATAATAAGACAAAGCAGGACAAATGGGAAACCCTCTGGAGTCAGTGGCAATGCTCTCCTTGACATTCATAAAATGAAGACTTGGCCCAAGGCCTTTGAATCTGATTGTGAGATACAATTGCAATAAGAATGGCTGAACAGGGAAAAAGCTCCAAAATATTTAAATTTGCTGCCACAGAAGACAGGAAATGATAGTTCCCTTTCAGTGACATGCTGAAGGAACTGTATTTTAACAACATGCAGAAAGGAAGGAGGTTAAACTGTCCAGAGAAAGACCTCATTTAGGGAAAAAAAAAGTATTTTTAGCTACCCTACTGCCTTCTGAAAGAACAGCTTGTTTGTTCTGTACTACCCCAGAACTACTTGCTTAGGTTAACAGAGCAATGTTGGTAATGGAGCAGCAAATGAGTGCAACACTTTGCTGCAAATAAACTCAGCTGAGTTTCAAATGAAAAGAGTGACTGGGAGGAGAGGCAATTTCTTTAACTTCTAATAAACTTGCATTTTATGTGAAACTTGGGGTTGTGGTAACTCGCTGGATCTTTAATATTGATTCCCATAGTACAGTTTTCAGCTTTGTCTAATGAGAAAACTTAATTTTATCTGTTCCTTTATATATAGAGTCACAATTACACAAAGGTGCAGCTGGAAGCACAGAACACACATCCCTTCCAGCCTCTCCATTCCTGCACACTCCCCTACAAACACAGAGGTCACAGGACACATTCCTGGCCAGGTGTGCAGTGAACCAGGCACATACAGAGCAGCACATCTTAGGCAAAGGCAGGACTGCACTCTAAGATACCAAGCATTAAGTGATTAACATTATATTCGTTGTTTGAGTTTTGTTGTAGTTCTTGTGACTGTCAATTTGACAAACTGATGGTGAGGACAACGTCTTTGTCCTCACAGTGCATATGGGAAAGGACCCCATGACATCTCAAAGAAATCTGAAACCCAAAATATAATCAAGCAAACTGCAGCTGCACAAATCACCAAGGCATGAGGGAGAGCGAGAGCGCTGCAGTGGCACAGCCTGTGGGGAGCTCTGTGTAGGAAACACACCGTGGCTCAAAGGCTCTCTTTCCTTTTTCAGGAGTGCCTGGCAAGCTTGTGGAGAAACAGCAGCTGAACAGGTGCTGAACAGCACCTGACCTCCCTTATACAAACATTCTACAGGAATTAATAAGGATGAGACTATTAAGAGCAGGAATGAGCATTGAATTAAAGTACTGAGCAAAGGGTCAGAAGACAAGAGATTCATTTCTGCCTTTATCATAAAATCCCCATATGAAAATGTGTGAGTCAAAGGGACTTCTCAGGTTGTTTGGATCTTGGCTCAAGCTTAAATTTTCAAACTGTTTACATGCACAAGAACCAACGAGCAGTAACCACTCTAGTCTCTGGAAAAAAAATTACTTAAAATGCAAACATTGAGAACATCTGAAGAGTTCTCCCCTAAACCTCTCCAGCCTTCAGCTAGACCATCTAATTTTCTTTCAGGTGCTTTACTATGGTAAACCAAAATCCATGCAACTTGCATGATAATGAAATATACAATTCTTCATTAATTATTAATTAATAATATTATATATCTGTTGTATGGCATATTCTCTCTGTATTCTTTGCCTTTGATAAGCTACTGTTTGCCTTCCTTGAGTAAGGTTTACAGTTCTACAATTTTTCATTAGGATGAGCAGCTGAATAGTGTCACTGGTCATTTTTAGCCCTGCTTGTCTGTCTGTTTTACAAGTGCAAAATACTGTCCTAGATATATAAATAAACTTCTTGTTCTGGCATTTCCAAAAACATTTCCAAACTTTTTCCTTTATTTGAGAAAATTCTAGTAATACATCCATTTTCAAATTTCCCTTTATAACCTTCAAAGCCTGTAAAAACGGCAAACCCAAACATTTAACTTCCTAGTTTCTTACACTGAATATTAACACAAGTTTAGTGGGTTTTGTTGTATACTTAAATGCCAATTAACATACTTTGGCAGTTAGATTCTGCTCTTTACAATTCTGTAACAGCTGTAAAGCAAGCTCTAGTTCTCTGAAACTGAATTAGCTTTAGAACTTCTAAAATACTCCTCTAAGCACTGAGCATGTGGAACCAAGGAACTAACAGAGGATTTACAAATTAAAACTAGCTGATGATATTCAGGTGTGGTTAATATCATGTAATCAAAACCAAATACACCTTTTTCTCAGTTTGGGACTTACAAACAGTTTCTAAACCCTGAAATCTTACATAGAATTAAAACACTCATCCTAATGACAATTTTACCCTTGATACAGCCCAACGTTGCTTTGCAGTTTTAGGAAATACATTTCTAAAATATCTATTGATCAGCAAACAGCAGATGCTTTCTTTAGATTAATTATTGGCCAAAGAAAAGGGAAGGCATCTCAAGGAAGAAAGCTGTGTGTGATGTTTGGTTTGTAACAGAGAGCAGAAGCCCACGAAAAAGAATCTCTGTGATTTACTAAAGACATTATATTGAAAGGAATAAGAAAGTTCCTTTAAATGAAGGAGCAAATTAACCGATCTTGTTTAGAAAGAACAACATCTCAGAACTGCTTTCAGGCCACCACGGAAGGCTCTACAAAACCAGAAAAACAGCTTTGAAGGGAAACACAGGACACATCCTATATTTAATAGGGAAATGCCTGATAAAGGGCAGGAAAAAAAAGCTGGGATGTCAGCCCCTTACACCATACACGCCCATTCAGCACATCTCACCCAACCCTTCAGAGTCTGGCACGTGAACTGTGCAGTGTGACAGCAAGGGACAGCCTGGCAGGGGCTGTGTGAGAGCAGGGGACAGCCAGACAGGGGCTGTGTGACAGCAAGGGACAGCCGGACAGGGGCTGTGTGAGAGCAGGGGACAGCCTGGCAGGGGCTGTGTGAGAGCAGGGGACAGCCAGACAGGAGCTGTGTGAGAGCAGGGGACAGCCTGGCAGGAGCTGTGTGAGAGCAGGGGACAGCCAGACAGGAGCTGTGTGAGAGCAGGGGACAGCCGGACAGGGGCTGTGTGAGAGCAGGGGACAGCCTGGCAGGGGCTGTGTGAGAGCAGGGGACAGCCGGACAGGGGCTGTGTGAGAGCAGGGGACAGCCGGACAGGGGCTGTGTGAGAGCAGGGGACAGCCGGACAGGGGCTGTGTGAGAGCAGGGGACAGCCGGACAGGGGCTGTGCACAGGACAGCTGGGTCCCAGCACGGACAATACAAGGTGGCTCTGTCAGCTGCTCCGAGGGGCACACGGGCACAGGGAGCTCCTCTGCCGCTCCTGTGCCCCAGGAGCCCGCAGCAGGCAGCTCTGCTGTGCCCCCACCGAGGCTTTGGGTGGGACCGAGCCTCCCGCCGGGGGGTCCCTGCATGTCCCGCACGGCCGCAGCTCCCTGTCCTTTGTTGGAGAGAAATGGAACACCTGACAGCAGTGACAGCCACAGCCCTTCTGCAGGACAATGACTCCCGAGGCCGGTGTGTGCAGCCCTCTGCTCTTTCGGACTGCAATTGAAAGCCTTTGCTCACCTCCTTCGTTATCCTTGTTGTCGGCACAGGCGGTTTCCATGGCGACGCTGCATCCCGGCCCCCTCCAGCCGCTCTGGCAGACGCACTGCCAGCTGTTCTGGCCCAGCGTGCATCTCCCGTTGCCATTGCACAGGTCCGGGCAGCCATCTGGGAGGACAAACGGAGAAGGTGAGCCCAGGGCACTCCCACCCCGCTGTGCTCAGGCCGTGCTACTGTGCAGACAAAAAGGCTCAGTCCTGCCACTTGGCAGGAACACTCTCGGTAAAGGAAGGGGACACCCTGGAGAAATGGGGATCTAGCTCAAGCCTAAGGGAGGAAGAGCCCTACCTGCTGTAACACGTTTTAAGAACCCTGTAAAGACTCAGACCTTGAGCTGATAGAAATGACAGTCTGCTTACAGAAGAGCTGTCTCTTATTTTTCTCACTGTATGTGCGTGCACACAGGAGGGAGAACACCTTCTTCAACAAGCTCGTCAATGCTCAGAGGACTTTTTGTACTGTGTGTTGCATCATTCTCCAGAATGTCTCTAAACACAAAGTTTAAATAAATAGTTTTGAAAATATTTTCCTTCATTGACAGTAATTTTAGAATACCTACTTATTTAACACTACGTTTACTTATATTTTGGTGTAACATCTCACACTTTCTGAAAAACTTATTAGAAGAGATAACCCTCCAACGATGTATGTTTTGAATTGATTATGAATATGACATGATTTATTGTATAGCAAGAGCCAAATTAGGAACAAAAATATTAATTAGCTAAGCTGCTTACATGTTCTAACAAATGTCCATAGGTGATAGAATACCTCGACTCCTCTTTCTGGGAAGTAAATGAGTCTCAGGAGACACTCTTGTATCTTACTGAATATTCATTATGAAAAAGGGTAAGAAAACCAAACTGCAACCTTGGTATATACAATCACATCTATCAACACCCAATCCACACAAGCATGAGTATTTGTCTTTGGGGTGACAGAAGATTTGAGGCCTGCAGCAAACCTCTCACAGCACCTCTTCACGAGTCTGAGCAGGAGGAGAAGGCTGTGTTGCCTGACGATGGGTGTGTGTTTTTATAAACCACAGCTCGGAGTTTGTCTCTTGCTGCTCCTCCCAGCTGCCTTGGCTGTAGCCAGGTGAAGTCAGAGAGCAGTTTCTCTGACCCCAGATTCATTCTCACAATGCTGCAGGAGTTTCCCATCCAACAAAGTGATATCCCTGGAACTCACTCAGCTGGTATCACAACAGGTCAAAGACTATTCAGTTCATGGTACACAGAAAGCTGTCAGCAGATAGAAACAAGTCCTATGAGTTTTATTTCAATGTTGATGCATATTAAAAAAATAAAATGTTCCTTACACTTAAATTTAGGGTTATTTTGCCACTACGTATTTTAGCTTAAAAAAATTCAGTTACTTTTGCAGTACAGGTAATAGATTTTCAAGACATTTAGTTTATCTCTTTCATTTGTCAGGTTGTTTGAATGACCAAAATGATAATGTTTGAGGGGAGGCATCACAGTATAGGACGAATTATTTGTTTTAAATGAAGAACAAATAGTAATTGTGAATATACACACACGGTTGGTTTTATACTGAGGCACCAAAGAGAATTAAATCACTGAAGCAGTTTGCCTTGCAGCGTATGAGCAAGATGAAAACATGAACAGTAGGGAGCTAGCAAAATCCCTGAAAAGTTTTAAGTGCAGCTGGGGATTAATGGACATGACTTTGCGTTTAGTGTAGAGAGGGAAGGCAGCATCACTGCCATGGACATGGTGTTGCTAGGAAACACTATGCTACCTCCACAGAGCCTATTTAACTGCAGCCTGCCACAGACAGAGCTGGTGTTTGAATAGCATAAATATCAGAAGGAAGGGAATGAACAGCAGTAGACTACAATAGGATCCAAGTACTTGGACAATAATATCTTCCTTAAAAAGATCTATTAAGTTAATGATGAATTAGCTTTGAAACAGCTTTAAGTAATGGACAACTACTTAGGCATTTTGCACGGTTATGTCTCTGTACATGCCTACGTATATATATGGATTTCTGGTTTTGCCTTTCTTCAAGCAAGTATCTATACAGCATTCTAGTCTGTTAGACCAACCAGAAATCAGAGCTCCATTATGATCTAGTAATAACCAGTTTTCTTCTAAAAAAGGTTTATATTTAGGAATTGCACCGACTATCTGTATTTAACTCTTCCTGCCTGTGCATGTGAGCAGGGATTAGTACTGATGAACATCCTCTGCACACACAGGATTTCCACATATCTCATGGGCTTGGTGGCCATCAAGGGGTTTGGGGAGTAGACAAGGTGACAAAGTGCCTGCCTGAGGAGCCTTCAGAGCCTCAGCCAAGGCTCAGTGCCACAGCTGGACAGATGGCCTTTGCTGGACACGCTCACTGCAGGAAGCACACCCAGCACTTGGTGCTCTGTCAGAGCCTGCTTTCATTGTGCAGCCACACTCAGCAGTGTGCTGCCTCCTGGCTGGCTGGGGAATTCTCCCAGAGCCAGGCAGTCACAGTCACAGAGGGAAGGGCTATCAGCATCTCATCTCAAGAAGCAATCCAGCGTGGAATGAAGCTCCCAGTGACTGCATGGAAAAGGGCCTTTCGTGCTAAGCAGACAGGTTGCTATTCCTGGTGTGTAGAGAAATTCTCCTCAACTTTTCCATTACAGTATGCTTAATGGAAAATGTCAAGAAGCAAGGTTAAAAAAGAAGAAAGTGCTTGTTTAAAGTGCTAGATTGACAACCTATTTATTCACAGAACAGGCAGAGGACAGGCAACAGCCGTTCAAGTGTCTCACACTTTTCTAGCTGCTGCTAAAGGTGAAACACTAATGCAGCCTCCCTTCTCTCTATCTCCAACTTGCCTGTGGGATTGGAAATTGGGAGCTTTACTACAAGTACATATGAATTTACAATTAAAATAGCAAGGAAGATTTCAGTACATTTTCCAGTGTTGCATCAGGAATCTGTGATGAGCATATGAGAGACACCAGAGTCAGAATCACTATGAATAGCAAAAACCATAATATGGCCAGTGCTTGGTTCAAAAATGGAGAGTGCTGGATATATTTACATATATATTTATATAAGAGAATACTCCCAGGTTTCACCTACAGTGAAAATATTCTTAGATTAAATTGTAAAATGATTACTTCATTTTTGAACTTGGAAAAATAATCTCCAGTATCTAGGCAGTATATCAAGAATTCTAATCCAATTTTGGATAAATGCTGCACAGAGAGCTTCTTTTCACTCTGGTACTCCCAAACTCCAGGTATACAAATACACATGTCCAGCTTCCCACACATACATAGATCTTCCATTGCATAAACTACTTTAAACTCCACACCAAACATTTTAACTAAACTAAAACATGAAGTCTGCCCAACTAATATGTGGTTTCAGTCAGAATCATCAGAACTCCCACTTATGGTGAGGAAAATCTTTCTGAAAAAAAAGAAAGGGAAAGGGCGGACAGGGAAAGAGAAGTTAGAGAAACCTTGCTCTTTTTAAAGTTTCCAAACTCTGATGGGAGAGGTAGCCTCTGAGTATAATTAAAGGAAAAAAAGAGAATAGGAGAGATGAAGGAAAAAAAAATCTAAGTGGCATCTCGTAAGCACATAGAGAAAAGGATGATGCTTTTAGCCTTTGCTCAAGTTTGTATATGGAAAGACAGAAGTAAATCAAGATCTTGTGTCTTTTGAGTCCTTCTGATCCTATGCTATCAGCCATTTATTCTCCAAACAGTATCTTCCAGCAGAATGGGTTCCTAGCAGCTCTCCCCATTTAGTGCACATGTGGTGCAGCTACAGTCTGGAATATGGTCTCTCATCTTTCCACATTACCTCGTTTCACACATCCTGATCAAAGTCTGCTGGCAGCCACTGGAGCCTTCCCAGTGACTTCAGCTGAGGCTGGACCAGGTGGTCCTGTGGGTGAAGAAGCCCTGCAGTGAAGAGTGTGTTCTACAGCACAGTGTTTTCTCAATCACAGGATGCACACGAGTTTCAAGGGGAACATTTAAATTACATTTCAATCCTCCTCTTCTCATTACAGCTGTTAACTACAGAACTGTAGCAAATAAAAGTAGTCTGGGATATGATGGTACCTAAAGAATTTAGAGAAATGACATAAAAGCAGTAATGACAATAGCCTGTTTAATTTGGATTTTAGAGGATAATCACTGTTTTCATATTTTCTGTTCATTCCTTCAGTGAGCTGCTGGTATGCCTACAGCTATCTAGCAAATAATAAATGAGGTACATAGAATGAGGTACCTAGCAACATTGAAAATAGAATTATGCTTTTTATTTGCTATTGTTATTTTTTAATCCTTCAATTCCAAAGCCTGCAGGGCTTAGTTAAAGCCAAAGAAAGGGCATACAAATAAAAATGACACAGTGTTATTGTAGGCACATGCACAAGTCATTTTCTACAGAGTAATACTTCAACTGAAATAAACTCAAACCCCAAACACATAACTAAACACATGTCAGTGAAATAGAGTGTTGGTTGAGCAAGAGGTGAGGCCCCTTTGAGTGAGTCTGGACAGTTCCAGAACAGGCTGGAGCCATGCAGAGGCACCAGCCCAGGTCTCTGAAGCAGGGTGCTGACACTGATTGACAAATTGCTAAGAATGAAGCCAGGCTCTCAGTGCAGCACAAAGCCCAGCGTCGCTGCTCACGCACCACAGCGGAGCTGCTGCTTTCCAGAGGAGCAGGAGCTTCTCCGTGGCACTGAAGTGTTTGTCACCAGAGTGCTCTGCCTGCCTGCCTTGCTGCTTCTTTTTCTCCTTTTTTTTTTGAGAAAGTATTTTGTTTAAAACTACTCAACACCCTAAATATCTCTTTAAGCCACACATCAAAAAAAGGAGTAAAGAATAAATATCTACTTGCTGATGTGCTGTGCAGATGAATACATGCCTGAGTTAGAACTACAGACTGGCCCAGATACAATTTTATTTATTGAACAGGCTGAAAAAAAAAAGAAAGCCCAAAAAGTATGTTTAAAGAGCCCTGAAATCCTCCACTCTACCTCCTGTGCAGACAGACAACCTGTAATTTTAAGTAAGATTCCTTAAATTGCCCGGAATATGTATGTCATAACAGAATTTCCCCCTAAATTCTATCTACTATCTCTCCATGCAATTCCAGTCTTTACACATAAAGGCAGGAACTCAGGGAATATCCAGCTTTCCAAAAAAACCAGAGAAATAGGAGAAAAAAACATGTGTGGCTGTTTAGAAGTAAAGCTCACACAAAAGGGAACTGCTGGTATGAAAAAGTATCCAGAAAAGTCACTTGCATCATTCTGAAGAAAAAGAACAAAAGAGATACAGAGACAAACACAAACTAAAAGAGTGGGAAGCTCATGTTGCAGTATAGGTCACAAAAATTTGAGATTGAAGAAAACCCCAGGGGTGCAAGACCTTCATGCCTTGTTAACAGGGGACTGCTCCCAGAACATTCCATGTTCTCCAACTTCATGTTAAGTGACTCAAGCAGGTGGGCTCCTGTGACTTGTGGGGGAGACACCCTCCAGGTCTCCCTCTTGTGCACAACCAACAGAGTTCTCTGTCACAGCTTTTGGTGCGACCCCTGCTCCAAGCTGCCAACAGCTAGGCAGGGAAAAGAGGGGACAGTTTGTGCTACACTGTCCTGAGACTTGAGGAAACCAAACAGACCAATAATCAAAAAGTCCATGTCTGCTCAGAAGGCTGAGTATGCACACAGAGCTTTAGCTGAGCCCAGAATTTGGGCTACTTATACATAGAACAGACAGTTTCTAGAAGGAAGGGAGACTGTCTTAGGGAAGTTCAGTCATCAGACTGAGAAGCCTCTGCAGTGCTGAAGTTCAAGCGCTCTGTGACAACCAGGCAGGGTTCTCTCTGCACCCCAAAATTGTGAATGTGTGCACAAAGACACCTCACCTCCTGCACAGAACCCAATGCTATGTCCCATGGCTTTGCCAGGATCAGGTGACAAGTTTCAATGGTGCACCAGCATGAGCAAAGAAGTTATGTCAAATATAAGTTAAGAAACCGCTGCAGCCCAAAAGCTGTAGCAGAGCCACACAGTTCTTTCTAGAGGCCAAGCAGGTTATTTGCTGAAATTTTGAGCAGGAGCTAAAATTTGACTCTACCAGCACATTTGAGTTACACAGTGTATTCTTTTCAAACAAGACTCATATCCAACTCCTATTCATATACTCCATAAAAAGTTACATAAAAGATGCAGTAAAATTTGTACTTAAGATAGCTGGGTCTTTCAAATTAATCTTACTCTAACAAAATCCATTTAGAATATAATTCCAGGTGAAATTGCATTCATAAAACTACTACCACAACCATAATCTTTTACTGTATTAATGTTCCTGATATCACATACAAGCACTGGCATCATCCTTTGTAATATGTAATATCCTTTCTGAGAAAGACACCTTCTCAAGTTCGATTTATCTCTAAAATAACATCTACATAAATAGTTTTGTGGCAGTGTAATGATAAAGTGATCTATGAGACATGATGTGTAAATTCAGTCAATTGAAGGGCAACAAGCAAAACACTGACTTCATATTTAAAATATCTAACCTAATTGCAGTGTAATCTAGACTTAATGCAATTTAGGATTTTTGGAGGAAGACATTCTCAGTTCAGTCATTAGCTTCAAACTACTTTTTTTCACTTCACAAATCCTCCATACATGGCATAGAGGAGGAACACATTTCTTTACTCCTTTGATGAGAACCTCCATATAGAGATAAAAAATAAAAATCACGTATTACACACTTTTTCTCCAAATGCTAATTGCATTTCTTTGACCACAACTCCTTTAACATACAAAAAAATTTAAAAAATAGGGGAGTTTAAGTCAATCAAAATGCCCAGTAAGCCAAGTTAGCATTTAGAGTGACCAAACAGAACTGCTCCCCCTACATCAGTGCTACTTAGTAGTTTTCATCAGTATTTCAAATTCAGTTTGAATTCAGTAGTGTGAGGGAATGGGATTCGTGCACACACACACGAATACACAAGCAGGGAATTGCAGTGAGAATAAGCAGGGGTTCTAAACTGCTTCAGCAGCTCAACACACTGCAGAAGATGCACAGCAAGGGCACTGAGTGGTAACAGCCTGTCCAGGGGAACAGGGGGCTTGTAAGGAGTCTGCCCTAAAAACTACGGGCCCGAGTCTGATGCCTGCCCTCATAACCACCCTACTTTGAAGGAGAGGTTGGGCCAGTTGACCTCCTCACATCCCTTCTAAACTGAATTACCTATGATCCCTTTGGCTTTAGAGCTTTTTATTTCATAATTCTCAGGGCAGGGAATCCCAGTTTTCTCAGGCACTATTAAAATATAATTGCTTGCTATTCATTAGATATTAATGCCTGCATAGAATTTATAATTTAGCAATTAACTTTCAGGTATGCAAATGCTGATCCTGTGTAAGTGGGCAGGTTATCTCTAACAGAAGAATAAATATCTCTAACAGAAGAATAAATATGAGCCTTAACATAAGTAGGCATTTCCCTCTATTACTGTGTGCCAGATTAGTACATTCTGTCCCCTAAATTTGGTACAGGACTTTGGAATCCCTTCAGGATGAAAAGCACTATATAGACACATGTATTATATTTTGCAGCTGAGCTTCTTAAAGTACTAATCACATTGATTCCATTAAATGGCTGCACACTGCATGGGTTTGGACTTCAGAGTTCCAATGTTCCAACTGTCCCAAAGAAAAATCCAAAGAAAGGGCCAAAGAAAAAACCAGAAGTTTTTACGAAGCATTTTGGAATAGTTTGGAATGAAAAATGGTAGCAATACACTAAATGCTTCTCATATGCCTTCTGGCTTGCAGCAATCCTAAATCTTCATGACAGTAAAATATGATTACAAGTGACCAAAAATAATAGCTATTTGAATATTAAGATAAATATATCTCACGTGTTTGTTGAGGACAGAATTTATGGAGCTTCAATATCCAAAAATATAAAGTATGAAATAATGCTCATGACCTAGGAGCAGTATTCCACCACATAGGCAATGTATACAAAACAAATTAAAACAGATAAGCATTGCATTCTGAACTATGTGAGTATTTGTGTATGCTGAGTTGTTTGGCAGATATAGGATAGAGGATGAATATTTCAGTACGTAAAATATACTTTATAAACATCCCTTTAATTCCAAAGTGCAAGGCACCATTCTGCATCCCTTGTCAATATACATAAGCCTCATGAATATCATGCCATTTTCCAATTTTTGTATCTACCAACCGCACAAATAACTAATAAAAGCTACAGAAATAAAACTGTAGTGTTCACAAATGAACTGGTTTAAATCCTGCATGCATAAAACAGTTCTCTTTTTGTTCCTTTTTCTATCTGTTTACATGGTGAAGAAAGAAACCTCATAATCCTTCCAATATAGCCAGTTGCTTTGATATTTAAATTCTAAATAATCTTTGAAAGTGATTTTGATTTATTAGGGAGATCACCTTCTCCATCTCACCCCAAGAAAGCCAAGAGTATTTAATCTGCACTTGGGAAGAAATTTGGAAGAGAAATGAGCTGTTTAAGCTCTGCTTGTTTTACATTAAACATATTTACTACCAGGCAACTGATGGCTCTGCTCCTCCCCTCGCCTCACTAGAAGTGGCCTTAATTCTCTGGAACGAATACTTAAGTCTTTCTGCTGCTGGGCAGAGCATTTCTTTTCCATTTCTCTGTTGAAGCCATCAGAAGCAACACTGAGACTTTTAACTTGATTGCCTTGCATCTACATTTGGCAGTTTGGAAGCCATCCTGGGGCAGGCAGGTTGTCACTTCTTAGGCTGGGACTGTTTCCCAGGAGCACTTAGGAGGAGAAACACAAGGTAAGGGAGTGGGAGATGCAGCCACGAAATCTAGAGACCACTCCACCTCAGCTGCAACAGGATTGTATGACCAGGACAATCAGTATATTGAATTAATAAACTTCATTCACTGATTCATGTCAAGCAAAAAGGTGCACAGCTATGTACTGTCAGGATATTTGCTTTAGTTAAAAAAAATAATCCCAAACAAACATGGAAAAGCAGAAACAAATTAAAAGGAATTTCATAACAAATAATAAAGAAAAATCTAAGGTCTATGCAAGGGACAGCTAAAAGACAATTTGCTAGAGTTTTGTGTAATTAACTCTTTCTTTGCCATGCTGAAAATACAGCATGAGTAGCTCACAGTATCTCTAAACATAACAAACAGATGTCAAAGAAATTTTTATTTTCTATCCAGGTTATTACTTATCTTAGAAAAGTTTCAGGAGACAGGTACCAGAATATGAGATTGCCCTGAAGACCAGCATTACTGACCCTTAGCATTCAAATAAAATCATAATTTAGGTTACCACACTCTGCCTGTTTCCCGTAATTTCAGTGGGGTATGGTGTCACTGTTCATTGCTTACACATAGCTGAACTGCCATCACATTTCAAGGAACATGCTAGAAACATACTAATTGGGCTTTCCTTTAGCTAATGACCATTTGTTCAGAGCTGTGAACCCCAGCAGGGTGCAGCCTTTCCCCACGGCTCAGCAGCAGTTCTTAAGCTGGGAGCACCAAGACAATCCTGCCTGGACTGGAGCTGCAGAGGATTTCCAGCAGGTTCCACTCGTGTGCCATGAGCAGAGGACAAGAGAACACCTTGCAACATCAGAATGTCCCCTGAGCTTTGATGCAGTTTGACTCTGTAAGATCCACAATCAAGCAAAGAGAACTTGGGGACAGCTCTGACTTTCAGGGTAAACACGTATGTGGGAATGTGTTTAATCAGGAACAGTGCATATCCAATTTACTCTAAAACTGCTGTAAGCAGTCAGGAAGTTGCTGCCAAAATCCTTTTTAACGGTGTCACCACTGGAAAAGCTCTCCTGCAGTTAGTGACCCAGCCTTGCTCCTCAAGGTACAAATCTGTCAACACAAGACTTTTATGTGGGTTCTCCAGCATGAATCCCTGCTTCTCTGAAGGAAACAACTTACTAATTGTAATTATTTCCTAGGCTGGAATGAAGTTACCTAATTCAAGTAAGGGATCAGTAGCAGTAGCCCTGTGAAAGTTCATCTTTAATAAACCTATAATCTTTAGTCAGAGGACAAAAAATCAGAAGCAATACTTGATAGAGGCAACATTTTCCTTTCCACTTCACTGTCATTTGTTCACTTTTGAGTGACATCTCTCTTCACATTTCATAAATCTTTATCTCAAGCATTAAAATACAGAAAATAACAAAATAATTAAGATCTGGGGACATGCTCTCCAAATAACTTTATGAAATCTCCCATTTAGTATCAATAGGAATGCTCACCTTAAGAAATCAGATACATTATATACAACTTGCTAGGAATTTTTAAAACTGAAGTGTTTTATCTCAGAAATTCTGACAAATCCTTAATAGAGTAGGGGAAACTGTAACTATAAAAGTTGAATAAATAGATGCAGTCTTTAATGGAAGGCACACGTGTTAAATTCCCCCAGTTCTGCTGAATAAATATTTCCCTTTACAAAGCATCTCATACTTTAAACTTTCCATGCAGTAATGCTTTTAAATTCGTTAATGAGGATCTTTGGAATTTCATGGTAACTAGAAACACAAATATTGGTCAAAGATGACAGATTTTATTTAGCAAATTCTTTGTGTATGGAAGATTGAAAGATTAAAAGGAATGGGGATATAACTAGATTGTAATAAACATTGTCTTAATTGTATTTTTAAAAAAAAACCTTTCATGTGGTATGGAAATATTAACAATTTTAGGAGACATTTCAGTCTCCTGTATCTTTTGGATACTGTCATTAGTATCCAAAAAGTCTGTGTTTCATTGCTAATTAACCCTTTTGATTAAGTATATGAATGACTGTTTGTAATTAAGGGTCTGAGCGATTTTGATTCACTTTTTCACTCAGCATATAAGCAATCAGAATTGCTATGGAATATACAACAAAAGATTCCAATGAAAAATCATAAAGCTGATAACATCTCCGGGCCCCTCTGGATCTGAATTAGGGAAAGCTGCAACAGCAAGGTAATGCTTAGACATCTATGTAGACTTTTTCATTTCCCCTTCAGTGCAAGAACAACAGGGTCTGGGCACTGTTTGGGTTTCTGGTCCATGACCACCTCTGTGAGGAATTTTGCAGGAACAATTTAATACTGGCTCTGTAACTCAACAGTGGCTGCGTAACTCACCCACTATTCCCTTCAAGTGACTGTTGTCCATTCAGCCTTCACAAACAGGGTGACCTTGACTCTGATACTCTGTTCTCTAAATATGGAAGGCTTTCTCCATTCTAAATCAATATTTCTGACTTACTTTGCCAAAAAAAAAAAAAAAAAAAAAGTTTCAAACATTCACAGGACACAATGAAGATATATATGGATTGGTTTCATGATAAAGAATCAATTAATAATGATCCAAGGGAGACAGTAACAAAAAAGCAGTTTTACCCCTAGTTTCCAAAGCCAATGAGAAGATGAATTATATCTAAAAATCTGTGTCATTACACTCCCCCCACCCTGATTCAGCTATTAGCAATGCCACATGGGAGCAATGTAAACCTCCATTTCAGAATCCTAACAAACCCCTATGCAGTGATTTTCTGTCTTAAACCTAAAACATCTTCTCAATTTTTTTTGAAACAAGAAAAGGCACATTGCTACTGCTTTTCCTGTACTGTTATCAAACTACCCTTAAAAAAAAAAAAGCAAGGATTAATCAGAATCTGCAAACATTTTAACAAATTCGTATTATGTTTTTCACTTATCAACAGTAAATAATGATTCATGGCTTCTTGCTTACAGTGATACATTTACGGTTCAAATCCAAGGGATTCTACAATTTAAAAATAAAATAAGGAAGGGGAAGTGGAAACACCCTTCTTTTTATAGAACTACTTAATTCTGAGCACACTATCTTCCACTGTGAGACTGAATGCTATAATGCTAATTCCTCTGTTCGTTTGAGAGATAAGTGATCTGTAACCCAGCATACATGCATTTTGCCTTGCTTTGTGGAATGGAAAGCAGACAGATCAGTTTATATTTAAACTGTGTTGACTGAGTTCTACTCTCTGGAATTCCCAGTGGTTAAAACAAAAAGTCAGTTCTCTCATCTGTACTAATGTGTCTCTGTTTTTAGGAGAATCAGCATCTTCTGGGGCATTTAGGGGTTTGTGTTTGTACATGGTAAACTTACAGAAATAGCTTCAGTGCTATTCTTGAGGAACTCCTTCCACAAGAAACTCAGCAATTCTGTTTGATTCCTAACAATTGGAAAATCACAGTATTTGAAGCAGCACCACTTTTAAAATCAATAAACCACCATGAACTAGGCAAAAAATGCTATTCCGAAACTGATATTTTTTTTTCTTTGATAATTTGTGCTTTTGGATAATTGTCCTTTTAATATTGCTTCTAACCTAAAATCACAACCTAGCAACCTAGTAATATTTTTCACTACAAACTGATTTAGTTTTTAATTAAAAAGAATGGTTTTAATTACAATTACACCATTATATTCACTTCTTAGATTCCAAAGTTATTATCCCTACTAATTCGTTTCAGAACGGGGACTGCATCTTGATGAACTGTGGTTCTTTAGCTCAGTTGTTCAATGCTACAAAAAACTACTTGAAGGCAAATTAAAACATATATGGTCTAGAAGAATTCTGAATCTTACTCATTTTTCAGACTCTTAAATAACTTTAGTCTTCCAACATCTACCTAAGAAAATACTAATCTGAAATTTTATAATTAAACAGAGAAGAAACTCATCTTTATATGGGTTCGTGTAAAAATATATTAAAATTTTAGAAGTGTTTATACTTTTCAAATATATGAACAATTAACTATTAGCTCATGTAGTTCAATCTACCCTAATCAAGCCGGAACTTTTAAAAAAGAAATACCTCAATCTTTTCTAGCAGCTATTTTGATGGTATCTTATTTTACAGCACTTTGAAAGCAAGCCACAGTCTATTGATGCTGAATTTGATCAACTTGCTTTGCACTGGACTATTAAAAACTGCAAATAGAAACTAAAAATACAGTGGAGTTAGGAAAAAAAGCAATGAATTTAGATGGTTGGTTGTCAAAATTATGGCTCCTAGGTCCAGAATGCAGGACACCCATGGCCTTTGAAAAGGCATTGTGGAACAGAGGAAGTGCAAGTGAGGTGGGCAGGACTTTGGGGGCTGTTTCGAGAACCGTGCTAGAGAGAACCCAGAGACTGTCTGACACTTGAACATCTGGGACTCACAGCTGCACAGCTCCCAAAAACCAGTGAGCCACCACAAGAAAATCCATCCCGGATCTCAGACACCACTCATGGGCCACACAAATGGCTGATCACAGTAAGGCAGGGGTAAAAATATCTTTTAAGTGTAGTAGAGCAAGAGGGAGAAAAGCTTCACACGGATAAGCAGACAGCCACATCTCCTCTGCCTAAATTTTCATTAAGGATAATGTTATGATCCATGTCACACCAAAGCCTTTGTGAAAGCAAACCTGCTACTCTTCCATGAAAACTGCTTAACTGTTTAAGAGAGGTCCTCTTTTTGAGTGAAATATTTAAGTGTGAAGTGTGCAGTGCTCATGGTCAGCTCCCAGAGTTGAAAATCCTCAGGGAACAGCTGGGCCATGAATCCTTTCTGCTCTAATCCAGTTAGTGAACGAAGAGGGGATGACGACAAACACAGCAAGCTTAATATATCATGTCCTGCTTTTCCTTTGGCTTTCAGCAGCATGACTGTGAACTGCTGATTAATGAGACACCAGCACTGCTTTGTCTCCATCTATCCCAGCATGGATGTGTTTTGAAGACAACTGGCAGCCTGAGATGGACAGTTATATGTCAATCAACACTACATCACTGAAAACATGACAGCAGAACGTGCTGGAAATTGTAGAAATCTACACAGTTGGTCACAATTTCTTGGCAGCTATAAATCAGGTAATAGCAACTCAGGATTATTCCAATTATTTTCACTTTCAACATGAAGAGATGAACATGGACTGAAACATCAGACCCAAATGCCTTTAAGAATACTCAAGTTTGTATTTAGCTCTTACATTTCAGTAACTCAAATTATGTTTGTAATTTCTTTGGGCAAATGAGATATATTATATTATATTATACTATGATTTCTGCTGGACAGCAAACTTTGCTTTTTTTTATATGTACAGAAAAACTATATGTAAAATGAAACAGGCTGAGGCTACACACAGGAATAATCTCCAGAAGCATCGTTATCCTACTGAGCATTTCATAAGCAGGTCAGAACAAGGATGGAAAGAAAGAAAGAACGAACAAGAGAAAAGAGCTGGATAACATAAATTTTGTAAAAACTTTCTTCAATAAGAATGGCTCATGATACCGCATAACTTGTGCCCTGAACAAGTCCCCATATTCATTCCTTAAGATCTTTTAAAAAACTGTCTAAGTAAGGACTTTTAGTGAAAGAAGGATGTATCAATATTCAGCATCAGTGTGTATTCATCCTCAGTGAGCAGTTACTGCACAGGAGAGAACTGACAGCTTAAGAGAAGGCTTTCAATAGTTTCATTTTTCCCTGAAGCCCTAAATAGATCACACAGCAAAATCCTGAACTGACACCTCAGAGGTACTACAGAGACCATTTTTTCCTTTTTATTTCTGACATTAATATTTTTAATACAACATTAAACTAAGAAAATATTGAGTAGAGAATTTCAAACGCGTCAAATATCTTAGGAAAACAAGTTTCTAACTTCTAATGCATCCTACTGTTAATTTGATACTAAATTGGCAAGAAGCTGAAAAAAAAAAAAGTTTGCAAAGCTTTGCACCTGAAATATTATTCCACAGAGTTTGCAGCAGTCAGGCAAAACACGTTTGGCTTTATTTGCATCTTCAAGCATGAAAGATTATGTGAAACTGATACTGAAGATGCAAGAATGATACCTTGAGAATGTGTAAGAAGAACGGAAACGATCAAGAAAAAGGTATCTTTAACAGGAACACGAACAGCAGGTCTCAAAAGGATGGGCAGGTATTGTTCTCCTTTGTATTCCTTTCTTAGTAAGTATAAATATTACACATATGTATATACATATCTATTTCTCAAGATCCAGTACTGCCTTTCTATCTCTATACAACCCATGTCACTGACCTCTTACAAGCATTCCCATGTCTTTGTTTTGTTTCCAGCAACACTGTGTAATTCAGTCACTTGCAGAAGCTCTGCTTGACACCACAGGGTACAAAATAATACAGAAAATATTATCTGCAGGAGAAGAGAAGATTGTCTGACTCTGGGAATACTGCTATGAACAGCATAATCGGCTCTGCCCTTTCAAAAGTCAGATCAGCTTGCTGATTGATTGCCCTCCCTCTCTTTTTGTGGTCTTTTAAGAGTTCAAGAATTGGCCAGAAAATCAATGTAACTCATGAAGAAGCCCCTCCAAAAGGAGAAAAAGAAATGTGGTTTTAGTTTGGGAAACTATTCACCAGTATCTTCTGGGTGCACCTTTGAAGTACCAGACAAAATGCAGGAAGTTATGCTGAAAACATACTCATTAAATTTTTTGGGCTAGAAAGGAAAGAAATAAGGTCATGTTCCACAAATATCCTGTAAAAAGAGAAAGAAAAAAGCCACTCAAGTGTTCTGATACCAAGCTGTGACATGTTTCAATCATTTACAGGAAGCCCTCAGCAAAGAATGCAAACAGGAAAGTTCTTCCTCATGAATAAGCTTGCCTTTCAGCCAAAAAAGATCCCCAGCTGCCCCTGAAAATTCTGCAAACGAAAAGGAATTCTGTTTCTAAACTCCTTGAAAGTCAAACCACCCTCACTATACATAAATCTCTACACAGAATATTTTCTTCCAAGGATTCATAATCAGCTACCTTGCTTGGCTGTGATAAAATTAAGTGGTTGCATATTGTAGTTCTGGATTCCTTAGTGCCACAGAAAGAGTTTAGAAAGTTTACTCATCCCTGATCCACAAAAGTAGCCAGTATTATTTCAGTGTTGGGCATAGGAATTTGCCAAGTTACAAACCAGAACCAGAAATCCCAAGTAAGAGCCATCTACATAGTATGGAACCTGGGGACTCTACAGCCAGGAGATTTTATTCAGAAGTTTTCGAAGTGAAATAGAAGATGACAAAGATGAGACAACCAACAAAGCACCTCAGTAGCAAATGTAGCTGGGATAAATAAGAAGCATCAGCTTTCCAGGAATAAATTTATTTACCAGATGTTTCTTTACCAAACTTGCACCTTTACTGAAGCACAGAGATGCTGGACTAGATGACCATTTATATAAGTGACAAGTACCTTTCCTTGGCTTTGGTTAGAAAATGTAACATGACATAACATATGTTACCAAAATTCCACCCTATAAGGAAAATTTCCACGTTTTGAGTAGAATGTTCTACTTTTTGTGTTTGATGCAAGTGAAAACGTGAATGATGTGCAGTGAGTGACAGGAATCATTGAGAATCTCTCCAGTTGCCTCATGAGGCACCTGCTGCTCTTCTGCTTTGCTGAAGAGGCACAGGGGGAACAACCCCTTAACTCCAATGAAAGCTTGGCACCACATACCTAAAAGGCTGCATCACGAGAAATCTGCTTCCAGGTGTGAAAACAGTGGGATGACCGTGTGATACAGGTGATGAACTGGAATCTGCACGTTCAGGAACAGCCAACATCTCGAACATTTTTGGTCATGTCATCATATATATATATATTACCAACATATCTCTATAGCAGCAGTAATGAAAAGTGGTCATGACCCAAATAGTCTATGCATTTTTCAAATGAAATGAAAAAATGTGTTCCTCCCTCCTCAGAGCATGCAATCTAAATTCCTGTCATCATTGTTAGAGGGTTTTTTATGCCTTGATAGGTTATAAACTGTTACAGATTAATTTTAAGTTAGAAATGCATTGGAGAAGTCTAATATATCTAGCTCCCTCTAAATTGCTCTTTGTCAGATACGATGGCTTTCCACTGCCTCCTCCCACACACTTTCCATCTCTCCTGAAAATTGCCTCATCTTTGAATCATTACCGTTGTAATTACAACAAGAGAAATCAGTAGTAGAAGAAAAAAAATCTTTGACACAAAGAGCATTATCATGGGACAAAAATATCTTGCTACATCCAAAGATAACACAATGCCGCATTATTCATGTTTCTATTGATTATTGAGTCCATGCTAAGGTAAAGAACTCAATCTTTACACTTGTGGTATTCCATCGAGTTGATAGAAAATATAAACATGTCTAAAAACTGGAAAGGTCATCCCAAAGCACTCAGGGGGAAAAGTTTTTAGTAAACAATTTCTTATTAAAACCAGAGGTGGAATATGGTCCACCTAGTGTTCACCTTTAAAGGGAGAGTATTTAAAGTATTTACCTACTGGGTGTAAGTTTGTTTGGATGTTTCAGAGTGGCTCAATATGCACATTGACAACCCATTGCTCTGCAAATACAGAACACATAGACTAGTCTCCTTGGCCGGATAAATTATCAATCCTACTTCCAACAGTGGCATTGGATTCTTAAAGGGAATGACAATACAACTCTTAAGGGAGGCCATTATAAAATAAAGTCCTTAGAAGGAATGCTTCCTCTTAAGCTCATTTAAGAGATGACTGAAAGAGAGTTTCATAGAGTGCAATGATTTCCTGGTGAGCCTGCTGCCCCAGGGCAGGATGAATTACCTCTGTTATTCCTGACAGATGTTTGTCTAAATGCTCGATAAAAACTTCATTGATGAGGAATTCACAACTTGCTTGGACAATCTCCTTCAGTTTTTCATTTACTGGTAACACGGTTTTTCCTAGAATCTAACACAAATATCTTGTACTGTAACTTAAACTTCTTAATCACCCTGGACACAGAGTCCTTACTTTTTCCTGTACGTTTTTATGCATCTGAAAATATTAGGTTATTTTCCACCATGTAGGTGACAGAATCCTAGCTTTTCTCAAATCTTTATTCAAGGCCCTGAAAACACAGAAGATACAGAGCTAATATGATTTCCAAACCCCTTCTTTACTAAGGGACTTGTCCTACAGTTTTGACAGTTTTACTACAGGGGCCAAGGACTCAGTGGGGGAAAGTGAGTGGCTGATCCCTGACTGGAGTTAGATTTCAGAAAGCAGTACCAAGGCCAGGAACAGTGTGAGGTTTATGGCTGGACTCGATGATCTTAAGGGTCTTTTCCAAGATAAATGAACCTAAGCAGAGCCTGCAGAGAGGGACACATCACCTGTTTGTGTTTTGGCAGGCAGGCAGGTGGAGATCCAGCTTCAATGTCTGTACCAGGGCTATAGCTCATTTGCATAGAAAAATAAAGAAAGGAACATAAAATGTAAGAACTGTCTGGATCAAAATCTGCAGCAGAGTATCCATATTACTAAATAGCCTTGAGAATAATCTTTGCCCACTTTCTGTCTAAAAAGGAGTGCTTAACCTACATCTGATGGAGGACATGAGCAGACAAGAACAAGGCTTGGGAATATGACAGGCAGCCACAAAGAAAACCTCATGTATCACCTTCTGGTCAGAGATCACCTTAAAAGATCCATTTGCAGACATTTAAATTTTACTTGTAAATATTTAGGATTCATTCCTGGTTTCACTGGTCTCCCAGTGAGATTTTTACCAATAACTTAATAAGAGTCCATGCTGCAGGGATATGAACTACAGATGGAATTACACTTTAAAAATGGTATTTCTGACTGTTTCATAAGATCTCCATATATATCACACTGTCCTTGGAATATTATCTTGACAGTTTATATGCAGAACACCCTCTGCAAGCATTTAAAAACAACAGTTTTAAACATCCAGATATTTTCAGTGAAAGTAACAGATCTGTTTTATAACAGCATGCTTTAACAACACTCAGATGATTCAAGAAAAGCTAAGTTCTCCATCTTAAATTTCTGTCATGAAATGGGTTCAAGATTAACAACTTCTATACCTTTCTTTCACTTTGTTATTAGTTTTCCAATATTTTTTCCCTCGTCTAGATTACCCTCTATTATTTAGTTATAACTTCCTCCATAATTGCAATCAATGAATAGTAATCACTTAATAAACATATCCTGACAGGTCTATTTTTGCACTGGAAAAAGATTAATTTTCTTTATCACCACTCCAGTAAGCAATTTCTTTTCTTACCTGGAGTAGCAAAGTGAACTGAAGTTCTGGTCTGCTAGGAAAAGCATCTGAGCAAGACCAGACACCCAGTCCTTTCACTTTTATATTATTTGGATATAGATTTATCAAAATCTGTGTAACGTGGAACATGCATGTATTTTTATTTGCATTGATTCTTACACATAATTCTATTGCACACAGCAAAAGCTGCTTTGCACTGTGCTAACACTGAGCTCACACTGCGGTTCTGCGAGGATTTTCTGAGTGCTTTCCTTCAACCAGGTAATTCAGAGAGAAAAAAAGCAGTTCTACTAAAACTTTTGAGCTTAGATACTCAACAATGAAATGATAAGGAGTGCACATTCTGTCAAACATCTATTAAAGCCTAATTTGATATTAAATAGAGTAAAATATCCCGAATGAACTTGGATACCTGCAGGTTACTATGATGATTTCTTTTCCACTGCCATGTAAATATAACACATGAAACTGGTAAAGAAGCACAAAGAAAATGGTTTTTATATAGAAATCTCCTTCTCTTCCTCACAGACATTTATTCCAAGTGGACTTGCCCTAAAGTCACTTGAATCAAAGCCAAGTTCTTCTGCTGACTTAATTTCAGACTAAGTGTAACAAAAATGGAAATTCAGAGTAAATAACCTCTCCTACAGGATTTGCATTTTCTGCCTTAGGACAAACTGACTGTGCAGTTTGTCAGGTACCTTCCAGAAAGGATTATTTGTGGCATTTTTTTTAGGTGGACACTCCTCAGTAATTCTGACATTAAATGGTGTGTCAAACTTCCAGCTGAAAATGAAACCATAAAGGCAATACTCTAAATTACAGTGAGTTTCTGTAAAATTTAACTGCACTTTAGTTCTTCGCAGCAGTGTTTAAAACATCTTGAGCAACTCATCGTTGTACCAAACTATCAATTCACTATAAGCATAAAATTTCCAGTGGTAACTTCTAGCATTTTTTGTACCAATACTGAAAAAAATCACTTTTACCATCCTTTTCCTCTGAACTCTGTGTTTGCCCCATGTAACACAAACCAGTGGGGTCATGCTGAGTTATTCCTCTGAACTCAATGACATTCCCGGCATCAGCCTTTATGCTTTTGTAAATGGCCTCAGGAAATGACCATGTTAAAATTCTTACTAATACAGGCCTGTCACAAGAATATCTGTCTGCATGCAACAGACAACTTCTGACTGCACAAATTTGAACCACGATAACTAGAAGGGCATATCTGAATTTTTTGCACTAGTTTCATCTTTGCCACAGGCAGGACCACACTAAGTTTCAAGGAAATCTTTCTAATATGTGCCGAACAAAAAAAGCTTATGCATATTTTAATCACTTTAGAAGTATCACCCTTCCTCTGGAAAGAATTGATTATATACATCAATAGCAAGGAAGATATCTTGTTCAAAGCACTGAAAATTAGACTTAAAATCTCACTTCAGAGTTCAGTAGTTCAGCTTGCAATTTTCAGAATACTTTTGAGATCTTGGTAAAAGGCATCTTTTTGTCTGCACAGTAATGAAGACTTTACATACACTAATTACTTCTAAACATCGGCACATTACTAAGAGATTATAAAGCAAAACAAATTTTGTGCAAAGCATCAACTTCTGAAATAAGCAATTATTACAGAATTTAATGAAAAAAATACATACTAGGCATTTTGTAAAGACCTGGGAAGAACTTAATATGAAAACAAAATGCCTGGATTAATCTAGCAGAGGTATGTTGGTATGATGGAAGATTGAAAGCAATTATGACAAAAACACTCTGCATCTGTGCTGGTCACAAAGTGTTCAGTCATAAAAGCTTTGATTTAAATCATATTAGCACAGTGTGGTGGAAGCATGCAGCACCACAACATCAAAGGATATGCCCCGAAAATATGTATCAATTTTTCTTTTTTTTTGACTCTCCAATGAGAGTACACTTTTAGTTTCCAACTCATGTGTGTATCAGAAATGGTTTATATATCCAGAGAGAAATCAGAGGGGAATGAAAAAGAAAAACAGCTTGAGGGATGCAAGAATCTCACCATACTTTTAAGTAAAGAAATAACAATTCACTTGTAATAGGACTGTCCCATTAAGGTCCCTGATTGCCATGAAAATCTCAAGTGACCTACTCTTTTCTTTGTTAAATTCACCACCTTAAGATAAGGAAAACAACACGACTTTGGATTTGGACTCACCAGATTTCTTCTAAGGTATATTTCACAGCTCTCCAAAAATTCTCTGGAGAAAAGCAGACTTGCCTGTACCTCACAGGCTCAGTAGATGGGATACTCTTGTTCCAAATGAATTTGCTCAGATTTCTCAGAGGGGATGTGGTCACTTAGAATTTCCCTTTTTTGATTACAGCTCAGGCAAAATAATAGTTTTCTCCTTTGCTTTGAGTCACTTTTCAAAACAATCCAAATAGACTGTCTGACTGCTTGTAGAGACAAAATAAACTTAATTTAGGAACAATTAATTCCTCTTCAGAGTAAATTTTCAAGCACGATAATGGAGAGGATAGAACATCATCGCTTTGTGTAAATATGATCCTTTTGAACTTCCCAGGCTGACAGAACCCAGCTGAGATTGTGATGCTGATGCTGCAGTGAGCAGCAGGCTCTTAGGGAAGGGGCTCATAGCAGCCCACGGGCCCTCCCATGCTGGCACTGTCTCCATGCAAACACCACGGCCACTGTCACAGCACAGCATGGGACAGTGGCAGGGAGCTGTTCCTGTACCACCAGGAACACACATTCCCCCACCACCTGACCCCTGCTCTGGGTGGTGCTGGTGGGGGTGTGTTTCAGATGTGATGTACAACAGCAGGACAGCACTGATGCATCAGACCAGGAAATTAAAAAAGAGGCCATTCACACAAAGGCATGCTTAGTTAAGTCTGAAAATCATTCAGGCTCAAATGATACTGAGATGGACCATTTGTTACATCTTTACTTACTAATGTGGAATTTGTTGGGGTTTTTTTCCTCTATGAACTGCTTTGTTACTGATTTGAAATGATTCCAAGAGCCTATCTGCATTTCTCCCAACACATTTTGAGTCAGGGTTACTACCTGAGAGCACGTGGGTCCTTAAGGGAACAGCCTATTACAGTCCACGACAGTAACTATGTCTCTACGATTTATGAAAAGAAAGCAATATGTGCCTGTTTCGGTGCCTGTCGTTTGCCTACCAATGGTGCAGTGCTCCCCATTCCAGCCCTCTCTGCATTCACACTTCCCATCTTTACAAGTCCCGTGCTCCGTGCAGCGGGGGTGGCACACACGCTGGTCACAGGCCGCTCCTGTCCAGCCCTCCTCGCAGCGACAGGCTCCGCCGATGCACACGCCGTGGGTGCCACAGTCCACGGAGCACACTTCTAGGAGAGAGAACAGGAGTTACAGCCAGCCCTGCGCCCTGAAGGGAAAGGCAACACAACAGCAATGCTTTTGCTCTAAACTACAGCCTCTCAAAAGCTGGCCTGCTCATACTCTGATGAAGACCGGCATTTAATTTTTATTTCAAAGCAAACTAAATTCTGTTTAAAAGTTGTTTAGAAAAAAATCTACTAATGTATGCTGGACAGACCTGTAGAGCTGCATCCTCCACGCAGATACAAACACATGTCAGAGGTGCTGTCCCCAACACCTGCCAACAGCAAAGGAAGGGAGCAGGTGGCTCTGCTTTACTCAAACCTGGACCTTGGGTGATTTTGACAGATATTGATTTGCTAAGAATAAGACTGAAACTCACCTAAAACTCATTTGGCAGAGAATGGCAGCAATTCAGGGTCATTTAGAATGATGGGTAGAAGTTACTTTCCAAGGAGATATTTTAGATTCCTATTACTAACATGGTCAGTTATCCAGTGTCCCACTCCAAAAATTCTACTGCTCTCTGCTAGCTGAAATTGCAGATAAGCAGAAAGGTCTTTTTGCCCCATGCATCACCAAAGAAAGTGGCAGTGAAACTCTCATTCATGAATTTTCTGACTGCTTATCCATGAAGCAGAAAACACATCTTGATATTCATGTCACTGGTGGGGTATTCTAGCCGATCAGTCTTAGAAAATAACTGAATAACTGTGAAAAAGGTAAATATTATTTTGAGAGATTCAGTTTTGACCTACAGTACCATCTCAAGGTTCAGCTGACAATGTAAAAGCAAAATTCCTTGTATTTTTTTCCCATAAATGATGGACATTTTCATTTACAGTTGGGAAACAGAAGTACACTTACGTAACTTTTTCACACTAAAAGAGAATCAGTGTTAGAACAAAACACAAACTCTTAATCTGCACCCACCTCACCCTCAGCTGACAGTCCCAAATTAAGAATGTCATGAAAATATATATAGAGATACATACACATCTCTTCCCAAGAAAATTAAACAAGACCAAATGTTTAACAAAGACAACTTTCTAAATCATTACTGCAGTTCGCAACAATCTTGGAAAACCAGGAAAAACTCCTTACCAACGGAGCAGTCGGGGCCCATCCAGTTGGGGTCACAGCTGCAAAGCCCCGTGTCAGCCAGGTAGGAGCCGTGCCCGCTGCACTGGTCAGGGCACTGGGCTCTGGGCAGCTCACAGTTCACTCCTCCCCAGCCCGGGCTGCAGAGACACTCCCCGTTCACACACACCCCGTGGTTGGAGCACGTCGGGTCTAAGCAATCCACTACGGGAGAAAACAAAAACAATGCAGAGAAGGGTCACTTCACACAGGGGGATGTTTGGAAAATGTGCTCTGAAAAGTCTGTACCATGGTGATAACTGAAGCAACTTGAGGTAGTTCTCCGAGTCATATTAATACCTGGTCTGAGAATTGGAAAGTGAAGTCATTTACATTTTACATTAAGTAAATCAAGCAGGGTTTGACTGTGCAATGACAGCTTACTGTAGGAATGCTGTGGTGGAGAAGCATGAAGACTTAAAAATAGAACTTAAATATATATAGTCAGAGTTTCACACATAAACCTGGAGACATCTCCTGAAATACACTGAAGCTCCAATGACTCATGAACTGTATTTAAATTATAAAATAAGTTAATAATTTGCAGTTTTAAAGGATTTTTTTATTTGGAGTACCTCTATAAAAACTGCTATTATTACTATTGAAATACCAGAGCATCGTGAGAACAACATTAGGACAGCCACTTCAAGTACCTTGAAGTCAAAATGTCAGTGGCTTTCAGCTTTGTTTAGACTCCTGATCGTTCAGGCACTTCTGAAATGTTTGCTCCATGGTCCCTTAGTAGCTGAGATGTGAAACTGAGAGCCCTGGTTGCTTCAACCCATATTCTAAACCAGCAGATTATTTCTCTTAAAGAAGTAAAACCAGATACAGATATGGATCTCAACCCAGAAACAACAAAGTGAAAATAGTTACGATGGAAAACGATGCAATGAAATTTCAGTTGCTATTTCAGTCCTATAAAGGAATGTTACAAGCTGTCTTTCAAATAAACTTTATCAGTAACATTATGAGTTTCCAAATTTTCATCTTATATCATGAATCTGTGTAAGATTACTATGCTTTACTGCCAGTATCCACATGGAGGCTTTACTAAGTGCCTTTTGCTGTGGAATTGAAGGCCAAGGTCAAATTCATGTCTGAAATAACTTGAATTCATCTCATGACTGGTATATATTAGCTCACAACAGCAGGACCAAGAATGATTGGCATTCCCTCTTGCTGCTTCAGGAAGATCTGAGTTTATAATGAAAGTGATTTATCTCTCATCTTTTACAAATTGATCCTTCTAAATTAAGGCAGAGACATTTTCACTCTACCTGATGTGAACAATACTTGATCTTTCAAATTTCAACTTTTCTATAAAAATAGAGCCTTGTCAAACTTGTTATTTAGTTGCAGAACATTTAAAGCAAGTATATAGATTACATACAGGCAGAGGATTGAGACAGGGACATTTAGAGATGCAATAGCATGAGTTATCAAACTACAGTAGTATAGGAATAAATTACTGTAAAATTTCTTACAAGATTTTCATTTTAATGACGACATTGGCTATAGTTTTGGGTTTGTTTTTCCTTTTTTTCTTTGAGATTTAAAGCTGAGTTAGTCAGACATGAAAATATTATAAAGCAATTTCATATTTATAGGTAAACCAAGATTGGCTTGTGGTTCACCTCAAAGCTGATAAATTCATCAACTGTTTTAAATTATACAGAGTGCTTGTCCCATATTGTTACCCCTTCATTGTGCTTAGCCAAATTACAACCTGTCTGAAGTTTAAAATGTGTCTTTCATACAATTTCTGTGTCCCAATGGACACAGAGCAGTGATAAAACAGTCTGATTGAATAAAGAACCAAAGTACACAAAAACTTAGGTTCATTTACTTTTAGGATGAAGGTTGCTTCCCCCCTACATTTGGTCTATTCTGGGTTTTTTAAGAATATATATTTTAACAGAAAATGTAGAAGGGTAACACGTGTATAACATTGTTATAGGACAGCTAACTCTAGGAGATAATGATAAGTCATAATGTACTCTCCTTGTCAGGAATGTATCATCTTCCTTCTCAAACAAAAGCACTAATGAAAGGAATGTGGAGCATATGAAAAACACCACCTTCTGCTACATAAATTAACTGTCTTCCACCTATCCTGAATTACAGTGCTCATGCAGCTTTGATTTATTTCTACAGAATGAGCCTATCAATGCCCCTAAGCCCCCAGCCTCCCTTGTTTTACAGGATAACACACTAAACACCTTTGTCCTTTGTTCTAGACCAATGTGCTTTACAGCTGTTTTGTTCTATCATCTGGGTAAGTAGTAGCTTTCAAAGTTTAAACTGAGGAGAGTTTTTATTCTGAGCTCCAATCTTGGTCTATTTTAATACATGCTCAGAGTTATCATCTGGGGCCAGATCCTCGGCTGTTGAAATTAGCATAATGTGATTACCTGCAATAGAACTGCTCTGACTTGTGTTCCAAAGGTTCTGGCCCTGAGGTGTAGCAAGGTTTACAATGGTATTTAATCAGGATTTGTAAATGGACCATCTTTGGTGTTTAAACAAAGGAGAATGCGCCTTAGCAAGTATGTTAGGCTTGGAACTCACAGCCCCCTGGCAGCTCAGATCATTAGAGCTCATTTAGTATTGGGCCCTCTGTAGATTTGACAAAAAGAGTACTGAAAGCAATTTATATCCTTAAGGACAAAAAAGGAGGTCAAGGAGTTTTCAGAACAATATGTACCATGAAGTCCCCAAAGAGCCATGAATTACACTTATGAAGTTAAATGTCATTGAAAAATGACTCGACCAGGAAAGTGACAAGAAAACCACCCTTAACTTAACCTAATTTGGCAATTTCACTTGTGTTCCCCCCAAAGCAGACTGAATGAAGCCTGACAAATGCCCCACTTCATCTTCTGTGCAAATTTGTTAATAGAAAAACAGTGTTTATGCTGCAAAAATTGTGCATCAAAAATATTGATTTTGGTGTCACTTTCATTTCAGGTAAATTGTTTGAACAATATGACCATGATGAATATCAGAAATAAAAAGCTATTGGGGAAAAAAAAATTGCTGACCCACTTATTCTAATTCAATATCCTAGTTGGCAAATGGCAAATGAATCAACCTTTGCCATTCTTTTTTGGCAGTTCAAATCAATAGAGGAGATTTCACATATTATATATAAATACAGAAATATTATTTCTAACATTCTACCATTAAAAGTGTAAAATTTCAATTCTTGCAAAAACTTTAACTATGACTAGATGATTAATTAGAGAAACACCACTTCACAGTACACCCTTTCTCCCACAGCACTCAAATTAATGTAAGAAGTATGTACAAAAGAAATGGAATTTTAGAGTAGGAACATGGTGGTTGATTTTTATTTATTTGCAGAATTATTTATTGACTTATTTATTGCCCAATCACATATGCAAAAGGTTACTTTAACCTTTCTTGCCGTGTTATTGGCCCCTTCCAAGTTTGTAATCAATACCTCCTGCCTTTGTAACCCATTTATCTTTTAAAGAAAAAACGTATCCTTCCAAGCACAGTGTTGATTAAATAATGTATATCATTCATCTCACATAGCAATTCACCTCCCAAAAAGCTTTGTTGATTGACAGTTTTGTTGTGTTCCCAGTTTTGGCTGGAGTTAACACAACACCTTTGCAAAAAGGTCTGCACTGGCTTGTTCTACAAACTTCTCTGGAGCTGCTGATGTCTTTGCTTCACCATTCCAGTCACCTGAGGATAACAGGGGCTGAGCACTATGGGAGCCTATTTCTCTTACAGAGTTTGGGCATCCAAGGTGTCTGGCCCAGATAGACCACAGCCATTCTAGAGAACTGAAAGCAGAGAGAGAATTCCATGCAAGTAGCTGGAAATTACAATCAGAATGAGGGAGGAATGGCTTGCAAGGTAAAGTTTCCAGAATTAAATGAAACAAAGACCATTTTAGGCCATCTACCATAATCTCTCTAATAACACAAGCATTTATACAACAACACAATACATGATGAAATGCATAAAACTCAATGAGACCAAGCAAACAATTGCAGTTAGTACCAGAAATAGAGGTTCTGCATTCCTGGGGAAGAGATTGGATGCTGTAAACCATGTTAAAGACAGTCTTTTCCATCTATGATTTTGATGAGTATGATAGTTAAAGCAAGGCATTTCAGATAATTTCTGAATATCTCCTAGTATCATACACTGAGGGTGAACTGAGAACTATCAATTCTAAGGAGAAAAAAAAGGACATTACAGCATTTTCTGGATATAGTTTAAAATGTAATCCATTAAAAGCAATACAAAAACTCTTGACTTCAACTGAATTCTGGAGAAAAGCTCTAATAACCAGTGTTGAGAGGATTTAGTGGAAGGAGACTACAGGAATGAGCTGAACCAGTGAAGATCCTTGGTTTGTTTCTTTTTCCCTTTTACCACAAGCTCACTCAGACTAATGCAAGATCTTGTCCTAAAGGTGATGACTGTAGTCCTGAGAATAAAACCCTTAGTGGTTTGTTTATCTACAGTTTTCTTCCCTTTGTTTTCTGGTGGGAGAGACAACTGTTTACTATAGGGTAAGATAAAAATTGATACACGTAGTATCAATAAAGCTCTGCAACCCATTCAGAATAATCCAGAGAGATTCCTAAATCCTAGCAGCATGACATCCCAGCCCTGTCACTTCAGTACTCAAGCTGCTTCTCCATTTGGAGGATTAATAAACTCTGGAGCATAGTAACATATTTTAAAAAGAAAAGCACTCCAATTTATGTTATGCATTCTAACAGAAAACTCTGTGAATACAACCAGTATTGAGCTTAATCTATGATCACATTTTGCATGGATTATTTTAAAAAATTTCTTCATTCTACATACTCAAGAAATTGGACACTTTTCAACCTGAAAAGCTTTTCTGCATTTAAAGGACAGTTATTGTTCATGTGTGCCATCTACCTTTCCTTAATCCCATATGATTGCAGCCAACAGGAGTAATTTGCCCCACATTAAGTCTGTAACCAACATGGATATCTAAGTCATTCAAATATTTTTCATCAGCTTCTGTCTTAATAGTGATTGATATGTGCTTTGTGTGAAGTTGAAGCTATACAATTTTGTCTACTACTGCTCCTTTTTCCTCTGCATTTCACATCTAAATTGTTCGGTAAACATAATCCGTAAGATTTTTCTTCGCTCTTCAGCAAAGGAATTATTCAGGTTTACTTGTGGCAGACACACTTAATACTGCAAAGCAATGTATACAGAAGGCCAGAAGTTCTGTCTGGACTCTGATAGATCAGTAAAATTGTGATGGACTATATTTTTACCCTCTTTTAAAATAATCTGCTACAGCAGTTTTATGCTTAGATTTTTATTCTGTTCTTTCCTTTTTTTCCTACCCATTAAATAACCCCCAAACCCAGAAAGCAAACTCACAACACAGAAAAGAAATATCCTACCTTCCTCACAGTTTTCTCCTTTATAGCCCACAGAACAGACACAGTTCCCTTCGATGCAGGAACCATGACCTCCACATGAGGGGTCAATGCACTGGCTGATGGGTACGTCACATTCTGGACCTTTCCAGCCACTGTAGCACAAGCAGGTGCCCTTGGAGTACTGACCATTGCCACTGCACAGAACCGGGCAGGCAGCTGGAAAATGGAAGGAAAGAAAAACAGCACACAGGGTCATGCATGTAGTTGTGTAAAAGGGCACCAAAAATCCACTATCAAACACTTATACTCAAATACATTCATGTACTGGGAAAAAAAAATCTGAGATAATTCGTAGTGGTTGAGTTCTTCATTTCCCAAAGAAATAATTTGATTGCTATTTAATAAAGCACATATGTGTTGGGCATTCTGAGAATACAGCTCCTATGCTTTATGGAATACTGATAATGCTTGGTATAACTGATGCTAACGGATTTGAGTCTGACATTACTCTGCTTTGTTTCTCTAGGTAACATCCGATTTTCACAGATGGAACACAAAACGTTCAGTTCCCACAACAGCTTATTATATGGCATCTTTCTTCTACCATAACACTTCTTTAATGTAATGTCCCCAAACTTTTTTAGACCCTTTGGTTTTCAGTGTAAGAATCTTGAACACAAGAATGACACAAGCTTTCAGATACTACAAATGTACCTTGCCACCACTGTCCCTGCTGAACCCTGTTTCCCTGAATCCCAGTGACAGCTTTTACCCTGTGTGTATTGGCAAGAAAGCGTCATTAACCCTTACCCCTCACCATTGTATTATTCAAGGGGGTAAGACACATTCTGAGCAAATATTCATTTATGCAAATTAAGTGAAGCCTATGAATAATAAAAGTAGTCAGTAGGTCTTGGGTGCCAGGAATCAGATGTTGTACATATGCAGAGCAACGGAAAGAAACAAGTAGTTTATTAAAACCCAGGTGCATATAAATGTTTCACTAAGTCATATTCACTCCTGTGTGCTCACGTCTCCCTTGGGAACATGGCAATCTGTGAACTTTCATGCCTGTCAAAGACTGGATGTGTGGTCACCAGCCAGAGAAATGGAGAAAATAACATAGAAATAACAGAAAATGGGAGTAATGAAGTGAGTCTTAGAGAATACCTTGGAATCCTTTTGTGCTCTTCTCTCTGATGCAGTTTGATAAAGACAGAAAAGTATTTCCCTGTCTTTTCTCTCTTCAAAGTAATTAGAAATGAACACCCAGTTTTACAGTGCCAAAAATATACTCAAAAGCTACTATTAATCATTAAAAGGTCCTAATGTCTTCTATTATCCCTTTAACCCGAATGATCAAGAAAAACCCAAGTAATTGATTTCCTACAAAGAAATGTGCAATGGTCCAGTTATCCAGCTTCTCCACTGTCCAGTCCTGCAATGCTTATTAATCTTAGCTGTCCCATTGATCTCCTGCAAAAACACACTTCAGGATAGATTTTCTTATGAATTTTCTTATTTGAGATGGGAAAAAATTGATCCGAAAAAATAAAAAATCAAATTTCCAACCTGAAATGTTAGCTAAAATTTAGAGTGCTGAGAATTACTTCAATTAAGACTACAGATTCATGGGCCACGTGTCATATAATATGCATAATATTTTTTGGCCTATTTTTCTTCTACAGTAGAACAGTATCAAAGTTGGCATGCTGAAGTTTGGGGTTTGCTACTGCTCCTGTGTCATAGATCCATATTATCCATCCTTTGGTAACAAGAGGACTTCATTCTACTGCATTCCTGGTATTCTCTCTTACTCTAAGTTTTGTCCAGTTGCTTTCTTATGGACTGCAAAAATGAACCGAAATTTGAGTAAAATATAATTTCCATCAGCAACATTTTCATTTCAGATGTGGTATATCTTCACAAGTGCTTTACTGAGTTCAGTGAAAAAGGTTACGCTAAATTTCTACTGGTTTTGCTTTCAGCAGCTGGTTTCAGAACTAAGCTCACTGAGCCAGCTGTATTGAAATAGCACACAGACAAACTGTCCCCACACTGCACTCTAGGACAGCCTATCTGACATCTTTTTGCACCTCACCATCAAACAGCTTTCCCTGAAGTACCACACGCTGAACTAACAGCAGTGTGAATGCTCTGTGACTGTTCTTTCTGCCTGCACATTCTACTGTGGAGCCTGGCTCAGCTCCCAGCATGGCCTTTCCCTGCCCGGGTGTGCAGCTACTGCTCCTGCAAGTCACCAGGTGTGCCAGAAAGAAAGGGATCAACCTGGCACCACTTCCACTTTTTAGCTATGAAGACGTGGGGGCACAATTCCTTTGTCCACAACTCTCCATTTCACTGCAGTTTAAAAGCTTATTTTGGGCTGACACTGATACATTTTCTCACATCAGCATAAGAAAGGTAGTAATTTCTGTCCTGCTCTCTTTATTTGCCACAGTGTTGAGGATATTGGGCAGGTGATCAGAAGGCAGCCTGTCCTGAAGACCTGGAGTGATCACGAGTGGCAAGTTTCTTGGTGTCATCTTGCACACTCTGAAACATTGACCAGACCCTGGCCCTTTATTTGGAACTCACTTTAACACAAAAATCTCTCTCTCTAGGACAAGGCAACCCTCAGCTCTGGTGTGTGGTGGTGAAGCCTGCAGTCTCTTTGGTCAAGTCCACTACAGAAGGAAGGAATAAAGGAATATTGCTCGATGCAAATTCTCTACACACTTCCATGCCCCTGCAGAGACTCAAAGTTGTCATTACTGATGGTTTCTCAGTGTGGATTCCCCAGCTGCACCGGGACACACTTGATTCTGCCCACCCCACTCGTCATCATGTTGTGACAAAGCTGCATGGAATAACAGGTCCCAGGAAGGCTAGATGAATCCGTGGGCATTAGACAGTTTCTTTGGACAAACTGCATTTGTTCAAGTAGTTATAACGACAAAAACTTGAAGCTGACTTGCAAGCTGGATATGAGTGAGGAACAGCTCTTTTTGTTTTGTTGCTTTGCAGATCAACGTGCCACTCAACTCCTGAAAGGATTTCTGTTCTGCAAACCTCTCCTCTGGAGTGAAAACTCAAATAGAGACAATAACTCTATTTAAACAGCACTCTCCCTTGAAAGAGGGACTGAGCAGAAATAAACCCATTACTAAAATAAATAAAAAGAGAAAACCAAACCAACAAAAGCCTCCAAGACACTTAACTGTGACCTCTCTAGACCCAGGCAGAGTGGTCTGGACCCATAATTCTGTGCCAGACACCTGCTGTAAGATCACTTCTTTGCTTGCTTTGCCCCTAAGTCTCATTAAGCAATGGGTAACTGCAGTCCAGCTAAAGGTGATGTGTATCTGCTATTTGGAATTTTCTTTGAGTAAGCCATTCTTAGCTCCTACTTTTGACCTGGATTTCAGGGTTCAGCTTCTGGGATACCAGAGCCTGGCATGGCAGAAGAAAGGTTACTGGATGGTGGTGGGTTTTGGGCTAAAGAGCTCCCACAGCAGTTTTGTAGTGCTCCCTGACTCTGCTATGGTGCTTCAGGAATTTAAGAAAAGCTGAAAGCCATGTCACAGCTTTTCATTCCTCTCTTCATGTTTCTATCAGGTCAGAGGTCTTCCTATGGTTCACAAATCTATTCAGTCCTTGTGAAGTATGTCTAGAAGTTGAACAGCAATCTGCCTTCAGGGGTTTGCCAGGGCAGTCACGATGCCAGTGACACCAGAACTGACTTTGGACAAACAAGAGAATCTGTCACTTAACCTTAGGGATGAAGGGGATATAGTTAAGATTAAGACACTTGCAATTTAAAGCCACAGTTTAATCTACAACCCTCTGCTGGAGTTATTCTACAAGCTACGTAATAGGAATATCACTTTGAGAACAAGAAAAATGTCAGAGATTCTGGGTCAGATTTTAGCATTTCCAAGACTGCCATCTCACTATGATTGCAGGAGAAACATGTAAGCAAGAATGCAGGAAGGTGCAGGTTATTATAAGAAGCTGGCTTGTCATTGCTGCAAGGAATAGTTCTTCATGACTATTTATGCTATTATAGTCTGTTCTGCCTGAGGAAGAGAGAGAATCAAGATGCTTTTCTACAGAGGACAGGAGCAGGTAGCCTTAGAAAGAGTTCTGCCATGCCTATCTGCTAGATCATATAGCTGCAGAATGAGACCCAAACCAGTTCACCCTCATTTTACATCCTGGCATCTTCAGCTGATGTGCAAACTCCTCAAGTGTCTTCTGGAGTTCTTATTATCTAGGACTGCTTGTGTTTCCTCATGTGAAGTGGACGGCCCCTGGTCCAGGACAGAACTGATTGCTCAAAGTCTATTGAAGCAACAAAGGCAGGCAGTTTATGTAATGGAACAAACAAGTTCCATCTCATTTCTTTGGAGAGATTGATTGCATATCTCACACCAGCACTGCAAAAAAGGGGACAGAGGTCTTCAGGAGCAGTTACAGCAACACTCAAGCAACTTAGGCCCAAGGGTATATAACGTGAGTGAAGACTGGATAAGCACAACAGCTGTTAACCCCAAATGTTTCTTTCGGTATGGGATTATGCCCTTCACTGTTACTTGAACAAAATCAGACTAAGTTTTTAACATGGGGCTCAGCTGATGAACAGACACTACAGACCTCTGAGTCCTGTGGGCTGCACACATTTGAGAACATTAATTGAGCAGGGAAAACAAGCCAAACATCCCTCTAAAATTTCTCTTTCTAGAGGTTATTTTGGACTAACGTTCATATTCCCTGATGCATGAGTAAAGGTGATTTGGTAACAACACATTGATGAGGAGAGGAGATGGCAAGGGATAATGCCCAAAAGGTCTGGCATCAAAAGCCACCACTTTGTCCAGTGACAGCCCATGGGTATCCCAGCTGCTGTCTGTGTACACACTCCTTGCACCCCCCTTCCAGTGTTCACACACACATACTCACCAGAGCAGTTCTTCTAGAGCATGGCAAGAAACCAGCAAAGGATATCTGAGGAGACAAACTCTTGGAGGCTGTTGAAGAACTTGCATTAGTTACACAGCTGCTGAGTTGAGAGGCCTTCACCTGCTACTTGAAGCTCCAAACAGGATGAGAAGGCAGAGTTCTGGCTTGGTTTCTCTTGCTGTAGAGCAAACATTACCCTGGTGCAGAGAGAGTCCTGTACCACTAGGATCTAGGCTGTCAGTTCGCTACTGCAGACTTTTTTCGGTTCCTCCTCATGAAACAGACAAATTGGTATACTTCTCTTCAAAGTTATTTGAGTCTCTGGGCACAAATATATGCAGACTGGAAAGGTTTTTGAATTTGTACCTACAGTGCTTCCCTGTCCTGCACCAGGTCACAAGCAATGCCCTTATATTACTCTTATTTTGCAAGCAGCTCAGCTTTACATTCAAATGTAAATTTTCAAACATGGCAGAGGAAGAATATAATTTCTGGTGCCATCTAATTTTTTAATCTGTACCACAGAATTTTGTGGTGAGATGCCCATGACAAAACTGCGCCAAGGGGTGGTATTTGGGTAAGGGCCAGAATGGTTGTATCCATAATGCTTGCAAGCCCCAATCTTGTGTATAAACCACATTCTTCTTACCACAAGCTGGTGTGCAAAAAAGATGAGCTTGGCTGTCTGTTCACAATGTAAACAGGATGGAAAATCAGGACTTAGTGTTCAAGTGTGAGCTTGAGACTGAACTAAGAGAGCACTTGAAAATCAGCTACAGAGCCTGAATACTGCTGACTGTTCCATCAAACAATTTTAACAAAATTAATCAACAAGTTAAAACTCATGGAAGAACATTCTGTGATTGATCATAGAATTATACAAATTCACAGAATGAAAATCTACAAAGGCTACTGAACACAAAGAGGCTTCATCTATTGTAGGAAGTCCTAGCACACATTATCTCTGGAACCAGTAGAATTTTATGGAAAAGCAACAAAGACAAGTAAAATCTTTACTCTCCCCCAACTATCTGCTGTACGCCACCATCATAGCTGAAATCCTGGGTGAAATGGAATTTTGGTCTCAACCATTACAGCTTTACTTCCCTCTAAACAAACACACATATTCCGGGAAAAAACCAACAAAACATTCTGAAGAGACACTATTTATACTCCTATGTAAGATATGTTCAGCCCTTGTTGAACAGTACAGAATTTTGCCACACCTAAGAAAAATATTTATTTTTATCTGTAGGTGCTCCTGTTTAGGAGAAAGAAGTGAATTTCAGTCACAAAAATTCACTGAACTGACTGGGCAGTCTTGCTATGCTCTTTGGACACGGAGTTGCACAAATTCCTAGTTATATATAGAACTGAAATGCACAATTGCATAATGAAACTAAAGTTGTTCTTTTTTTCACTGATCACCAGGAACTGAAGACAGATGTAGGTCAAACTTCTTAGCATTGAGCCCTACCAGTGACCCTTCTGGGTGCAGTTCCTCTAGGGGATAATCAATTCAGACTCCATAATACCTCACACTTGGACTTCCTTTTAGCAGAGATTAAGCTGCTACTGCTGAGAGATTATGCACAATTTTGCCAATATATAAAGAAGATGGATCCCAGTTTTTGGCAGTCTAATCTGAAGCCCATAAATGCACTCGAGGTCAGCTCCAGACTGGAGTAGAAATAGATGAAAGATCCAAGACAAATGTTGTGTATAACTGCCTGGTTCCTAACCTGATAGATGAGAGTAAAGTCGCACTGTACTTGTATTTTTCTCTTTTTGGTCTTTATGTTGGTGATGCATATGCAGCATTTAGATTACACATGTTAATTTCCCTTCAGTGGACAAATTAAATTAATAAGTAAGCAGGTGAAGAAGATGTGTTTTACTGATGCTAGAGTTAAATCCGACAACTGTCTACCAAAGCCCCAAATAATTTTAGATTCACTGCAAAAGCTACAATCAAGTTCCTGTTCTCCTAAAATGAAATATGTGAGCAATATTTATATGTGAACAATCTTAATCTAAATGGCTTAAAATGCACAAAATCACTATACCCAAAGGAATCGAAAGCATTTGCATTTTAGAAAATCAGCCCAGTTATTAAAGAAATTAATTGCTGTCAACTTGATTCAAAATGCTAACTTTAGACTTTACATTACTATTATAAACAAAAAAGTACTGAGACATCCCTTATTTTATTACGCATCCCTTATTACACCAAATATTTGCCCTTAATTAGCATATCCCTTTTTGCACCAAGTATTTGCCCACAAGACATTTCTAAAAATTAGAAGACATATAAATCTACTTAGTTGTAGTCTGAAAATACAATGGTTTTGTTTGACAACACTTTCTTTCATATTTTCTGTTTAAACCTATTTTAATCAGTTGGCTGCACATTTCACCCCTTGTCTGCAAACCTATTAGCTTTTACTGAAGTTCATTTGTGGATATGAAAATCTGAAATAACTTCTAAGACCACTTCATGGTTTATGTTGTTTCTCTTTTACTAGTTACACTATTTTGATACTACTTTCCTTCTGAAAAGCTGCTCCACTCCTAGGAAAATTAGGCCCAAGAAAATCATTCTGGAATGGGAGATTGAAAGAATCCAAGACTGTTTTCTCTCACCTGCTCTTTGTGCCTCACAAACATGCTATTTGCATGGTCAGGAAGAATGGTGTTTGACTGGTCTGACAGCTCTTCAGAGATCACTAATTTCACTAACTTCCATCAGGCTGATGGAAGTTCTTAAGAACAAGTTCTAAGTGACAATTAGAAAGATCTACATCTTTTAGGTTGCTCTAAGAGCTCATGCTCTTCCAAGCAGAAGTCATCTTCTAGAAATGCACCCAGAAGCAGGAGAATGAACAACTGTGAAAAACTGTCACTGACATGGGGTGGTTTAGTAGTTACTTCATGAAACTGTTTGCTTTGACTACAGAACATAGAACTAATTTAAATGGTTTAAGAGTAGTGCTACTCTGCCCTGGCAGGCATCAGGTCAGCATTAAGAGGGAATGTCCCTCACGGCAGTCAAGCTCTGCTCTCCCTACCTCAGGTGCCCAACCCCAGCATCACCAAGCTCCCAAGTTCTGCCAAACTGCACATTAGCAAGTGAGGAAGAAATCCACAGAAGAATTTCCAGAAGGACAAAAAACCTATCAGGTGTGTCAAATCTCTGACATTCAGAAACCATTTGGGGAAAGCAGCACACGCTGACTTAAGCACTAAAGTATGGATGCTTTAATTAATCCGGGGTGAATTTAATTGCTTTAGTTAAGTGGAAATCGGGTTAAAAATGATGCAGAGCATGCTGGGGTGTGTTAAAAACATGACATATGAGTTGGATGAATCGATAAATTAAAACTGCACAGATGTTTTAATTAAACCCAGGAAACTTAACGAAGATCACTAGAGACTTTTAAGCCTATGATTAATTCAAGTCATTTAAAATACCTGTAGAGATATGGGGTTGCCTCCATTTTGGAAGTTACAGAAGTTCTCAATCGATAAGTACTTAAGCTGTTCTACAAAAAAAATGGCATGATTTTTATAGAAGTGACTGGACAGCATTAACTGCACAATTAATATTTACATTCTTCTGAACACTCAGCAAACTTTTGCTTTGGCCAAATTTATCACAAAGGTCATATTTTTTCTCACACCTTCAGTGTGAGCCTATCTGTCAGAGAAAACACTTGCTGTTCCCTCCTCTACCATTGTACAAAGTATCTATTTCCATTAGATAATTGCTCTGCTTAACAACTGCTACAAAAAATCTATGTATGGAATACAAACAGCTCTTCCCATACTAGCACCAATTTCCAGAAACAAAGCAATTTTTTAAAATGATCTTTTTGAGGTTGCTCACTTGGCACAAATAAATTTTGCTTGATTATTTAACCCCTATAATATTTTCAACAACAATACCAATGCAGTCCATAAGAACAGGGAAATCAAAACTAAGCCAATATCAAACACTTTGGAACTATTTTAATGGTGGACTGAAAGGACTGAAGCCCTATTACTGCTTTTGTGAAGATGAGCTTAGACAATCTCACTAACCACCAACAAAGATTTTAGATACTAAGATATTGGAGTGCTTCAGGGGGAGAGAAAGACACCACTGTACTGTCTCACTGGAGAAGTCACAGCTGCACATAAAAAAAAGAATTCCAAGTGGCATAAAACAAACTACAAATTGGAGACAGAGACAAAAGAGGATATTTGAGTGCACTGACACTTGATAAATCAGCTAGCTGTGCCAGGAGTCAAATGTCTTGAGGACTTTGTCCTGTCAGTACATTCTGGATTCAACTGTTGGTCAGCCTGGTTGTTTCTTTCTCCACCATTGCAGAAGCTGTGCCACTGTCACTGCTTGTGCTAAAGGGAGACTGCAGTTCTCCACAAAATACATGAACATGATTTGCAGCCAATCCAGTGCAGGTCCTCCCTCTCTGCTACATCGTTTAAGAGCAGCACAGTTCAAACTCTTCACATGCATCAGTGCATTCAAGGGAATGGAAGTTCCCTTGCTCTGGTTCTGATTTACCACTGAAGAATGAGACTGATCAGTTTGCCACTTATTTTATGCCTTTGAAAAAAAAGGAAAAAACCCAAACCAACCAAACCAACTCTTTTTCTGTTAATAACACAGAATCAGAGCTGTGAAATTCCTGCTTTAGATATAAGCAGTGAAATCGATACAAGACCATGCAGAGAAACAAGTTTTACTTCCTACCAACAGATGGAAACCAACAGATGTTGAAATCAGCTACTGTCATAGACAAGCATGTAGATCTTCATTCGTATGTTTTGATAACTTCATCACTAGGAAAACTGCGGAGGAAGGGAAAACTAAACTATTTCAGAGGTTTCAGTTGCTATCCCAGTGGAAAGAGTCAGTGAGGAATCAAAGAGATGATGCTTCAAGCTCACAAAAAGCAGCAGTAAGGACAAACATCAAATACCAGAAATTTCCTTCCAAACATATGTGTTGTGATCCATAACAGAGAAGCACTAACAGCACGAAGTCACTTATGCTTCTAGAAGAAGGAACAAAAAAGTGAAATGTTTCTTCAAATATTTTGGTAAGTTTTACACCATTCCCAGTGAATGCTGTAAAAACTATTGCTTCTCTGGTAATGGCTTAGCTCTGGCTAAACAGCAGTGCAGTAGATGCAGGACTGCACCCACAGGCTGCAGAGCTCAGGGTATTTAAAACACAGGCTGGTTTGGTCTCATTTTAGTTACTATTATTTGCCTTGTTAAATTTACCAGAAAAGTTAAATCATAACATGTTTAACTGCGCACTTCCACATTAACTGCAGATATTTAAACAGTTTTCTACATTTGAATTAGAGATTTTTTTTGTTTGTTTGAGAAAGTGAAAGGGGATGACAGTTAACTGAATTTAATCTCACTGAAATAGGGACTAAATATAGAAAAATATCTAAATTACAGGTTCAAATCCAGATATAGTGTAGGTGTGAAAAAAGTCATGCATGCTGAAATCTGAAGCTGTGATTCAGGGCTGTTTCTGTTAATCAGGGATGGCAAATGTCTAAGGATGTCTTACAACTGCTGTATTTCTATAATGTGATTTACAATACTACTTAATCATAGTTGCTTCAGTGACATTTACCAGCATCACAAGGACTCCAAGATGATCCCAACACAACTGCAAATATGAACTCTCAGAACTTAATGAAATAAACAAACACCAGTACAATTCCACGGAGACAAAGCAAAGTAAAACCAAAATATAGATTGCAACACAATTAAATAAGCTAACTAATTAAACACAAAAACAAATTACAAAGCATACAGCACAGCAAGCACAACTCAGCTCAGCAGAGCAGAGCTGGAGCAGAGAAATTCTTGGCCACCAATGGAAGTATTATAAAGGAAAAAAAAATTGGCTTGCCAGAACTAAGCTGCACTATGATTTGTGTCCTGCATGTATTAATATGCATTTCCACTTCCTTTCTCCACTCAGAACCTTTTGAAATATTCTACTCATTGGAACCCCATTGAAACAGAAAATATTTGTGCAAATAGGTGTGTTTGTGCTGCACATGTATAAGAAGGGAAGAAAGACAGAGAAGCATCTGATAATACAGCAGTCTTTGAAGGCAGCTGTGAGAGATCAAATGAATGTACCCAGTTTTTATTAAGTATGAAAATATTATATAATGCTGTTGAAGAAAAATACATAAATAAGATTTTACTGTTTCCATGTGCTTTCCATCTTGGGCATAAGCAAAACAAATTTTCTTCTCCTACTAAGACAATAAAATTTGGTTCCAACTCAGCTACAGTACTGCCTGTGGCTCTCTTTGGTCTCTGAGTTTCTCCAGGCTGGGGTAGTGAATGATCACATCAAGATAGCTGAGTGTTTGCTGAAATCACAGACTTGTAACTCCTCACACGGCCACTTTTTACCTATCATGTTGTCCATCAGTGGCATTAGTGACTTCTGTCAATTATTTTCTTCTTCCTTCATTACTGAATTTCTCAGCGTTCCCCATTTCTTTTTTCTTAATCCTTTTAGTTTTGTCTAAAATTTTCTCCTACAGAATAAATCTGCCTTCTTAGCTGCACCACTTTCCTACAAGCTCTTTGGGAAAAGGAATCATACATAACTTCAAGTTCATAGGCTGCAGCATGAATTCAGAAACATATGAAAGGACAACGTATTTCACATGCACAAATTTGCCTGCATGTTTACTGGTGGTTTAATACAGAAAACATGCTAATAAATTGGTACTCTAGATGCAACTATCAGGTATATTTAATAACATTTAATACACATCTTTAAAAAACGTAAAGCATTTTTGTTGCCCTGTAGAGGCCCAACTATAACAAAAAGAAAGAAGGATGTGCTTCTAAACAACAGGAGAATCCCCACTTAAAATGATTCAGGACAAGATCTTTTGTAGATAAATTCTTTATAACCATAAATTTAATGCTGGAATCAGCAGAAACCGTAAAAACTTTAAGAACAATGAGAAGTTAATATTTTGCATGTTGAAACCTATATTCTTAAAGTCTCCTTTCTCAAGTATTCCCAGTGCTACAAGTAGCTCCTGAGTTTTATTTCAACTTTGGAAATATTCTCTTACGAAGAATGCAAAGGGTATGAGCACCAGTTCCAGCCTGGTGCAGAAAAGGGAGCAATCCAAGTGCTGCTAATCCTCCTGTTCAATCTACACCGTACTAGAGGGACAGGTACATATTCCTAAGCAGCAATGAAATGTCTGGATGTTAAATGACTTGTGTTGTAACAGACATTTAACAAGGCATCTGTTGTAGAATTCTGGAGTCCAGACCCTCCAGTCCCCTGTTCTTATTTCTAATCTCCAAGAGAATCCATGAGGATTGATAAGGGAAGCTGCAGACTAGATGTGATAGCCCCTATTGTCTGTGTGCTCCAAGCCCCTTCTGGAGCCATGACCACTAACAGTCTGAAAGAATTCTGCCTGTGACCCCTTCAGCCCTTGGCTCCTGTTTAAATTGCCAATTAGAAAGAGTTGCAGTGATGGATTTTGTGTTGGCTCTCCTTGTCTACCTGACACTGGATCAAAGCTGCTATCTCATTTCATGCAGGCAAGCTAGCAGCTGATAGACAGCAGTGGCTGTCAGTCATTGTCAAAATGGGTTACATGTCTATTTATTTATTCTGTAATTAATTTTAGGCAGAGTTAATGGCACAACCCCCTTTTTAGAGTGCAATGCAGTTCTACAAAACTAAGAAAAACGAGGGCAGGCAGGTGATCACTGCCCTGTACATAAAATCACTGGAAGGCAACTGAGGACACGACCAGTTTGCAAGAAATGAAAATAGCCTGCTAATAAAATATGAGACTGGGAAAACGAGAAGAAAATTTATAACAAAGGCATTTTAAGGTACTGCGTCAGAGAGGTGGGAACTGCTGGAGGGGAACACTGCCAAAGACAGCCCTGTTCAATATCAAAATGATGCTTCCACCCACTGTGAGAGAAGATTTGAGTGACAAGCCAGGGCTGTGCTGCTGCTGCAGCACACACATAAGTTGGCACACATACACACATAAACACGTAAGACCCAAAACCAAACCCACCCAGAAAGAGATTCAAAGGGAGAAGCTGAACATGCTGAATTCTGTCAACTGCAAGAAAGGATGTGAGATATGTGTGGGTAACAAGTCAGGAATGCAGCATTTCCAAAGAAAAGCACACTTTTTTTCTTCCTTCAAAAGTACAGTGTAAGATGAGACATGCTATGATTATGAACATCTAAAATGCTTACCAATAGTTATTCTTTGATTTATCATTTTTTCTCTATCTCACTTCTTCTCAGTCCTGCCCTGCATTCTTGCTCTATCAAAGTGGAAAATACCATCATTCTACCTTTCATTAAGGTTCATAATCTGGATTTTTTTTTTTTTTACTTGTTTTCCTGCCTCACATTCAGGCTTTGACAAAGTTCTACAGATGTTTTTCTGCATTCCATCTCTTGGTCAGAATTCTGCCCTGGCTTCCAGTAAATAAAATCTATATTAACTGAACACCTTTTTTTCTGCATTGATAAATTCAGTCTTCTTCAGTCATGTTTATGTGCAACAGTGCTTCAGTAATCATATTGTTGATTTATTAATCTAACCTTCAGCTGTGTGGCTCTTCTTTCCCAGTCTTGTTTCAGATCTTTTTTCTCATGGAACATGAGCTTCATGTTCTAACTTCATTTACAGACCCCCCTTCACCCTGCACTGCTCACTGCTTGAATTCTGACTTCAACCTTTCTAGGACTTAGGATGCTTTTGAAAGTCAAATTTTAGAACTGCTTTTTTTTTGAACTGTTTCCCATGCTCAGTCTCCCCTTTGAAGGCCCCATTTGCCCACCATTATCCACAAGTTGTTTTCTGCCCCATTACCCCTCTTTAAAACTGCCTTTACCACAGTGTTCCCCCAAGCTGACAACAGTCACACTGCTGGTGTGTTTACAACAGTGCATTATCACCATTTCCCCCCATATCTTCATATCTGTTAATCAGTTCCCATTCATTCCCGTTGAAGTTTTATTGAGGTGGTACATCCCTGGAGTCAGGTGCTGCTTTTATTTATTTGCTTTGCATGCAAAGGATTAACAGCAATAGACCAGCTTTAACTTAGATTATTGCTCAGGACAATATCTTAATAATGCCACAAACCTGGCATTTTTCCTACACTACTGTTCCTCTCCAGCTCTTTGCTCTGCAAACCCATCTGGTGATGGCATCATCATGTTTGATCCACCCTCCTTCACTTGTCTGATCTATAACCTGTTAGTGCAGACACTTGCAGGGAGTCACTTGAATAGTTCAAGATGTATTCCCCAGTTTGACTGTGCCATGGAAGGCCCAAAGTGCTCCTCAGTGCACCTCAGGTCCCATCTCTTCTGTGAGGCCATGGCCACATGCAGGACAGGCAAAGGAAAAAGGCTATTCACTACCCCCTCACCTTTCCCTTCAGAGTCCAGGGAGCTTCTGTCTGCTTCAGCTATTTCCAGCCCCTAAAATTTTGAGCCAAGTTATGAAGATGAACACTGTTTCCCTGACTCACATAGAGAGGAAATACATTCTCCTATACATAACCAGCGTGTGCTGGACTTCATTCATTCCTGTGGGCCATGTGCTCTACAGCAATGAACCAAGTACTGCATTATTCTGCAGGAGGCACCCCAAATTTTGTATTTTCCTCATTGCAATCACTCCCAGAACATTTTCTGCCACTGGGAGCATTCTGGACATGGCACAAAGACAGCAGTTTCAAGCACTGTATTCAATGGATGAAAAAACATTACTTTATGCACTGTTGTCCAAACAAGAAGCCTTTGAAAAGACTCAGAGCAAGATGAGTCTCAAGCAACTGAAATTAGAATAACAACTGAAAAAAAGCAAGAGTTGCTACTTCTAGCAATTATACCTTACTTACGTAATAATTGACAGCTTTTTACATTTTTTATACAGAGATTAATAGCCCACACATAACAAAGAATATGGCAGTGGTAGGAACTCTTAATGTGGTGCAAACAGCAAATCCATTAGAATAAATTCAAAGAGAGAGAGACTACACTTTACAGCTTAGTAACTATTTCAAACTAAATAGATGTTGCAAAAGAAATAAAAAGAAATTTTAAAAAACCTACCCTTCTTTTTATACTTATTAAAGTGGCGCCGTCCTTTGCCAGTAAGCCAAAAACAAACAGAATGAAAATAAAATAATGAAAAACCCACACAAGGAGAACAGGAAAAGAAATTGCGAATAACATAAATCTGAATAATTAGAGTTCTTAAAATCAGATTAAAAAGTCAACTGATCAAACATCGCACAAATTTCTGGTTTAAAAAAATCCAAAAGCCTTAATTTCATTTAGATTAAAATATTAAACATGTTTCTTATTACATTGCATAATTAACTGAAAGTATCTGCTAAATGGCAACTTCATGGCAGTTGACATAAGCTACTTGACTCCATTTTTGTCCTTCTTTCACAAATTGGACACCATCTCTTAGCAGGCTATGCTCATCATATCAATGTAGAAATCCCATGTGATGGTGCATTGTTCACCTTTTCAGATTAGCTAAAGATGCTTATGATGCAAATCCAAGTATTTTAAAATGCAAAACTAAAGGAGGCTCTGCTCACAGCTGCAAAACAGTTTTGACAGTGTCTTTGGAAGTGGTTTTGTTAAAGGAGTGGAAGAGTTGCATGCCCTTCAAATATCTTATGAGATGAAATGAAATTATAGCCAACTCTGAGTCACTTCTAGGAACTCAACTCATTGTAACACTGAACTCTATTCTCAAGTGGTGAAAGGCAGGACATGACGAAGGATGTCTGCTCACAGATTCACCACAGACCTGGAAAATCCAGACTATGATCAGACATAAACAGCAAGAGCTCTAAGCAAGAAGGACCTCTTGATATACTTCAGTGGTTTTATCATAGAGGTTACAGAAAAATAGAGATGAATAGAAAAAAGGTGACAACACACCAGAAAATGAGATAATCACAGCTGCATGTCTGATTCTTTAATTGATCCTTGGCCAGAGCATCACTTTTCACCAATAACTCCTACGCATAATTGTGGACAAGAGGTTACTCACACTGCAGTTCAATCCACAGCAAATCTTCCACTGGCTTTAACTGTACACACTTGCTTTATCAGGACACATCTCCACATGGAATTATCTTTTGATTATCAGATTTTCTTTGTATGCCATATCTTATCCACATGAGATCAAAATGTATCATTACCTTTTTTGTATGTTAGATGAAATTCTTAAACCTTAATAAGGTTAAACTCCAAAGGGAATCTTGCCTAAGCAAGAATGGAGTAAATCTGCAGATACTGAACACCTGATAATAAGCTATTTCCACAGAATGGTGAGAAAAACCCCACACAGTGTTTGGCAGGAGTGTTTGAGAGGGTGAAGTTTGTTCCATTTCAGTCTGGGTACGAAAGTGTGTTACAGCCTGTGGGTTGAGCCAAAAGTTCATCTTTTTCCAATAATTTTCATAGCTAATGGATCTGAAGTCAAATCTGTGCTGTCTCTCACAGCTTTCCTTCATTTTTATCTTTTAGAACCACATGGATGGAGGGGTCCCTGTGCACTGCCTACAAATGGCTTGTAGAGACTTCCCTGATGACTCTGCCTCTGATGGCCTCAACAGGGTACTTATGGTATAAAGGATTGTGTTTCCTATCAGACTTGGGGTTCACACAAAGGGAAGCTCTCAGACTGCTGCTACTGCATGGACCAAGTTCTAAAAGCCATCTGAGCAGCTTGTTCACATCTTCTCCACATTTCTCTATTTGAGTCTTGCCTCAAATTATTCTATGGCGGAGAAATGAGATATTGAAAGATGCATTGCTAGGGAAATAATAATTAAGAAAAAAATCAAATTGAAAAAAACATTATCCTTCCATACTTGTGACAGTTTAAACATAAATTTAACATTATGGTAGATGTACATTAAGCATGTGTCCATACACATAATATGCTGGAAAAGATGTCATTCTCTATCTTGTTTTTCTGTGGTTTACCATACACAGAATCCCAATTTTGATTTCTGTCTTCTGAAACTGCTCTCACATATGAAGAGCATTCAAGTAAGCAGAAAAATCTGTGGCTGTGAGAACAGGCATGACAGTGAAACAGGTGAGGCAAAGAGCCCTAACATCCAGCTCTCAGGGTAACGCTGTGCAGCTGTGCCTGCACAGAAACGTGAGTTCTGTCAACACACCCATGTTCTCATTTTGTGTAGTTTTTCAAGCTTCTTTGTTCTTTAGAAATACCATGATGTCTGACAAGAAAACAGTAGAAGAGTTGAAGGAAGCTTCCATTAAACCATTTCTGCTTTTGAGGGGAAGAGACAACACAGAAAGGACAAAGCAGGAAGCAGAGGGAATGCACTGAGGGGCAGGAGAAGCCTGACAGATACAGTTTGACAAGCACCCTATAAAAAAGCTATTTATCTGTCACAGCCTGAACAAAGTATTTTCTCAAACTAACACAGCATACAGTGTTACACAGAGGTTCAGTAGACAATGCAGGATTGCTCCACAACTCAAAATGTAAATGAGTTGATATAATGGCCATGTATGTGTGAAGGGTGGCAGTGAAGCACACAGTCACTGCATGCATACTTTCACAGGTTAACACCACAGAAATGCACAGAGCTGTCAGTCTGTATTTATAGCTCACATTATCACACCATTTACTTTGTCGAATACAGATATCTCCTCTCTGTATTTACCAGCTGTCTTAATTTCTCAGGTAACCAAACAACATGCACACCGTATTTGAAGTGTTCTGTAAAATGAGCAGGGTGAGCACTGAAATACCAGCCTTAGCTTTTCAAGGCCCTTGGGGTCTCTATTTTTTTTTTTTTTTTTTTAACTGGGGCAGCTTCAAGAGCCAAATGTGGAGGCAAAAACCAGAAATTACTCACTCCAGTACAACTGTAACAGCTACTCAAGGAGTATTTCATAGACACACGGATATTCTACTGCAGTGAGAGAGGTGGGGCACAATAAACTCTCCTCAATTCTGCATCAGGAGTCTAAGAAAAAATGAGCAAATTTCTAGGACCCTTCAAATTATTTCAAAAAGTTTTCAAACACCAGGCTTTCCCCCTTGGAATACTAACAACCCTGTGGAAAATAATTGTAAGCATGATATTGATAGTGTGCCTAAATCTCACACAAACTAAGAAGGAAGCAAATTGTGAAATATTCTGAGTGTGCTCATGAGCAGAGGGGAATACAACCAAGCCACTGAATTTAGATAATGTATCTGCTACTGGCTGTACAAACTAAAGAGGTCCTCCTTTATGAATCTTTTCCCTAAGACTGCTATCTGAAACTCTCAGAAAAACTTGATAAACACATACTGCCAATCCTTAGACGTCTCATTTAGATTTCTGCTTAATCCTTGATAGCAATGTATTTCCCAGTTTTAGTTGTTAAAATTTACAATTGACATTTCAGAAAATGTTTATTTTAAGATTTCATCAGGTCCTACCTATTTTTCTACAAAAGGCAAAGTTCCTTTGGTCAAAGAGTAATTTTATATGCAAGAAAGATGCTTTGTACTAGAAGTAAGGCTCAGGCAAGCCAGAATACATACTACATTCCATCAATGAAGACAATCAGTCTTTTCTTGCAGACCAGCTAATGGTTATCAGAAAGCATTGATAATTCATCCACTTTTCCAGAAAATAAATATTTTCTGCCATTTCTGTCTACTACCTTAGCCACAAAAAAAGCTGTAGCTATGCAAGCTCATTGGCAACATGGCAGAACTTCCTCTTGATCATACTGAACTTGAGATCTAAGGAAAAAAAAGCAAACTGTTCTATTTGAATCTAGCTCAGACCCATGCTAGCTAGCAGGCACCGTAGATCAATAGATCACAAACACACACTGTGGTTATTTGTAAATACAGGGAAAATGATACCTTTAGCACAATCTGCTCCATGAAATCCTGGAAAACAGTGGCAGACCCCTGATACACACTCGCCATTCCCATGGCAGTGACGTGGGCAGTCTTGCACTGAGTCTGAAATTAAAGCATCACAAGCACATTAACTGGTTGGTCCCTGTTAAGGCTACAGATTTTGGTTTAATTTTTCTCCATTTTAATTTGTCTTCAATACTTAGAAGAACAACCCCTAACAATATTAACACCACAAGGCTCAGGTGAAGCAGAAGGCACCAGGTTTCATGGCAGCACGAGTAAGTGTAGAGATCTAGTGACATACTAAAGTCACATATTAAGTTCTGGGCACTATTAGATCCCAAAGTCGTCTGATAGTGCTCAAATCCTCTGCTCCAAACATAGGCAGAACCTCTTAAGACCTCTACAGCCATGTTTGAGTTTATATTATGTAGCAAACACAACATTTCATCAGGAAAATCAACACTTTTGCAATGAGACTTTGTTCTTGCACAACCACTCGGCCATGGGAAACTGATTATCCCAAGGACTGTGTCTTCTTTTTCTTCTACAGCCATCTAAAGCCTCATTAATTAAGCTGACAAAAATATCTGCTGAACATGACAAAGAGGAGCTCTTTTGCTCTGGCAAATTTACTTGAGCCTTGAAAAAATGAAATAAAAAGGTGCAAGTGACTGTGCAAGAGGATGAAGAAGAGTTCTGTAAAAAGAGGACAAAGTTTAATATTAGAGTTTGAGTGACTGACTGAAATGTTGATGACTTCAATAACATGAAGAGACACATCAGCCTGATAACATTTCAGCTGTACCAAAATACTTATTTTCCACAATTTCTGTTATCATTTGGATAAAACATACACTACTTTGCATAATAACAACCTAAAATAAAATTTCATTTTTGAAATTAATTCTTAAAATGATTTTAATTTGAAAGCTGTTGGATTTCAGCAGAACATATTTTCAACACTGAATTATTGGAACAAAAATCTAATTGGAGTATTACTCCTCACTACCACTCCCTGTTGTTGTGGGACCTGTGGTTCCAAACTAAATGGTTCTGTCAGCCCCAGGCACCAAACCAAGCTGCTGTACAGCACAGAAAATAAAATCTGGATTTGGAACTCGCAGAACTACAGAGAGTATTTTTATTTGTCAAATTAAACTGCAAAGAAGAAAAGGATTCAAGTAGAACTTTAAATCTAATTTCACAGTTGCAGGACACCAAATAGAAAAAGTCTAAAGAAAATTTTCAAAGAGATGTCATTAGCTTTACCACTTGAAATGATTCATGCAAACAATGAAAAGAAAAATTGAAATGTAATGCTCAAAGATATCAATTCGTCTCATGAAGAAGCTTGTTTATAGATTTATTCATTATTTTGCTTCATGGCACACAAATGCATTTTCTGTGTATTCAAAACCATGGTAAATTTAGTATTGTCTGGGAGTTAACATAATTTCTGTTATTCTTCCTCCTCTTCCACACCAGAGAGACGTTCAGCTGTCTCAGAGCCTTTCATTATGAGGCATCTGATACAAGGTGTGTGTAGAACCACCTCTGAACCGGATAAAACACTATACTTTTCTCCAGATTTCATTTCAATTACTATCATTGCACTATCAAGCAGCCTACCTGGCTATTAGACCTTTGATGCTCTTGAAAGCTATAGCCTTGACCAGGCAACTTTTTTAAGGGCAGCTTATAATATTCTAAGGTTTTCTAAGCACAACAGGGGCACAGCAAGATAGAAGCACAAATGTTCTTGGTTTTAGAGAAGTGGAAAAAGCCTTCTAGAGGGAAATATGCAAATACATATATATATATATATATATATATATATATTTCAACATTCATAGAAAAGTATTTATTTATCATCTTAATTCAGGCTACCAGAAACAATTATGTTTGTGCTTAACGAAAGTATTGATTATCCACCTACACTCTTGCACCCTTTGGGACTTAAGCCAACAAACTGAATGTTATTCTAATGTAAAAGGAAAAAAACCCCCTAAGCTTCGTATTATTAATTAGGCAAGACTAGAAAATATCTCTGATTACTTTTCATCAAGTCTAAAACCTCACTCATACTTTTTACAATTTCTCTTTCCCTAAACTAACAGCAATTACAAATTTATACAACACAGTGCCATTTAACACTTCACCAGCCAGGACAGAATATCACATAGGACATCTCAGAATTTGTTATACCACTGTGAAAAGATGGTCAGCAAAGTTCATTAAGTGTTTCAAAGGTCAACAAATCCAATAAAGCTTGGAGAATTTAGACTCAGTTTGATTTTCAACTGAATGTAATCCTATTCTAAGAAAACTGCAGCTGGATTTTCTTCCACCATGTTGAGGAGATGACTCACTATAAGGTGAGTAGTAAGCTGTAAAACAACATACAGTTAATTAACTGACTCAATTAATCTCTAGGGTGGCTGCAAACAATTATCTCATTTGCAGGTATCAGTTTCTTGAGCTGTCTTTCCACCAAGATTAAACAGCTCTCCTGTTGGATACTATTCCACCTGGGTGTAAAGAAGCTTCTTCAGAGAAGCAAATAAAAAGTATCAAAATGACAGAGATAAGGGAGAGGACTATTAGCTGGGGAATGCTTCAAACCACACTGAACTTATCTGAGCCTTGTTTTCCAAAACTGAACTTGAGATCTATGAGAATGCTAAAATACTAAGAAAAAAATGAATGAATTAAAGTCACCACACCCCATTACTGACTCTTTGCCAGAGCAGTGTTGAGAAAAAAAATGCACAGCATAACATAAGGACAAACAGGCCAAATACTGAGGACTGCAGGAAAATATTACAGCTTTCGGTAAGAGAAGATATAAACAGAGAGGAAAAATGCCCAGCTTGTGGAAATACCTACCCAAAATGACTGTACTGAAGGAGACCACTTCTTTGTCCTTGCCATCGTTGTAAAAGGCCAGGTGCCACAAGCCCACATCCAAGTACTGAACAAACACGGCCTCGTTCTGAACCAGGGTCTGGATGCTCCGGCGCTCCCGTGGCGCCTCCACCACGCTCCACTTCTCCTTCCCGTCCAAACGTTCCATGAAATCATACTGCAGGTGAAAAAAAACAAACAAGGGGAAAAAAAAAAAGAGAGAACACAAACAAAACCCCAAACAAACAGACCTGAATACAGAATATTTCAGCTCAAAATATGACCCTCTATTTTCTCCTCTACCTTGTCATAAAATGGTATTTCTGGAAGAAATGTGAAACTAACATTTGCTAGTTGACCATGGAACATATAGAGATTCTGTGACTTTTATTCTTTCTTAAATAGTGACCTAGAATTATGCATCTTTCCTCTGCATAGATGATCATAAAATGTACAAATTGACAGGTTGTTTTTTGAGAAATAATTTGAAATCTACTATTTGACCCATTAATTTTAGGTTCCTACACAGCTTTCAGAGACCCAGGAGACCCAAACCCTTTTCTAAGCAATCACCTACAATAAATTCTTTTTGCAACAGGAATTGACATCTGAGATGTAACTCCAGACATATCATTGAATGGAAGCCCCCAGAATGTGAAACAGGAATAGCACAGACAGGAAATGCGTTCGTCTAATATAACTCATCACCAGATAAAAATACACTGCACAAGTTTTATGTCACAGAGTAAAAGTTGCTTACCTGAGGTTGTATGTGGAACAATCAGGGCAAGTGTGATACAAAACCCAGAGGTAGCATGGAAAGGAATAACACAAATAAGGGAATTGAACTTATACTAAGGAAAACTGAGAATTTCTGTTTGGATGGTTTCCAAGTAAGGTAGAACATTGCATTAATCTTTGGAAAAGGGATCAAAAAGAGCAAGTGATTATTTAGAGTATAAGAGCAATGGCACCATTAATGGCACGAAACTAAAAAAGAAAGAAAGAAATCTAAGATGAATGTCAGATAAGCTTCTTATCTATTAAGCTCAGTAAATAGCCTCCCAATGGAGATGCCACAATTAAACAGGACTGGAAGAAATATTGGTTAGTCTACAACAGGGAATAACTCTGCATAACAAAGCAGCTGGACTAGCTGTCCTAATAGGTTTTTTTTCTGTGTTTAATGTCTGTGATTCTGGAGCTTTCAAGCTCAACTGAGTAGATCTCATAGTCCCTATCTAAGGGAAGCCCGTAAGAAACAACAAAAACAATACATCTAATCTTTTGATAGCTGTATAACAAGTCCCCTATGAAAACACATCTTGTTTTAGACACATTTATCTGTGTAGGAGTAGATAGAGATAGATAGACATGTCTAAAGAAAGACGTATGTGTTCAATAAAATGCAGTAATAGTACGTGCTCACTTGCCAGTAGCTTCATTACATTTCCCTCCATTATCTCTAACACTTACAGGCTGTGCTGCAACAGCTATGAGAAAACATCCACCTTCCCTTGCTTTCAGTTTCAACAGAAAACTGTAATCTTGCCTCCTAAATAGAATAAACACCCAGAGAGGGCTGCCTTGCACACTGTATTCCACTCATTAACTGTGAGTCCTAGCAAATTATTCATGATATGCAGTTAAATAATGAAGCTTTTTCCTTCTAGTGGAAGAGACAGACAAATTTAACACTCTAGTGGCATCAAGGCTATCTAAAACTGGGGTATAAAACCTCACCTTTCTAGCTGAAAACTTCTTACCTACCAGCAATATAGAGCCCTGGTATGCTCAGCCTTACAACAAAGAGAAGTGTCTGGAAGAACTATTGCCTTCCTGGTAAACATGTGGAACTGACACTGACCTACAGCCACAAAGGAAACCCATGGCAGGGAGGAATTTGAGCCCAAATCTACTAATGCTGAGAGCCATCATCACAGTGTGTGCATTATCCATTCTATTATCCTATGCTTTCAAACGAGGGACAAAGCAAGAGAAGTGGAATAAAAAGTTTCACTCGCTATCAGATTGCCATCAACTTGAGCCAGTTTCCACATATGATGTTTATGGGGAAAGGTAAATTAGATAAATTAGTAAAATTCAGGCAAGCCATGCTGGAGATGTAGAGAATTCTGGCATGCCAGTAACTTTCAGCATATCTGAGGTACCAAACACACATATATCTATCTCTGAAATCAATGACATTTGGAAAGATTGCTAAAACCCACTGTCTAACAGTCAGAGGTTAAGGACAGACTCATCACCTCCTTGGGAAATGTTATTACTTGGGCAACATCTAGGGAAAAAGAAATTGTGCTCTTCAGAACGATTGTTCACAAAGGGTCAACTAAGGAAGTAGCAATAAAAGCTGACATTTCTCACTGGCAACACGCTGTTCGTCTCTGCTTGTGCTGGCAGGTTCCTCTGCCTCCCTCTGTTTGATGCTGATTCTACCTCATATAGTAGAGAAGGCTCAGCAGTTGGCCAGATCGAAGGGGAAGAGTTTTCAGCCTGAAACTGCTTGAAGTAGTTTCAGCTGCAGAATCTCTCTTCACGACGATGAGGTGTGACCTAGCGAGAGCAGGTCCCTTGGCACAACAATTTTAACTTTGGTACAGTTAAGACCGGTATTGCCCCTCTTTAATCAAACTATGACAAATAATTTAATGCTCAGGCAAAAGCAAAATGACTGAACCTGGATAACTCAGTGAATGCTGAAGTACCGGTGCAAAGAGATACAGAAAACAATACATTTTTATCCCTCTTTGGATTTCTCAGGACTGAAGGGAAAAAAAGAAGGAAGTTAATGTATCTGCTGGTGGTTCCCTGGGTGTATTAATCTTAATATGTGAGTAAGGACAAGGTATATGTGCCCCAAAATCAAAAATATCTGACTGAAGGGTCACCAAGATGACACTGTGAATTCATAAGCAGATAAGATTTCTTCACATGCTTGGCTGAATAACCATTTTGCTTTTCACAGCCCTGTTGATTTTCTGATTTACCATCCATGCATGATTAATTAATTTTACATAACGTTGTGCTGAAGATATCACTCTTGCTTTAAAGCTACTTATTGGCATATATGAATAGATTAGAGGACCCATCTAGGAAAAGGAGGAAAGTAATTTCATGATCATTAAAAAGCAACTGTGGAATTCTTAATCTAACACACACACACACACAACTGCTAAGGAAGAGGCCACTAAATCACATGAATTAGGGAACAGACATGTCAAACCAAACTAAGCCTCTGAAGTAATTTGGAAGTTTCATTGAGTTTTGGCTTTTTTGTTTTCTTTTTTTATGATCCTTTATATTTCACAGCTTCATACCAAAAGTCACATAAAAATGGCTAAAACTGCTCAGGAACAACATGCAGCAGAAATCCCAAATGACTACATCATCAGAGTTCAATTTTGCAGCAGGGAGTACTTGCTATGATTAAAGCTCAATATAAGCAAGTGACTTGCCAGCCTACATCGCTGAACAAATTCCAAATTCACTCTCTTGGTGAGCTTGTTTATTTTTACTACCCAGCATACTGAAATCCTACTGCTTACTTTTATTTACAAACCTAAAATCTCATGCTAAGTTCTTTCTGGGCAATTTATTTTTATAATTTCTCCATTCAGTGCTTTCTACCCTCTGATGCATTTTATTCATAGGCTAATAAGGACTTTCTTTTTCCAGTAACCGTGGGGAGTTAGCAAAACAGTTTGGGAACTTTACACCTACGGTTGTGACTCCAGCACTGCACAAGCCCATTCATCCAGCACAGACCCACTGAGCCCAGTCACACACAGAGGAAGGGAACCCCTTGTGCCCACTGCGATGCAGAGAGAGCTCATAGGGCTCAGGACCAGAAATGCAGAGAGCCAGCATAATCTTCAGGGATTTTCTTAGATTTGAAACAATTTGCATGCCTCCACAAAATGCCTAAGAGTTTCTGAGATTAGGAATTGAAAAGAAAGATCTCCTAGAGCTCTTGTCTCAATAAGGGATGCATATTCAACAGGAGAGAGGGAGCACGCTTGGCATTGTGGCGAGCATTCGCCTTTATGCCAAAGCCCTGTAGGATCTAAGCAGCCGGGAAAACATATGGCAGGGAAATTTGTTTGCAAAGTGCTCTAAAATTAGTTCTTCATAAAATCCAGTTGGTAATTATTCATTAAAATACAGCCACAAAACATCTGACACCCACAATGGCAGCCAACCGGTTTGTTCCCACATTTGGATGTGTCATAAGCCAGCCAGCTCAGGCCAGCACCCAGCACTCACAGCCCGGTGGCCATCAGGTAACTCTGAGGTGCTCAGAGCACCCAGAAGTGTTTGAGCACCTGCTGAAAACCAAAGGAACACTGACGCTCCCCTGCTCTCCAAGTTTTTTTTCAAATAAAGCCATTTCCAGTTCTGAATGAAAAGAGTTTTCATTTTGACGTGAAAAATTTATAAGTATAAAACACTCTGCTGGAAATGAAAACAATACAGCTCCATGCACTGCCTTCTCCAGACATTCCAGTGAAGTTCCTATCAGGTTACCTCATTTCATGCATCATTTGCAACCTGCTACCAGCATGTAGCAACATCATAATTGCTGTAAGCTCTGCAGAGTCGTGTCATGCATTATTTGACATTTACAGTTTGTTTTCTATACATTATCAATTCTATTTATATGACTCTCTTCTACTAAATTCCTATTGATCATTCAAGCCTGTGATATGCATCTTGTTCTTTCTGCATAGCACAACACAGGTTGGAAGGATTTTGCTCAGAAGCTCTGCATTCCTGTTTGTAGTCTGCATACCACTCAAAACTGCGTATTTGCCTCTCCTCTAGAGCTCCACTCCCCATACACATGGCACACAGGCTGCATCCAGACAAGTTTACAGCTACATCAGTTTGACTGACTAAACCAGGCATTTGGAATATTTGCTAAACAGTAATACTGAGAAGGTTAAATCTCAGCAGGGCTCTCAGACAGGAACTGCATCTTGTTGTCTCAGGTTAATCATGTACCTAATTTGCTGATTATTGACTTGTTCCCACAAAGGATTTTACTCGGCTTGACATATGAGCACTGATCAGTGATGAACTGTCAAGCTGTTCACTGCTTTAGAGCTCATGTCCCTAACCTACAGAAACAAGGATTTTAAATTTCAATTTTAAAATATGGTCTGGTGTCAACCTCAGACTATTTTCATTCACACAAAAGTATTGTGCTCCTTTCTGTCAGAACAAGGCTTCTTTTCACTAACTCAGGTCTGTAACAGCTTGCCTCTCTCATTCTAAAATCATTTCTCTTGGTAGCAGCTTGACTGAATTTTGATTGCTGGGCAAAAATGCCAAGGAATCTCCTGCTGTATCACCCTATTAACAAGCACCAGGACCCTGCTGAATGTGGGAAAGTTTATGCTGGTTTATACTGCAGATTCAGACCAGATGTATACCAGTTTATATACAGTGGATTTCATTAACCCCACTTATGAAGAGGTTTAGAACTGCGTCCTTTGAAGACTGGAAAACAGGTCCTCTGAGGAGGAATTCAGCTCAAGAGGAAACACAGATGATATTTCTCATTATTTAATTTAACAGAAAGGTCACAAAATTTATATTCTATCCATGTGAGGTGGAATGAAAGAAAAAAAAACTTTGCCTGATCATAGCCTTCTCAGATGAGAACATCATAATGAAACCTAGAACAAATACATCTGATCATACTGCAATATAAAGTTCACCTTGAACTAAAAAAAAATATTTTGTGCTACCAGCTACTCCCAACTGGATTTCTTGTAAAAGATACAGGCATACCTCCATCATGTCTTAGTCAAAAAATTAAAATTAACCTGTATTCATAGCAAACTTTGACGATTGCTTTGGAGCTTTGGTTGCCCTAAGTAATTTTCATTTCATGATTTATACTTCTGTTTGTTTTCCTCAACTAAATTGCCATTTTATTAATGATGGAATAGGGAAAGTGAGCACCAGAATTCTGAATTAAATGAGACATGCGCAATGAATGATGCCATTACCTCACTGGAACAGCTGAAGATCCACAGACATAATTTCACCCCCAAGACAACATACTGAATGAAGCATTACAGCCAAAATCGAAACACTCTTGAGAAAGGCTCCCACCCTGGAACATATTCTCTGTAGATACATTTTTTGTGTTGCCTGGATGGCTGGAAATGACTGAAAATCAGTCAACACCCCTCTGCAATTTCCCAATTTTTTTAGTCTTTGTATCAGATTTCAGACACCACGTGCTAATGTGTAGTTCACGGAAAACTGACCATATGTCCTCCCCTCCTTGGGCTCTGCACTGCTGCTCCTGATTTCTTACCACTCAAACACATCCATTCAGTAACTCACAGAACATTTTAGAACAGCTTACTACAGTAAGGTGATGGATTTTGCACAGCCAAAGCTCCTTCTTCATAAATTCTTAGAAGCAGAGTAATAAACCCATGTAAACCTCCTCACTCCTTTATTTCTAACTCTGATCAAAGATTTTGGTCCTCAGCTCATCATTTTTGTCTCATGGATAACTGGATAGTTTTATCCCAATTCGTGCCACAATTATATCAGAGATTTGAAACCTTGTTTGAATGGTAAGGACATAATTACTTCTTTTATTGTTGGGGAAGATGAAACAGGAAAGCCTTATAAATATGATTGCCTGACAAAAGATTTTGGGAATATGAAAACTATAAGCGACATCGAAATGAAAGCCACCTTTGAGATACCAAGTCTTAGTTACTGAACAACTGGAAAACAATGGTATGGCCGACTGAAGGTAATCCCCTCTTGATTGAACAATACCCTCTGCTTGCAGGCAGGTCCAAGGGTCAGAGCAGACCCTACTAGCTCAGCAGAAGGGGTCCAAAGAGTAGTTTTTAGAAGTTAAGATGTAACACTCTATGGTAATATAACAATTCTTATAGGCTGTATGTAAATGCTATAGGATTTGTATCTTGTATTAGATTGGTTAGTGACAATTAGAATATTCAGTACAGAAGATGATTTATTGTATTGTAACCAGGACTTCACCAACCACTCTACTTACTCCCTTACCCGCTTACTCTCTTACTTACCTCCTCTTCGCTCACTCTTACTTTTACACTCTTGCTCTCTTGGGCCTGCTCAGAGCTGCCAGCTGCAGCTCTAAGCAGTGCCCCTGTACCCACGCCCTTTGCAATAAACCGCATGTTCCAAGATCTGACTTCAGAGATCTCTCGTCTCCATCCGTCCCGACCGTCCAACCCACCCAAGCTCCTACATTTTATAAATGTATTGCTGAAGTATGTAACAACCTAAAAATGTTAATACCAAGGTGCTCAGTCAAGTATCACAAATGAAGGAATTCACAGGAATCCCTAAACTTGAATTCTGTAAACTCTAACATAAACCCAACAAAGATGCTCCAGACTTTTGCATTTTGACATTCAAAGCCAACAAACACACTAGTAAAATACCTGGGCATGTGATGGTGGGAGTCCTCTTCTTATATAAACACCAAAAAGAGCATCCTTTCCTAAGGATATGTTGAACTTCAGGAACTGTGGCTGGCTGATATGGATCTGAGACCTCCAAAAAACTCCGGGGGGCACCTCCTGGGTGACCCTGTGGCCAACTTCAGTTTCTCCGCTATCTATGCTGCTATTCCTAGTGACCCATGGTCCTATAAAACAAAAGCAAAAATAATCCAATGAGATAACTGGTTTTAATACAGGTAGTTTTATTCATTCAAGATGAACATCTGTGGCAGTGACACCTCTTAAATTGAGCTGTAACTTTCTTACCCAGATGCAATCTGCTCGCTGTTTCAATAAGTATGTAAGAATTTGGCGCTTATATTAAAAGTGAAAACTCTGCCACCCTTTTTTTTCTGTGGCGCATCAGCAATCTTCTCATTCCTCAAACCCTTTATTTTGTGATTGCTCCTCACTGATCAAATAGCAACAGTAGAGAGTCAATTAAGCACATGTGAATCTCCCTGTGCTCTTTTCAGTTGCATCTTGTACACAACCAGGCTATAAAAAAATTGCCAGAAAGGTCAACTGAAGGGTAACTTTAATCTAAATTAACTGATTGAAAATTTTTATTACTACTGTTTTCTTCACTAAAGTAGTCCAACAGACTTTAGGTTACAGACAAGAGAGTTGGCAGAAGAAATGAAATGCACGCAGAAGGGTTTAGAGGACAATTTCTGCACTCTAACATGCATCCTCTCCTTTAAACAAAGTTAGCACAACTCAATGCGGCGCCTTTTAAGTTCTCTCTGCCTGAAGCAGGGTCTATCTTCAAGTCTTTTTCCCTCGTGCTGTGGTTAGTTAAAAACCATCATTGGTTTTCCAGCATGCATTATTGAAGACAAGACACAAGACCTTTCTGGTTGAGTGCTCTGGCTTCCAGCCCATGAAATAGTCAGCTTTTAAAACATGGCGCAAATCCCTTCTCTTCTCAGCTGAACAGGTTCTGAGGCTACACAGATTTTAAACATGGAGTGCAGAACACAGAGTTAGCAGTGCTTTTAAGCTACAATATGTGGCAACGTTTGATTTTGTGTTCGGTATTCCCAAACAACATGGGGAGAAACTTAAAAATTCTTACAACAGACACTATAATAACCAGAAAACCACTGAAAATATCTGTTAACAGTCACAGAAATTTAAAGGTATCACTAATACCACTATTAACACACACTGGATGGTAGTGATAACTCTGCTACAACCTGATAGCATTTGTAGAAAGCTCAGTGTTTACTTCACACTTTTTTTTTTTGCCATGGTGTAATGCTATTTTCAATAAATGGCAAGTTACTTTCGAAATATACTCCAGCACTGTATGAATGTAATGGGATGGCACAGAATAACATATAATTCCAGCAGGTAAGTACATAACAGCTTTTCTGTCTTGACTGTCTTTAATTGAGAGAGCTGCAAAAGCACGGTTTCAATTATAGATTCTAAATTATCTGTTAGCAGCACTTACACTTGTACATAATGAAACAGATACCATGTTGGCAGTGTTTTGAAATGGTAAAAGAATGCTCTGAATACCAACTGCTACATAGTTTTTGGCAACTTGTTTGTTTTTTCATTTTCTGTGTTAATGGGTCTACAATAACATCACAGCACTAACAAAGAAAAAGAAAGCAGAAGAAGCTGCAACCACAGGCTGCAAAGAAAGGAAAAATGGCTGAGAGTGTCAAGCAAAGTGCCCTTAGAGCCACCAGGAGCACAGAGAGCAACCAGATCCAAACATGTCCTGCTTCATGGAAACGACAGGATTTCATTTCTAATGGATTATGCAACAGAGGGTATCTCAAGGTTCCTATCTCAATGAAGGCAGGCACCATCTCACTGGAATTTAAATTAGGCCTTAGTGGGTAAGGACACATGGAGAGGAAAACCAGGGACAGAGAACACACAAAAAAATCACCTGTTCCATGTCATACTGGAATCACTGGCAGAGCTGGGGAGTCAGCATAAGACTGCAGGCTCCTTCACCTCCTTTGAGAACATTATATTTACTTCACAGTTCCAAGACATGGCAATAAATGATGAATATTTTTTCAATATTCTTAAAAAGTGTGCTGTAAATAATGTCTTTGGAAGCAGACTGTGCATTCTTTAATGAACATCAACTGTATCTAATCTGAAAAAGGCTCCTTGACACACTCTAAAGAACATTGTTTTTCAGCAGCAATATATCCATAGCCAACCAGTCAAAGAAAAAGCTGTTTCCAGGAATTATTATTATCCAGTGCAGCAAATGTACTGAGCATGTGAATGGTAAGGCCACAATAGTCTCTGTTGGCAGTTATAGTTCCATTGGCTATTAAAGCAACTCCAAACTGTCAGTGACTTTTACTAATTATGTTGCTTCTGAATCTGTTGAGTATATATTCTCTAGAACTGTAACTTTGTAAGTAAATTTGATTCTAATAGAGGATCAAGGTTAATATTTCTGGATAAATTTAGCCTCAGCCTCCTTTGGATATCCAAAATTCTGCTTTGTATTTTTATCTGGGAAAGGACTCAAGAATCCTCAAATACCTCAATTAAGCTAAAATGATAAAATTTCAGTGATCAGGAGAACCAGAGCTACATTCCTACTACTTCAGCATGCAAAGATAAAAAATATATTGGATGTCAGACTTTCCCCAAAACAATTACTAGAAGATGACCATTCCTTTGTATTTCTCATCAAAATTTTGAAGTAACGATGTTGAAAATTGGTGAAAACTGCAGATAAGACAATTGAATTTGTAGGCATCAGTGAGCCTAGAGACATGATTCAGGTTTCTAATACTGAGAGATTCAGTTCAGTTTGGTATTAATCTTTGGAAGCATCTCCCCACAGATGCTCTCTTATTTTTCTCTACAACACAAATGACCTGGTTTCTAGTTCTCCAAACCACTCCTTCTGGAACATCTTAGGAAAATCTCCCCAGGAAGGGAATTGTGATGGGTTCAACACAGCAGAGGATTTTAAGAGCAGGTTAGATGATCAGCTCTCACAAGTGATCGAGATATATTTAACCTGCAGCAAAGAATGGGGCAGATGGGTGACTCTTTTCAGTCTGTATTTCTGTAGCACAGCACGCTCTATACCCAGCCTGTGCCACATCTGCCAGGAACAGCTGCTGCCTCACCTCTGGCATGCTGAAAGGATCCTTTCCTTTTGCTTTTAAGAATCTAATTCATGACATCCTGTTTTTATGGAGCTACATTACAATGCTGAAATAACAAAATTCAGAAATGCTCGAAGTTGTACTAAAATCTAGGTTTCATATTTATAGCAGATTTAGCTAACAACTTATAAAGTTTTAAGTCCAGCACAATATTAATAAACTCTAAAGATTATACATTATTGAATCACAAATTCCTGCTGAGTTACCCTTGTTGGTATGAGACACAAAACTAGTGACAGCATCTTTGTTCTACTCCTTGCTCTGACACTGCCAGTGCACCTGGGTTGGTCATGATCTTGCTGCTCTCAGATGCCTACCTGTGAAACAGAATTCTTAATAATGACAGAATTCTTAACAATTCTCACTTTGAAGATGAGGAAGGCAGAGCAGTAAATAAAAATATTACAGGAGGTATCTCAGCACTGGCCTCTTCATGTTCCTTCCTCCCCAGGATATAAATACAGAAAGAAAGTGCAAAGCAGATATGACCACTGAATCTCTTTTCTTAGTTAATAGGCTTAAGTTTATTTTTTTTAACCTGAAAAGCAGACCATCATCCTAGCTTTGGTATTTGCAATGCCTTTTTCTGCACTAACAGCTTCACTGGCAAACCCTGTCACTAGAGACTCAAATTTTTTTATAGCTCCCTTCAGTCCTCACCTCCTAATGCAGAGAATGTATCTTGCCACCTGACTCACTCCCCTTCAAGTATTTTTAGAAGCTCTTCCATGTGATGGACCACTGCAGATCACATTCAAAGAGCATCAACTGCATTTAAGTGAAGTTACAGATGTGACAAACTGACAAATCTGTGAAGAAAGACTAACCCAAACTACTCATACTGCTGTGAACAAATGAATCCCAAGATCATTCTCTCTGTTGTGGGTGACTGTTGTAAAGTTCCATGTTTATCTCATAACCCCATAGATACTCGATTTTTTTCCCCTGTCATTTTCTCTCTATAAACATCTACAAAAGAGTTTTAAAAGCACACTTCTTCATCTTACCCAGGGGAGCCATTTCAATCACTCAGTCAAACATATATTCATCAACTAAATAACACTTATTCATTTAAACTGCTGTTTTATTTACCCAGCTGAATTACTATTTTGGCATATACATTTGAAAAGACTGTTTTAGCATTCAAGTATATTTGCCTTTGAAGCTATCAGACAGGCAATCCATGACAACAGCAGTGCAAGCTCCCCCTGCTAAGTTGTCAGCAGGTCTCACCTGTGAGCTGGAGGTCAGATTCAAGGTGGCAGTGGATGGGACATGCCCAGTCAGCCTTTAATTTAACTGATGTCAAGCAGTGTCAGCTATGGAGGCACAACTGTATTTACACTGAAACCAGATATACTTGATTATTTATAACTACAGTATCCTACACTGTAGCTAAAATTAAAAATAAAAATGAAATCTGGCTACCAGCAGTGTCACACTACAGACATCACATTTAAACAGCAATTAACTCCAGTGCTGTGACTGTGTGCCTCTATCACGGGGATGACTGCAAATTGCATCTTGATGGCACTCTTGAAAAACATCTAGCAGAAAAACCATTCCAGTGGATCATAAATGAACTACCAAAATAATGTGGACAACCTCAAATTAAATACGAGGAAGAAATATCACCCCTAATATAACCTAATAAAACCCCTAATATATAAGGAGTTGGTTAAATTCTCTTTACCTTCTTTTCCTGTAATTCTATATTTCGTATAAATCACTGCTACAGACATAGCTTACTTTATCTTTTTATCTAGCTTATTTTTCTGTTGTTCTTTTTATATAGCCAGGGATTTTCACAGATGACTTGGAATTCTGAAGAAATTTATGGTACAGCTGTGTAAAGGAAACCATTCAATATAAAAAGAGACTCCACTGACTTTTTGCCAAAAAAGACTGTGTGAGAATTACTATGGATCTCCATGATAATTTAACTTTTTTCCTTAGGTAAATTTGCTACTTATATGACCTGACATGTCTTATTGTTCCAGGAAGGCAAATAAAATAAAGTAGAAAATGTCTTTTCTGTACAAATGTCTTCAGTGGAAAAATCAGTGCTATGCACTGTTACCACACTGACAGCTCCCCATATGAACTTACACTTCAAATTATCTACTATCACCTAAGTGCCCTAGGACTCAAGTGAGAACAGATTATTTCTGGAATGTGTACAATAGATTGACTGCTACTGCAAAACAAACTCCCTCATCTACAGTGAGCTAAAAAGCCAGGCAACGAGAATTTGTCTGGAGGAGCTGCTGAGGCACATCTTGAACTTCAGTTCTGCTGAAGATGCTGAGGTACCAATGAGCTGTTTTGTGAAGGAAGGAGGAAGGAAACTGCTGAGTGTATGAGCTTTCAGAAGTCCAGGAAAACAGCTTCTGGTACAAAAACAAAATCTCAGGTTGTCTGGTCATCATCCTAATTTTCTGTTGTGGCAAGAGGAAAGAAATTGTCAAATAGAGTCTATGCAGAAGACACTGGCTCAGCTGCACCCAATCAATGTGGCAGTGAAATTAAACACCTTGCTTTTAGTAAAATATGACACACCTGATACACCTAAAAATTTAGGCACATCTTGACAATTATGTGAGCATGACTTCACAAGAGTCATCGCTTTCAGAATCAGAAGCAAATTAAAACTGAAATAAAATTAAGATCTGTTGGTTCACTGCATTTCACAAAGAGCAAATAAATACTATTATGAATTTCTAAATCAGGATAACAATCACCTCTGATGGTATTTACCAAACTTCATCACCTAACTTTGAACAGAGCAACTCATGCTATCACCATTAACACAACCACAAATCTAAAACTCCTGTTGAATTTAGCCAAATCCTTTGATTTTCTAAGCCAGCCCCTGAGTCTGGTGTATATTCAGAAGACCACATCTGCAAGCCTTCATAGCCTCCATCTTAACACTTCTGCTAGCTAACGTGTTAATTAAGATCTACATTACATTAGTCACATAACTACTCAATAAGATTAATCCACCTGGAAAATGATGGCTTGTCTTGATTAAACTGAATGAAGGAAACAGAAGTGACATTTAAAATACATTGAGTGTTATTACATTTTGATAGTCTGTTTCAAAGCGTCTGAAAGGAAATAGTAGAAACCAAAAGATTCATGTTGTTTACATTGTTAATGAGGGATGAGTTTATCTTTTACAAAACGACAAAGAGCTCCCTGCAGCTGTTGCCGAGTCCTTACACTGTGGGCTGGGTCGGTTTCAGCAGGAGCACAGTCGGGGTGGCACCGGTGCCTCAGGCAGTCAGTCAGGAGCTGCTCTCTTTGCATCTGAACCCCAACTCATCCCTCTGTAAGGGTGGCACATCCTCCCATTTCAGAATTTTCTTACTCCTTTAGCATTGCCTGTCTGCTCCATTGCTAATAAAATATCTTAACTATTACAAAATAATTTGTGTGCAAACCAGAATGTGACTCGCAGCTGCAGCATCTGGCAGAGCTCTCAACATCATTTGGAGAGAGCTGAAGACAACCTGTACAAATTCACAATGACTGCTGAGCTCAGCTCTCCACATCTATCCAAGGAAAATTTCTGCTACATCAGTACAAATCTGTTTTTCCTCTCTCTCATCTCAAGCAAGTGAGATGGTGCCAAATTTAACGACTAATTAAACTTTCTTCGTTTCATTATTGCCATTATATTTGCAATTCTGCATTTGATATCTGGAAACAAGTATTTTTTCATGACACTTCAGTACTTTCATATTTAATAACTGTAATATTTTTGAAAAAGTCTTTCTGAAATCCACATACACTGTGACAGACTTGAGAAATATCTCAAACTGAGCACAAACTTGGATCAAGTTTACTTCGTCCAAAGAGAAGTAAACCCTGGATTATGTGAGTATCAAAACACAAATTCATATCAACTTTTTCCTAAGAGTCAGAATATTTATTGTACCTAAAGTGATCTTTCAGGTCCACAACTGTCCACAATTACTTTTGGTCTCTTTTAAAAGGGGGATTTCTAGAATCAGAGATCACAATCTTTTACTGTGTTTTTCAGCTTTCTAGAACATTCCAACAGCAAACAATCAAGATAAGAAATACCAAGTCAATTTTGAATGACGAGAAAATTTGCTAAATTTGTGAGCACATCAAAGACAATATGTCCTAAGCAAAAAAGCTGACACCAAAGCATTCTTTATATGGATTTTCAGCTGGGGTGAGTTTGGATATTTTCACATAAATTGTAGGTTATCTTAGGTCTCCTCTGAAATGATTAAAGTTGAATTTATGGTATATTCTGTCAATTAAAAAGGAAACAGCACATAGTCACAGATTTTATGGAAATGTGTGTCTAGCCTACCACATAATTGTAAATGTAGAAAATTTCTGGCATAGACTAACAGAATTTAGGCACAGATAAATCCCATAAGGTCACCTATTTCACTTCTTTGTGAAGAAGCAATTATTTCCAAACATGCCTCTTTTTTTCCCCACTTTTCCCCTTAATTTAGATTTATTACACCAAAATTCTAACATTATCCTTACGCAACGTAAGAGATACGTGAGAGATAAATGGGTTTCACTCTCAGAAAGCTTTTTAAATGTCATTAAAATCTATCTCATCCTGCAGAAATTCCAAGGCAGTATCAATTTTTGGGGTTTTATGCACCTTCAAGGGATACTGCCTTACGATTTGTATTAAGAAAGGAATTTTTGTCTCCTAATTTAAATCCCTAGGTCAACACAACTTTCACAGCATGGTGGACTTCACTTGCAGTTTTACAGCAGCACTGTGGATTTTTCTGCCCGTTACACTTGCCTCCTCCTTTCAGACATACCCAGTATTAGTGAGATGTAGTGTGTAATTACAAAAAAACCTGAAACTGTGTTATCTTAATAGTGAATTTTGTTTTCATTCAGATAGGAAAATGCAGTAATAAAATAATTTACATTCCTCTTAAACTGCAGTTTTATTATTTCACACCAGCATTTAGTCTCTTAATAAGGAACAGGCAGATCACATTGAATACCTGCCTTCCCCCCCCCCCCCCCTTTCAAATTGCTCTACTTTAAAATGCTTTGCTTGCTGAGTAGGCACAGCTTGTGTTTAAGTGTCCCTTCTCAGACTAGGGGTTAAAGGTTTCTTTGGGAGACCCATGTTTTGAAAAGAATGGCTTCATCCTGAGTTGTGTCAATTATAGAAAGGTCACTCTCCACAGCCAGAGCCCTGAAATGGTTGTTGTGTTAAAAGCTGTCAGAGGCTTTCCTAAAAACTGCTGGGATAGCAATATTAGCTTGGACATAATAAAAAGAAAGGTGAGGTAGAAAAACTCTTCACCCTTCCCTGCTCTAAGAATTTGTCTTTTCGATATTCCTTGTGTTCTCCAAACCTGTCATTCATTTTATTCCACTGTGGAAGATTACTTGCTTAAATACTGTTCTTCCTCCTTCCCCCACGTTATCAGCATTTCAGCAACCTTCTACAAAATGCCAGAAGAACAAGTAAACTTTTCCAACACACTCTGAGGAAAGCTAACTGCAGCAATTTGAGACACAACCAGCAGTTCTGTCTCCTTGTCTCCTCTACAGGAGGTTACCACTCCCAAAACAGCATCTCAGCCTCTTCAAATGTGCAAAGCTAATTAGAGTGGGGCTGGCATAAACTGCCAGAATTCGCACTGAAGTGCCCCAGGCAGATGAGCATATTCCAATTCAACAGTCCTGCTGCCCTATATTTGCACAGAGATGGCAGCAAAAAGCTGCAGGGAGGGAATTGGGAAAGGTGTTAAACCCCCGCAGTTGTCTGCTAAATGACTGTAGTTGCCGACCCGAGCTCTTCAGCTTCCTGCCCAAAACCATCGGGTCTCTCACCTGTGCACAACCTGGAGGCAGTTCAGCAGCAATACAAACATTCTACCTTGCACTTAGGGATGTGCTGTTCATCCGCGTTGACCTACAGCCAGTCAGAGATGAAAGCCAAACCAGTGAACGTTTGTCTAAAAATCCTCAGGTTTTTGGCACCACCAGGATGTAGGAATTCATGACAAGGAGGAAGTCCAAACTAGACCCTCCATGGAAAACGTGGAGAAGCTGAGGTGCAGCAGCAGCACCATTCATTGAAAACAGAAGCAAATCCGTTAAATTATCAACCTCATAAAAGAACAACTCAGTTTCCTCTCCCAGCTCTATTTTAACTGATTGTTTTCCCAATACAAGTATCCTGTGTCAGCATTTGCTCCTAACACTTGCTTTGGCAATTATCAGGTTTAACATGAGCTACAGGTCCTGAGAGCAAGACAATGCTCAGCCTCTGTACAGAACTATTTAGCTGACAAAAAGCAAGTGCTCAGACTTCTCCTGTTCCAGTCACGCCATCCCACCATCCCAGCACACTAAAACGTGGGAGGTGCTCTGTCTAATTGTAACATTCTGTTCTGCCTTCTCCCCATAATTGTTGTAATAATCAGAGAAGACCTTATGTGATGTAGCAAAGAAAACCCCTGAACCTCACCAATAAAAGGCCTTCAATTTAAATGATTAAAATCCTTTTTGTGACATGTAACTTCTCTGTGTTTTTAACATACATTTTCTCAGTTTAAGAAAGTATTTCTGGTTCTAGGTTTTACTTATTTTTTCTTTCAATTGCCATGTCTTTGTCATCCTCCACTGGACAGTTTTTCTTTAAGAGAAAAATAAACCATTTGTTGTCTGTATTTCTCACATTAATATCACAGGACAGATTGTTTTCCATGGGTCAGATTCTGCTGTCCTTGGCGTTTTCTATTAGAATTCATCTGAGAGAGAAGAACCAGGGATGTGGTCCTGGTTGCAAGCCAGTTCTTGACTTCTCTCAAGCACTACAATGCACTTCTACTAAATCAAGATTTTCACAGAATCCCAGAATGGGTCAGGTAGGAAAGGATCACACTGGGTCATCTGGTCCAACCCCCCTGCTCCAGCAGGGTCAACCCAGAGCACAGGGCACAGGATTGTGTCCTAAAGGTTCTGGACTCCACACTGATGCCATGAAGATTTTTTGCCTTTTCTTTTATACCCCTGTTATACCTTTTTTAGAACTTCTGTATTCTTAGTGCTTTTTGCCTACATTCTTGGACTTGTCTGTCAAGCTGAGAGACTCAACATTTTAGAAGCTTTGTAGCTGGGGATCAGTGTGCCCCAGACCCCAAGGTCCTCTCCAGAACACATTCTGTAAACTAAGATAGAACCATCCAGGGGAAGGCTCCTTGGGGAGGGGGGCTCATTCGAGCCTCTCATTGGGGAATCTTTGATAGATATGCTAATTAGTAACACCTATAATGTTATACCCCATCTTTTGGGGGTGTGCATTGCAGTGTGCATTTGACCTGGATGTGTGTACCCAAGGATCCTTGAAATAAATCCCAAGGTAAAATCCCTTTTCCCCTTCTAACCGTGTTTGACTCTTGAGTTTAAGACCAGGAAAAGGCATCAACACCCTCTCTGGGCAATATGATCCAGTGCTCAGTCAAGGCACAGGAAAGAAGTTCTGTCTCATGTTCAGGTGGAGCTTTCTGAGCATCACCTTCCTGTTGTATTGGCTGGCACCGAGGACAGCCTGGTCCGTGTTCTGACCCCTCCCTGCAGATATTTCAACAATTAATGAAGTCTCTCTCAGTCACCCCTCGGAGCTGAACAGCCCCAGCTCCCTCAGCTTCCTCTTTCTCTGAGATCTCGAAGCTATACCTGGAGAAAGGACACGTAGCCAGTGAACACAGCACATTTCTGTCAGCACTTCGCCAGCGCCCGCGGCAGCACAGCTTCATTAGCGATAAACTAGAGACCCGAAGCGGCGCACCCGAGCACCCGGCCGGCACGGGGTGTGCCGAAAGCCGCAGGAGTGAGAGAATGGGCGGCGTTTTGGGGCGGTTCGGCGGCGTTTTGGGGCGCTCTGTCGCGGCTGGGGTCGGGGGCGCGGCGCGGACCCACCTCTGCCGGCAGGGGGCGCGGGCGGGCCGTCGTCGGCGGGCGGGCGCGCCGGGCGCAGCCCGTTGTTGAAGGTCGGAGCCTCGGCCGGCTGCAGCTGCCAGTTCAGCCCCAGGAGATGCATCGCTGCGGACACAGGGGAGACAGACAGCGGTCAGCGCGGCTACTGACACCCGAGCGGCTCAGGGGAACAGCCCTAAGCCGCTCGGCTCGGAGGGATGGGGATGTGCTAAAAGAAACGGCAACAGAGACAACAAAACACCCTCCCACCGCAAAACGCCAAGTAAACAAAAGCGAGCCCTGGTGACACACACATCTGTCTGGCACTGAAATACAAAAGGCAAAATGCTCACAACAAGCGTTCTGGGCACAGCCGGGCACCACGCACCACGTTCCCGACTCACACAGTGCGGGGGACACAAATCGGGAAACAAAAGCACTTGCTGCAAGTACCAGCTCCGAGTTTAAATTACAGGTGGTAATTTATATGTTGATTATAAAATTGGCTTTAGCCCTATGTAAAGTAGTGACTTGGTAATGCAATTATTTTGTGTTTAGTACAACTTATTTAAATCAATACATTAGAATAACAGAATCACAGAATGAACTGAAAGCAACCTGAAAGACCATCCGCTTCTGATCCCCTGCCATAGGGAGGGACACTTTTCACTAGACCAGGTTGCTCCAAGCCTTGTCCAGCCTCACCTTGAACAATTCCAGGGCTAGGGCATCCCCTGTTCCTCGAGCAACCTGTGCCAGGGCCTCCCCACTCTCACAGGGATTAATTTCTCCTAATACCCAACCTAAACCTACTCTCAGTTTGAAGCCTTTATAGAGCCTCTGTCTTCATTCTGTAGATTGAGCTTCCCTGACAAACCCAGGGCTTTGCCAACCCTTTCACCTCACAGTTTTTTGACCCAACAGCCCCAAGCCCTGCACAGTCCTGGGCAGGGAAGGTTTGCCCGTGCTGGAGGCAGGTCCGTGTGGCCACGTCAGAGGCTGTGCAGCTGCACCTGGAACACGAGCTCAGGAGCGGGAGCAAGGCCAAGGCACGGCCTGCACAAGTGCTGGAGTTACAGGCACCGTGGCAGGGCTAATTGAATAAGTCCTGTGCATAATGCATGAGACTTGACAGGTCTGAATCATTCAGCCAGTGGATTTATGTGCATCTTCACCTTGTATAAACACAGCTACCTGCATACATCTCCGTACTCTCATCACATTATCCCCATGGCACTCTCACAATACAGAGCAGTGTTGAGGGATAAAGCCCACCAAGCTGCTTTTTTCCCTTTCTTTATATTTTCCTGCTTACACAGGATGTGTGTAAACCTATACAGCACAGAGAATAGCGTTTCTAGTTATGTCAAAAGGTGTTTGAGAGGATTCACTGTCAATTTGAGGGCAGGAAAAGAATATGATTAAGGGCACCCTTAGAATTGTTCTCTTCTGCAGTGTCAGATCCACACGAGACTATCAGAGATTTTGCATCCAGTTCCAAGTGACTGTAGTGGTCACAAATGGCCCAGCAGTGCCCACATACTAAATGTTGAAAGAGTAAATGTTAGGGACAGGAGAGGCAAAACACTTCTCAGAAACCGCCATTTACAGTTTCAGATAATAATCTCAGATAATCTCTGAATGCAGGGAATCCATTTAGATGTGGCTGATTCATATGTGTATTCCTAAACCCCAAGAAAACAAAAAGCACTCCCCACCCCCAGAATCCATCTATCCCAACCCCTGGAAATCTCTCAGCACACAATCTACGCAGAGTTTAACCTCCGTATTTTTGAGAAATGCAGCTGGGGAGCAAGACAGCTTTCCTAACACCATCTACCCCTGGACATCCTATGGACTAAGCAGATGTCTAAGAATAGTAACTAAAATCAGGAGACATTTTGTGTGAAGAGGGCAGTTGCCAGATTTCTTATTCATGCTGAATTTGCAAATTTTGTTTCTATTATGTCAAAATACCTCACAAAAACAAACAAACAAAAATCCATTAAAGCCTCTGGTATGTTAAATACCAGACATGAACCTGAAAAGGATGTTTTGAGAAGAAACTACTCACAATTTATTTCTAAAGAATGTTTAAGAATCCTCAGAAAATATACAAAAAATTTGTGGGATCAAATGATTTATTCAATTACAACTTTTTTGTCTTGCCAAAATAAACATTTTAAAAGGCTTTTCCACCCTAATCTCAAGAAACCAATTTTTTTTTTTTTTTTTCAGTAAAGCAAATGAAACTGAAAAATCATTCACAAAGCTCAAACCCCACCAAATTGCAGCTTATCCAAACTGTCCCCACTGAACAGAGACAGCTGTGCTGGGGCTGGCACAGCAGAGGAGCAGCTCGGGGCCTGTTTGTGCTTTCAGCAACTCCCACACCCTGCACAGGCACCAGATTCAGCTGGACCAGCCCCAAAAGCCAAGAGTGCATAAAGATTAGGTGAATTTCAGATCCCCAAAATGAAATCAAGTCACAGAGGAGAATTAGACTTTTGTGTTTTATACTCTTTGTGTGTCTATTCAAAGTTGCCATTTTTTAAAATTTTATTGCAAGCGTAACCATAAATGTAGGTCACCTGCAGAGATGAAAGCCTGCTGCTTCAAGTGTGAACCAGTCCTTACAACTGAGAGATAAAGAAATCATAACTAATAGTCTGTCCAAGAGAATTATAGTTGCTACCTTATAATTACCAGGTAAATTCAGACAAGGAATTATAAAAGATCTTATTAACATGGTATTAAAAAAACCCTGTGATCCATCTGCTTCCAAGCACACCATGGTTTCATTAATAACTTCATTGCTCTGTGTTTTAATCATAGATGCACGTTAGGTAGGAGCAATTAGAGCTCCTTCCTAACGGGGCAGGGATTTGCATTTCTGCTCCATCCCTCATGGAGACTGAGAATCTCCTGCCCAGCTCACACATCCATGAGGTGATCTACAAACCTCCTCTCAGACAGCTGCAGTCACAAACATGAGGAACGTTCACCTTCCACCAAGAATGAGTTGAGAAAAGTGTGTCACAGGGGCCTGAGGGGAAAGCTCCGTGTTTGCATCGCATCGAGCAGAGCTGACTGGCAGCCGAGCAGGGGGAACAAGGAGATACCTTCTCTCTGCTGCTTCACAACGCTGTGAGATGGCAAATTTATATGATTAACCTTTTGTTCTGTTAATCAAACAAAATGCCTCCAGCAAAGGAATAAGTAGAAGCCCGTTTAATTAGAAATGTGGGGATCCACTCAGAAGCTGAGTGGATGCGTCTCAGAGGAGAAATTTGGGCTAGTGAATTTGTGCCTGTTTGCTGTTTTTTCTGTTTTTCTTTTCTATTTTGAAACTGACTTTGTTTTTTTCCCAACAACAATTTACATATCTACAAATTATATTTTACAGAGCACTTACAGGTATTATTTTTGTGGTTTTTTTTCCCCCCTCAACATTTAAGCATATTTTAGAAGTTCTTCTCTTGATACTTGATTTTCAAACACTGAGCTTGTCAGAATTTATATGGTTCGTTTAACACATCTAGTAACTCAGAATAGTGTATTTATATTCTGTAAACCATGAGAATTTAGAAACAAGAAATTTTTAAGTACAACTTTTGAGGTTTAGGTAAAAAATAATAATCAACTGCTCACTCCCACTCGAGCACCATACACATACAGAGAGCAAAAGGACCTGGAAGCTAGACCCGCATGCGCAGCAAGAACAAAAGCAGAGACCTAGTTCATCACTCCAGGTGGCAGAGCTGCCAAGGATCAGTCTAAGACTTACATAAGATAGAGGTTGCTAGAGTGAATCATATATTATTTTAAGAAGTCCCAAAAGGTACACAAATACACAGAAAACTGATAAAACTTACATGCAAATTATCTTGAAATTCTCTAAACTCAGTAGTGTCCTCACATTCCTCTCTCACTGGTCTTCTCTCATTCTGGCCATGAACCCACTGCCCACTCCATTCAGAGTTTGGTCTAAAGGACAATGGTTTCCAAGCTCATGAAGCTCTGCCTTGTCTTTGTGCTCCTGTTACTCTTGACCTTGTACTTTTAAAAGGAGAGACCTCTGGTGTCTCTGTGAGCTGGAAATCTCCCTGTAGTACAACTCAGTGTCTGCCAATAGGCAGAGCAGAATGAGGCTTTTCACTTATCCCTTTACTTGATAATATTCTTTCCTGAAGGGAGAAATATGCCAACTAATGATCCACCATTTTCTCCATTTCTTCTGCATCTTCCCAGTTAGGGTCTGTGAAACACACTCTGCTTGCTTGTTGGAAAATTCACTATTCCCTAAGCAACTAAAAGATGGGAAGATTATACAAGTGAACAGCATTAAGAATATTTCCATAGTTTAATTTCCAGCTACTCATGCTTATTAACCCCTGAATTATTGTCATCCACAATGAACCCATCAAACTGTGACTTCACTTTGTCAGGATATATCCAGTGTTTGTCTGGAGCAGGCCAACCTCTTTTCATATAAACAAGAAATCACTCCATTATATCACAAACAACATGAACAAATGAACACTAAAAGCACATTTGCTGTTCAAAGGCCATTGTGTTATAGGAGCAGAAATATTCAAAGTTTCCTTTCCATCCACTCACGAGGTGAACAATGATGCAACTCTTGTTATTTATTATGTAGTTTTCAGCAACATCAAATTAATTTCCAAGCCAGGTCTAATGAATCACAGACATGACGAAACAAAAGGTTTGTACCTAATAAATCTTAGCATAATGTTAATTTCATAGCATCTATATTTGAAGACCTATCTGCACATCTATTTTTTTATTTCGTATGGTCTGAATATTGTTTTAATGCACCACAATGTTTGTATGAAGCGAAACAGATTTAGTGTTTTGCACTTCTGTGTGCATATAGATGGGTACCCAAACAACCTGAAAAGAATAAATGTATTCCCCAAAAAATTAAAAAATAATTAAACATTATTGCATGCTTACTTGTATTAAATGTTACTAAGCTGAGACTCATGGTCCTTTATTAGTTATTACTTCTTGATCAAGCAGAACAACTTGAAGAATACCAGAAATTGATCTTACTGATCTCAATTATTATTCATAAAATAACAGTTATTTAAAAGATTAGAAACATAGTAATTTAAAGTTCTACTGTTCCTCTGGAGAAAGAGGTTCAAGTTCAACCCAAGCCACAAGTGAAGCTAGTGCATTAGGCCTATCCCCCAGTGATTACTTGCCCCCATTATAGAATGAATGCACAATCCATCACAGCTGACAACCTCTCCTCAAGAGATGCTCGAGAAAGGAATAGCAGGGGGCTGAAAGTCAGGAAAGAGCAATGGGGGAACTACATGGGAAAAACTTGCACAGCGCTGCAAACAATCCACTTGATTCTAACTAGTGCTTTCAGGACTCTGCGGAGGAGCACGGATTCTTGGCCGCTATAACAAGGCAAGTAAGAAGCCTTCCCCAGCTCCTCTCATATCTGAAGAGGTTGAAAGACAGTTCACGAACACACAATCAGAATTTACTGAACTAAATCTCAGCCAAGATCCACACTTTGCTAACATGTCTTACAATTAACAGGCACTGAACACAGAGGACAGGGAGGCTTTGTTGGATGGGCAGCACTGCAAGTGTTCGATTATGTACAAAGTTATGTCCCCACTGGGGACAATCTGTAAAAGTCCTCTCCCACAAAACCTGGACTTGGCAACAAATAAGCCAGACAAAGATTTCAATAAATCACAGGCTGGCACCACTCTCTGCTCGATAACTTTGTTGGGCAGCCTTCAGCCATGTTTGCAGCAGGATCACTGTCAGGATGAAGCTGGGATGGAGTCCTTGACAAGGGCTGAGGAAGGTGTCAGAGAAAGCTCACAATTACACCAATGCCCTTTCATATTCTGCTACTGGCAGAAAGGGACAGTGGCTTCAGGAGCTCCAACCTGCAATCCACCTGTTAAACATATATTAAAGTGCTTGAAATACCATTACCAAAGAATATGAGTACTGCTACTTAAAAGGAGAAGTCTTAAAATAAACAATGTGAGCAAGTAGCACCTTTCCTTGCTAGAGAAACAATGACGTCTCTCCTAAAATTCAGAACTGTCAGAACTTTCTGTTCTTCCTTGAATACCTCATGTGACTGTGACAAGGATGCCAGAGTTCTCCTGAGGGTATCCAAGAGATGTCACAAAAATTGATCACATTCCCACGCCTTGTTCTAAAACAAAACAAAAGCCACATGGCTTGCTGGGTGGACATCTGCCACTTTTGATATATTATCTACAGGAAAGTCTAAAGTACCATTTTAAAAAATCCAAACCCATCGTATATATGATAGAATTCCAAATGGAAAACAGGCCATGCAGGGAAGCAGTCTGCTGCTGCTAATGCATTATTCAAGAAGAGGCCTGACCGAGAGCTGCACAAGGACATAAAATAACTGAGCAACTGGGCCAGAAATTGGCAGATGAAATTCAAACCTGCAAAATAACATATGCTGGAGAGGAGTAATTTTAACTCCATATGTAAAATAATGACTTCTGATCTGACTAATATCAAACAGAAGGAAAATTTTGGGCTAGATGATAATTTCAAGTAAGTAAACATTGAATCATTATGGGAAGGGTAAACAAAGCAAGGGATATTGTTATGCTGCCACCCCTCCTCTCAGAAAAGACCTAGAGTGACCAGAGGTTGGAGGATGAGTAGGGAAAAGTACATACATGATTTTTCTTCTTACAAGATAACCATTTTTGGGTGCTGGAGACAAATAAACCAATAATTTGACTTGTATCTAACCCAACACAGCTGCTCCTACACGCACACAACACTCCAGAGTGTATCCACTAGTCCCAGTATTTCTCCCCTACACAGTACCACAGCATGTGTCCCTACCTATCCACCAGACCTGGCAATCCAGGGAATGCTTGGTAGGACACGTCACAGGCAAACCCTGGGATTTTTATGCCATAAAGCATTTCCTAGAAGCAGCATGACTTTCAGGCAGAGAATGCAGTACAGAAATGGCAATTGCTGACATGCCACAAAGTTTGTGCAGGTGTCTCAACCCAGTGTAGCTATTCATCCATACAATGGTAAATACTCTAATTAATAGCACAGCAGAGTCAGTTATGAGAGGTGCATTTTCAAAATATCTTGTTGGAGATCTCAGGGACACAGCAGATAAGGATTTAACTTCTACAGGGTTGATAGCAGAGATCAAAGATCAGCTAAAAAAACTCCATAATTTTTTGGACTACCAGTACTTAGGGTATTTATGAACTTTTGTTTTAATATTAATGACTAAGAATCCTACAGAGCTCATATAAAACATTTGGATGTATTCCTGATTATATTGCCTTTTCAGCTTGTGGACATTCAATTGTCTGTAGGCAAGGTTAAAGTTGCATTCCAAAAATAGATCATTTGATCTAAATGTAATACTTCTTTTGTGAAATATATGCAAAAATTCCTGCTTATTGACTGTGACCATTGAAGCTCAACAACAAATAGATGGCTTACTTTCAAGGTCATTCATTCTCAGCAATTCATCTTAATCATCAGTCTGCTATTTGCTATGCACTACGTCTTCCTAATAAATTTAAATTAAACATTCATTTTGGAACTCCATATAAAACATTATCAAAATCCACAACTTCAAGAATTTACAGATCCCACTATTTTCAATAAAACAATAGGCCTGCCTGTATTAGATCTAGAGAGCACAATAAAGAACCATTTCACTGTCTTATTTATCCTGCCCATAACAATGAACAAGACCTCTCACTTCTCAGAGTCACTTTTTGTACTTTACAATGCCGAAAATGGAAAATTCTATTAACTATAATGGCACTGCTGCGTATTTTTATATCTTGCTGCATGGTTTTTTCCCACTTTTCTATCAATTGAATTAAGCTCAGATTGTTACCCACATATAAGCTTCTATATGTTACCCAGCCACAGGTTTATACTCTTGCTAATTGTGCCTGAGCTCTGCAATAGTTTTATACTTAAAATAACAACAACAACAGCATTTTGTAACTTTTGAAACAGAAAGACAGTGTATTTTCTGGGTTCAGGAGGACTGTTTAACCAGAAGGTTTATGAAACAATCAGTGGAAGGAATCTCAGGCTGTCATTCCCACTGGCCTCCTCACTGCTGCAGGGAGAATCCAGCTCTGGGCTTCTCTCACCCAGAGTGTTCCTATAAAAACAGACACAGGAAATGTGAATCCCAGCACCTACATTTCTGGGACATGAACCAAGGGAAAGGAGGCAGAACCTCAGCTTTGGACAGTTCTTGCTGTGGAAGAGGTATGAACTCAGTGTCAGCTGTGCTCCTTCTGCTCACCAGGGAAACGCAGGACACATTGTGCCTTGGAAAGCACAATGGAAAGGAGAGCTGACTTCACACAATCTCGAACATCAGAAAGAAATCCTTAGGTATAATTTCACCCTCAGCATGTAAACTCTTTTAGATAATAAACTGTTTAGAACAAGATGTTTGCTTTAAAGCATCCAGCCCAAGAAATGTTTTATAGAAATATCATAAAGGATCTATGAGCGAGTGTATTGTTGTCAGCAGCAGCAAAACTTCTGCTAGGAATTAACTGCTTTCTTTGGAATAAATGTTATTCAAGAGCGAAAAGGAGATGGAAGAAAGGCTATATAAGATGCTTCATTGTCACTGTGTTCACACAGAAGAAATAGGGGGACCCTAAAAAAGTAATTTTTTTTTTTTTTTTTCTCAAATTGATCACCCCCCTCCAAGCTGACTGATTTCTTTCCCTGTGCACGTCAATAAACTGAATGGAATGGATTTTCAAAGCACAGCATGAAAGATATACCCACAAATCCCATTAGGAGTAATGTGATTTGTGTGCTTATCTGCCATGCAATGCTTTGAAAGTTCATTCTTCTATTTCCATCTTCAGTTTTTCTACTTCCAAAAATAGTTGAAAAGCTTACACACACTTGCAGCTACTTTGGGGGTAGGGAGAAGTGGAGGATGCTGGTGCCCAATTCCCAGGATAACGCCAGGCAAGCAGAGCTCCAGCCCAGGAACATGAGCTGTACCTTGGGTGGCTGTTTGTTCCCCCGTCACCACCGTGATGGGATAGAAAGGATCCCTGGCTTAGGCCTCGACTTTGCTCGTCTCAGTCCTCTTTACTGAAATGTTTTGATTTTGTGCCACTTTGAGCAATCTTTTTGTCACAAGAAGGGTAACAGCATTGCATGCTGCCTTCAGAATCTGGAATCTCATGACAAAGACCTTAGAAGAGAAGCAGAATACAGTGCACTCCTCATTTATTCTCATGACAGGCCTTAGATTGTACAGAGCGTAGAGAACTGGCACACGATTAATCAGTTCCTGAGACTGCGTAACGTGAACTCACTTCTTATGGCAATTTCATGAGTCAAGGCTGCAATCTTTTTGGTCTTGCATCTGAGCTAGATGGCTGTAACTAATAAGAAAAGTGTATATATTTTTATTTACCCAATACAGCATCTTTCAGCCTGGAGGATCCCAGATCACATTATACAATATCCACTTTACCAGCACTGCCAAAACACTGCCACTTTTGAAACAGGCTTAGAAGAGCAGAAATGGATGGTCTTAACTCAATTTTGCTGTATTTTTGAGCAATTGTGAGCATTCAATGTTAATACAAAGCAAATTGAATCCAATTTTAATTTCACACCTAAAAGACACCATTATCATGAACAAAGTACCCAGCTTGTCTTTATTCTGCTTCCAAGAGGAGGAAGAACCTAGATGAGACTTGAAACTGGTGTTTCAAGGAACATAGACACAAATATACTCTTGAAAATCACTGAGGCCTGAACTTACAAGAATTAAAATAACAGCTTTACTTTTAATACTGATCATAAACCTAAGGGATATCATGTCAAACATTTATTTGACTACGTTCATCTTCTGAAATAGCAACTGCCCTAATTTCTACAAACATGTTGAACAAGACTTTCATAATCTCACTGTTCCAAAGCATTCAGACCTTGACTCAACCTCTGTTAGCCACACTGATAAGAAAATAGTTTTTACCTTTATTACTCCTTTGCATACACTAAATGAAGTGAAACTGCATTATTATGAATGGCCAAATTTCTGTCCACAGTACAAAAAAAGTGTAATTTCTAATCATAAAGTATATTCTTCCCTTAATAGAAATGATACAGAATAGCTTAATTTAATCACCTGATAAAATCACAATTTAAAACACTGCATGAATGATAAAGTTTAAGGTTTTACTCTCTATGCGAAGTAATTATTGGAGTTAAAAGTTCATTACAAAGAGGAAATAAATCCAAAGATGAAAAGCAAATATGATTTCTTCTCCCAAAGCTCCTCATTCATTTTCAACACTATAAGCTGTTTATATTTCTTTCACAGTGTGCTTCAAAAGGTGTATATATAAACCTAGCCTAAATCATATCTTGATACTGAAATGAAGGTACAGCTTATATTTAGCATCTGTGCAGATCGAGACTTTCTATAAGCCTTGAAAGACTGACATTATTAATGTATTGTGATTTAGATGTCCTACTGAGCCAGAATAGAAACCTATGAAAAGAAAATGTACAGATATGATAAGTATCTTATATAGTCAATCAGTTACAGCCTTGTAACTCAGCCTTGTAACTCATATTTCTTTGTGTAGGTTGCTTTTTAAGTGGTAATTTTGAAAGAAATAAGCAATTATCAAATTGGACTTCAGTTACATTTTTGAGAATTTTTTTTCCTCATTGTCCTTACATTATTCCTGTTAATCATTTCCCATAATGGGTTTACTATAACTATTTTCAATCTTTCACCTGTCTTATTCTGAAGTTTGCTCATATCACCTTCACAGGAAAAACAAGTTTTATAGTAAAATTTTATAGCTTTCAGAGACTAAAAGCTGGCCCTCCTGCATCTGTGTCTTGTCGTCTAGAATTGTAGAGCTGGTAAGGGAATACAAGCTGCAAGTGAGGACAGGATTTCTGTGTGATCACACCAATATGGAAGTACACGAGAAACCAATGAAGGGTTTCATGGTGCCAGAATTTTCATTTCAGATCACTGCTTTATTTTGAAGTGCCAGACTTGCAAGCTTTCAGACTGCAGCAATAGACATTTCACAAGGAATTCCTCTGTGTGTGTGTGTTCATATATGATTATGAGTTGCATCACCAAAACACCTGCTACACAGTTTCATCAGCCAATACAGGAACTTGCCTATGCATCTGAAGTCCCAAGAGACACCATGACAGCACACCAGTGTGCCTAAGTCCACTTCAAGCACTGTGTACCATGAATAATGGAAAACATTTTTATTTAATTTGGACACCTACATCCTGATTAATCTAAGGAACTTCACAACATACACATAAATATTAATATTTGTATTAATTTTCTTTATCTCTTATGTCTCAAATTGCCTTTTAGAAGATGGGGTTTTAAGAACTAGCTCGGCTTGATCTTCTTGATGTGACAAAACTAATCACTGCAGAGACTGCAGAAATCACTGCTACAGATGGAGCTGCTGTCCACAACAGAAAAATGATGCCAGTTTAATGTACAGAGCATCTGATACCTGATCACTCTAATGAAGCCTTCCGTCTTGCATACGAAATGCTGCAGGAGCCACCTGCACTGTCTGAGGTCAGCAATGCAGAATGCTCATCATCAGCCCATTTAGAGCTGGTTAAAATCAAGGCCCATTGTAATCAAGGTCAAAATTGTCACTGACTTCAGTGGCGAGAGCTTCTCTTCAGAACTCCTCTATTTAGTTTAAGTATTTGAGACTGCTAGTATCATAACAATGCCTGAAAAAACAGTGTTTTCGACAGGCAACAGCAATGCAACCCATCAAAAACTCTACCCTCTGAAGTCAATGGTTTAAACTGCAGGGTGAATTGGACATGAGCTGTAATGCATTAGCGTATGCATTACTGTATACAACTAATTAAGGAATCATAGGATAAAATACAAGGTAGATTACATACCCTCAGAAATCTTTGCCTTCAATTACATGCATTTTGTAAGGCATAACTGAGTTATGTTAAATGATTAATACAATAAATTTTAATATATATAATAACTTTACTTAGTAATATCAATAAAATAACCAGGAATTATCCTTTGAAGAGGATACTCACACTACAAGGGGCAGAAAATAATATATATATGGTAGCTAGAACTACACACTGGTACTTCATTGCTAGCACTCAAGTTCTACTTCTTGTTACACCCAGTTGGCTGGCAATCAAACCAGGATTATATATCTTTTTTATCTGATGGATGAAACAGTAAATACTGTATTTTAAAGAAACCCCAAAACCTAAACTATATTGAAAATCTATCTACCATTTCAGCTTCACTCTTCACTATGAAATTTATTTTCTTTTTTTTTTCCCCCTTTCAAGAATTTGCTTCAGCTTGAAAGCACGTATCAAAGCAGCTCCTCAATATCTTAAAAGAAAAATGACTAGGAACTCCTCAGTGTCACCGTTATCTGACAAGTTTCTGCAATGTGTTTACCTTCTGCTTTCACAACACTATGAACATTAAGAACCCAAAAAGTGCCACAGCTGAGATTTTTTTTTTCCTCATCCATCTTTGATTTGAAAAAGATGCATTTGATTTTATGGTCTAATAGAGAAAATCTGCTTCTGCCTGCTGGAAGTGGCTGTCCGTACTAATTAGTGAGGAATAAAACACACACAACCTCTATTTTGCTAGGATATAAACCAAAATGAAAATGAAGATACGGCCAAACCTATTCATAACTCTTTAAAAATCTCACCTTATAGGACAGGTTTAAAAAAACACAAACAACTCAAAACCAACCCTGAGGTAACATCTACACCAATTTTTCCATTTAAATGTAATTTTAAAAAATTACTAACTGCATTCTTTCAACAATAACAACGTCATTATATGACTGGCATATAAATGTAACTCAGGATTGCTATCACTTCATAAAATTATTTCAGAAATCTGTTCACATCCTATGGCTTTGCAGAGTCTACATGAACTGCACCTCTCACTTTGTTCTCAAAACCAATATTTTAGCAATTTGCATTCAGGTCCTCAGAGGTAAGTTTGCAGCTGAGATGCAGGATTACCAAGTTTCCCCACCTATCCTGTAAGGTGGAATTTTACACAAAGGCAGCTCGTTTCTCCTGGAGGCCTGCAGGCCTTTGGGATGCATGGCCTCTGGAGCACTGCAGTGTTCACTGGTGGGCTCCAGGAAGCCCATGGAAAAGCTGCTTTCCCTCTGTGCTGGCTGGAAGGCAGCACTGCCCAGCGCAGCAGGAATGGAGCTGGAGGGATCACACACTGCTCGGAACAGTCACCGACTGCACAGTGCCAGGGAGCTCCGAGCCGGCAACGCGCTCCGTGCTGCTGGATGTTTCAGAGCCAGACCTCTGAAGTTCTTTGAATCTTTACTGAACCAATTTCACATCTGAAATATTGTCAGAACTTGTCTTCTCCATTTTAGCAAGCTAGACACAACACACTCCCCGGCTCCTGGCAGGGAACAATGGAGGGACGGAGCGTGCAGTGGCTAAGCACTCTCACTGAAAAAACCAGGGGATGCTGCGTAATTGTCCTGAGAGGCTAGAAAGGAAACAAGCCTCTATGCTGACAGCTTAGCTCAGCATGAACTCTCATTTTTCACATGGAGCTAATTAAAAACTGAAATTAGTTAAATATGGAAATGACACTTGCAAGCACTTTAGCTGAATCCTGGCGAAATCCCTCTAGAGTGCTGAGACACTACCTGCTGCTTCAAAACTCCCCAACTGAATTTCACAGTTAAAAGGCTGAGCAAAGGGAAAGTTATTACAGAGATTTCCAATTCAAAATGTGTCTGTAAAACCCTAAATTAAATTTCATGGTAGCCCTTTCAGTAACGAGGGACATACTGTGCAGTCCAACGATATGGTGCTCAAATAACGTCCCTGCGTGTATTCTCTGATTATCTCACCTTTAGGCACTGTGCTGGTTGTGCCAGCGCTGTGATGCTCACAAGGATACCAGCATTACAATGCTACAAAGATAAGCCATGTACTGTTACTGAAGGAGTCATTTGGAAAGCATGGATGCATGGCACATAAAGGAATTACTTCCACTGTCTAACAGCAGAAATCTGAGAAAATCAGAACCCACCAACCAAAATGTTTTATGCCTATGGTTTTAATTTATGTGATGAATACATATGCAGAGAAGAGTCTACAGGGCAATAAATTACATGGCCTATATATCTATATCTCTGTACTTTACAGGCAGTGTAATAATAAAAAGCACTTCTGCATATTTAAATGGGCATAAAGAACCATGGGACTGGATATGCATAAAAGGTATGATGAGTGACATTAGCTTTTTGACTAAAGCACCATGTGAATTCCATTTTGGTGCATGTGACTTGCCTAGTGTGCATAAAAGCAAGGGTATCTGCCCAAGGGCAAATATGATTTCTGAATGCAATTTAACGAAACCCGCCCACAGAACAGTTCATTTTGGAGCCAGACCAAGGCATTCAGGATAGCCAGTCGCTTTCAAAACCACTGGAGCTTTTTGGATTTATTGTTTTTCCCACATTCCATCCCTTTACCCTTGAGGCAATCCCCTCCCCCTGGCCTGCTGCCACTATTGCACCAACAAATTTTTGTCTAGGAAAGCCAGCAAAAGATGCCACATAGCACGAAAGCCACTGTTACTCACTCCCAAGTCTGCTGGCAGGGGGTATTGCTGTACCCAGCCTGCCAAAACCTCTTCCCTGGCAGCTATCTGTATAATCTGTACATCACACCCAGGCTTTGCTAGTCCAGGGCCTTGAAACATCTCAGCTAACCCAGCTGGAGGGGATATGCTGCAGCTGCACCATCAGACCCTCTTATTTTATTGAATTTTGAATATGCAGTTTCAAAGCAATTCAAATGAATTTGCCCAAGGCCTCAGATCAGTAAAACTACTGATACCACCTGCAGCAGGCTCCCTACATTTGAAGCATTTAAAAACAGGTGACAGGATAGGAGCTTTCAGTGTAAGGACTGACTCTCATGAAAAGCTTGCTAAACAAACTTGGTTATGCACCATTTTGGCAAGGAAGGAACTGTATGGCTTTCAGCCCAATTCTCACAATAGCACTGGGAATAATGGGAAGCTCCATATTAAATTATTTTTTAAATCATGTATATTTTTTTTCAGGTTAAAATGAAGCGTTTATTTGATCACTGAGTTTCATTTATTTTCAAGCATCTATATGAGTGGAGATAAAAAGCAGACTTTGATGAACATGAACTCTTAGTAAGAGAGTGTATTAACAAACACAGAAACAAACATCTAGAAGGTTGAAGCCTCTTAATGCCATCCAATTCTTCTTTGAGCAAGCAGAGGCAAAAGAGCAAATTCCCCATCCAGCAGTTTTCCACAGCCATGGTCCATCTAAATATGCCTGACAGGCAGGTGCAAGCTGAAAAACTACTGGGACATACCTGGCTGGGTATGAAACCAGGAGGCAGAGCCTCAGGCAGAGGAAGCAGAGCCTGTCAGTCAAAGCCCTCCAGCAACAAGAACTCTGTCAAGGTGGTTGTGGTCCTTCTGTCATTTCCTTGTCCTGTGTCTGTAAAGACAACCCTGCCTGGAGCAATGATGGAGCAGATAACTAGTGCCTACTTCTCCTGCCTGTGGAGTTTAACAGCACCCATGTTATTTCTATGAGGAACTACCCTACTTGGGTAGTATCAGTATTCTTCAAGAGAAAAATTATTTTCATCCTCTTCTCCTCATTCTGTTGTCCTACCTGAACATACTCACAGGAAGATACAGCTTGGTGAGGGAGCTAGACAGAAAAGGGGAATCTGGGGAAGGGCACTGTCAGATACAGTCAGGCAGCTTACTCTGAATAGCAATCATAAGGCAATGATTTGTGCCTTTTAAAAGATCCCTAAAGAATAAACTATAAAGAACTGACTGGAAAGAAAAACATATATTCCAATCAACTTGTGATTGTACTTCAAATGTACAGTGAACAGTCCCTCTCCCGAGCCAGCATGTGATGCACATCTGGGTAGGCACCACTGGGATGAGACCCAAGGAACATAAGGGGACATCCACCCAGGCAGCTGCTTTTGTCACTTATGCTTCTGGGAAAATATTGACTCAAGAAGCAAATTAATAGTGGCTTAAAGATGAGAAATTAAGATTGAAGATTTTAATCTTCAGGCCCTTAAAGGTATGTAATCATGCTCTCATTCTTCTCCCTCTTCTTGCATTAAGAAATATCCAAAAAGGTTTAAGAACTTGAATCAAGGAGAAAACCTAAGCCTGCAGCCTCCCTTCAGGGAGAAAGAAGAAAGGATGGAGCAAAGGGGACTGACAGGCAGAAATACATTATTTATTCTTTCCAAGGCAGCACAGTGGTGTGAGCCAGGGAATTCTGTGCCCAGGCACACGTGCTCCAGCCATCTCTGCCCTGGTAGGGACTGTTTCAGTGCTTAGAAGATGCAGCATCCACAAACCCAGCAATGTCATCCTTGTGACATAAACCAGTCTCCATATGCAGAAAGCAATGGAGTGAATATTATTCCCAAAGCTGGGGCCAGTAAAGGGCTACTGGTTCGAGAAGGTTGGGGAGCCAGGTACCCCCAGAGATTTTATAAGCTGGTTCTTTGAGCCACAGGCGAGAACAAGACTCCTAAGATCATTCAGCCTCTCCGAACTGCTGTCCCGTACTGATCTTCTCTGTAAACAGAGTCTAAAATCATCCTGTGAGAGGAAGAAAGAGTCACTTTCTCAAACACAGGGTCCTCACTAGGAGCTACAGAGGTTTTGCCCCACAAAGGGATTCTGAAATTCTAGACAGTCCAAGTCATTACAGGAATTCTTTGAATTGCAAAACTTTAGTCAAGGTCATTTGCAAATGCAAACCTTGAGTTCAATTATGTTTTAGCAGAAGATGACACAATTACAATAAAAAAACCCCTGTTTTTATAACTCAACAGCTTTTCCCCTTGGTTATCAATTTTTAAATACAAGGCAAGGATAAAAAGTGTGCTTTTGAGAAAATTCTGAACACATAAATGTTTCAGATCTGTTCAACTGCACAGAACAAGAAAATGTTTCCCTTAAAAGTGTGATTTGATGTAATTTGCCTTATGATTTTTCTTGAGGTACAGCAAATGCTGAACAGAAAATGGCACGTATTTCATTTCAAGAAACAGAGCCAAATTCATCCCTGCATCTTTTTCATGCCCCATTGGTTTAAGCCAATTATTTTCAATGTAGCTATATCAGTGTGGAAGAGGAATAATGCAATCATGAATCAAGTCCATACTATTCTTCATGACAATTCCACTTGAGCAAAGCCTCAGATATAACCTAGTAAACCACAGATCACAGTAATATTTTATAAAATTTATTCAACAAAATGTATTAAATAAACTTACCTTTCTGTCTGTATCTTAGCAACTTAGCAACCCTTACAATATGAGAATGCTGGAAACAAGCCTCTGAAGTCTACAAATGCAGACTTGAATTTTAAGAATAGGTGTGCCAGCACTGAGGGCCATAATTGCAAGAATAAATTTTGCTGAATGGTGCCATAATGCACATTTTCCTGTATCTACACCCAGTCCTTATGGAATTCCTTTATTAATGGTAGCATTTTTTAGGCTATTCGCTAGATCTGTCATGTAAATTCAATGGCAAGGATATTAAGGGTTCATTACAGGAGACACCAAAATAAAAGTATCCCTCAATAGCTTAAGTGTTCCATGGCCACCTGTCACATGTTTCATGGTTTCCAGTGGTTTCACTAACAGTGCCCAAAGCAAGCTGCAGGAATGGACGTGTCCTGTGGCTCTGCCTCCTCCCTTCACAGCACCAGCTTCGTTTCTGGGACCAGCCCTGCCCAACAGAGTCCTGTACACACACAATGCCTGAATATGAAACCATCCCACCTTGTGGACAAAAGAAAGGTGGATGTGGCAGTTGGGGACTCGGTTTAGTGGGGACATGGCAGTGCTGGGTTAGAGGCTGGACTTAATGATTTTAGAGACCTTTTCCAACCTTAATGATCCTGTGACTGTGTGAGTCAAGAACGGTGCTATCTAACTGGAGTTCAACAGCTGCATTGCAGGACAGGGAAAGGAAACTTAAATCCTCATGGAAAAATGCAAAGGGACTGTAAGAAAACCAGAGGAGCTGGTCTGCACCAGCCCTAGCCATATGTCAGATAGATGGCAATCAATCCTTAATATTGTACGGAAAACTGGTTTATACTAAAGCAGCCTGCAGTTTTCCCATGTAAGGGCCAAGCAGCAGCTCAGCTCTGCCCAGGAAGGGACAGCCACTGCCAGCTGTGTGACACAAGGGAGAGCACAGAGTCACCAGGGCTGTGTCCGACAGATACGAGACTGAAGTAAGAAATCTGGGGCTAACCCTCTCAGCTGTAACTCAAGATAGCTCCCTTGCTGCTCACCCCTGCCTGGCAAGGCACTGGCACAGTGAGGGCTTTTGCCATGCTGCCTCAAGCCCTGTCAAAGGATCCCTATTCCCCAAGAAAAACAGGAGACACATGAGCCCTGGCACTCCAGAAATGTAACCAAACCCCATATAATAAACTTGGGAAGGGTCACATATGTTCAGAAAGTGTAAATATCAGTGCAGCAGATGTGTAAAACAGGATTTTAACAATGTCTCCTGTTAAATATCCTCATGTTGGGCTCATCAGAAACACTGACAAATGCTGCAGTCAAAAATCTGAACAGTTCTCAGCGTCCCCAGCAGCACTGCCCAGGTGCACTGGCACCCTGGAGACTGAGGTGGCAGAAAGTTACACAATAAGCCAGGAAAACCCTGTTTTTCTAGAAGACTAATATCAATTTGCCATTACTGAGAAGTTTTCTTGACACAAGCACTGTGAAGGACAGTGGCTGTGGTGGAGATGCAAACCCAGTATAGTGAGGGGGCGGGGAGGGCAGTGTGTGGTCCTGCCCCCAGATCCTGGGATTGCTCCCAGCACAGAAACAGGCTCTGCTCGGTCACCCTCCTTTGCCAGCTCCCAGCTGCAAGCCAAGGCATGCTGCTTACCCTAGTTTGCCTTAAATTTTCCTCGTGGATGGCTGTACTACACTTTTGTGTAGGCTGATGATTTAGTGGTTGCCCGCTGGTATCAGAGGGAGAAGCATTTTTCCCTTCGGTGCCTGCTTTGTAAATCAATCATTAAATTATGTGCTACTTCATTCACGTTTTTTGGGCCTCTATCTGCCATAAGACACCTGCTGCGGTGACAACAGACAAAATATATGGAACCTGGGGAGAGGATGAGGAAAGAGAGGAAGGAGGAGGAATCTGACTATCTTTGCACATGTGACCTACTGGCAGAAAGGGCTCAGGCAGTGGCATACAAACGCTGTAGATTGAAGCTATTGAATTTTTCAGTAGCACAATACACTGCATAACTTTGCTGTGGCGCCAGAACACGAGCACTTAAAGAGCAATCTTCAAAGCACTAAAATAAGACATACCCAGCTGTGTTTCCATTCATATACATCAACAAGAAAACATGTAATTTTTACAGTAATTCCACAGAGAAATCAAATAATAAGAAGCTATCGAAAAAGTGAATAAAATTCTACAAACACTAGCAACCAAGAAAAATAAATCTAGTTTTATTAATCTGTATCATGGAAACACAAGTGATTTAAAGCACCTTTGCAACATCTCTGCAGTTTAATCTGTATCAGGTTATTTAGAGGAAATCACAATCATATTGTCAAGATCAAAATATTCACTGTCTTCTCCACAAAACCACTATTAAAATTTTTAAAAGCAATTTGGAAATGTTGACAATTGTCGACATCACACTCAAACAGGTAGTGCTAACAGTCAGATCTCATTATATTTTATCTTTCTTTTTCAAGGCCTAATATTATTTTTTTTCCAGTAGTAACATACAAATTGCTTCCCTTGGAATCAGAATGAAGATTCCTGCAGATTCTTAAATGAGAAAACACGTTATCCCCACTAACAGTAACACAAACAAAACACATTACTCCTACAGCTGACAGCACTGAAAGGAGGAGTATGGAGTATCAGCATTAGAATATAGATGAGTAAACCAAAGGTGGGAAAAAGCAGATTACTGTTCAGGTAGACTAATTTTGAAAGCTCTACTAGGGGGTTGGGGTCTGTTGCTTCTAAAAGAAAACCAGAGAACAGAAATAACACACCGTTCTTTGTCCTTGTTTTGTAAAGTCCTTTTCATCAAGTTGTACAGAAAACAGAATAAAGCTTGTCTTCTTCCTTTCAGATCGCAGCATTATTGTAAAATATTTTATTATTTTTACAGCTTCTGTCACATTAGATTGCACTTTAACTCTTTCTATTTTTAAAGCTTACCATTCTGCTAATAAAAGGCACTGGATTGATGGCCCCAGAACCTGATATTTGCCATTTATTCTCAGAATAGGAATAGCACTGAGAAGTTCCTCGAGTGGTCCAGCTTTACTCCTACTCTGAAGAAATTCCTCCTTTATACCTATAAAGGATATACCTCAGATAAAACAATAGTAAAAAGTGACCTAACACTGAGTGTGGGCCAAGAGTGTCACACCTGATATTCTGGCTGCAACAATAATTCCCTGAACACCACAGGCTTTGTTCCCCGCAACAGAACCAGCTTGGAGCTGGGCAGTGCTGATTTCTACTTCCCCTCTGCTCAGCTTATGGAAGGAAAATGATGCAGTAATAGCTGCACCTCCCCAGGAAGCAGAATTTCCCAGAAAACAGCCTGAAGAGCAACACCTTGTCCCACAGGGACAGTAACTTGGGGTCCTGAAATAAAACTGGATAGATGAGGTTGTGCTTGGAGAGCAAGTCCTGCATCCTGAGAGAGCAGAGGAAGATTTTAATTGATTTGGTAACACCCAAGGCTACAGCCCTCTCCTTGCACAGTTACCTGGGAAAATCAAATGAGCTGGGAAAAAGTGGTTAGGCAGAGCAGGACACTGGGAAAAGCACTCTGACACGCAGATCTCCAAACTTCTGCTGACCCTCATTAAATTTTAATAGAATATCAGAACTCAAAATGTATATACTAATGTTCTTCAACAAAATAACTACAAAATGTTAATGATTCTCAAGTAAAGGTGGTGAGATGTTAGCCAGAACAAATGATTTTGCCTACCATCAGGGAAAAACAATGTGAAAACGTTACTTCAAATGTGATGTGAACGTGTAGGATTCTTTGGGAAGTGAGTAAAGTGCAGCTCACGTTATCATTCCACGCTTGGTGAAGAAGTCTCTTCATTATCCACACACACAAACACTCACACACACAGATCTCTCCTCCTGAGCTACCTGGGAACAGGCATGAAGTGCCTGTCATGCTTTGCTGTCTCAATAGGCACGAATTGTCTATCACACTTTACCACCTTGCGCTGTGATTTCTTTCTGAAACCTAGTGTTCTTCCTTACATTCAGTTATTATGTTACTTTTAAACACCAGAATATAGAGCCTGACACTACTCAAAAGACACTCAAAACCAGCAGACCTAAGATCCATTTTTTACGGTAATGTAAAATATATACATTACTGAAACTCAATTTAGCCATCTGGAATGTAGGAATAATAACATTTACTTTCCCCACAGTAAAATGCTCCTAAGCTAAATTAGCATTAACTATTATTCATCTCAATTCTGCAAAACAGTGAATCATAGCCTTAACTTCAAGCGTTATTTTTTAAAAAATGACTAAGTAATTTCATTGAGCAGAAAATAAAACTTTTGTCTTTCTTTTCAATTCCTCCAACTACCATTATTTACCAGATGCTAATTTAGCCTATTTACAGAAAAATCAAGTTATTTTTTGGCTCCTCTGTGCTAGAATTAATCAGAAGCAGCATGATACCATGTTTAATTTCAATCACAGCAGCTATCGCTTTACAAATAAATAAAACTTACAAAAATTTTTACTGCTCTTAAATCAGATGCTGTTTTTTATTCTTAAGGAAAATAAAATTTACAATACTGGCTTCTACACAAACTTTTGTTTAATTATGAGAGCATCACAGAATGTGGGCTTTTGCTCAATAAAACCAAAGGGTATAAATAAAACTGCATTTTTTTAGAAGAAGTAGCAATAGCTGGGTCATAAAGAAGATTTCCAGACTGTTAAAAATTAAAACACCCATAAGGAAATACAATCTGGGGGGCAGAGGAAGAAAAAAAAAAAAAGATTAAAAGAAATCTATCAACCTTAAGGCAAGTGCTATGAAGTGGTACATGGATTCCTTTCATAGATCTGGGACTCGCTTATTTCAGTTTAAGTTGGAGAAGCTGGTTATCAATTTTCTAGCTAGATTTAGTAAGAGGACAGCAGAATTCGCCCCATCTGTTAGTCCTTGGCCAGGACACCAGTGCTATTTGTTTTCCTAGCATGGCATCCCAGCCCATACAACAGATTGATGGTGCCAGAGAGACACCGTGAAGTGGTGCCTGCTCCACTGCCAAGGGCACACAGGAACGGATGGTCACATCCAGATGATCTTGAATTAAGGGATGAGGAAGTGAAAAATCTGCACTGTCTCCTGCCTTCCCCCCACCCCTGGCTCACGGGAGGCTGCATCTGACCTTCAGCCAGGGAACAGAGAGCAAACTTGACTTCAAAACTTCAGAGGTGTCCAAGAATACTTTCAGCTCGAGTTTTGCCCAGCCATGGGCTGGTTTTAAACCCATTCTGTCAAGGTGAGATTTAGAGGGACAAACCGCTTTGTCCTAAATGGCTTTAGGCTAAGTGCCTAAAGACCTTCCCTGGTGCCCTCCTTCACAACAGCCTGCACACGGAAGGGTGGCTTTGTGCAGACCCAGCTGATCTGCACATCTGTTGGGAGAGTCTGGATTTAGTGTTCAGTGACCCTCATGTCACACTAAAACTTACACAACCTGCAGTAACAAAGGGTCTGAGAAACATTTCTCCTCATAAAAGAGTACAATCTTACTGTTAATTACAAGTATTGGTGGCAATATGTACTAGATGCCTTCAAAATACTGAACACTTCAAGATACTGTAAATTTTACCCAAGAAAATAAAACTACCTCCAGTTACTGTCTCAGCTGTTTTTGTAAACTTCTCCCCTGCTGCAGAAAAGTTTAGACAAACTATGATAAATTTTCCCATTCCTGACTTCACTGATACGTGCATTTCTAACAAACTTCAGAACAGTACACACGGGCTATTTTCAAGAATGGGCCTAGGGTAAAACTCTGAAAAAATACATGAAATAAGCAGGCTAAAAAGTAGGGGAAATATTCTCATAGTTTCTGTCAGCTTGTAGTAATATTATTTCTTTTAATACATCACTAAGTATTATCTAGATATGACTTAAGAGCATCTAGAAGCACACAACAAAAAGTAGGTGAAAGAAATCAGGAAAACCTATAGAGAAATCAGTTCAATTTGTACATATCAATACACAAACAATAAGCAACCTAGAGACACGTAAAATATAATTCTGTCTACTACAAATTTGGCCTTTTCATAATCTGCAGCCCAAACTCTATTATGCTCTTGCCATTTCAATCCAGACCTATGACTTCCACAAAAAGGCTTTAGGGAAAAACTGCTTATATTTAGAAAAAGCTTTGAAAGGTAAAACTACCATAGAATAACATTATCTTTATCTTAGCAGACGAGTCAGAGAGTTCAAGCTGAAATGGCATTTCATGCTAAGCAATAATGTCTCTATTCCTAAATGGCATGTGGGGCATTTATACTACTGAAAACCAGGGATTAATGATTGCAGGATTTCCAGTTCCCCAGCTGACAAAGGGGATACTTTCATGGAGGTGACATGCACGGGTTTCAGAGGCCTCCCCCAGCCCAGAGCTGGCACCGATAAATCGCGTGACTTACTAAAGACTGAACACACATTGCACAGTGCTCGTTGACATAAATCACATCTAACAAAGGATACCCCAGCAGAGGGCAGTGGGAAGAAGCCCCACAGTCTTACAGTCCTGTGAGTGAGGAGAAAGCATCTAGGATTGGTGTTTTCCTTCAGCCAAGAAAGGACATGACTGGTTTTAAATTTTGAGTCAAAGGAAACCAAGATTCACCATTACCTTCCACACAATTGTAAACCTTCACCTTTACCTACCAGTACCACGTGCCTGAGCACTGGGATTGAGACCAGCTGAGCAGTGAGCATTGAAAAGAACCAACTTGCTTCCAAAGCCTTTCTCCTGCCCTCTGATCAGTAACTCTTTCATCAGAAGATTTTTGTGAGCAACGTTACTAAGCAAAGTGAAAAGCTGAATTTCTGCCATCTCCAAACCCCCAAATCTTAAACTTTGGTGTTTAAGGCCTGTTTTCCCTTGCAAGAAATTACAAAAATATTTTGTCTCTGGAAACAGAAAGATTTGGGGCCACACAGTAAAACTGAATTTAAAAAAAATTGCAAATTTTGGCTAAAAGCATCCACACAGACACTTACTGGTGACTTGCTGTGTTCAGTAATTTACTCATGTGTCAAACCCCTGAACACTAAACTAAGGAAACTGCTTTGTACAGATATAAAAAATATTGACGATTCCAGAGTCACCACTATACCCAAGAAAAAGCAAGGTGTGCAGTACATGCAGCCATTACCTCTTCTGCAAACTGCTCTGGGATTGTCAGAGTATGCAAGTTGAAGCACTCAGCAGAAGCTCTTAATGGAGAGCATTTAAAACAAAATCTGCTGAAAGTATGTAAAGGATTGCAAACAGCTAAAGAATGGAAATATGTTAAGAGAACTGGAATTCCTAAACTTTGGGCCCTGAGCTTTGCTTTGGACCTTTCTATTTACAAAAGCAAAGATCTGTGCTCAAAATAAGGATCCATACTTGAAAGCTAAAAAATAAGACGGATCTTATGAAGGCAACCCATGGCCTTGTGCTGCCCCATCCCTGGGAAATGATCCATCATCAATGACCCACACTGGTCCCAGGTCCCAGGCAAAGGCACCCACTGTGCAAACTGGAAATCCAAGGTCCCAGCAGCAGAGCTGCCAGAGCTGGCAGGGCAGGATTTGCAGCACCATCCACAACCTGTAGTTCATGCTTTTCCTGTGACTCTGTGGCCCTGGAAAAAAGAGTTCCAGAACGAGCCTTGGGACTGCAAGGATTGTTGTAGCAGGCTGCACTGCCTGGTGACCTGAGCCCTTCAGCTGCACTGCACTGGGAACTACTCGCCTCAAAACTCCACCACTCTGCTAAAAGTAGCTACTAAAAGGTCTCCTCCTTCAGACTTGAGTTGAAATGCAGGCTGGGAGGCTGACAGCTTTTAAATGGTATCCAGGAATTCCAAATTCATTGAAATAGTGAATTCCATACTAAATATTGACTTCTCAAATCACGGGCAAGACAGGAAAACTGTACATTGAAATGAACACACAGGCAAAGCAGAGAAAACTCTCACTGCTAAGGAGCCTGCTGTATATTTGGTACTCCAGGAGTGCCAAAGCAATGTTAACCAAATTGCACTGTGTTAAAAAGCCTTTTTCTGTTCTAGCTGTTTACAGCTTTCTAATGGTAAGTATGGGAGAAAAGATGAATGATTTATGAATGCTCACTGTAAAAAGTCAAACAACATATTAAAACAATGCTTCATAGCATGGGGAAATGGAGTTAAGCAGACCACTTTCATAGTGATTTTTATAGAAAGGAAATGCATAGATTTTTGACAGGGAAAAAAAATCTAATGATGAAGAGAATGGTGTTAAATGTTGTTAAACCTTTATTTATTTGGCCTAAAGCAAAAGATAAAACTCATTCTGTCAGAGATCTAAAATCTAAAGAGATGAAACCCACAGCCTTTTAACTTAAGTAATTCCCCTTTACAAATATTCTCAGATGAGATTGAGTGAAACCCTCCTCCCAGCTATATCCTGAAAACCAAACTATTTCCAGTTTTTGTGTTAATATGAGGGTAGGCAGTGCTGATCAAGTGACAGAAAAACAATTGAGGGGTAGGATGCATCCCGCTGTTTTCCTGAATGTCTCTGAATTCCCTGCTGCCAGGGACAGTAACCCCCTTCCTTCCTTGCCATCCAGGTCTAATGGATGGCACTTGCCCACAGCTGCTCAGGCAATTGCCCTGACCCAGTTGTTCAAGGAAATAACGAGCCCCTGAATTGACTAAGGAGTGTCACAAGGACAGAAGAAAAAACTGTCTAAGGGAGCACATCAGCAGCTGGAGGAGCATCCTCAGGTGGTGCTCAAGGAGAATGTATATTTTAATTTGTAGCCCACTTACTGCAATAGGACAGAAGTTTAAGACATGCCATGGAGGACAAGATGGCAATCCGAGCAAAGAAAGGGAAAACAGCTTTTCTGTACTTCTGAGAACAAATAGCTGTCTCTACCACCACATCATTGTTTTACTATTACCAGCTAATACAACAGCAGACTGAAAGTGCAGCTGCGGTCCACAGAATATTTGGCATTTCTGGCCCAAGTATAATCCCTCAAGTAATGAAAAACCTATTTCTATTTCTGCATCCTCGCTACTCTTCATACTGAAGAGGCTGCGTCTGTCTCCCATTTATTGAAGCTTATTCTTCATCTAGACAGCCAGAGCTGGTTTGTATTAGAAATTAGGTTTTAAATCACTATTTTTCTATTATTTGTTTTAGGATTTTCAGGAAGCCTCCAGAGGTGCAGAAAAATTCTTCTGGTTGGAAAAGACTCTAATACTCTTCATGAACAGAGCCCCAAATCCCTAAACCCTTGTATAAGAACTTTGATGTTTTTAACGTTCAGATTCTGGCCATGAAGACAGTAACATGATAACAGAGTTAAAATGACATAAAAATGCTTTTAAAAAAAGTTAAAACTCCCCCTGCAAGAGTAGGACTAACCAGATCCCTCAGCTTTTCTTAATGAGCAGACTCCATTATGGTCTCTCTTTTCTCATGTGGTTGGAGTTTTGCATTTCAGTGATTAATGGGAGTCTCGAGATGTAAAAGGGGGATATATATGAAGAAAGAAACAACAGGTGAAATAAATTTTTGGCTCAATAAATCATACAAGTCTAAATTGCATCTCTTTTCTCTTGCTGCTCCCTGCTACCCTGTGGCCAGTTTTAACAGGATTCTCTATTTTCAGGTCCCAGCTCTGCACCACATTCCTACCAAGACACACATGTCTCCTTGGAAGAGGCTCGGATGCTAAAGGCACAGTAACCCATCATTGCCAGGTACATGGTGTTGCATTTCCTGTCTCTGGTAATTGTTAGCATGCCTGCTGTGAAATTGTTTCATTTCTCTTTCAGTTTAAGGTTCTTTCGCATTTTTCACAGACCAGCAAAGATGTCACAAGTTCATATCTACTCTTGTATTACCTTGCTATGTACTCCTGACATTTTTCTAGCATTCATTAATTTTCTCAGCATATCAAGCACTGTTTACCTCAATTTTAAAGCCTTTAATAACTGAACAGAGAAATCCTCTAGTGACAGTACAGTCTGACAGAAGGAATATCTCCTTCCTTCTGCAAAAGAAAACTTTATCCTCACAACTCCAATTCCAACTATGAGGAGCAAAACCCGAGTTTGTTGACAAATGACCTGCCTTGGATTGAACTAGCTCCCGTGGAATTACAGAGGGGTTTCATAGTTTCCATATTTAGGAGACAAAACTGTAGCAAAAAGATCCTAACTGAAAAATGACATCTCTTGATTATAGCAGGCTGGCTTTGGACTCGCTGTGGATACAATTGCACTTAAGTCAGTTTATGTGAAGTTGGGATCCTGAGCACCAGCAGTGGATCCCCAGCTTTCTGCTGCAGTCAGCACACATGGGGCCTTCTGCCCAGCTCCTGCATCCTCGGGTCATTCCTCCCTCTCTGATCCCTATATTTGAGATTTGCAGCCACCTGCACCTCACAGAATGCAGGAAGACTCTTGCAGGAGAAATAAGTGAATTGAAAGAAGATGCAAATATACAGAAAATATGAAAGAGAACTGCGAGAATAGTGCACTACACCCAAATTTAAATGAAAAAAACTGTTAACATGCAGGGATGAGCAGAATATATGGAATAGACTGTCTGACCTTTCCAAGAGTCTTGTCTACTCCAGGCTGATTCCTGCAAGGCGAGTAAGGTGCTGGAGACACACCTTGTCATCCAGCACATGGGGAACCTGCTCTGCCACAATGGCATCAGGATGTGAAAAGATCCTCTCTTCTGTGGCTTTTCTCAGAAAGTATTTAGTAAGAAAAATGTTGGAGGAAATCAGCTGATCAACCAACCAGCAAATTAAAATAAAGCTTAAAATTCAATTAACTGCGGCACTGTTATGAATTATGTACAGTATCTTTTAAAAATTAAATATGACACAGAGGGATAAATCTGGACATCCCAGAGAAGAAAACAAACTAAACCTAGAGCATATTTACAGTTTTAGGTAAGGTTCTGTTAGGTCAACATTAGAGAATGAAATTCCTTTTCCATTCAGGAACTGCATTAATACAAATGCTTGCCTTTTCTAGTAATTATTTAGTAATAGCCAAGATAAAGACATTAAGAGTGCTTCATAATCACACAGTGGGGTTCAATAGTGATTCTCTCATTATCAAATCTGCTCAACATACAAGTCAAAACAGGATTTTTCTAACCAACTACATTCTTCATTTTGGCATTGTAATTCAAGCTTCTGATGTCAGAAATGATTATGAGAAATTAAGAGAGAGTTTGCTGACTATAAAGTATACATGCAGCAGTCCAAACAGGAGCCTCTGCTTCCTACACACATGTAGCGGGTTCAGTTCGTAAACCAGGCAGAAACACCAATTAAGTGTAGTGGTTTGGTTTGAAATATCCATTACTTACTTATTTTCCTTCTGTGAGATAAGAATTAGGAGAAAGCAAACCAGGCACGAAACTTAAAAGAATATAAAGGAGTTTATTAACAGACCTAAAAGGAAGGAAAAAAAGTCAGACTAAACCTTCAGAACACTTCTCCTCCCCCCAACTTTCTCCCTTCCCCCACTGACAATGTAAGAAGACAACCCTTGAGATTTTCAGTCAGTTGACCACCTCTATAATAATCTTTTTCAGTTCACTTAGAAGAGGAGTCCCTCTTGCTCATGCTATGGAGACATCTCCACAAGAAACAGTTCTCTCACGGTGCAGTATCACAACGAGACAGCCACCCGGGTTGGTTCTCTGCCCGTGTGTGAGAGTCCCTTCCCTCGACTTACAGCTTTCCCCACAGCTGTTTTCGAGGGTCCAATCTGGAGCTACTGGGGTACCATTTTAAGGATGAGCTGTTCAAAAGCAAAGGCTCTCTTCACCTATCTCTGGGAGCATCTTCCGCTCTAGGAACAGAGGTCTTCTTCCCTGGGAGCAAGGGTCTTCATCACTTTCATCTCTCTCTGTTCAAGCTTATCATCAAATCACAGCTACTTCAACGTTTGCTTGTTTCAGCACAGGTACTTTTGCTCACAATTGCAGTTTGAATGCTCCACCCTCCATGCTTCATGGAATTACAACGGGTACTCTGATGTATCATAGTCCATCACCACAGCTTTACAACAGAATTTCAGCTTCTAGGCTTTGAAGCATCTCCTCTTTCTCCTCTCTCAGGGTTTCAGCTCTTCCTTCTTCACTGACTTTGGTGTCTTTATGGTGTTTTCTTGACGTGCCTTCACCCTTCCTTTTCTTTTGACTTGGGAGAGGGTTGATGTCTGCAGGCTTCATCTGTTCTGGAGAAAACTTACAGCAGTAAAAGGGTTAATCGCACCCAGGCCCCGCAGCTGGAATTCACTTACCGTTATTGGGCACATGATCTTTGCCGGGCAGCGGCCTCAGGTGAATTTCGGCCGCACTGGGTGAGGGCTGGCCTGGCCACGCCATGGGGCCGCCTGCACGGAGCAGGGCTGCGGGGGCTCCGGGGTGGCTGTCTCCCGGCCGGCGCGGCTTGCACTGAGGGGGCTGCACCGGGTGTCCAGCGAGCAGAAGCAGCTGAGATCTCAGCCAAACCGCGCCGAGCAGGGCCCAGCCCGGCCCCGCTGGGCTGCGCCGCGGGCCCCCAGGCACCTGTCCAGAAGCTGGAAACAAGAGAGCTTTCCCGGCTTTGTTTGTTCTTAAATGTGGATCACAGAGGCGTGTCAAGCTTCTTAAGTGGCTTTAAAAAAGTTGCCAATATTCAAACTAGCCAGTTGATTGGTTCTGTTGGGTCTGGAGGAAGCTGTAAGCGCCTCTTTGCAAAAGAATCACTTCCGTGGCTGATGGAGCCCTCTTTCACTAAAAATCCAAACTATGCTAAACCATGACAAAACATTGCTCTAATAAATAAAATAATCTTTGGCCTGCCTCTACCCATCATGGTCCAATTCTGTTCTGGAAAACAGACATTCACTCACACTCAGGAGAAGGACTATATTTTTCACATCACTAGAAATGGGATAAACGTCTTGCAGTGGTACCAAAGAGGAACCACCTGGCTGGGGAGCGGCTCTGTGTGAAAGGCCCTGGGGTCTCTGCCCCCCAGACAAACATGAGCCAGCACCATGGTCTGGCAGCAGCATCTTGGGCTGCAGGAACAGAGCATGGCCAGGGAACTGGGGGAGGGGGTTATCCCCATTCACTCTCATTAGGCTACTTCTAGGATAACTGCTTCCAGTTTGGAACCTTCCAATACGACAAGGACATCAATAAACCACAGTAAGTGCAGGGGCTGTCAGCAGGACAGCTAGGGGCTGGAGCACCTGCTGTTGGGGGAAGGGGAAGAGATGGCTGGGGGGCTTCAAAGCAGCCTGTCAGAACCTACAGGTCATGAAGAAGATAAAGCCACATGCAATCTCTGTCCTTGGAGGTCTTCAAGAGCAGAATGGACATAAGAGATGACCCATGTGGAGCAGAAGAGACATCCAGAGGTCCCTTCCAACACAAATCATCCTCTAACCTTGCAAACCCAAATCTGGAGTGCAAAATTTGTCCCAGGGGTCAGACAGGTTGTCACGGAAGATGTCATTTTTCCTGTTTATAGCTACAAGGCTATCATGTAAGGAATTACTAACAAGGCACAACATCACATGAATATGGTGTATTAGGTGTTCAAACTCGCTGACCTTGGCAAGTCAATGACTTTATTACTGGACATATAGAATATATATGATGGCTGGGATCTCAGCAGTGACATGAGAAGGCAGGTCAAAGTGTAATGCAGCAAGACTACATAAAATTAAACCCTGAATAAGCAAAAACTGAAATGAACCTGAAAACTGTTGCTTAAACAGCTTTTAAATCACTGAGATGGATTCATCCCATTATATTATATGGAGAGTAAAGTTTTCTGTTAGTGATAGATCATTTCTCTTCCCCCTGTTCAACTTCTTTTGCTCCGTAAGTTCCCTACTCTGTTACCCTATCTTATTATTTTCACTAGTTGAATTTAATTCCAATTTTTTGTTTTGCCTTCCTTCAAGGTCCTTGAATATTCCTTGAATAGTCTCTTGTCTCTTTAGTACACTTAAGTATTTATGTGTTTTGTTTTTTTCCATGGCATTCATAATGCTGCTTTAAGAGCTACATCAGCCACACTTAAAAAATCCATGTCAAATCTCTCAATCCTCTATGAACCCATAGAGCAACAGTTCTATTCCTAAAGACAAATATGTACCACTATACTTAAATAAAATCTATAAGCATGCTAAGTGCAAAACAACACAGTGAGTCAACAAAGAAACACAGCAACAAATAATCAATATAAATGAATCTATAAATGATCAACTGGTGATCTCAATCTAAATAACTGCTAAGAGAGCAATGTTTCCCTAGGAAGAAATGAGACATTTTACACTGATATTGAACATTGACTTTTCAGAGACAATGACCACAGGTTTATTTGATAGGTATCTCTGACTTGGCATTATATTAGCAAAATTTAATCTTCGATATCCCTTATGCTTACCCTTCCCCTGAAAAGTGGCCTCATCTCAGTTTGTTGGGCTGGGTTATAAAGCATGTCTCACAAAAATATCTCAATGCTTTTTCATCATTTTTCCCCCTGACTTCCTGTAAGTCTCATTTTGCATCTACTTATCTCTGCTATCTCTTTGCCCTGACAAGACCTCATACCTGTGATTCTGGGATTAAATCCTAGACTACTAAAAAATTCGTAATATTAGGTATTTGCAGTGATGAAAGTGAGAATAGGCTCTGTCACACAGCCACCATGAAATTCAGCATATTTTCTAGTTTGTGCAGGGGAGGATGGCAAGGGCATGGGAAGCACAACCTGTACTTCACAACTGAGAGAAAAAAGAGAAAGCACCTCTGAGGAAGGCATTCTTGCAGCTATAACTAAAAAGCCCCAAAGTTTCTACTGTATAAATAATAACGGTACTAATAAATTACTGATTTTAAACAGCATCTCTCTGTAATGTCTGGGTGAGCCATTTCTGTCCTGTCACATCACACTGCTCCTTTCTTGGAGCACTAACCTTGGCCAAGCAGATGTTCTGAGCAGGGCAGCCACAGCCAGGACAGTGAGCACCAGCCAGGCAGTTGTGTTTCTTTACTCAAGTTCAAAGCAATACATTTTAACAGCTCCTGGGGAGCATTACCAGCATGTGTGAAAAATGTTTCCTCAGACTCATCTGAGACTGTGCTGTGCAATTTGCATTAACAACCCAAAACGTGCCCTGAAAACACAACTCCAGTAACACACGAAAGAAGACATTCTATGATCCTCTCTGTCCCCTGTCTCTTGCCAAGGCTTCAGAGTATGTTCAGCCTGGAGCTGAGCAAGAAAGGTTTTTAATTGCAAGAGCTAAGCTAAGCACATGATAGCACTTTGAGAGTTATGGGAACATTAGTCTCACTCTAGTTTCAAGTGCTGAGGCTTATGGTATGAAAATGTACGACTGACCAAGCTGTAAGACTGCCCCTCCACAATGAAATCCTCCCACTCCCACTGTCCCTGAGATCTCTGCTAGGCAAAACAATTGTACATTGGCTTTTCTTGGAACAAATCTGCAGATCAAGTTTTTACTTTTGACTCAGGAAAAGCCCAGGAAAACTAGACCCAAGTAATTTCATGTCAAAGTCCTCCAGTTCTTTGTGGCATTAAGCATATAATGCAGCTGGAGCATCTTGTCTCCAGGAAAACTGTCTCGTTCACTTTATCAATCTCTCACAGCTTTGGACTGTGGAATAGGGACACTTGTTAGCTAGAAAGCCACATCTAAATTTCCTGGACACGGGCACCAAAGTTGCCAACACTAGTGCATAGTTTTCTTATGGAATGAAGCCAGATGCTTCTTCCTAAAAGGCTCAAAACTTCTCAGAGGTAGCATCAGACAGGCTTATTGAGCTACTACCATGCTTTTCTTCCTCAGATTGACTGATAGCAGTCAATAAGAATCACTGAATGTGTGACATTTAGAATATGACAGGCATATTCTAAAATGTAATTATTGCCCCTAACTGACACCTATTTTCAATGCAAATTTAAGAACAGAACCTTCTGTCATCAGCTAATCTTGCAAGATGCAGCGTTCCCTTGGTTTACATTGATTTCAAGTGAATCTGATCGCAGTGATTGGCAGCCAGATGCCCTCTGCCTCTCAGAGGTTCCAGCTTTGCATGATTTTCCCTTTTTCAGTCTTGCTTTCCAGAATGTCTAGCATATTTGATTTCAGTGAAGTCTGGACAAGACAAAGGCTGTGGTTTTCTGACTCCACAAGTAAAAAACAAATGCAATGGAAGAAATTAAACTAAATGTAAGTTCCTGTTTGTCAAATACAACTCAGAGAGAGGAAAAAGAAATCAATAGGTACATAAGACAGGCACTTGAGAAACCTATTTTGATGAATCCTCATCTGTGGAATCAGAGTCAAAAAGACAACTTGGCTTAGAAGTGGAAGAACTTACAAAAATGAATGAACAACAAACTTCATCCAAGCACTTACATTAGCAAAAAATTGTGGGAAGAAAATGAATTGATATCACCTAAAGGATAAGATTTTATGCAAACTGTACCATGTACAGATGTGATGCAGAGTAAAGATGAGACTTCTACTTCCAAGTCAGAAATCCTATAGATTTTTTTGTCTGCCACACAAACAAAGGAATACTTCTGGGGGTACAAGAGGAATAACTACATAAAATAACCATTTATTTCCCTATATCTTATGTGCTGTGAATAGTATTTTTCAGGTTCTAATTTCAAATTAAAAAAAAAAAAAAAGACATTTTCATTTGCTTAATTAACTGCCAGACGCTTTGGCAATTCAGTCCTTTCTGTGGCACTGAAGTGAATATATTTCAAGTTTATGCAGAAACCTGGAATTTATCTTAAACCTCATGTGTATTTAAGGTCAAATAACACTGAGGAATAAATGACTAATAATACTTTCATGTTCAACATAGGCACTAAAGGGGCAGTGCAAGCATGCTGCTCTCATAGTGTGTTATTTTTCTTTTTTTTTTCCCTGTATCTTCTTGCATATGATAGTAGATAAAAGAGCATCAATATCTAAAAGTTGCAGTATGAGTATCAAGATATTATTTGCAAGTGAAACATCTTTAAACCCATCGCAGTTTTTAATTTCCACAGGAAGTAACAGTGCAGGTTTTTTTTCCCCCCACAGGAAAGTCTAAATATTTAAATTACCATATTTTTAATGTACTGACATGTTGATGGTCAGATGTTCTTTGATGCTCAAAGATAGATTGGCAGAAATCAGAGCAGCATAGGGGCTTACAAAAACGTGGTATTTATGTTTGGCAGCAATTACTTCGTGAAAAATACAAGGTGACTCTTTTTATGCTCCTTCTTTTTTCTTTTTTATATTTTTCTCCTCCAAGTTTGGCATGAATCAAAAGAGCTAAAAACTAATTTAACATGACAAATGCTTTCATCACTCCGTTAACCTCTGAAGTGAACACTCTGACAAAGACAATATGTGTGGTATATGCTTTCCTTTTGACACTTTATAAATTACTTTCTTGTAACTGGGTTTTACCACCAGCCCAATATCTTCAGGATGTCCTAATTTGAATGGCTGGTTCTACATTTTTCATATGTCACCCCTGGATAATAGGAATAACTCCTGGGCTTTGTGAAATGGCACAAGTCTCAGAAAGGACTGTGGGACAATTTTATTTCCATCCTGCATGCTGGAATTTACCAAAAAGTTGTGCAATACTAGAAACTAATATACTCTGCATTTTGTTCACATCTGGCTATTGAGGAAACAGGGAGAAGTGACAAACCTGGCTTTAAATGTGCAGACAGCCTTGTGTACACCATGTAATGGAAAAGTTAACTGAAGTGACTTCTTTCCTATTCTCTGCTATTAAAAATAGTATAACAATCAGCCATAGAAACATCTTTAAGTGCTCTTTCATACACACCATTTGAACTTTTTTCCATGGTCTATTCCTTTAACAAGAAGACCAAAAGTAGCTTGATTTATTTTCAATCTGGTGAGTTTGATCTGTGTTAAAGTTTCTGCAGAAACCCTGTTAGTGTAAAGGAATTCACACATAGACCAGTACGTCTAAGATGGCAAAATGTCTGCACACAGAACCAAGCTTATTCTGCACAAACACCTGTCCTATCACACTGGACCAGTGCAACGCAGATCTGCAGAAATTTTTCCCAGACATCAGTCAGGGTAGTTTGCAGAGAAAGATTTAGGAAATTTCAGATAACTGTGGTACTGACTGGCCTATAAAGGAAGAGTCTATCTAAACAGCTAGACTTTGATGACATATTATGATATAAACCATCAATCTATATGTATCTTTAAAAAGAAAAGAAAACCCGAAGTTACCTTCTAACAAGGCATATTGCCATTATTTTGACAAATGTTTAACTTAAAATCTCAGTAGTATCTTTATTTAACATCAATTATGTAGTGTGGCAAGAAGTTCCAAAGGTTATTTATGCACTATGAATTTATTTTTAAAGCTTTAAACATACTGCCTTTTCATTTCATTCACTGTATTTTTAGTTGTGTGTTGGAGGAAAGGCAATAGGAATGCCTATTAAGTTTTTAAAAATTTATCTTTTCTATCAGTTATGAGGGTTTTTTTTGCTTCTCTATTTAAATCACCCTCATTAGAAATTTTTTCATGCCAGCCATAATCTTTTGCAGTCTCAAAGTTCTGTGTTTAAACCTGTAGACATTATGTTTTCAATGATCCATCCATGTCAATTCTCCCATCTCTTTTATGATAGGAAAATTCATTTAGAAATCCTGAAGAATATGAGAACTTCAAATTACTCTTTCAGTAAAATTTATCTCATATTTGCCATCACTGCCTTTTGCATTTGGCCCTGCAAGAGTCTTGATCAGCATTGATACATCACATTCACACAGTCCAGATACACTGACAAGCCTAAGGAGCAGAACCATTTGCTGCAAATTTTGATGACTTTTTCCATAACTCTTACTTTTAGCTGATGTAACCCCAGCGATGGAATCTCTGCTCTGTTAGAGAGCAAGAAATTTTTATTGTGGACATGTAAGGCAGAAATACAATAGCAGCACCTTCCAAGCCTTTCCTTTTTTCAAATCAGTAGATGATTTAGCACCTTAACTCATACTGCTGGAGGACAGCAAGGATTAGTTTATAGCTCATGGTTTACACCTGCTCTTTGTCATGTGCAATGAATTGTATGATTTTTTTGCTGAGAGTGAGGGAATTAATTTAATAAATGGCCTAACTTAAGCACTTTGCTTTTACCTTTCTGTTGTTCTCATGGATCCAAGGCTACACCACTGCTATTTTGGTTTTTCTTTTCTCTCTCTTCCATCACTCTAAATTATGATCACAGTGGATCTATCAAATTTATTCATTGGATTAATTTCAGCTATTTTCTGGGTTTGACATATACTTATTTTTTCTGTGTATGGCATGAAGCTTGTCAGGTAACTTCTCATTATTTAAACCTTGAGCCAACACTCTCTCCTAAACCCTGCTTTGTTGTGTTCACTACCAACTCTATTGCGCTCATCATTCTCTCAACAGGAAAGACGACCTCAAAAACTTCTGTCAAAATGGATCAGTTATGTCGTTACTTGAAATGATAGATCATTCATCAATTATTAAGAGTCAATACATTGCCTTACATTTTCTCTTGTCTTACATATGAAAGTGTAAAAAGCAATAACCACATTGCAAAGCTTTGCTTAAGATTACAGTAACCTAAATACCAAGGAAAAACACATTTCATAATCCATCACTTCAAAGTTATGCACATGAATAAAATGTTCAACTCGCAGTATATCATTTCCCATGTGCATAATCACTCTAACAGGGAGCTGCTGTATGATAACTGTCAAGTTCAATGAATCATGTGCTTTCCAATCTTTTCATTTATATACCAAACTAAGCTTGTTATTCTTCTGAGGCTTTCTACAGGGGAAATACAGAAAGATGGTTAGATCTGTAGTATTCAGTATGCTGGGATGTAGGTCTGGACTAAACAGACAGCAGGAATATTCAGCCAGCTCTTTCCTACTACTGTATATATTAATCACATATGGAAGCTCATTAGTATGAAAAATGGGATTTTCAGGTGTCTATCCTGAAGAGTCAGGTTACATAGGATCAAAAAAAAAAAAAAAAGAGAGAGAAAATTCAGCACATCATTATAGATCTTTTGAGTGCCATATGTGAGAATAGCTTCACAGATGAAATAAATCCTACAAAGAATAGGTCTGGAAAGTATTAACAGAAAATATTGTCAAGCTACCATAATTTTGCCATTTAGTCAGAGAATCTAAAGAGTATGTGCAGCACATCACTGTCATCAGCATATTGTTAAAGGCACTGAAAAAAGTGCAAAATACACTGGTAGTTTGTGTAGACACTTAGATAAACTTCTACAACAACAGAGATTGAAAGAGGTACCAGGGAAGGGGGAGGAAATCCAAAATTAATTGAATTAAGAAAGACAGAATCTCAGCAGCATGTTAAAAACATCTCAAAAAGACCACAGAACGGATTAGGACACCGTGTGGTTGCTATTAATATATGAATCATGGGAAATAAATGCAACATTCAGAGTTTCTATATTTTTCCTTACAAAATGCTAAGGATGAGTGGAATATGGAAAATAACTGCATGCAAAATGGAACCATCTAATGATTCATATTTAACACCACCAGGATTTAGGCACACAGACCCATACAGACTGAGATCTAGTAATCAAAATTATTTTGTTTCTTTTTTTTATCTAAAGGCAGCGTGTGATGGTAATATTTGAATTCAAATGCCACTAGCTTCTGTTATTTATGTGAATTCACCACCTATCACATTTTTTTCTAAATACTTTTTAAACATATGGCACTACATCAAAAAGTCATTAAATCACTCTGTTTGGACCATCTATGAGATGTGCATATCTGACACCTAAAGTTAACACTGCACATTAAGAATCCTGAATCAATTTCTTGCTTCCACTGCTCTTATGACAGTGAACGTGACTTGAACATTTTATTTTTCCTCATTAATCAGAATAAGGAATAATAATATTATTTGCTCACTAAGAACACACATTTGTGAAACACATTGAGCATCCTTTCATCTGCTGAACTTTCATTTTCTGACACAGCCATGTGATTTGACAGAGAAAACACAGCCTTACCTATGAAATATGCTAGCAAGATGGCAAGCAGGACTGCAGCAGCAATTGCAGATAAAGCAGCACACTTCCAGCTACAGTACTTGGAGGGTTTTTTCAGCTTGAATGCATTCCTGGAGAATGTATTTCTAGGTAACAGTCTGGGAGGTGGAGTATAAACCGTTCCTGAGGTCAACGGGTAACCAGGGGAAGAACTACTGAACAGCGGAGTAGTTCCAGAAGATGTCTTAAACAAGAAATGCCTGAAAAACATAAAATGGAACATAGTTGAAAATGGCAAGTCCTGTAGTTAAGAAAGAACATCTCCTACTCCTATACCATTCCAGCTGCCACAGCCTGGTAAATTCAACCAAAAAGAAAAAGGATTTGTAGGAAGAAATAGGGAGATGAAAATTCTCAGTCTTTTTGCTACTAGATCTTAACAACTGGCACTAAAATACAGTGTCAGGATATCTTTCTTCATCTTTTCTGTAATTAGATGCAACTTGACCACATACTAGCTAAAACACCAGCATGACCCATGAAATGTCTGGGAGTTCCCTGTGGAATCCGCCACTCAAAATATTCTAAGAAAACCACACTCTGAGTCTCATTTACACTCTTGGCAAAAGCTCCCAGCAAAACGGTAAGAACATACTGAGCAAAACCCATAGTCCTGTAGGAGAAGATCTTGCCAGAACTAGAATTAACCATGATTTTGTGGTTTAATAGTACACAGGTTTGGTTTGAACGGCTAAGACAATTACCAAAAGCACATGACTCAGCAGATAAAAAGAGGATTTCGACTGCCCGTACATTTGTTAGGAAGAAAATAAGGGACAGAATACACTCTCTAATGAATCTCAGAAAATGCTGTCAACACATTCCAGACAGAAGAAATGGAGAAAGCAAACTGTAAGACTGCTTTCTTTAGATTAACTTCTCACAGTCAGGAAGAACTGACTACAAGCATGTTCCAGTAGACAATGAAAGGAGAAGCACAGAATACAGGCTGTGGTCTTACAGAAAGCCACTTGGCTTAAGACAGAGAGCTCTGAAGACTTGCTCCATACCCTCTCCCTTCACAGCTCTGAAAAACAAGTGCTTCTTGGAATCAAACAGAATGAAGACACTCAGTAATCTCCAAAATCAAAATCACAGCCTAAAATAATGCAGGTCTTACTTCCAATGTAAAATATGTTTAACATTTTTATTCAGATACAATCCAGTATGTCACTCTCAAACCACCTGTTAGAGCTTTAAAATCCATGTCACTCACTGACAACAAGAATTTGGAAGTTTGAGGCTGAAATGTGTTTCCCAAGTATGTTTTCCGGCCCACGATCATGAATGTGCCTACTGTCAAGCATAGATCAGTGTATACCTATTCTACAGAATACCAGAAGTGATTTAAAAGGCATTTTTTAAAACACTAGTTTTGAAATAAAACCCAGAGTATAAGAGGTTGCACAGAACTTGAACACAGCTAAAAGACAGTAAAAGGAAGGCTGGCTAGGTTCCCCAGATTTCTGATTAAACATTTCCAGTTGAAGACAGCCTCTGAAAATATGTGGGATGTGGGTTCTTTTTTTTGTTTTTTTTTAATGCATCAATTAATAAACTCTATTAACAAACATGAACAATCACTTTGACACTGCCTTTGTTACTGATTTTTAAACTCCAAGTAGCCTTGTACATACCTTTCATCAGTGACCAAAATCTAGTTTGTTGCAGAAAATACACAAAGACAGTGGCAGTATCCACCATCAAAACTTTCTCTTGGTACTTTAGAGACTTCAGAAACAGAATCAAACTCAAACAGATTAATTCTAACCAGTTACTTCATGGAAACATTGGGGTTTCTTTAACCAATAAATCTGCCCTTCTTTTTCTTCATCAGAGAGGCACATTAGAAGTTAGAATTGCTTCTTTTCTGCACATCATAGGTGATCTCTGAGAAAACGCAATAAAGGCAAATGCTAAAATACTTCCCCTTAAAATTACCCAGACTTTTAAATTATGAAAAACCTCTTTCAGTTAAAGGAAAGCAAGAAATAATGGCAGTCTGATGTCTTGAACACTTCATTTTAAATGTTTCTTTACTTTGCAACAGTTCAATTAAAGTAACTGATGGGTAAATGATACTATGGGGCTTGTTGTGTTGCACCAGACCTACTGACTGTTCTGCTCCCTCTGTCTGGGTAGAACCTGATTAACTCAGCAGCAGAAGCAGGTTTAGTCCTTTCTGCTTGCTCTCCGGTGTTGGGAGCACAAGAGCACTTCCATGATTGGACCTAGGGATTGAAATGACACGGAGCATGAGGAACAAGGGAAAGCCAGAAGGAAGATGGAGCTGGTGAGACAAAGGCAGGCAGGAAAGCTCCTCTTATTCAGGGTAACTCTGCATCTGCCTCAGCCCAGGATCCCTTCTCCTCCGGAATCCCCACGGCAGGAACGACCCTCTTAGCTTTGGACATAAGGGTCTGTAACAAACAGTGCTTACCCTTTCCCTGCCCCAAAGCAGAGCTTTTAGAATGAAACTGGAAATTAGAGTCCTTGGAACTGTCTTTATCTGAAATACTTTTAAACCCAGGAATTTTATGTCCTCTTAGCTGAGAAGGCAGCTACAGCACCAACAGAAATTTTAATATAAAGCATTGTTAAAGTAAACTCAGATATATAATGAAACTCTGCTCCCATTAAAATTGAATTAATGAATATCTAGATATGCTTTAATAGAACATGTCAATCATATACTGTTGCATGTGAGAAGACAAAAAAAGTAGAACAAAAAAGCAGTTCCACCGTGATCCTCTTTGAGATACATAAAGTATATAAAGAAAACCAAAACACTTGTCCATACAAACAGGATCTCTGTGATACTGTTAAAACTAATCAGAACTTTGTAGAAGCAAAAAAAAGCTGACTGAAAAGGCTACATGAGACGATGGCATTATCAAAGCCAAAAAGAAAGAATGTCATTGGATAAACCCTGAATTTTGTCCTACCCATGCATTTTGAAAGCTGAAAGTTCACTGTCTCAGTATGGACCCCTGACAAAGTGGCAGCTATCAGAAGACATCACACCATCTTGAAAGTACACAAGTTCTGCCTTCGAAAGTTTAAAAAAGGCATTTAACTAAAGACATGTTAAATATCCCCCAAGACACTTTGGAAAATGGACACTGCATTCCAAAGCTGGGGGCCAGATTAGCAGGTATACCTTAAATCCTAGCAAAGCACACCAGAAAGACTGAGAACATCATGGACAAAAACACTTGGACCCCCAGAGTTTTAAATCTAGATTCAGCTACTAATGGAAATAAATTGACTTGTCTCAACTCTATCCCTAAACCCAATGATCTATAGCCATATTTTTATGTGAGATTTGACATGCTCTGGTACAACCAATTGTCTGTGGGCTGAAGCTGCACAGAGAGAACATGAGCATTTATCAACATTAATTACAGCCTCACAGTGGTAAAGCTGGGAGCATTGTACAATGCCTGCTTATGAAAAGAAATGATCTGATTTATACCAGTTCACTTAATTTCAAATACACTCCATATAAGAATTAAAAAATTGTATTCTCTGTCTTACGTGTTCACCTATCAAACACAATTAAGAAAACACATTTTCTAGCTCACAATTAAGTGTTAGCAATTTGAATCAGACTAGGACTAATCTAATATTTTGAAAGTATGGGAGTAAATTTGCTAAGTCTCAGCCCAGTCTTCCTGATTTCTGTGGATCAATAAGACAATTCCATACTGAAAAAAATCACAAAATATGGTTGCCAGCCTACAATGATCCTGTAATTTCAGTGTCCTTGAAAAGCTGTGGAAGGAGCTTGGGTGCTGCCCACAGAACAAAAGTTAACCCTGCAGCTCACTCTGTGCTCTCCTCTCCTGCTCGCAGGCTCCGGATTCAGGCTACAGGATTCAGGATTCACCCCCTCTGTTTTCAGCCTTGCTGCTGTGGGGGGTCACACCCGTGCACCTCATCGCTGACACCACCACAAAGGTGACATCTGGGAAAGTTGAGCTTGCGAGGGGACATTTGACCACTGTTCTGTGCACTAATGGTAAATGGAAAAAGCTATATTTTGCTTTCTTCATTAATTCAGAGCTCTCTCTAGCATGTACTTTCCCACAGGTCAAAAGGACCTCTGCTGTTCAGGGAATAGTGGTCTGACAGACTGTATTAACTTCCATATTTTTTGAGAGAACAATCAGCTTTTCCCCCCCTCCTTTCTGGACAGATTGTCATGGCAGCACACTGCAAGAATGAGTAGAAAAAAAAATTGGTTTTGCGATGAAAAACTGTAATAGAAAGGAAGAACAAGACATTTTCTAACATAAATTGCTTCTTTCCCTCCTCATACTGTCCTAAACTTCTTCTGTATGAAAAAAAAGGCATACACAGAATTGTAATACTTAAATTGTCTTTTTTTTTTTATTTTATAGGGTTTTTAATAGTAATTAAAAAATAGAAAAGCTACATGCCAAGAGAATAGAAACAGCTCAATTTAGCTGTTCTAGGACTTAAAAATATCTTCAAGCTGCGGTAAAATCACATCTGTCTATAATTTTATTGGACATTTATTCTTAGCAGAAAAGAAACAATGGAATACAGAACATAGTATGCTGGCTTTCATTGTGATAAAAAAATATCTTCTGCAGTTTTCAAAGTCTGCCATAAAAGTAGCCATGAGTCATTTTATGTCAGTGGAAGCCTCAAAGTGGCTACCAAATTCAGACAGTGAAGTTTTATGGAAGATTTCTAGCTTCCAAACAAAAAGAAACCAATTCTGAAGAAAACTACCAGCTGTTCTTATGCCTGTTATGAAAAAAAATGAACTCTGAGTGGTAGACTGGTGCAAGCTTTGGCCTATTTCACAGTCTTTCCCCAAATGGGATTTAATTGCATGTTCTCTCAGGTTCTTGCAGAAAACATGGGACCATCAGCCACGTTTCCACAGCTGAGGGCTCTCTGATGTGCTAAAACTGCACAGAAGTTTCCTTTTGAGTGCCTAGAACTCTAAAGCCAGCAATAAAGCTTAACAAGTGTTATCTATTTGTGTTTAAATTGTACAGTTACAAGAAATTGTCTCAATCATGTCAAATCCACAGACTAAACTCAGTAAGACAGATTTTTCAATGGAAAGCTATTTCAAATACACACTTATATAAACCAGCTGGCCATTTTACACGCCTGTGTGTTGTGCACCCCCACACCCAAATGCCTGTGGAAACAAAGGACACTCCATGACAAGACCCTATTTCAGTGCTTTTCAGCCTGCTGCAGATACTAATGCAGTAAGTAAGGACACTCTGTTAGGCATGGAAACAGTAATTCAGGATGAAGACACCAGTATCAATGCAACACTTGTACCCACTGTAACCTGCTGATCCTTGCAGCAGCCCTCCAGCACCCAGAGCAGCTCCAATTCCAGCTCCTCAGCTCTTGAAAGGCTGATGATTCCTTAAAGGCTGGGTTCTTCACGTCCCCAGGCAAAGTGTTCTAAAAACCGCGGAGTGTAAAGCAATGTCACCGAGGTTGCTGCGAGTTGTTGGCTTGTCACCGCCACTGCCACCCTCTAACAAAGACACAGCTGGACATGTGAAGCACAGTAATTGAACACTGCCTGACAGCCAGGCAGGGTGCTGTACAGAAAGGCAGGTGCCAACCTTTGGGCACCTTGATCTGTCATATTATTAAACAAAGCCAAGCAGGCATCGCTCACAAAGCCACAAAGGCAAAACACCTGCACTGCGCGACAGCGGCAGTGACAGCTCTGTGCTGGGCCCCTCTCCACAGGACACCTGCTCTTCATCTGTGAGACTGAGATACTTTTGGATACACTCTTACAAGCTTCTCTCTCCCTAATCCCACTGCCAGCTGACCCCTGGAGCGTTCTCTGGGGGTCTCACCATGTGGTCCTGGCCTGGCTCTGGCATGTCCCCATGGCACTGCCCTGTCCCCAGCTGCTCAGAAGCTACTGAGCTGTGACACTGCAGAGCTGTGAGAGAGGCTGTAGAAAGGTACAGTGGAAAATAAGGAGAGTCTCTGAAAATATTTCAGAGACTGCTGAAGTGGGGATTGTGAGCAGCTCGAGAGTTTGAGATGGAGAACACCAACTTGGAAAGGCATAAACTCCAGAAAGGGAAAACCCAGGAAGGCCAGAAAGGGAGAGGAGCTGCTGGCACATGGCTACAGGAGCTACAGGAGCCACCCATCACCTTCCTGACTGATGCCCGTGTGGTCAACAAGATTCCAGGTACTCTGCAAGAGGTGGTGAGCCCACTCACTCAGCCTGTCTGCTTGAATCCTAGTTAGCTTTTGTGGGAGTTAGCCAGTCAACAACTGCTTTGCCCTTTAAATTTATGAATCTCTTTCTTGCACTATCATTTATTCCCCAGGAATGCAGCAATGAAGCTGCTGGCTAACGCCTAGTAAAGAGTAACAGCACAGCCACAGACACAAACACAAAAAATCAGGGTCTTTGCATATGCACTTACATGAAAGTGTAGCAGGATCAATCAGCAGATCCTGGAACATTTAGGCAGCTCTGAACCTGCTCAACTACAGGAACTTTCTCTTCTTAAGCAGAAAACCTTGTGTCTTTTTTTGCCAGAGGGTTCTGAGTGGTTGCTGCATGGTTCCAAGTGATGAAGTGCAATAATGCCTCCATTTGTTATTCCAGTGGTGAGGATAATGGTAACAGTGTTTTGCATTTCAATGGGTCCATGCAGTTTTAAATTTCTACATCAATTAATGAACATAATTTCAAAACACTTCTATTTTAAAAGGCATACATGTAAGCTCTTCACTACCTCTTAATTCAACCACTCACTTAACAAGAAAAAAAGAAAAAGTACTAACAGTGCTATTTCAAGTCTATAAGGTACAGAACAGAATAATAAAACTCAGAACTCTGAGAGAACTTTATAAGCCGACACATAAACTTAAAAGAAGAGGAACCAAAATCTCATAACTCTAGACTTTTTTTTCATAAAGACCCTGAACGTGCCTGTCTCTTCCTGCGCAGTCACTCACGCTGCCTGTTCACTCTGCACAACCCAGAAGTTAAAACAAGATCATGAAAACATGCAATTATCTGCAATCAGTAAAAACTTCTTTGAGCTTATGTGTACGTGAGTGGGAGTACATCTAGACTGATTTTCTCAATCGTCATTATGTATCCTGCTTTTGTAGTGTTTCCCTTCACCCTTTTCTCTCTCCTATTCCTGCCTATATTAGTTATGAAAACGATATTCCAGTAGCCTGCTAAAAATGACCTTTCTACAGTGCTTTTGGAATTCTTCCAAGTACATGGCCCAAATGTGTTTAAAGTCCTTGGGGGTGCTTTTGACTGTGCTTTCCTTAATTCTCTAAAATGCTTTTGATTTTTAGACAGGTCCAGAATCTATCTATGCAGATCCTAATTATTTGGAAAATCCCCACAACCTTTCTGCAACCTTCACATGCAGGAACAAGAGAATGAAGGAGTCAGTTCCTGCTCCAACCCTCGGTCTCAGGGGAATAACCTGCTCTAGCACACGTACCTGTAGCTGCAAGTAAATGGTAAGAGAAAGCCACAAAAGACAATGCAAAATTAGAGTAAGGACTCGCTTCACTGTTCCAAGCAGTTGTTTGTTATGCCCAATATATCCTAGGAATTTGCATTAACAAAAGGAAAAGAAATTTTGTTTCACTGTTCTGTTCCAGAACATTTTGCATCATGTACAAAGATATCAAAATATTGAGACATCATTGAAAATAGGCAGACAATTGCAGAGAGCAGCTGTAGCTTGGAACTTCAACACATTCAGAAACTTCAAGTTTACATATTCAGTTCAGAAGTTCTGCAGCTGATCTTGGCACCCAAACATGGCACAAAATGTGAATGCAGTATTAACAACATTTCAGATATTTCTTTCTCAAAAAATTAATAATGCTGTCCCCCACCATTAAATCCCTCTCCTCATGCACCCTATTCTTGACTGCCACAGCCTATGCCCAGGCACAGGGCACTGTTCAAGGCTACAGCTCCAGGAGCACTGGGTGCAGATGTTTCCCAGTTGTGTTACCCCATGATTTTGAGTTCAAGCCCTGCATGGTGCAGACTGGGTTACAGCTCACATTGCTGCTCCATCCATTTATCTCTCATTGCTGTCCTCAGGGTCACCCAGAGTGACCGTGCTGGAATCACACTGGCAAAGTAACAAATGCAGCCTGAAACCCAGGAAAAGGCAAATATTTTGAAGTGCAACATGGGAGTTCTTTTAGGGTTCATAGGAATTCTTTTCAGGTTAAATTTTCAGATTTCTCAATCTTTAAACTGAACTTTGCACAAATGACCCCTGATTTGGACCACTGGTCTCATACTACAGCCCACAAGATCTAAAGACAACGATTTCATAATCACCAGAAGAGTGGCCATCATCCTTTCTCCTGAAACACAGAAGAAGCATTAGGATGTTACAGTCTTCCTTAAAGCCTAGCATCAGCTCCTTGGGAGCAAGCACAAAGCAATTATAGACATAGATACAAAATTATCTTTACAACTGAAAGATTCGGACTGAAAATATTTCAAATTACAAGACTAATTATGAGAACTGAAGAATAAGAGTAATTTCTATTTAATTCAAGTCTTTTTTTCTCCCAAATTAAGTATTATTAATTATAATGGTATCAATTAATTTTACATCAATATAAAGTAATGAAAAAGGCATTAGTAAATCAGGCAATCTCAGTGAAACATCCATCCATGAAAGCTCCTCTGTTCTCCTCCCTCACCAGCCATCCCATTATGCCCAGTGCCTGTCTGAGGTTCCCACACCAGAGGACTCCTGCTGTGTGAGGAGCCCTGGGAACCTCCCCTGCAAAGCCATTCCTTTCTCCCTGTGCCCTCAAAGCATGCCCAGCTTTAAAGCAGAGCACTGCCTCTCTGGCTGTCAGGAAGGAACGAGACCCACACTGGGATGTTCAAAGGCAGTATTTTCATCACACATCCCCTTGGAAAGCAATGATTAAAGAGGCAATAAAGGAACACCTCTCAACTGGAGAAGGTGGAAACCAGCACTTTGTTAGGAGGAGGAGGAGATGCTTTGAAACAGACTGCAAGAGGACAATAAAAGTTAAAGAGCATTAAACAGCAGCTCCGAGCCTAAAGGTAAAGCGGCTAAATACTGCAGAAATGAACCATTAAAATAGCACCATAAAAGTGCTACAGCCATGCATTACTGTGTCCTTACTTAGAGATATTTCAACCCTTCCATTACAGACCCTTATTTCAAAGAAAACAGAACGATTATGCAGCCAGCCTAGGAGCATGTGCAGCCATAAAGCAGCAGCAGACCCGGGAAGGCACAGCCCCTCTTTGTTTGCCTTGAACCAGGAATAAGCACACTAAAATCAAGCACACATCACTGGCAGTGTTCCAGGTCAGGTTAGTCAGGGCTTTGAGCAACTTGATCTAGTGGAAGGTGTCCCTGCCCATGATGATCCTTAAAGCTCCTTCCAACCCAAACCATTCTATGACTCTAAAAAAGTACAATTAGGAACTCTGCATAGGCATTTCGCCAACTCATAACTCCACTAGAAGCAACGAGCTGCTGAAATACAGCTAAACATAATTGTGTAAAAAATACAGCACCACAAAGGATACACAAAGATTTGGGGACAGTTGCCTGAAAGGGCCACATGAAAACATGTGCAAGCAGTCAAAGCTTCCTTTACATCATAAAGAAAATAAACCAAATGTGATTAACAATCCCCAATCAATATTGAAACAAGAGATAGAGAAAGGATGTATTTACAAAATGTGATGTCTCCAGTCTGAATTTAGCCCAAACTGCTTAAGACACCAAAGGAACAAAGGGAAGGTTAAAATATTCTTAGCAGGGAAAAAAAAAAACCCAATATGCAGACACGTGTTGTATTATTCAATGATTTCAGCACTTGGTACTGTTAGATAAAGAGATATCTGGAATCTAAATTGTGATTTGAGTTTTGTAGGGCTGACACAAACCATTCCCTTCAGACAGCTCAGGTGCCACTTTTTGTTTCATAATCAGTAACATGACCACTTGCACATCATTTTCAGTTGAGCGCAAAACCTACTGAAGACAACTGAGAGACGAAAACGCAAAGTTAAGAAACCCTCTCTTGATAAAGAAGGTGCTGTCAGTGCTGGCTTTGCCTCCTGAGCACTCCACTATGGAGATTAATAAACAGATAACAAGATAAAAAAATTAGAGTAGTGCACTGTGAAGAGGCAGTATGAGAGGGGTCAGTATTTTGCAACAAGCTAAAGCTATGAAGTAAAGACTGAAGTAAAAAGTTCCCAAAAAGATGGTTTAGGTTTTTCTTGTGTGTGGCTATTGGTATGAATGTAGATGAAACGCCAGTTTTAAAATGAAAAAATTACAGGCTAATTCTGAAAGTCTCAATGATTTTACAAGCATCAATTTCAGTCATCTTCTGAGTTAATATTCTTGTGATGAAACTTGTCATCAAGCCCTGTCAGGTGTGTAATTTCAGAAAAGAACTAAAATCGATCCTGAAGCAGCTCTGGAATAGACTTGGAACACAGCAATTCTGCCAGGACATTTTCTAATAGCTTAATACTTGCCTGTGACAAACCTGTCTTCCAAAAAGCTCCAATTAACTGTCGGGCATCCTGCAACCTCCAAAAATAACAGTATTCACAAAGTAACCTTTTGTCATCAACATGACACACCCACAGGTTTCATGGTAAGAAGAAAGAGTAGAATCAAATAATGGAATTTACAGTCACCTCTGGCTGGGAATAGGAACAAAATCAGACAGTAAAACCCCAGCCCCCTGCTGTGGCTCAGAGACACCAGCATTACGGCAAATGATCCTTTTGTGAATATCCAAGGAATTCCCTCCAGGTAAAGTTATTGGTAAATTGGGACAATCTTGAGCCTTCAGAAAGGACAGGTTTCAGGTATTGTACCCAAGAACAATTCCATACAGAAAGAGGCAGACCAGGCACAGAGTTGGCCACTCTACACCAGAATTAAAAGGAAGTACTAATCCTGGGCAATGAACCACACAGCAAGAACCAGTCTGGGCTGAACAGGACCAACATTTCCATCTTGTGATTCTTAGCAATAAATAACAAATTCAGGATGTCCAAATTAAGTTCTATAAAATAGCAGAGCTTCTCACAGGAGCAGCAGTTCAGAGCTCAGCATCATGGGGTTTTTTTGTTTGGTTTTGGATGGGTTTTTTTTTGGGAAAGTTAGCTCCAAACCTTCAGTAAGCAAGAATCCCTTTCCTTTCCTTTTTTGGCCACCTTGGCTTTGGATAACCTGCATTTGCTTTTCTGCACCCCACTTCTTCATGGCACCCATGTTCCCATTTTATCAGAGCAGGACAATGTGAGGGCAGCCCCTTGTGCACATCCCAGCCCAGCACAGACTGGCACAGGCTCCCTGCCCTTTCCTGTCTCATTTGCTCCCCATGGAGCTGTACCCAACTGCTGAGTAACAACAGCCTCGGTGTTGTCAGCTCCAACCCAGCCCCTTCCAGAGCTCCAAACCAGACGACCAGTCTTTAATCAAATGTTGAAGGGCCTGGGCTGAGGCTGCATGGGGGTGTAACTACCCCGTATGCGGCTACTCGGGGTGTAATCCAGCAGAGCGGCATTACAGTCCTGGGAGGCTGCAAACCAAATGTAACATCCCAGAAGCTGTGGCAACCAAGCAGCTGAAACCCTGGCAGGAGCCAGTGCTCCCAGCAGCCCAGCTCCTCCACCTGCTCACTGTGTTTATCACTATCTGGGCAAGCAACACCACCCTGCTATTCCAAGCACTTTATTCAGCACCACAATGGCTAATTTTAAATTCTGAGAGATCAGCTCTGCCAACTCTGCTATTTAAAGTGCAAGTTAAATATGTTTGACATTCCATACCCCAAATGACAACAAACCAGAATATTTAGACCAGCAGCATGTCAGGCATTTATTTATTTATTTCTCTGTCAGGCCCAAGTGCTGCACCTTTTCATTTATATGCTGCTGTTTGCCCCACAGGCATCAAGCTGTTAACACGTACAGAAGAGATTAAAATGAACTTGCATGCTGGATGAGGTATAAATTAAAATTATAGTACTGTCAGTCTTGAATCTCGGATTGTTTCTCAAAGTCTCCCAAAATGCATAATGTCAAGTGAGCCTCTGTTTGTTGCTTCAGGAAAGGCAAAATGTATAATTTTTCAGCAGCACAGTCAATATGAATTCTAAGTAAGTTGTCCCTGAGCCTGTGATATAAATGTGCTGTACTAATCGCATGAGCTGCGTATGCAAGGAAGGTCCAAGTGAATAAAAGGCTTTGAAACAGGATGTGAGCAGAGCTATTCACTGTCCAGCTCCCAGTGCAAAGCAGATTGGGGCTGTTGGGTGTTTAATGCCACTCACTCCCCATGCTGTGTCAGAAAACCCCCCCCTGTCGCACAGGACACCAAACCCCATCTCCCAACAAGCCAAGGGTTTTCTCTGTGCGCTTTGGAGGACCATCAATGGCATCCCCCAGGGTGCCCGTCCGCGCCACCCACCTGGTCTCGAGCGGGACGTTGCTGTTGAGCACCCAGCTGTCCTGGAGCTGCACGGACTCGGGGGTGGTGGCCAGGTCATTGGGCGCCGGAGCGGGTGCGTGGATCTGGTTCCGGCGATTGGTGAGCGAGTTCCTGTTGAGGGAGTTGGCAGAGGAATGATGATGGGACAGGGAATGGTTGTGAGGAGGAGGGAGAGGTGGCCTCAGCGTTGACTGGCTGTGATGATTTGAAGGGCCTAAAACAGAAAAGAAAAACAAATCACAGCTGTGTGTGATGACACTGCTCTCCTCTGCGTTTTCAAGGGGCCACTGCCTCTTGGACCTGTGGGCATCAAACTGTGGGCAAATCCAATCAGTGATTATTTGAGATCAGCAACATAAAACAGTGCTTCCAGCCTGCACAGCTGGCATGATGACAAAGATTGTATTTAAATTTAAAAATACTTCCTTATGGATTCTCCCTGGAGAAAGTCTCCTCAGTGGGGCAGCCAGGACAGAAGCCTAGCTTGACCATTCCCTACAGCTACTGACAGGAACTTTCCCCCCCTGTTTCTGTCAGGGGCTTTGAGCAGATGAACCTTAATGGATTAAAAATAGCTTTTGAGAATATGGTCTTTAGGCCCCTATGAAACATAATCAGAGAAATCAATCTTCTTTCATTCATTGGTATTTTACCAATCAGCTTCAAATGAACAGGATTTGTGCCCACACAAGAAGATTAAACTCCAAATATGAAAAGAGAGCAACAAGGCAGTGATGGTATCTTTCATGTTATTCCATGTGGTCAGGATTTGGCCTGTATTTTTCTATTTAGTAATGCGACAAACACACAGCAAGATCTGGAAATTATGCAACTCTTTCAGTCTCTTTCATTGAAAAATGATTTATTTTTTGTGATAAAGAAGGAAAAAAACTTTTCTCATTCTTTGAGTACTGACATGTTTGCATCTATAATGAAAAATATTTTTTTCTAATCAGTAAGGCAAATGGATTAAAATAACGGCACATGAAAAGAAAATCTGATAAGAAGGTGTCATTCTAACATTGTCACTTTTCTAAACCAATGCAGACTGGTAAATAAGTTCACGTGAAATTCCACACATGGCAATAATTTATGTCTAATAAAAACAGCAAAAGAATAAAGAAAACAAACACAATTATGAACTGCAAGCTTTAGACATTGTATCAAGTTGTAGTTTTCTAGTGAACATTAATCACTAATACTAGAGAAATCATAATTCTAATGATGCATGTTTGTTTTTAGAAACTGAAGAAAATTCTGTACTTAATGAATCAAATAATAAAAGAAAACATCACAAAACATCATTTGCAGCAAGATTGATCTTTGTCATATAAAAAAAAAAGTCTAGAAAAGCTGCTGAACTGAGTAATTACTGTAACTTAATTGAGACCAATATTTATAAAAAATCCAAAATAAACAAAAAAATCCAAGAGACAAAATAACACCCCAAACCCCAGAGCCCAAACCCCCAAATACCAGGAGGGTATTTCACTGGTATGGAACCCTGAGCTGTAGCAGCACTTAGGGACATGGGTTAGTGGTGACCTCCCAGTGCTGGCTTAGGGGTCAGACTTGAGGATCTTGGGAGGCTTTTCCAACCTAACTGATTCTGTGCAACACCCCCAGGGGCAGCTCCTGGCACTGCTCTGCAGACTGCCTGCCCCAGGGAGAAGCAGTGAAAGCACCTCTTCCTAACAGCAATACAACCAGGGAACAGAAAGAGAACAGCGTTTTTGGAGAGGGGCCATTCATTTTCTTCAGCGTTTCTGTGGGCCTGGGGAAGCGCAGGCTGGTGAAGCATAGACAGACAGGTTTACTGGGACTTACATAGGGCAAGTACAACTTGTTCTCTGACAAGAAACTTTAAGAAATGAATTATAATAAAATCTGCATCCTCCACATGTTGCCTTAAATCTACACAGCAGATTTTTTATCTTTCTTGAATGTCTGTTGCCCAAATGTGCACCCTGTGGGAATGTCAACTGCTTTAAATACAAAATCACCTTTCATGAACACCTCCTAAATTTTAAGGCCATCATATGTGCAGCTCCCCTTACTATCCTTGCCTATGTCTTATCTAAGCATAAAAATACTGTTTAGCCAATGAAGTTTTATGTTTAAAACCCCCATTTGGACCACCAAGAACATCACATCTCTAATCTATACTAGATCCCGTGCCATTCTACAATAGCATGCAGAGCAAGACACGGCAGAAAAAAAATGTGTTTGGACAATCTCCACATACACAGAAGCTTAAGGGGAATTACTCTCCTAGTCTGTGTTCTCACTTTAGACAAAGCATGCTTGGATTTCAATAAGTGAATATTTATGAGTGATAAAATACAAATATGTGCCCTTGCGTTAATAGTTACTTCAAAAGATTCATGTGCTTCATGTTTTCTCAACTTACTTTAGATGCAGCTTTTCCTTCTCAAGGATAAGTATGAAAAAGTCATACCCACATAAACAAAACAGTTTTGCTCTGAGAGCCACGGTAGCACCAGTTAAATAAAGACTCTGAATCTTGTCACCACAATATCACGGAGGCTGTTCTTAAAAGTGAGCCAAGTCGGCATCAATAAGAATGAACAGCATTTCTTTAAGATGAAGGAAGCAAGAGCTGAAATCAAATTACCACAAATTATTTAATCTGCCTCAAGACTCTGTTCCCACACAGTAAATATAAGACACTGTGCAAAATAAGCCACGCATGGGTAACTGAGCACACACTGCAGCCGCAAAAACTCTGAAACCTGCTGCAAGACAAATGTAGCATTTAATATAGAAAAATAAACAAATACCAATATTAACTTCATATAGATATTATATAGCTTATATTAAAACATATAAAAACTTATATATATAAAGTACTAACTAGGGAGCATGCACACACCTGGGTCTATGTGAGAGAGATAAAAGCATAATACGCTGCTTCTTCATAAACCTGTTCAAATGAATCAAAAGCAGGAGCCGAACACTATTGAACTTGCCAGGGATATAAAATTGGATTCACATCTGAACATCTGAGCACTTCTTTATGAGCATCTTTGCCTAAATTAAAACTTCACCAGCAGTACCTGCAAATCTGCTGAGCTCTGAAGTTCAGAGGAGTAAATCACTTGTCCTGTAATAAAGGATCCGAAGGGATTGGCCCGAAGGATCCTACGGCACGACACGCTCTGAGGCCCCTCGGAAATTGCTTTTTATTTGGAAGCTTAAACACAATGAGTGTCTTGATAGAGTACATCTGGCTTTTTACATCGGGAAATAGATTTTATTTTTGATATAGCAGTAGCCAGTATTGGTTTGGGGGAGAATACGGAGGAAATGATGCCTTTTCTCAATTATTAGCTGAATTAGTCATTTCAGCAGGATGCACTATAAAAGTTCAAACATTTAGGATTCAAGGAAAAGTCTTTTAAAACCATAATGACAATCAGAGACCTGGAAATCTGAAATAGTGGTACTCTCCACACTTTGGCTTTTTAATTTTTTAAATTTCTCATTTAAATTCACAAACTTACAATATATCTAATTCCAATCAATTTTAGTACACATTGATTGTCCTGAGCATTTTCAAAAAATCACAGCCTGGTGTCCACATAATCAACCTGATTCTTCAAGAGATCTTACTGCAGTCAAGAATATCAGCAGCACTCATTTCAAATTAGAAGCTGAGTGAGGGGAAATTGTGTTGTAATTAAGTAATCTGAGAATAAAAAGTCTGCTCTATGTAGCTTTGAAGCAATCATAAGCTATCCAATTGACTTATTTGGGTTTAATCAGAACCAAAATAATAAAAAAAGAAAAAAAATATTTTGCTTAGTTCATTCTTCTATCTGGTGAAACATTTAAACAAACCAGGCTAGCACAGAGGTAACACTCAGCTGAAACGAGATTCAAAATAGCACTTTTCTCCTTGAAAACAAACAAAAACCCCATCAAAACCCTAAACCTGAGTGGCTACTATGATCTTCCCTTCCCTTGCATGCAAAGAAAGAGCAAAGGATGTGCAGCCCAAAGCCCAGCCCGTGGCTGTGCCCTGCTGAGCACAGGGCAGGTGAAGGCAGGGCTACCATGGGAAGCAGGGTGCACATCCTTCAGGAGCCTGTGCATTTTAACAGTCCTGTTGTGGCACAGCCTGGCAGCCCCAGGGGTCAGAGAGAGCCCCTGGATCTCCCAGCATTACAGGCACATCAGCAATGGCCAAGTGCTCCTGAGCACACACTTCCAAACATCACTGCTTGGCCTTTTTTACAGTTCGAATGTTGACTAAAATACAAAGTGAAACTTCAGATCTGCTTTAACATGGTCAAATTGTTTTTCATAGTTCTTCCCAGGCTTTAGTACACTCACTTAACACATGCACTAAATCCAAGCAACACAATGATCCGAGGAGAACAAGTTAATCTCCCACCTCAGAGATGAAATACAAAGCAGAAAAGGCAGCATCCCTAATCTAAGCAAAGCAATCGCTTCCCTGCATCCCAGTTCTTTGTCAATACTACCTCAAAAAAGTAATGGAGATTGTATCTTAGTTGTGCTGAATTATCCTCCATGACATTATTAAATGCTAAAGAGACATAAACACCTCCTCATCATTCTTTTTCACAAAAGAACTAGAAGAAAAAACCCAAACATGTATTATTTTTCTGAAATGAACAAGGACACAACTATTTCCTCATGCTTTAAACAATACAAATACTAAACAAGAAAATCCCCCAAAACTGAAGCTGATGCATAGAAAGAAAATAATTAAAAAGCCCACAGACAACCCTTGTCAGCCAGCATTAGAAACCTAGTCTGCAGCACTCCTGGTTCGTTATTCAAATACCTCTGCCACACTGTTTTCTCAAGGAAACCACATCATCTGCCATCACAACGAGTAACGGGTGTTTCACAGAACCACAGGGCCACCTTCCAAGCTAAATTCATCTTCAAAGGCAGCTCACATTACTCTGAGTCAGGGAGAACAGAGAGCCCAGGAATGCCAAAGTGCCACAGGAGCTGCCGTCTCCGGCACCAGCCTCCAGCCTGGCACTGCAGCCCTCAGTGAGCGTGGGGTGGGACCAGGGCTCCTGCCCAGCAACACAGACTGGGCTTTGTGCTGGGTTTGCTTCAGTTCTCCTGTTTGTTTGCTTAATTCTCTACATTATTTTGTGCAAGGCTGTAGCTAAATGGCATCTCAATGTTCTGAAAATGTTTTCAGCACATTCAGTAAAGAAGAAAGGTATCTCACTCCTAACCATGGAGGCTATTACCTCTCGCTCTTGTTGTTTTAAGCCCAAGACATTTGCCAGGTGTTCCTTCTTTTGTCTGCCTGTTTTTTACACTCTTTGAAGCACGAATAGGTTGAATGACTGGCTGTCATCCCAGACTGTACATTTCAAACTGAAAATTCAGTAAATGTGTGATACGAAATGGTAAGTCACTTATCAGAGTCTGCCAGTGCATTGCAGCCATGTCCCCAGCACAATATTACAGCAGAAAACTAAATGTTGCTGTGGCAAAAAAATAAACAAACAAAAACTCCAAACCAAACAAAAAACAAAAACAAAAAAAAAACCAAAAAAACCCCAAAAAACAAAAAGCAAAACAACAACAACAACAAAAAAAAACAACAAAAAACAAAAAACAAAAAACAAAAACCAAAAAAAAAAAAAAACAAACAAAAAAAAAAAAACAAAAAAACCAAACCAAAACAAAAAAAAAAAAAAAAAAAAAAAAAAAAAAAAAAAAAACAAAAAATGCCCCGAAAAAACAACAAAAAAAAACAAACCAAGGAAAAAATACCCCATTGCTTACCCACAATATCCAGTGTGCAGTCATACAAGCAAAGGCAAAGCTGGACCCTTCACCAGAAGTCAAACCTAAGGGATTACAGTCATATAACCACTTCTCTCAAGTGAGGGTCACCTGCAAAAAGCTTAAAACTCACTGCCCTACAAAATATTATTATCTCAGACACCATGTACTAATTATATTTGCTGAAATACATCACTTAAATATTCATTATCACACTGCATGAGGTGCACAGGCTGCATAAAATAATGTCTGGTCAATGGAAAATCACATCACTTCAATAATAATGCTTTATGCAGCCTCAGTGTCCTGTGGTACTTTTATATATGTATATAGGTGTATGTTATACATATATGAAAAGGTAGGCACACTATTTCAAATTTTGCTTATCCTAAAAATGAGTCACAGAGAAGCTGGAGTTTTCTTCCTTCTAATTGAAAAACAATCATCTCACATATTTTTCAATCAATCTTTTAATTTAATTTCCCAATAAAACATAGAGAGTTTAAGGATGTCTTTCTCTTCTGCAGCTCAGGTACATGACTATTGTTTGAAGAAGGCACTGATGTAAGAAGAACTAAAAAGAAAAGCAGGCATATATATTTCTAAGCAAAGAATTTCATTATTACTGTCATTGCTACCATGGAACATTTTAGTGCAGAAAGGTAAACATTCTCTAGACTTGGTTCTGCAGAATGGGAAAGAGCTGGACCCTGTCTAAAGACTCAGACAAATTCTTGCCTAAGCTCACACAATTTGAAGCACTGGGAATCCCACCGAAGTGAAAATGAAGACAGATTTTTCTGAACAACAGACAGAAATTTCTGAACAAAAATATATAGGCCAGCAGTGGAACCTGGTGACATTTTCCTGATAGGATTATGGCCTGAAAACTGCTGCTTCTCTGTGGGAGAGCCTGATAATTTTCATGGTGACATAAGAATAACTGTGCCATAATTTCCGATTCATTGTGAGTCTGGAGTCATCCCTGAAAGCTGTTACAGCAGCACTTAGGATCTTGCATCACCGAGTGAGCTGAACACATTTGGTTTCCAAGGGGCGAAAGAAATGCCAGTCATGAGTGGTTTAATGCAATGCACCACCTTGATTATTTCAGAAGCATCACAGAATGTTACATGTCGTCCAAAACACGTTTTTGTTAAACCCAACCTCCTAAAAATTTATACCAGATGTCTCTCAAAATAAATTACTAAAGTAATTGTGTCAGAGAGAAGATCTAATAGGAAACTGATATTTTTAATAAATCAGCCTTCCAGGTGCTGCAGATCTTTAAGAGAAGGAATGGTCTATCAGCAGAGTAATGATTTTGAATCTTTCTGTTGTTTGAAGACTGTAAGGTCAGGCTGCACCACTGAGAAGTTTGGCAGCTGAACTACTAATGAAACTAAATATATTGAACAAGGCTTTCAGCATCATGTAATTTCTCTGTTTCTGAGGCAGTATTATCATGTCTTCCCAGCAGCACTAACTTTTTTTCAACTTCTGAATTTTTTTCTTATTCCATCTTATACTACTGGCCTTAGGACAACTCACCATAATGCACAGTGCACACCAATCTAGATTTTTTTTCAGTTCAACAGCAGGATCAACAAAAATAGAATATTTTTCTTGTCTAAAAGGAAAAAAAAGTTCTATCTTAATACAATGTTCCTCAATGGGTTTTCAGGGTTTGAGCTTTTTTTTTTCCAGAAATACTTACAATATAACCCCTTTGGCCCCCAAAAAGCATGAAAATAATAATTTTAAAAAGTTTTACTTCTAGGCTTAACCAAGTGATAATCAAATGATGGAAATAAACACTGATATATAAGCATAGTTAACATGAAGGCTCACTGACATATACCAGTAAATACAAGGTTCCTGGAGGAGCTACCTGGTAGAATTCAATTTCATAGCTCCTGGGAGCCACTTATTTACTACCCGGACCATCTGTTTCCCAACATGCAGAACAGGTAAAAATAATTTGTGTAGAATTTATGGAAAAAGTAAGAGGAATGTTGCATAATTCTAGAGTAAAGAAAAGCCAATGCAATGTATATGTTGCACTGGATCAGGCTTTTCGATGGGTTATTTCTCTTTTTAAAAGCAGGCAAGATACAAGCAAGTACAAGACAGAAACAAGGATTTGTCTGCCTCCAGGGTACTGCAAGCTGCAGTACTACATGACTGGCATTTCTTTCACAGTGAGATTTCGTTTGAATTCTTTATTGGTTGTTACTGGACTAAAAAAAGAAAGTCACAAAGCTCTCAGATAAGTCCTGTTGAAGTTTCCTGACTTTTCAAGGTACCAGAGATGTTACCTTCAGCTACTACAAGTAAAAAGTTCTGTTACTCAGATGAAACCATGGGTTAATGAATAAAATACAGATTATCATAAAGTGGTGTATGAAAGCTCTCACACAGCTTCACTCAGCACATTAACCCAGCAAATCTTTTACAATTCTTTAAATAGAGAGGTTTTTTTGCATGAAGGGCAAAAAAAAAGGACAATGAACAACTAAAAACGAACTGTAACTCCTTAGTAACACACGGTAAAACAGAAAAATCAATACAAGAAGATTTCAGCTGTGAGAATGATGGGCCTCTCTCACTGGGAACTTCTCAAAGTACAATGCCTGATGTGACTCTGCAGGGCCTGATCCCAGTTCCCACCACCCACAGCCTCAGTGCCAACCCTCCTTGGCCCTGGGTGTGGCAGAGCTCAGGGACAGACAAGCCCCAGGGGATGCTGCCAGGCACTGCCCAGGGATGAAGGACTCAGTGCAGGGCAGAGGGAGCTGCAGCTGAGCCGAGCTCAGCATGGGGAAGGTCAGTGCTGATTTGGGAACCAGTCCCACACCAAGCTGCTGGGAGTGCTGCCTCAGGAGCAGCTCCATCCCCATGGCCAAACAGCCCTGCCTGCAGCTGGCTCTCAGTCTGCTTGGAGACCAGAAAATTAACTGAGCAACACCAGCGTGATGAGGCACCCACGGAGCTTGTGCTGCCAGCGATCCTCTCAACAGCACTACAGCAAATACTTCACTACTACTGCATTTACCATAGAAAAATTTACTGCAAGCTAGAAACTCACTCTGCAGCACAGCAGAAAGGAAACAGCCCACTGAAAACTTTGCTCAAGTGTTGTCTTCTCTAAACAGCATTACTAACATCTTGCAGAGACTTAATCCTTACCGAGACATTAAACCTCCATGCAATTCTCTCTTACGTGAGCTTGAAGAGAGTCTCAGAACAAGGCTATGGATCTTTTCCATTTTTTAAAAAAAATTAAATAAACCTGTCTAATCCTTTACAATTAGTGAAATAGGAAGCACCATCACTACTCATCTCCTGAGATGGTGCTGTTTGCCTACCTGACACCCTCTGCCCAGTTCCCACAGCCTGTCTCCCACAGCACCATCACAGTGCAGTCGTGCTCTGGGCTGCCACTTTAAATATGCACTGCTCTTTCCCTTGCCAGCATGGGGAAGGCAATCGAATTCCCAGCCTGAAGAGCGTGTGTAATCATCCTGGCAGATACCAAACACTGAAGTGTTCCCACATTACCAGAACAAACAGAAGGCAGGGAACTGTAATGCCTTTCAGCAATGCTGCTTGCTCCCAGTGTCAAGGGGAGAGTGAACAGCACAGCCCTACCCATCACCTCCACTGAATACATTTCTGAAAGCACAGCCTCACCCCAGCTACTCACACCAACACCAGCTTTAAAGGCCTGTTTTGTCTCAAGGCCATGGCTTTATTTTTCTGAGCCCAGCAATGCAAAGTAAAAGTACTCCAGTAAAAAGCCACAGAAATATGGTATTAATCAAGAAATGAGAGAACATATACCATTTCCTGCTCAAGGTATAAGAACAGCTATCATAATTGCATTATATACTGTTTCTTCCTTCAGAATGTCTGAGGCTGCCACAGAACTAAGTGGTGTTTAATACCATGAAAAGTGGAAAAAACACCTCTCAAGTGCCATGCTGTATTGATAACAATGACAGTGGCAATATTAAAGAAGAATTTAAAAATGGGAAAAGAAGATGACCACAATATTTTATCTAACTAAAGTCATAGGAATCTAGAGAGTAGTTAAATATCAAGATTGCAGTTTGGGTAAAAACCTCACCCTGCAAAAATTGCTAGCAGCTTTTTTAATGATGTGAAGCAATCAAAACCTGTGCCTGAAATCTCTGCTTTACTTTAAGTGTGGACTGCTGGAATCCCTTGGACAGAAAAGGTTCAGGTAAAGCCATAATGCAATAGATATATTTGAACAAACCCACAGACCAAGGAACAAAGTTTTTGATACTAAAGATGCCTTGTGAACTCATGGCAGAGGAGAAAAGATGAGCATTCTGAAATCAGTCAGACAGTTTGACTTCTTCGAGACATGGGGGGCAAGGAAAGAGTCAGCAGAAGAGAAGGGAAAAAGACACTAAATAAACCTGTCCTAAGAGCTCTTGCAGAAGCTTCTTCCACAGAGAAATGAAGCTTTTGACAATCATGTGTGTTACATGTATAATCCCCATGGAGGTCAGCAAGGAATTATCAGTAGATGGGATTAGAAGCCCTTTGACACCCTGGTCTATACACAGAATGTTTGGACAGTGTTGGGCAGTAACTTTGGATTAGAGTTCATCTGATACACCTGGATCAAGAGTCTTCCCCTGCACAGGCTTTGAAGCAGTGCCATGGAGCAGTCGTTTTTTCCTCCTCTCATGAGCCCACTAGAAGAACGAGCCCATTTGCGTTAATTTGTCAACACTTCTAGTACTGCAGATATTAAATCACAATTCTCTATATGAAAAATCCAATTGAGATTATTTTAATTTGATCTCACAACTAGGATACAGAATGACAGCACACACTCTTCCTATTCCTAAATTAATAGGCAAGAAAGATCTGTGTTAAGTCTTCTATAGAGACATGTTTAGTACATCAAGACTTTTCTTCATGGACCTTCTATGAACCACATTTTCAGAGGAACATTTAGGAACAGATGTGTTGTCACGCTTAAGAAATTCCAAAGCAAAGAGAATTTTTTTCTCCTAAACATGTGTAGCATTTAAAGTGAAAGTTATTTTTGTTATATTGTTACCAGCAAATTACAAATATCTATAGTTTTAGGTAGTGGGATACTTACTAGGTGTCCATACTTACCATGGAATGAACAAACACCAAATTACTTTTAAAAATAAAGTTATCTGACTAAATTATTGCTGTTGGCTAGTGGTGACTCTCCACACCAACAACAGTTACCGTACAAATTAAAAAAAAAAAAATTAAGATATCCATTCATTTTTAGTAATTTTCTTGCATCTGTTATGTGTGAAAGATTTTAATTTACACTCATTTATCAACTCAGACAACTTCACTAATGGAGGAATTTATTCTGATAACAAAAATCAAAGTCCACTTTCAGAAGGTTATCAGAAGGTGGGTACATGCACATGGCACCTGGACCAGGAATAAGTATCACTTTTTAACACAACTCTTAAAAATGAGGGTTTTCTTATACATAGCTCTAAAGGAATATGAATGCCCACACAGAAAAGATTTTATTTCAAATGAATGTATCTGAAAGAAATATTCACAAACATGGGAAGGCAGAGGAGACTGCCTTTAACTGGCCAGTTAAACATGGTATAGAATGGGATCTTAAACCAAATAATGTTGTACTCTGGCAACGTCGTCTGTGGCGTTTTTATCTCCCTAAAGTGTTTGCAGTCAATGTCACATACATGGAAATGATCAATACCAATAACCACAAAGCAACAACAGCAGGAACACTTAGTGTTCTCTACAGTATCTGCTGTGTGTTCTTTCAATGCATTTCACAAACAAAGCCCAATAAGGTAAAGATGTTACCAGAATTTTATGTGACAAACTGAAACACAGAGCAGAGAACTCATATGGAATTGTGTGACCAAACCCTGGTCCACTGGTTTCACCCTGGACTTTTTCTTCTTATACGTGTCCATCTGACATGTTTCTCCAGTCACAACAAACTAAAACACGTGAAAATTAATTCCAGTGGGTGCTGACAAAGTGTCCCAGTTTAACTACTGTTTCAAACAGGTTTGGTTTGTTTGTTTGTTTAAAGCAGAGTATTTCAATAACACCTCTCAGAAAGCAAAACCAAATGAGGCAATTTCTACACCGGATGAAGATCTAGAAATGCAGTTTTGTTCTGCCAGATCTCTTACAGCTGTTAAAAAACAACAAACAACCCTCAAAAAAACCTCACACAGCTGATCAAAGGCTTTTCCAATTGATACATAACCCAAGTCCTGCCCATTGGGGAGGTTTAGACTTTTATGCTAACACCCAATTAGTGTATTTTAACGGAAATGCAAGAGCAAAAACCAGCCCCCATGCCCATACAGGGCATGCAAGCCAGTCATCCTTAAAGCTTGAAGACTGATCTATGCATATTTTCTGCATCATAAAGTAGTCTGGAATAAAACCCAAACCGCACATCAGTGTAGGATGCTGATAGACATCTTGATCTGGTTTCACTATTTCAATTTAGTTGCATACTGTTTGATACTGCTCAGGGAAACATGACAAGCTGTGCCACGAAGGGAAGGGAGCAGAACCAACTCTGTTGCTGTACATTATGTTTTTATTAACGGAGACTCCACAAAACTCTAAATTTATGAAATACTCAAGAAAAATTATTAAATTATTCATCAGTGATAAGACAATTAAGAAGCAAACTAAGGAGCAAGTGGAAGCTTGGTCCTGAGGGAGAACAGCTGGTCTTCTCATTAAAAGTATGTTTTGGCAGCAAAATACCCTCGGAACAGAGGGAACCTGCTGCTAAAGCAGCCTCAGAGTCAAATTTAGGAGCAAGTGACAAAGACAGGCTGATGTGAAGAGCAAGGTGGTGTACTCTGGGTAGCAGTGTGTGGCTGGTGTGAGCTGCACACCCCCTGCTCCTGGCAAAGAGGTGATGTGACTTTATTGTACTTTGGAGACACAACATGACATGAAAGCTGCCTCAGCCTCTGGCAACTTTGTGCTGATGCACCAGACTACAAAGAAATTAGCTTAAGACTCTAGGAAAGATGTTAGTTGTACCAAATAAGACAACAGTTGAGCACAGAGCCCAGTGGTGAGAATGGTGTCCAGGTCACCGAGTCACCCCATGCTGCTGCCTCATATCCCTTGTTGATCAAACAGCAAAGCTGCAGACCCCAAAGGGGCACTGGGTCGGTACATACTGGGAGGTTTCCCAAGCAGCAGCAGGTCCTGTGGATGTGCTGAACCTGAGCACTGCCCATCTGCACAGTGGGTAACAACCACCTGTGGGCAGGAAGGGATATTCCACCTCTGAGGCTGTGATGGTGCAGGTGCTAAAAAAGGAACTGTACCATGTTAGAGACATAGAAAGTCTTTCAGAGGTGGGTAGAGAAGAGAAGGAAAGGGAATAAGAAAGGGAGGAGAGAGACACCACTTTGATGCAATGTTTTTTATGAAGTTGAACCAGAACATGCAAAGAAAGTAGACCCTGCTCCAACAGGCTGGTGCAGGCAGGGCCAGAGCTCTGAGGGGGTCTGAAAAACTCTTCATGAAATATCATTGCTCCTTTCTTTCTCATCCCTCTCTGTCTGCTACCTACTTTTTTTAGGATTGTGGGGTTATTTAAGCCTGTGTTTTTTCTCATACTCTCCTTTTGTTGTTTTTAATGCTTTCCCTCTCCTGCCATTAGTAGTTCAGGAGATTTGCCCCTCGGCTCCTCACCTCTGACAATCCATCCTCCAAGATAACCCACCTGGTCTAACAAAAAACAACCACTGATAAACCAGCTCTCACCCACAGCAACACAAAGGACCTCTTATGATTCCATTCCTGAAATACATAATTAGTGACAAGTATGATATGTGTTCTTTAAAGATAGTATCCTTAAAACATGTCTACAGCAAAAAACCCCAAATATTTCTGTAGCATCTGCTGAAATATGAAATCCCCACTCACTGGCATGCCTTGTTCTAGATGTTTGAGAAATTTTTTCAAGTAACATCAAGGTCCATAAATGTTTTGTGACACAGAAACACAAAATCAGATGCTCCATCTTAATTTTGGACAAACTTACTTCCTAGTTAGTTAAAAAATTGATAGGAATTTTCCTCCCTTAATGCCATCCTCTTTCCCATATTTCCCCATGTGTGTGAAGTATCTTTACATCAAAAAGACAAAACAGGTTGTTTCTTAAATAATTCTGCTTAAAATTGTTACTCCAATTCTTGCACTGATTCAAACATCTTGCATAACTGGCAGGAATTCTGACATCCCTGTACAATACCAAATTACTCTCAGCCTCCTTCAAAACCTGATTAATCACATAAAATATAACAATTCCCACTCCAATCTTTCTGTACCTATTTGTTCACTTAGGTTAGCTGGCAAAATAAGCATGTTAGCCTTTTCCCTGCTCCAGATATGTCATACCAAAATGGGTTTTGCATAAAAAGAAATGGCATGCTACTATCTTTGTAAGATTTTTAGAGCCTTGGTTATAAATACTTCAGATGATGCTCAGACAGAAACTCAAGTGATGCAGATTTCAGCTCTTCACATGAACAGTAGGGAGAGTTACAGATTCATTTTGATTTGGTCCTATACTAATTTAACTCAGATAGTCAAAAAAAGGGGAGCATAGCTAAAACAGAATTTCTGAAGTGACAGAATTTATATCTATCACATTAAAATTTATTAGGCACACAGAGGTATCTGGACATTCCCAGGTACTGGGTATACAGTTCTACACAGGACAACACTCTGATGTACAAAAATAGGAACAAATGATGAGCAGGTGAAGCAAATAATCCTGCATGGGGCTCTTGGTGGAGCCTGACCGGGCTGTTGGGGCAGGTACAGCCCTGCCCCAGGACAGCATTGGCCCTGCCAGCCCAGAGCCAGCACAGGGAGGGAAGAGGAGTTAGTAGGAATGTGGCCAGGGGGAGAGGAGCGGGGTGGCCAAAGCACTGCAGGATCCCCTGGCTGCACCTTCCTCAGGTGAGAGGGAGCTACAAAGGGACACAACCATGAGGGCAGATCAGGAGAGCTGGAAAGAAGGAAATAAAAAGGTGCAGAGCTCCAAGACAGTTGCATTCTCTTCAGGCAAGATTTAGGGGAAATTAAAAGTGAGGGAAACAACCAGGAGAGCTGTGAAAGACAGGACAAGGGAATTGCATGGGCAGGAGGAATGCCGTATTGAGCAGGGTAAACTGTTCTTCCCACTTCAGGCATGCCTTGGGAGCTGTATCACATATAGCCAGCTCCCATATTGCAGACATATCTGTATCTGTAATTATAGATACAAATCCGTTCCCTTTTGATTAGTGCTACAGATGAGCAGCTGTTTGTGTTACGTATGCCTTCCCCTCAGTCCCAGTAATACCAGCTTGTTTCCCAGTTCAGAGACATTTCTGCAAGGTCCTAAGATATATCCTTCTTAAACCTCAGTACTATTTCAGAGGGTTTGGAAAATAGGGAGTCCGCAGCTATGCACATGTAAAACAGCAAATGAAAAAGATACTTTCATGGAGATAGCATTACTCTTTCACCACAGTAGCTTCTGCAAAAGTAAATTATTTTTCTTCCTCAAGAAGGACCAGTTTTTGCAAACAATGCTTCTATTAAGGGAAAAAACCAAATCCACGATCTTAAGCCATGTTAAAGAAATTATTTAAATTCTGCTACTTAATACAGACTGTTCAGAGGGCCAGCTTCATCCAAAGGAGCAAAGACTAATAAAGGAATTCTTTTAACCCCAAACATTTCAAGATACCATTTTTTAAGTTAATCCTATTCAAAGCAACCAATGAAAAGACAAAATTAATATTTCTATGTTATTCTATACTCATAATAAAACAGACTTTTATTTCCTAAGCTAACAAACTGAGCCCTCTTTTTTATGCATTAACAATTAATATGGATTCTGCTTACAGACATCTGTAATGCTTTGGGCTATATTTATGGTGTGATAATTGTCATTTTGAGATACAGAACACCAAGATGATAGAAAGACATAGCTGAACTGTTCACTATCTAAGGGACAACACTGCTATCATGTTCAAAATACTGCCCCAAGCAACGAAAACTTCCATAAATCTTTTTTCTACCACTGTTGTCGCTTCTATTTTTGCCTGTGAATGTGATTATAATCTGTTTCCAGCACACAAGAAAACAAAGTGATCTAGAATATAATGAGTGGGGAACATTTTGGAGCCCTCCTGAGCTGCAGGGTATTTCCAGCTGCTAGCAGAGCTGATAACGGACTTAATAGAGCTAATGATTTCTAATACCACTAACACAAGGCTATTTTCACAGTGGGTAAATAATGACTCTTTTGTTTTGGAAATAGTTAAGGAGTCATGTAGATGTTTGATAAGTACATGATACAGTATAAATGAAGCAATATTTGGGTAGCTAATGGTGGATTACACCACAGCTAGAAGATAAAATACTTTTGTGTTTCCTTCTAAGAACTTAAAAGTTTATAACCCTGTTAAGACCAGTGTGACAGCGAGGAGATTTCACTGTAAACAATTACAAGTAATGTTTTAATCTAGGTATAAAAACGCATCCATTTGTTTCAGTGCACTGCATCTTTGGTTTTTTGTTGGTAATTAATATTACAAATCTTCACGAGAAATAAAATAAAAACTAATTGGGTAGTAAAAGAAATTTGCTTGAGAATTGAATGCAAAAATTGCATCAACGGGGCAAACTATGAATAGCACATATGCCTTCAGTATTTTACTGCATGTTTCTGATGAAGATTAACAATATTTGCTTGGTTTCCTCCTTTCCCAGTGTGCAGTCTGTGTTCCCAATTCCAGGGGCATGTGCTCCCACCAATGAGAACACTCTGTCAGCTGCAAGATTCCTTGCAGGTTTTTTTTGTATGGCATTATACAGAAAAGATTCCCTATGGTAAAAATGCATTTCTTCTTCCCTCTTCTTCTCCCCAGAAGTTACCTTCCTACAGAGGCTGCACATATGGATCTTCTATTTTTCCTTCAAGACATTTGAACGTTATTTCACATTGAGTTTGTGGCAGATGTAAGGAGTGTTTGGGACTTCTATCCCGCTCACTGCAGCGCTCTGCATGCCCAGTGCTTCATGCCCCCACAGTTTTACTGCTTTTTGAGCTTTCTGAGCTGCATCCAATCCCAAACAGGACTCCCTGGATAGGACTGTGTTTCCACGTGTCCCTCTGCCACCCAAAATGGGTGGTGTCAATCAAGCTGTTTACAACCCAGACTTCTTAATGGGAACAAAGACTTAATCATAACTGTGATTAATAAAAAAAATCATAACTGTGTGAAGGCAAAAAAGTAAGGTTTAAACAAAATAATTCAAGCTAGGCAGAGCTTTTCAAGTCAAAATGAAAGAAATAAAAGGACTTATGGTGTGAATGGAGGATAATAAATTGTGTGATGCAATAAAGCAGTATCTACCCATTATAAACTTTATAGATTTTAGGAAAGCAGGTGATAACCCCCATTGTGATTCATTTTCACATATCTTGAAATATTACAGGAAGCAAGCAAAAATAATTTAATTTACCTAGCTGTATTTCAAAGTATGGCTTCACTGGTTAAAGAAAATGCAAACTTAAGCAAAGAGTCTGATACAGCTGCTGGTGTCAAACTGAGAATGCAATCTCTTCTCTGGTTTGTTACTGCCGTTGCTTCATTATGAGCAGAAATTGTAGATTGGAACAACAGAAATATTTCATGGTCTAAGAGTTAATATCACATTTTGTTTGTGCTGGTGATACAGCAGTTCTAAATGACAGGTCAGACATGCAAGGAACAGCATGAGATTGTTCCACATCACAAATAAATCAGGTTAAATATTGTGAAAAATACATCCAGTAGGGACTCCAGATTCCAAATCAGGTTTTATATTAGAAGGCCAAGAAATACAGGGTTGGTAAATTCATATATTTGACAGGCATGAGCAAGCCAATGAATTTAATCATAAGGAAACAATACTATGATCAAGTAATGTGACAAGTGCAATCACTAACTTCAATGACTTGTTCAAATGTTTCTTCTCCCTTAGCAGGGAGACAGGGAAACAGGAAAGCCACCAGATGCTAACACTTTCAGAAAATATCAGGTGTCATATTTATTGAATTCCTAAACACTAATACTCAGAAATCCACCATTTTTTTTATAGTAGCAGAAATAAAGACAAATTCAAGAGACATCAAAAACGAAGCTGGAGCAGAGAACACAGCAGACATAGCACTGCCAATTTGAGATGGATGTCAAAGGCCTACACAATCTAAAAAACAAGAATATTGAGCAAGTTTAAGAACAAGATGGCTAAGCTGCTCAAAGAATAAGAATTAAGGATTGCTTAATTAAAAACCACTACAGTATCACAAGGCAGAGCTATATTACACGCGTTAGCATATAAAAAATGAAAAAGTAGGTATTTTGGAGATCAAGGAGCTCTTCTGTATTGATACATGAGTTGTAATGCCAACTAAAATTAGATTCAAACATGCAGATCAGGAAGTTACAATAGGAATAGATAGCTGTTAAAAAAAAAGGTAATAATCAGTCAGTGAATTCAACATTTTTAGATAGAAAATGTCTAAGGAATGGAAAAAGTCTAGTAAAGAGTACTTAAAAAAAGGTCTTGAAAACTGAGAAGATATAGAGGGAACATTTTCTTAAAACATACTTAAAATACAATGCACTAGACAGTCCTTCAAAGGCAAGTAGAGCTACGTAACAGGTGATGGGACAGAAGACACCATTCAGTGTTGACAAATGCAAGAGCAACTTAAAATTTTTCTACTAAACGCGGGTTGCTTAAATGAACATCCAGAAGAAAAAGGTGTGGAAGGATAAATTTTTGTGAGCAGACCAAGGAAAAAAGCATAATGCAGTAAATATTCCAGGATGACATTTCTAAAGGCATAACAATGGAGGAAAATAAAAACCTAGCATATCTGCTAAGCTCTGCCACCAGGTGCTGCACCCTGTTATAGAGGAGAGACAGCCAGGGGCCCCCGTACAACATGCCTTGTGCAAACATCAGAAATAAGCCAAGCTGGGAAACACAGCATCATTCACTCACAGTGGCTGAAAGGTGCTCTGTGCTATCCCACATCCATCCTGCCTCATTCCTCCTTAGTCTTGTGAAACCAGCAGAAAAGATTTAAAGTGTCTACTAAACACAACAGTTGTCTGTAAACCCAGATTAGCATTTAGCCCGGGAACTTTCCAGTGTGCTCCCTGCAGTCAGAGCTGAGCTGTGCTCTCTGGGAGCAGAGGAAGCACAGAACTCACAAGGACCCTAACACACACCCTGGCTGCTGGGACCCGGGGACAAACATGTTCCCTGAGACTCCCAGAGATCTTCATTTGCACTTGGGCCTTACAGAATACAATCCCAGCATTTCTTTACTGACTATGCCCCTGAAAACTTTTTCCTCTGTCTCAATGTGGACTCAGATAAGACATCTTATTCTGTTAGAAATGTAAGAACTGAAAAAACAATAAGGTGTGCAGACACACATATTTGTTGCTCAAGTCTCAGCTGAGTGAAGTCAGTGTTTCAAAATCAGTCCATAATGTCTTCAGTGAATCCTTACACTGGTATTTTAGCAAGACACACGTGCATATCTGACTAAGGCAGCAGGGAACATTACTGTAATGTCAGCATCAGATGACAAGCACAGAATTTGGCCATACTTTGATATGCCTTGGACTAATAAAGAAAAGAAAGCTGCCCAAATGGTCAGGTAGCCAAGAGGTGGCTTGTGATTGTCTCCCCAGACACAGCCATGAGTACAATCAGTGGTTTCAGACCTGACAGTCAGGTACACTGCTCCTGGCTCAGGATGGCTGTTCTTCCAGCAGTCCCAGCACAGCATTTCTCTTGGGAGATCACCCACGCTGCCAAAACATGTAGAAACACGCTCCTCTTCTGGCGTATATTCACAATTGTGTAGGAAACCCAAACACCAGGTTACAATAACCCGTTGATCAAGCCCAATGTGTAATTTCCTAAGTGTGAAGAGCTGTTTCAAAAAGGCACACTTACTGTGCAGGGATCAGATTCCTGCCTGGATGCTTTCCAACTGAGTGTCTTGGCAACATTTGTTGGAAGCTGTGTCTGACAGCACTCACCACACTCCCGTGGCTTTTCCCATGTGGGCAGTATGGTCAAGAGCCAGAGCCCGGGGAAGAGGGCAGAGGCCAGCCTGGGACACTCTGAGCTCTGCAGTGACTAGAGGCATTTGGTAGCTCAGTTTCCCTCTGGTTCACCCCAAAGGATCCCTAAGTTGTCCAAGGGAACGAGGTATCTCCATCTCCAAACGCAGGGGTCCTGTGTCCACATTCTAAGCACAGTTCATAGCTAGACATAAACTAAAAGAAGGTGCAGCTTCCTGTTAAATCCAGCTACTACTGTGCATTATATAAATTACCCTTTTCACTTGTGAGTCAAGCCAGTCATTGCTGGATATTGCTCAAATGAACTGCAGTATCAGCAGAGCAAAATAATAAAAAAGGCATCACTTAGGCACAGCCTAAGTACTGATATTACTGTCATAAATGATAAACAATAATACATTGCCTTCAATTTTCTAATGTTTCATAATTTTTCAGTGAAATAGACAATACTCTTCTGCTCTTATTTCTTGGTAATTCACAAGGCTCATACTAACCAGTTCACAAACAACTATAACACATTTGTTCTTCAGATATTATTAGTTTACACATCTGATTTTTTTAACTCCAAGCAATTAGAAGCCCAGTGCACTGCAAGCAAAGCTGCTGGTCAAGGAGACATAGCATAGTAAAAACAGAATAAAGCTTCTCAAGATCAAAAATTAAAGAGCTACAGTGCTACAGGCATTGTTTATTTGCATTTGAGAAGGCTGGAATAGACAGGCATGCTACCTGCCTCAGTTTTTATGGGGGATGTGGGAAAGAAAAAAGAATCTCCGGATACATAAGAGCTAGAAATAGCTTATCATTTATTTGTGGTCCCTGAATTATCTGTCTGCTGTCAGGCCTGCACAGGCATGCTGCTGGGCTGCCTTCGCTCCCACCCCACAGAGCAGGACACCTCCGAAAAAGGACAATCTCTTTCCTTTCTACTTTTCTTTCTAAACATCATGTACTCCCCAAAACTGCATTTATTTTCTTGAAGTAAAACCAACGATAATGGTTACATGAGCAAAGGAAAAAAAATAAGGGAAGGAGGTGGAAGTGGAAAGACTGTCACTGAGACACACTGCTGAAAGAAACACAGAAAATGTATTCGCTTGCTTTGATGTTTCACGATGGTAGAGCTTCCAGACCTGAACAAGGCAGGTGATTATTATCTTTGTTTGTCTTTATATATATATATATACACATATGCATATACATATATCACTGCTATCATCAGTAACTCAGTAAACAGTTTAAATGCACACCGCACTTTCTTATGACATTTCTCCAATTACTCCTTCAAATTCTGACATAGATTTCTTCCTTCCTAAACATATCCATCAGTACTGTTTCCTCCCAAGCTGGTGACTGTCACCTTCTAATCAGTTGGCATTTATCCTGGGATATACAGGAATGCAAACAGCTTTTTCCTCCCACGGCACGTTCTTCTGCAAGGTGCAGCTTGTTTCCCTCCCGAGAAGGCGGAGTGTGCCACCATCAGAGTTTGTAACAAATGGGGAACTCATGGTGTGTGGAATTTGCCCTAAGCAAAACAGAAGGGTCACTGAAGCACTGGAAGGCTCTGTATGGGGTCACAGGCATTGGTTTGTAGACAGGAAAAGGGAGCAGGCAGGTGCCCCAGCTATCTCATTTCTACGTCCCTGCTCACCTCTGATTATTTTATTAGGTTCCCATTATCAGCCTCCACACCTAAATTGATCTATTGAGAACTGCAGAGCCCGTTTCCACGCCTGCTCTCTGCCAGCCTATTCTGATTGCCCTCATTATTCCTCTTTCCAACAGAGAGAGATTCATTACTCAATGCGTAAAACTGACTCGCTCCAGCCCTTTGCTTATAGCGCCAAATCTGTCACCACACACAGATTATGCCACTATTTCTTACTTCCTAAACTGCTTGACATCACAGCTTTTAACTGAACAGAGGAAGGAACAGAGGGAAGGAATGGAATACAAACTGTTAAAATGGTTATTAAAAAGCAAAAAATCCACAGGAAGCATAACAGCTTCCTGAGGCCACTGGAAATTTAAACATTTCTTGTTTAATTCCCATTTATACCGCAAAGTTTTCAAGCCAGTCAGCTGAGAAAATTAAAACCAAAACTATTGTTTACAAAGAGAGCAGTACCTGTAGAGCAGCCCATGCTCTGCAGCTCTCTGGACTTTGCTCGGCTCCCTGCTAAGAACAAGGAATAATGTTTTTAAACCATCATTAGCTTTCATTCTGCGACTTCCCTTCTGTTGCCACAGTATTCCTCTATGTAAATGGCATTTATTTATTCATAGGCACTGGCATACCATTACTTTTGTCAAAGCTGGTCTCGCACATACTGTTGTCTCTGCGCTCTTATAAACGAACTGGAAAAGCAATTAAGATCCCCGGGATTTTGGGGCGGGGGCCGCGCCGCGCTGCTGCGAACACAATCTCTGTGGGCGTGCGCGAGAGCGGAGTGACTGCAGCTCTGCGCGCGGGGAGATAAGAGCAGTGACACAGATTAAAACAAATTGTTGATCCATACCAGAGAGGAGCTAGGCAAACAATAGCAGTAAAAGCATAAATGTCAATTTAGAATGATAAAGGATACAATCTAAATGTAATATGAGAGGCCCCCAGACAAAAGGGAGAAATAGAAATTACACATTACCCAAGTACCAGATGCAATAAACAAACAAATATGTAAACACACGCATGAATATGCATATGGAAAAATTCAAATCACTGGATTGATGGCTCAAGTAACTAGATTTTAGAGTAAAATACTGAACCATTTTTAAAAAGTTTGACTGCTAGATTTGAAGGGAAAAAAGGTCTTATTTATACTCCTGGTAATTTTATTTTACTTTTGAATCATCTGCAAGTGTCTCAACACATGCTTGCCCCTACACACTACATTTAATTATTAATGACACAACTGTCCATAAGACACAAACCAGTGCCAGGAGATGCTTTCCTTTCTCACAAGAAGATGGTTTTTTATCTGCTGAAAGAACTGTCAAAAGGGTTCTCTAATTGCTTTCAGAATTTCCTCTGTCTTTTCCCTTCACATTTTCCAGTCCCCTACAGCAGTTTGCCCGATGAACTATAAGGTTTCAAAGCTCATTTAAATAATCTTACACCTATTCTAGACTTGGTGAAAAAAAACCCAAATAGTTTCATCCAACCTGTGACCTAATAACCAGTCACACAGATCAGTTAAAAGACCTACCCAAGATTTACTTCTCACAGTCAGCTAAAATCTACCTGATACTGTTGGATGAACCATTTATTTTGTTATGGGAAGAACATTAAATTTAACTTAATGAAAAAAGGTCTTAAATACAAATGAAATTATCAAGAGCTATATGTACGAATCAGTTTGTAAAGCACAGCCCTGTACAAAAAAAGACTTTCACAGTGCCACTGAACTGGGAGAGAACCCAGTTAAGATTTTGACCTGTATCTGGGGTTGTCCCATCCACCTGTCAACAGCAATTTTTTGATGTGAGCAAAAATCAACACAAAACCAAATTAACCAAAAAATGTGCATATACAGACATACACAGCTCCACACAAACAACTGCAGACTGTGTAGTTACACAGCAGCTGTGACACAACTGATGCTCCATCACGTTGTGCATTTAAATAATGATACATTCCAGGTACCTGGAGGTAGTGTCACCCTACAGACTGCACTAATGTATGATAACGGTGGCCATCAGCACAGTTCCCTGCCACCTCAACTCTCTCCTTAGTTTAACATTTCAAACCCTTGCCTTCAAACATTTAGAGAAAAAGGTGGGGAAAAATGAGAATGTACATTTTATTCCTCCAAGTCTGAAATGCAACTCCTATTTGAAATACAGTCCCCAAACATTAGGTGAATAATTTTAGATTAATAAAATATGGCATGACTGCTGCTGCATTTGAGTCCTTCAGGAGGCTCTCCATAACTAGGGGAAGTTACTGTTCAAAACTCTGTTATGAGGCAATTATACTGCCTGACATCTAACATCTTGCAAGGCAATCTCACTTTTGGGCATTAAGAATTAGCTGTGTTAATCTCATTTTATGAAAGACATAATATTTGCCTTTCAAGTATTCTTTTTAGAAACATGAGCTGCCAAATCTGCCTTATAATCTAAAGTTCCCATTCACAACTATTCTGTATTCTAGTAACGTCAACTTCCCTTTTATTTACAAACAAAAAACCAACACTGATTCTTTGTATTTTCAATATTTTCATTTTTGCTTCTATCCTAGAAATATATTAAAAGGAGATCTAAATATGCAATAGAGCTGTTTGAAATACTGCATCTGTTCATCATCATTCCAAGCAGAAATGTATATTTATTTTGTAAGCATTCTATTATTTTCTGCATAGGGATTTTTTAATACTTGTCCTATTTTTAAAGATGTAAATAAAGATTCATTTCAATGTAGCTTCTCCTCTGCCATTTTTCTAAAGATTAATAAAACTGATAAAAGAATTTGAATGACAAAAGAATATATTAATTTACATGTCTACTGATTTTGTTTGACAATTTTCCATCTATACATCCACCCCATGCACTACAAATTCCACCAATTATTAAACTTTTCTGTGTTGCCTACTTGAATATTCTGGTTTTCTTCTTTAGAACTGCCCCAGATAACCTGGCCATCATTCTACAGAAATTGGCCTAGCTTGCTTTGGGAAGTGTCAGGCAGCAGGAATGTTCTGGTTTGCCTGTGTTCCAGAGAGCAGAGGAATATTCTGTTTGAGCAGCACAGACATGGCCCGTGGAGGTGCAGTGGTCACTGGTGGAATGCTTCCTGCCATCCCTGTGTCCATGGACACCACAGCTTCATTTTGCTTCCCGAATTTCACATTTCCAAAGACTCTGCAGTCAGTTGCTGCCAGGATCAAAGGCTTTCCTCTCTCTCCTGCAGTGGGGGCTCCTACTCTAAACCCTGGCTGTGACAGGCAGTAAAACAAACCCACACGAACATCACATTGTCCAAGACACGTGAGAACAAATACAAACAAAATAATGAGAAACTGGCAGCAGCAGCCTCATACTCTCCCCTTGCTGTCTCTGCTATAGGGACTGGGGATGAAATCACCAACAAAGGCCTTCTGCAGAGGTGATGGAACAGGCAGGAAAGCCTGGAAGTGGTTAACACTGTGCTCCCACCTGCTCAGAGAGCTGCGGTCCTTTTTCTTTAGCCATCTACTGCAGCAGGGAGAAGTACCTGAACGTGTGGGATCCACAGAGACTGAGGATCTCAGGCTGGCTGATGTTGGCACTTTAGTTAGGAAGCCAAGGACTGAGGGCTAAAAAAGATTGAGGCAGGATGAGGAGCTGGGAAATGGGAAGCTGTCCGTCAGGGGGATGGAGCCAAGGAGAGAACACATGGAGGTTCTGAGAGAAACAAGACAGAAAGGTAGACCTAACAGAAGGGAGAAAAAGAGACATTTGGAGTTCCCAGTAGAGGAAAGAAGAAATAGAAATTATTGAGAAAGGTGAGACAAAAAACAAAACAAAACCTGAAACAGACCCAGAAAAATTAAAGGGTGAAAGTCAGTTCACAAAAATCACTAGAAGATGAGCAAGGGACATGATGATTAGGACTACACAGACAAGCAGACTGTGCACTGAATAAATAGTGAAGCTAGAAAAGGACCACCAGGAGAATGGTGGGAGGGGTGCCCGGCTACCCTGGGGCACATTCCCAGGCTGGTCACAAAGCTGGGGGCTGGGGGGCCAGAGCAGTGCTCCAGCTTCTGGTACAATGCTTTACAGAGTAAGAGACTGGGCACAGCCAGCCTTATTTCTGAAAATCAGAGGCTTCTCCAGGCTTGATTATGCAGCTTAAGCTTCAGATCTTTTAAAGTTCTGTGTGTTTTATTTTCTTTGGCCATTTTGTTATAAAATAGAAAATTACTCTCAGTGAACAGAGACTGACAGCTTCAGCTGGTGAGCAGGAACTGTGGCCACCACCAAACAACACACAGTTATTAATTTATTTGAGGGTTATTCTTATTATTTCTCATCACAATAACATTAAATGATTTACGTTCATACACTGATGGAAAACAGACTTCATTCACAGTTTCTGTCAATAGTGCTGTATGTGTTACAATTTTGAATTTTCATTTGAAGTTTCCAGAGCTGCTTTGTTAGCTAGAGAGTTGATCTCAATTTTATGTTGACACCAAAGCAGAGCAGATTAACTTGGAAATGATGCCCAAAGCTTGAAGTGCTGTTGGATCATTTGTCCTTATTGAATGAAGGCAGATTTCTGCACTATATTACACACTGCTACTGGTGCCATGGTTTTAAATATTGTTCTTTTCATCACTCTTTGTCAATTATCCTATGTTCAGAGTATTTTTTAACTAAATAAATATTTGTGTGTGGTGACTGTCAGCATTAGGAGAAAAGTCCTGAAAAGCCAGCTCATAAATGAAATTCTGATTTCAGCAGATTCATTCTTCTCAGCTACATTTCCAGAATAAATGATCATCTCTAATATCATTACCTGAACATAGCAAACCTGGATTGTAAAGGGTCTCGGCAGTGAATAATGATAGGCATCAGAAGCTCAATGTTTAATTACTGAATAGAGTTTTCTGGAGAGTTAAGAGCTAATATCATTCACTTGCTGCTGTTGGCAGTACGGCAGAATATTGTGATTGTTGCGATCTGTCAGGGAGAAGTGATTCATAAACTTTGCTGCCTGCTCCTCAAATGCACAGCTGGTGGGAATAAAAAATGGACAGCTATTTATGGCTGAAAATCCCAACAGGAAATGTCTGACTTGAAACCCCCATGAAAATAAGTAGAAAATCTTAATGAGAAGAGGACTGTACATTCCTATACAGTGTGAAGCAGAAAACACAAATTAGTTACTGATATTCCCTTATACCTGTATGTTTTAGGAGCTAAGGGTAATAACTAAACTAATTCTCACGATAATTAACAAAGGCATCCCCCCCTGCTCAACAAAGAGAGTGAAGCAAACTGATTTTGGCATCTTAATATCCTCTCAATGTAAACTATGTTGGAAAGGGACAAAAGAAAGACTGAAGAAGATTCAAATGCCTACTTTTTCTTTTGCTACAAACAGTAGGGACACATTGTGAACTCTTCAGGGAACTCAAGAACATCTCCAATATCCCAGTGGCAAAGGTTTTGTGGGAAATGGCAGGTGTAGGTGCCTGACTCACAGACATAATATGACTTTTTTTCTTTCCATCAGTCTGTTCTCTTCTGTTCCAAACTACTGAGAAAACTGAAATATAGTGAGTTAAAGATCCACAACCCACCCAACCCAAATCTCAGGAACAAAATTCTTCTCACTTTATCCAGAAATGCTCCAACAGAGATTGCAGAAATGTTCAGAAGTGCTGTGAGTGTTCCTACAAGCACAGCAGCTCCCTGGGCTGAGGCTCCCACCAAAGCAAACCTTCCAAAACCACAAACTCTAAGCACCACAATTCCAAATATTCATTTTCAAAGACAATTTCAACAGGCAAGAAGACACATCTCATATATAGATATGCTGAGCAGTAGTAAGCACAAATGTTTGTTGTGGTAGTCATGAGGCTCCTTTGCCATAAAAAAATGCTCAATTTAAAAAGAAAAATCCTGTACTTTTCAGTATTGACGTTGCTTTGTATGCATGAATAGTTGTGTACATGTTTAAGAGTGAAGGCAAAAAGAAGGAAATTATTCTTTTTCATATAGGAGCTTAAATGGAGATTAATTCGTGAAAATCCAAAGCTTGATTTTAGATATTGAATACTCATTTAAATTTGTCTGACAGAGCTCTGTTTTCCACTCTCATCTGTTTCAATCTAGTTAATGAAATAATGCTTTATATAATAAATAACAGGGGAATTAAGCCAAGGAGTTAACAGTAAGCACTAAATAATGAATCGATGCAAGTCTGGCACATAGCTTAAAGTTGTTTGCAAAAGAAATACATCAGATTTGATCTTTAAAAAGGAAGCAGAGCCCTAAGTTACTTGGGAAGGGTGATCTCTCTTATTTTGTACCTGCTGGCAGAAGGCCCTGTGATTCTGACATGGCTGCAGTAAGAACTGAACCATTTACTGACAACTGGAAGAAGGAAGAATAAGAGGAGGTGGGAAGAAAGGAAAAACCAAAACCATCACAGAAAGGCAAAAAATAGAAGAGACGGAACAAAGTACAGAATTCTTCATCAGAGAAAGGACTAGCAAGAGGCACAGTGTGGCATGTGCTCCAGAGAGGTCAGCAATGAGAATCAGTTTAGACTTACACTTGAAAAGGCGAAGAAGGAGCAGCACCTCTCAGCATAGCAGGACATTCTCCAAAGGAGACACTGACAGTGGACCTGAAGCAGAGCTAATTAGAACCTCATCTTTACACAAATTATCTCGAGGAGTGCAGCTTTCCAGCTGTTTTTGACAAAGTCCAGAGTGCTGACAAAAGAGGCAGTTCAGCCCCAGCCCTCCTGCCCCAGCCCCTTCCCTTGCTGTTGGCAAGTGACACCAGCAGTGTGCTCTGAGTGACACCAGCCTGCCAATCCAGCTGGGACCAAACCTTGTACCAGGCTGGTCAAGCTGCCAGGCAGGAGCTTTGATGATCCAGCTAACACAGAGCTGCTGGAGCTGGCACAAAGGGAGGGAGAGCAGCGGCAGCGTGGAGCCAGGGGCAGAGAAGGCAGCAGAGTTGGGCTGATGGCAACCAGTGATGAAAATAGACTCCAAACTAAGACCGTGACAGCCTGTGTACATGAATGAACTCTTTCACAGCTGGCTATGGCACTCTCTGAGTGCTCACAAAGACTCTCTTCCTTTACCAAACATGATTTTTAGTCAAGTCTGTCCCGCATTTTGGCAGGTGACACATGCAGGCTGCACTTACAGGTATAACCCCATGAAGCTGTGTATCACTTTGATGAAAACGAGGTGCTTTATAAACATTAATGCATTTTAAGTCAAAGCTGTCAGTCTGCTGTGGAAGTGACATCAGTCAGCTCCTTTTTGGGAAGGACAAGGCGGTTCAGCCGTGGCTGCTCGCAGCAATGAGCTCAGTTTGAGCTAAGGCAGGGCTGACTTGTGCTGCCAAATGAAGGCAATGTTCTGTCCATAAGTCTCAGCTCTGGTGAATAATGGAAAGAAAAGCTCTCAATGTAGGCATCATTACTGAGACACTTGGAAAAGGGGGCCTTTTGGAAAAGCCCTGATCTGAGGATTGCTGCTTGTCAGCACCAGTGATTAATCTCCACGTGTCTCCATGCTGAGGCATCCCACCTTCTGGGCAGGAAGGAGCAGGGGCTGAGCAGGGTAGGGAGGAACTTCTGAATTGCGGTTGTATTTCTGCACTTTGAGAGAAATAGTGTAAAGGTCACAGTAATAAAATAAAATGGGGTTATAGCCAGTTAAATGAAGGGATAAAGGCATTCCAGCCCTACATATTACAGCTCATGTTTTTCCTTTTAAAAAAGGAAAAAAGCACACTCTTCTGTAGCTCAGGTAGGGTCTTTACTGTCTTTTACTGTAGGTTAAATATTGTGACTAACTTTCTTTAAGCACAACACTGAACAGTCTGTAGTCTACTCTATTAAAGTAAATTTAACTAATATAAGTGAGAACACAGCATGCTTCCTAGTATTACCTAACTTAATTTTTCTGTGGGCTGGCTATCAGTTCCGAGTGTTACATGACACATTCCCACTTCTTGCTCGGATCCTGGCCCCCCTGCTTTGATAGTTCTGCAGTGCTGTTTCCCAGCTGGAAGAATTCTAGGAAGAATTCCAGAACACATATACCAAACGGCTACTCAAAAATATCTGCAGATTTCCATGTCCACAGTTTAACAGAACTTAAAAAAAACCACCTCACCCTTGTAGAACAGAAAATGACAGAAAATGGGGCCAGGCTGAATAAATGAATCAGTTTAACTTCTGAAAGAAAAAATAGCTTTCTATTCTCCCTACTTGCTTTCAGATGGCTGACATCCATAAGGCTCTCTGTAGACATCACTTGGATTTCCACACCTTTCCTCAGTTTTAAACTTTCCATTACTTCCACAGAAAAAAGATCTGTTCAAGGATTAAATTAAATAAGAATTACTTTTGAGTGAAAAAAGCCCAAAAAACCAAGGACCTTTCTTACAAGTTTTCATAAGATCTTAAACGCCCTAGAAGCAATGTTAGAGCACTTGCTGCTGACAGACACTGAAGAGATTAAAAGCCACTGGAGTTAAACTGAAAACAAAACTTTTTCATAAATCACACTTTCAAATGTAAGCATCAGATGCTAATTTGAGAAGATTGTAGGGAAAAATGATTTGCACTATCCAATCCAAAACTTTATCCAATATATGACACAATTTCTTTCTAAAAATAAATATGTTACATATCTGCAATAACAACAAATAAAGATGATAAAAAGTAGCCTCAATGCTTAATAGTAATTTAAGAACAAGCAGGAGAAGAGTTTCTTAAAACAGTGTCCACTAACAATACTTAAAGTAATGGTGCTCCTCTGTAAATTTCTGTTTGGATCTAGCTTATTCCCAAACCAGTTTCAGTCATATTGAAACACAGCAAAACCAGAAAAATACTGATTTTCTACTTGAAAAACATTACCAAAATTTACCACAGGAAAATCTTTGACAAATTTCTTAGAGAAAATTTGATCTTACAGAAAGTCAGCACTGCTTCTTATGGCTTGGATCCTCTCCCCTGCTATTCAGGTACAAAACATTTCTACGCAAGTGGTGTGATATATTGTTTTCCTTTGCTTCAAAAAATAAATTCTAATTATATGGGTGAACATTCATGCTCTATGTAAAAGCATGCAGTTGTTCTGTAGAGAAAACAGATAAGTAATATACAATATATTTTTTCAGAATGTGTTTCTGATGCGTAATGAATGTTTTGTTTAAAGTGCTTCATAACAGCATTTTTACAAGGCTTTTTGCAGAAATTTCTTAAAACACAGTGAAATTGGAGCAGTGTAGCTGACTGTCTATATGAAAAAAACCCAAACCTGACAACAAACAAAAAACACCCCCACAGCCAACTCCCCCCTAAATCTTACCCAGTGCTGTCTCCCAGGAAATTGTGACAGATTCTATGAGAAACCTGGGTCCCGTGCACATTAGAAATTCCTTCCTGCAGGGTTAGCAGGTGTGGGCTATGTCAAACAAATTTATTGCAGTCTGTGCTAATCACCAGAATTATAGAAAACCTAGATGAAAATGCTCTGCATCCAGCTAATTTGAAGCTACCTTATGAGACAATAACAAGCTTCTAACAGTTTTCCCCTTTTTTAAAATACACTAATTATGCTTAATGTTCCCTGTCGCATTAGCTTTCATGGTAATTATATTTCAAAACTTTTGCAATTAGGGTACAGTTAATATTGTGGAATATTGCAATTATTTTTCATTGTGACACCTCTACTGAAAACTGGTGGCATAATGATCACATTGTTCAACTAAATCAGAACTGCAGAAATATGGCAAATGAACCAATTATAGATTATTATTTCTAATTACAGATAATGCCCTTTTCCTTGCTTTGTCCAGAACAATTTCCCAAATACCCAAACTCTTTCTAATTTAAAAAAAGAAAGCCCAACAAACTGATTTCTGCACCTTCATTTTTGTTACGTACATTCTAATATATCTATGTGTAATATATGAATATATACTGTACATTATCTGTTAATAATGTGTGAGCATGGACAGATGTGTACAGGCACATCAACACATACAGAGATAATTTACAGCTGATACAGGCTCAGTCAACTGCAGCTATAAATGTAAGTAGCACTAGGTGCTCACTCTGAGCAAGGATTTTACTCAGGGACTGAGCCTTGGAGGAAACTTCAAATGCATTATGAGTGCACTCTGCACCATTTCTAATTCAGCCCCACACTGCCCCAAAGAACATTTCCTTATTTCTGCTGTCCCTCCCTCTCTAATAAACTTAAGGGCTTTGGCTCTGTACCCTTAAGCCTCTTGCTCACATTTCCATCATTAAACCTAAACATCAACCTCCCCCCATTTACAGCCTGGATTCTGTTTATTGATGCTGAGTGAGTTCAAGCCCTCAATAAAAGACAACAGTAGAAATGCCTAAGAACTAATACATATAATTGTGAAAATTTGAGGTTCACTCTGGGGTTTTGAAGAGCTGCTTGTAATTAAACCAGTCTATAATTTGGTAGGACAGAACACTATTACATAAAAGTACTTCCTGAAAAAACACAGCAGAGGAGTTGGAGAGGTACTGCTAAAACAAGCAGCCAGACAGGTAATAGGAGACATTCTGTTATTTTCAAAACTTTAGCAATTCTGAGATTAATTATCATTTACCATTTTCATTCTTCATATGGAATTTAAATCAAAGCTCACTTAATTAAGTTTTCATTTAAATTACACTAAACCAGTGATAAATAAATCAACGATCAAATCACTGACTTCAAACAGAGAAGACCTTTACCAAATTCACTGGCTTGCCAAACCCCACCATCTGTACATTTCCCAGCTACCAGACTAATGAATTTCAAGGTTATATTACCAAGTGTAAGATATAATTTCTGGCCAACATCCGACAGTGGAAATAAAGTATGTCTAAAATGCTTTCACATCATCTCTGACATGAAAAGGTCTGGGAACAATTTTACATGACTCCTTATTCCGTTCAATAAAGAGCAATATAAGACTTAAGTAAAACTCCTCCAAAGATTATTTCAGGCAGAAATCTGAAAATTGCAAATCTCAGCTTATTCAATACTGTGTAGTAAGGTTTTCTTAAGAGCAATTGCCTGAACAATGAGCACATTTTCAAAATGAACTATAACTCTCTCTGCTCTGACCCTCTGAAACTCTAAAAGCTGATTCGAGTGATTAAATGACAGCTGCAAGTCATGAGAAATCTGGCACAGAACATAATTTTTAAAAATGCCTCAAAGTCCTGCCATCACTAATGTCTGTCATCACCCACCTTTCCATCATTTCTTGGCTCCTATTAATTGATTTTTTTTTTTTTTAAGTTGGCATGACTTATTTCTCTGGATGTAGTATTTTTCATGCAATTTTTGTTTCCATTAACTTAAGACATGCAGTCTCCACCATCTGCTGGGCACTGCCAAAATACAAGACAAATAAACTGTGCAGCGGAATGTGTTTCACCCACTCTGGGTAACATCATTTATGTACCTGTACAGATGGGAAGGAGAAGGTGACCCATGGAGGTTATGTTCATGTACATATGTATATATACATGTTCTGCATGAAAATCACCTATAAACAATACAGATTTCCAGGATATGGATAATAACCATACACATCTAGCAATATAAATATCTATTGAATATGTGCTGAAATATTACTGGTAGCAAATGCTATAATAGCCTTGAAATAATTCAACAAAGGAGTTAAAAACAGTCATTAACGGTTTGAAACAAGGGATTAGCTTCTTCTCCTCATGAGAAAAAAAGTAAGTATTCAAAATAAATAGATTTCTTTTTTCCTAAACTATTGGCTGCATGTAAGAGCAGTGCTCTAAAATCCATCATATTTGAAAATCGACTCATCTTGAAAGACTCCTCCAACATATTCTTAAGTGTCAAAATCAACCACTTTAATAAAATAACAATTCTACAGAACAAGGTTTTTTTGTTTGTTTTTTTGTTTTCTATGGTGTAATTTTGCCCAATTCTTTAAAAATTTTCTATCACATTGCAGATAAAAGTTTTAAGGTAATAATCACCTTAAAGAGTAATGGCTTCATGATTTTGAAGATTTAAGAAACAAAACCAATACTGACGTGCACCTATTTAACTGCACATCATCTCTACTGGACCCATTTTCTGGAGCAGTGAAAGCTGCAAGCACAGGTGTTAATTGCCCTGTTCTTCCTAATGAGCATCGTTTTCTATTGGACAATATTTGCTTTACTGACAGCTGTCAGAATTTTCCATTACTCTCTGCAGAGGATTAAAAAAGGCACACTTCATCATATGACACGCTGGGTAATGTCAGATTTGAGCACAGTGATGTCCACCCAGAAGGTGCCAGAAAACTTCACTTGGGAAATTCCATTACTTTTCTAGAAGAAACATGGATATCCCAAGTTCAATTAGAAATCCACTGCTATTTTAATTTGCTTCATTACATAAAAGTTTTTTCCTCACATGTGTTGTGTTTATAAGTGGAGACACAATTTTATTTCCAGAAACCTTTACGATGCAGTTTTAATTATATGCAAATTCCTGCTTAATTGATTAGTACAATAATGCCTATGTGAGGCATAACAATCCTCTATAATGACACAGCAGAACTCTATGTTGCTCTGAGCCACTGGTATTCAAGTATTCCCAAAGTGAGTGCCAATGGCTTTTTTTGAGCTCTTCCAATATTCAAAAGAGGGACCTAACTTTGCTGTTATTAAAAACAACAGCATTATATTGCTTTTTTTTGTCTCATCTTTGAGAAAATTCAACTTTTTTTTCCCCTGGTGATTCAATTTTTATCAATATCAAATCTCTTATGTCTCATAAAAAGGATTCAACCAAGCTCAATGGAGGTGCAGGAAGTTTGTTTCTAAAATCAAAACTTCTTCATAATACTGTCTCTGTCTTGACTAATATATAATGTTTATGGACCAGTCAATAAATCTACTATTTCAAGCTTGTGTATCAATTCATTTCAGATCCTGTAATAAGCTTTTAACACTTTCAGCTAAAAAAAAATGTGGCATAAAAGTTTCTTGTAAAAGAATCTTAAGGTTTACATCAAGTCAACACAAAACCTATCCATATTCTGATATGCATCACCTGTAAGTATGAGTGGCTTTAATGTCCTTATAACAAGTTGCTTAGCAGTGAGAATTCAGCTTGGAGAATCCTTTTGTTGGTTTACATTTTGCAACTGTGAAACAGAGATTGCCACACGAAAAGGTGCCAAAAGTAGCACTAGGCATTGAGTTAGAGAATCAAACAAGATTTAAGAACAAATAAAAGCAGGCAAGCAGCTTCATTACGTGAATTTTGATGAATAGGGTGCAAACAAGAAATCATTAGAGAGCCTTTAACCATCACCTAATAACACAAACTAATAATAAAGCACCTGGGAGAGCTGTAAGAAGAATCAGTTCCCTTTCATTCCATGAAGCCTGCCAGAGCAGGCAGAGCCCAGGCACAGCTCCTTCCCTGTCTGAGCAACTTGCTCTGTGTCTGCTCTAAACATTCTCCATCCCTGTGAGCATCACTCACAGAAGCATTCAGCAATATTCACATATTGTTGTGATACTATTAAATTAACCATGTCTCATACCTGCAACAGATCTCAAAGTGCAAATCAAAGGTGGAGAAAGCATTAAATCTTATGAAAATATGAACTGGGCAGTTTCTACAGGAGCACAGTGGCCTGGAGAGCCACTCTCCTGGCTGAGCTGCTGTGGGCAGCACTCCCTGCTCCCACCCGAGACATTTGCTCTGTGTTTGCCCTGCAGTGAGAAAACAAAAACTTAGACCTCAGAAAAGGAATACAAATCTAACAGTGGCTCAGACTGGAGACTAATGGGGGGAGATACAGAGAGTTTTGGTTAGAAAACACATGATGGGGTTAGAAAAACTAGAGGGGGAAGTTCTCCTTTATATCTTTCTCTTTACCTATTATTTTATGGTTTTGATAACATTACACTGAAACCAAAATCTGAGATAATACAATTTCCATACTGTTTTCTCAAACTTTTTAGATGCTTTCTCATCAAACCACCTGAGAGCATTTGTGGAAATTAGAATTAATTTAATAGCAAAGTTTTTGCACAGACTTAAACCTAATGGTCATATTTCTATAGATCCTCTCAATGTAAGCCTATAATGACAGAGCATTATTTTCTGAAAAAAACCAACAGAAACTTAGCAACTTTTTTGTTAATTAAATGAACCTAACAGATTGGTTATTAAAAACCAGTTCAAAATTTAAGATTCTAAGAAAAAAGAGCAAGTATTCAAGATGTATATTCAAACGTCTAGTTAAAAAACAAACAACCATCCCCCAAAAACCCAACACAAACCCCCAGGTATCCTACCCTTCTCCCCAAACCAATCAAACATCAAACCAGTTATCCAGACTTTGAATTTGTGCCTCTACATCCCTTAAGAATTTAGAAATTTGAATTGAATCTGCCCGTTCTATAAAGACACTACCACTCTATAAACCAGTCTATGCTCCACTGTGAAGAAACCACTGGATGCAGAGGCTGTTGATCCAGCAGGATCCACCAGTACTAATTTGCTCAAGGAAATGCCAAAGTTAAACATGAAGCAGTTGGCATCAGCTGAACCCAACGTGACTGCTCAGTGTTCCCCAGAAGAGTCAGCTGCACTGGGGGGCTCCTGGTCTCCAGGAGCAGTTGCTGGAGCTCCCCAGAATAAAACTGCCTTGATAAAGAGCTGTGTAACAACCCCAGTTGCTTTGTGACAGCAGGCTATTAATGGAAAGTCTTCCAAAAAAAGAAATCGAAACAAGGCTCTCTAATGCATTTGCATTTCTGGCATGATCTCAGAGGAACTGAGGAATCAAGACTGTGGAATCCTTCCAGCTGTCAACAATAGAAAATAAAGAGAAGGAAAAAGATATTTAGAACTGGCCTGTAGTTGGAAAGCAAAGGAAGAACTAAGTTTTGTGGCCATTTTTGTACGTCTGGATGACAACTGGTAGTGATTTGTATTATCTCCCTTTCTCCTGTAAATCATTTGGAAGGATGGCTGTGCCACCTGTGAGACAGGCTGGTCTTCAGCTGCTGACAGGGCTCTTAGGCAAGGTGAGTTTCCAGCCAGTCCCAAGTCTTTTCCTTAGATTGGTTTTGTAAGGACAGTCCCTCACCAGCCTTTCTGCAGTACCAGAACCACCAGTTCTCAGCCTGGTCACACACATCAATCTCCATAATCTCCTAATCCCATCATGCTTTCCAGTCAGACTCAAAGTAGAAACTTAAGTCTTGGAAATTCCTGAATTTCTTCAAGGCTCCCTGTTTTTCTCTTTGCCATCTTCTCCAGCTACAGACAGCGCTCACAAGTATAACTGACTGGCCTTAACATATCTACTAAATTCATAGAATAAATAGCTGGGGTTTTTTTAACTGGCTTCTGCCCAGCGCCTGGTTCAGATCACAAGGAGACAAACTATTCACAAATATCTAATTGAATTTTGCTACATTTTTAGCTGAAAAAAGATAGAAGAGAGAAAGAAGATTTGGAAAATGCAGAAACAATAATGATTCAGTTTTTGAAATTTGGAACCATTTCATTTTGAAGACTTTAAAGCAAATATTTTCACCTTTCATTTTGAGGATTTCAGTCTGCTTTTCCTTTTTTTTTTTTACCCACACTGAAAAGTAAAACAAAAAGGTTGAAACTTACAGTGAGAAAAAACCTAACCCGCATTTTCCTGTAGACTGAAGTGCTTCATATTGCCCTTCCTAACCAAATTTTCCAATTGGAAAATGCCAAATTTCTTCTTTCATCCCTTCCAAGTCTTACCAATGGCCTTTTTATTTGTTTGGCCTCCACATTACTCCTTTCTGGTTTTGCAGCAAGTTTTTCAGGTAAGCTGGAGATGCAGGTGCCAGAAGTGAACAAAATCTTTGTGGCAGGGTCAGGAAGGTTTTAGATGCCCAGTCCCTGTCCTCAGTCTCAGCACCTGAGAGAATCACTCAGAGCCATCCTCTACGACTGGAACTCCAACTCCCCAAACTCCCTCCTCTCAAATTTATAAATTATTATAATTATTTTATTTTTTCACATTATGTTTTCAGAAAACTGAAGCTCACAAGCTAACAAAGATTTTACACTTTTCCATGTTTGCTAGTCGCCATAATTGACAGGTTTCTATCAAGTAAAACACTTATCCACCTGTTTGCAGGAAAAAGTATTAACAAACATGCTCAACACTGTTTCGTTAGGCAGAACATTTCACACCTCATTACTTAACTGAGGAGTTAGCCTGGTGTTCAGTGTACAAAATTCCTGCTGATTCCAGTAGAATAAGCTATTTGTTTACCCAAAAAATAATTCCCATGTCATACACATTACAGATTTAATTATTCACTATGCAATATTAAAGTCCAGATTTCCAAGTTCTTCCCGAATCACATGGATTTGCAGTTGGGACTTCCCATTTCATTCCACACTAACAACTGTTCTCCAGGTCTGAAGGCTGAAGACCAAGAGGGACCTTACAAAATAGCAGGGTCAGAAATCTTTTTCTTAGGGAGTATTGAGACAATACTGAACTTTTCTGTTATTACAAATGGAGGTTTTGGGGCATGGCAGTACACAGCAAACCAGTCCCTCTTTTGCAGATTTTGAAAGATCTGTCAGCACAGTAGGAGTCCCAAATTTCAGGGGTTTGGTGTACATAGGCTTCTATGCCCACACATTATTTTTTATCATTTATAAAAAGTCATTCTCATTTTCTCCAGTGTTCTAGTTATTGCTCCTAAATTAGCAGAGCATCAGGTACAAGGAATCTTCTCCAAACAATCCAATTTCCATATTAAGCTGCCAGCTTCCCTTCCTTTTGATTTACTAGGTTGTTTTTTTCAGATCCAAACTATGCAAGATAAACACCGGTTATCACTATAACCATAAGGATGCTGTTATGGTTCTGCTTGTAGGTGTGTATCTATTTATTTCACAAATCATTACCCCCGACATGAATAAAAGGAGAGAAAAGCTCAGTTTCTGAAAATCCCACTGTTCCAGCCCCATGACACCCAGCACAGGTGCATTAGGCAGAAAGGAACCATTGTACAGGAGCGACGTGTGAGGCAATACCTTGGTGGGGCGAGGCAGGGATCCAAGGAGAGAGGAATGACAAATAGCATCCTACATGGATGGAAAAGGTCACTGCAATAAAAGCAACCTGGGGAACTGGGAGCAAGTGCAGTGCTGCTACAGACTGGAAGAAAACACAAAATCCAAACAAATGGAACAGAGCAAGAGACAAAACTTCCTTCACGTGTGAATGTCAGACTGAGCTGTGGAATCATTTTGGGAGCTGACAAAATGGAAAAAGATTCCCTCTATGCCTTGATGTGAAACCATCTGAAAATTAAGCATTTACTCAGGCCAGTAATTAACTTCTACAAACATTCAAAGTCCTTGACTTCTCTGTGTAACAATCTGTCAGAAACATAAATTATGCATATTTGCAATGTAATAGAAAAGGCAATGTTGTTTGGTTGATTTGCTTCCATGAGAAAAAAAACAACCCCTCATCTATAGTTTTAGTCCATAATAACTTCAAACATTGTGGGAATTACAAACTCCACAGGAACTGGTCAGTTCAAGACTTGCACTGGAGTTCCTGACTCCTTGGAGTTGTGCAGTGTCAGCTGTGCACGGGCCACACCAGGGCAGACACGGTGCAAGCAAAGAGCATCACCACAGAGAGCCCCACGAAACACCACGCTCAGCTCTGAGTGCAGCCCATCTGAACATCTGCTTGTTCTCCCAAGAGAAATTTGAGTAACCCTGCACCAAAATAAAGCAGTTGTTTAGTTGAGGAACCCCAGATCTTTATTACATTCCCACTGCAGCAGTGTCTGCACAAGGTAGCTAAAGTTGAGGCTGTAAGAAAATCCTGGTCTGCAAAAGCATTCACCTGCAGAAGATGTAGTGAGGCAGGCACATCCTTACAGGAAGGCTTAGGGCATTTGAAGAGCTGGGGTAGGAAGTAACAGGAAAGGATATTTTGCTTGGCTGAGCTCTGTTTTCAGCAGAGGTTTCATCAATAAAGCTCTATGTGCAAACCCTTTTAGGGCACATGCTCCCAGAGGGCAACAGGGCTGTGGCAGGGAAACACAAAGGGAAAAATATTCTGAGTAAAATGACACAGTACAGATTTCTTTCTGTTTATGCTGAAGGGATGTTGCAGACATGCATGGGAGAACTGCCAGGCAAAGAGTCAGGCATTAATAGGGGAAAAAAACCCAAAACACTGAGAATGATTAGTAACCACTGATCAGTTTCTCCAGTGATGTGCTGAAGTTTCCCATCTCCTGTACTTTTTAAAATAAGATTGAATACCTTCTGAAGGAAAAGAAAGTCCTAATTTCTATTGATTTCATCATACTGTATATGAAGACAAACTCAGTTTCTAGAGATGCTAATGTGATAAATAGGTGAAATATATTTACAGTTTGCCTGATAAGATGCTAATATTTATAATCATATTAGAAACAGGTATCAAAACTGTAAATCTATTAATGTAATTTTATAACTAGGAGTAATAATTAAGCACTAGATAAATGCACAGTTTATCATTTAAATAAACCAGAAGTGTATGGCATATCAGAATCAGAAAATCCATAAGACAAGATATTGACTCAGATGAAAAGTGCCTCCTTGCCTTCAAGTGTTTGTAACGGCACTTATTTGGATTTATAGGGAGAAAGAAGGAAGTTATTAAACTGTTGGCTATTACAAAACCAACCAACTAAGCCGCCCACAGAACCTTCTGTGTACAAATATTGCAAAATATTTTGAAACAATGATATCCTAAATTTGAGGTTCTCTACTTTGTAGCCCATGAAGCGCAAGCTTGCATATGTTCAACTCTTCATTTTCAATCAGCTACCAAATTGTGTTGGTAGCAGCTAAAAACATGAACTGCTTTCTAAATGTTGCCTTTCCACATAAACAGCAGCACTACCCACTATGGAAATTGTCAGGACTGTGCCACGGCCAATGAAAAGGAGATGCAGTTCAGAAGATAAAAAGCTCTGTATCAAAAGAAAAAATTATTAGAAAGCCTGAAAAATTCTTCCCATACAGCATGACTTACAGCAGAGAGAGTTAGCAAGAACAGTTTTAGCCTTTTCTACACACAAAGGAAAAACACACAAGCAGCATCTGGACTCAGCATATGAAAGAAGGAGAAGAAAAAAAAGGGTATTTTCTGCTTATAATTGTAGTATCCTCAGTGCCTTTCAGTTTTTGAGCAAGGTACCAAGTCTAGGCACTGATCTTCTTGGTGCAATGACAGAGCAGCAATATTGAGGCTTTATGTTTCAAAAGCTTCAAAAGCTTTCCAAAATTTCACAGTTATTGGTGATTTTTAAGTAGCTGCCATGAGACAGAATACGCATTGGAAATGAGAAAAGGCCTGACTGGCCACAGTCACCGGGTTGTGTCCCAGCCATCAGGGAAGCTGTCAGAAAGCAGAGCAATACACAGAGAAATGGAAACTTGGAAATTCAGTGCTGCAGCTGCTTTGCTGGGGGGCTTTTATTGCTACAGGGGTTCCCAGTTCAACACATTTACAAACCTTAAACAATGAAAAGCAGCTAATAAAAAAACCTCTCCATTTCTCAAAACCATGGTGAGCTTAAGAAAAATATGTAAACAACAGAATTCAAGTCTGTTCTCAATTCTATGGCTTTTTGTAATTCATTATCATTTTTATTACCATAGAACCTTCTGTTTGAGATTTGATTGCTGTTATTATGAATTCATACATTAATAAATAGAATGTTTCTGCAATATCTTAATATCTAGAATCATGTCTTCTGGCTGAAATTCAGACATCTGCAGGCATCATCAACACAGGGTACAGAGATTAGCAGCAGCAATAATATCAATAATAGTTGCAGCAACATGGAGCCGATACTTTAGAAAAAGCACACTCTTCGGTTTCAATGGGAAAACATTGTTCATGCTGTTCCCTCCATTTCTAATTCCAGTTCTAAGCTCTAAAATTAGACTCAGTGCTCAAGAGATGCAACAGAATGAGAATGAAACCGGACATTAAGGATTTAGAGAATTTAAGTGTTAGAAACAAATTTGGAGAAAAATTATTTATTTAAAGGCCTTGCTGCTACATCCACACACTGTTTAAGCAATATGTGTACAAAGACACTCTTGCTTACAACCTCAAAGCTAGGCCAGGCTCCAGAGCAGAAACAAATACATTATTTACTTTGAATTTGGAAACAGAAATGAAAATGATCAATCTACCAGCCTTTTTTTGCATTGCTGTAAAATGTCATCAGAAGAAAGTTCCTTATGGCATTTCCTTGGGAATATACTGAATAAGAAGCACCCTTTCTCAGGAGAATTATATACACAGCTGTAATGGAGGGCTGCCTTTTGGAGACAGTTATAGGAACTACAGGAAGTAATTTAGAAAACACAAACCTGGAACCTAAACTGATTTTAACTGTTGCTGCTCTAAGCATAACTTGACAAATTCTACAATGTGATATTCTGAAAGAGGTTCCAAAAGATGCTGCTGAACTCTTAATCATATACAGCAGTTAGGACAGGAAGATGGTGGAGGAGGCCAACATTTTCTTTCTGATTAACTGTTCCTCCGTACCTGATCTCAGAAGTGATGAACAGACATCAAATGAAACAAAACCAAAAGTAAACAAACACAACAACAACCAACAAGCACCAGAGAAAACAACACACTTTCTCCTGGCCCCAGCTGCAATATTGACAAGGAGAGGAAGATTCCAATTCCTTGTCTCTCTTGTTGCTGTGTTTCCTTCATTACCTACTGAGCTACCCAAACTCTTTTATTCAGTCTTTTATGCAAACCAAAGTCAATCCTTCATGAGGATTTAAAAAAAAAAAAAAAAAGCTATGGATTCTAGATTTTTCTGGCCACTACTGTATTTTCTATCCTGTATGTTGATAGGTACAGAAAATTGAGGTCTTAGTTCAGTAGGGGGTGATGCTTAATCACCTGAAGGCATGTAATTATTTTTCTATTGGATTCATTTATTTCTTAAAGATGACTATACTTCTATATATTGGTTTGCATTATAGAGTAGAAACTGGAAATAATTCTTTACATGATGCCAGATTGTAAGAGGGCTATAAAACAAACACTTCCAAGCACTCCCAGCAGAGGATCTAAAATAAGTCTCCCAGCTACAGTGCATTAGTTCAAGTTCTGGCTTCTTTCAGGAAAGATTTTTACAAACTGGATTAAACTGCATGTAGGTGGTGGTAATTACACATTAATAATAATGAAATTCTATAGACAGGTAGTATCTGCTGAATGCAGGAGACGCATCTAGATAATTATACTGAATGTAAAATGAAAACTGATATTTTACACAAGATTTCCACCCAACAGGGTCATAAGCAAAAGGAGTCTTATTCTTTATTTCAAGTCTAACTAACAGACAGCATTAAAGAACAGCACTTATTTCCTTCAAGCCAACCTGTTTCTCTTTTCTTCTCTCCTTGCTGCCAGAAACTGCTTGAGAAAAAATCGAAGCAAATCTTGTCTTCTAAGCAGCGTCCAAACTACTCCATGGACAGATATTGTTACATTGAGGCAAATGATTGGTATCATTTTTGTGAGCCAAAAAGACACAAAGATCGAAAATATGGGCACCATCTCCCTTCCAGTCAAACTTCAGCAAGTTCTTGGGAATCATGACAATATCTAAACCACAGTTTAGAATTCCCCCCAAATCAAAATACTCCAGCGGTCATTCTGCTTTTACTTTCTCACTGTTAGAATGGCAGAAGCTGATGCATGTGTCCAATTATGGATCCATTATATGAAAACCTAATATGGGAGTAGGTATATCCTATGGCTTTTACTCAGTTGAAAAATGAACAAACAGTTTTTGTGTTGTGAGTTCAAAATTTGGTTTAATAGCAGTAAATCCTCTACAGTAAAGGCAAAGGTGCAGATAACAGAACCCTTCTCTTTTTTCCATGTAAGGTTGAAAAACAGCCTGTTTTATTGTATTTTGACTGAAGACATTAAGATGGCATTTCAACAAGCTGAGTCACCTTACATTACCAGAAAAAAAATATATGAAACACATACAAGAAGAAGAAATAAACCTATTCCTACAGCTGTAAGAAACCATCTCAGAAAATGGTATGACAGGAACTGACCTTCTTTCAAAAGAAAAAAAAAAAAAAAAATCCACTAACTTTTCTTAGGTAAAAGGTCTCATTTCCTTCTACAATGTTTGTGTTTTTCAAAATACTATCAGCAGGTGCACCAGATTTCAAAAACCTCTTGTCCTTCATCACATATAATTGTGCTGCATATTATATTAAGAAATACAAGCAGAGGAATGTAAGTGATGGGAGTTCAATTAAAACCAGCATAATATCTCGTTGCATAGAAAATGATTCTGCAACTGAAACAGGTTCTAATGAGAGAAAAAAGGAATACATTTTCACATATTTTTAATTACACAGAACTTTCTCGAACGTGATTTTTAATAATATATTCCATTAGGTTAACATCATATTTAAAGAAAGTGCATTTTCTGATTTCATTTCAAGTCTGATTTTGAGCAATTATTGTGTCATTGTTCTGCAGTAGAAAGGTTGAATTCATTTACTGTGTGGTTATGCTAGTTATGATTGATGTCGCTTCTCCAAATGATAAACCAATCACCCCAATGATGTAATGTCATTTTAAGAGTGCTATAATCACATTTCTCTCAAACTGGGAGTTCTGATGAGTTCTAACAAAGATTTATTGTAGATTAAAGGCCTTCATAATATCAACAATAGATTGCTCATTTGATAGAATATTTGATTAGGTAATTTTTTTAAGCAAATGATTTCTTTCATATATATTAAGAATGGCTCTTGTGAAGGGCACAGGGCAACACATGTGGATGAGTGTTATCTCATATCCAAAAAGGATAAAGCTGTTGAGGAGCCATCCTGTAATTACAGAGCTTGGAGCAAGAGAAGTATCCAATCAGACAAACAAGAGGACACTTCTATTGTGTAATTAGTAGAAGACATTGGTAAATATTAAAAAAAAAAAAAAGAAAAAAAAAAGAAAAAGAAAAAAAAAGAAAAAGAAAAAAAATACGACCAGAGCCTGATCTACCTTTCCTTGTCATGTAGATGGCAAAAGCTACTCTGCAAGTCTTTCAGGGATAGGGCTAAGCCATAAAAAGTAGTAACCTTCTCCAATTTCATGTATAAGTCATTATCTGTGGTATTTTCTTATAAACTCTCTAAAGAAATATTGTGAGAACTAAACAAAAGAAATGACACCATTAGGAAAGGGTCATTATTTTCCAAAGGATGCATTAAGTCCAGAAGAACTCATGCTACAGAACCCTCTGTGGTGATCAAGCAATTATGCACGTGTCTGTGGTAAAAAAATACTAAAAAAGGATACCTGCACCTTATACCCTGAAAATTTAAAATCATTATATATTATGTGACTGTTTAATAAAGAAGTAAATGGGATATGGGGGGAGAAAAGTGTTAAAATGGAGAATAGACAAAGCAAAGCCTATCAGAGGATGCCAAAAAGGTTCTTTCGGTCAGCCTTCAGTAACAATTGTTAAACATGAAGCTTTTAAGGATAGAAAGAAACAATGATTATGATTTAAAATGAAACATAAAGAGCTCTTCCATCAAATTTTCTGATGTTCTTTTATTGCTACTTCCTTCATTTGGCTTCCTAACAAAAGCCGTGCTGGTTCCCTCAGTCCCAGCAGTGGCTGTAATTACCAAGTACTCAAGCATCCTCCAAGTCTCTTTTTTTAGTTCACGTTCCCTGACCTTAATTTTCTTCTACTTATTTCATCCCTCTCCCATTTACTTTTCCCATTCCCTTTTAAAATCTCATCAACTGCTTGATCCACCACACCCTTTAGACAATGTTCTCTCTTGTTCTTTATTCTGTTCTTGAGCCCTGAACATTCCCTGTTCCTGAGATGAGGCAAGCATTCCCCAGCTCCTCCTGCACATAGGTAACAATCCACCATCAGCCCAGGAAGCAGAGCTGCTTTTTCCATGAATATCCCTTTGCATTTCTCTGCCCTAAGGCCCCCTTGTCATTTTATTTCTCTGTTACTTGGACTCACAGGTGCTTTTGTGGTTCTCCACAAGCTGATCTCATTCTTAGCACCCTGCCATTACCTCTTTCCTATGCCACCATCTTCTCTGAGTATTTTAATGTCCTGTGAAAATTCATTGGGGAGCTCCAACTTGTGCTCACTGTCTTTCAAATAACTGCTCACCATGCAGGAATCTTCCCCCTTACTCTTTGTTAGGTGAAATGCTTCCTTGAAAGCATTTAGTGACAGATTTTGCTGAAACCCTTTTGACAACACAAAGACCCTTCAATCAGCTGGATCACCCTTATTCAGAAATGGCTGAGCCTTGCAAAGGACCCTTGAAGCTACACTGACTCAAAGATAAATCACACCCACTCACTTCCTGACCCTCTCCCCATCTCCATTGTTTCTACAGAGTTGCCCATTACAGATTGTGAGGTCTGCAGCTCCCAGATCACTCTCTGAATCTCTTAAAACCCCCTCAAAAGTGGCATCATTTTTTCCATAATAATAAACTCGAGGAGCAAGGAAGCACACTCAATCTCTGAATTATTATTTCTTTGTGCAATTATATTTTAGCATACCTGAACAGGGTTAAAGGATAATTCAGGATGGAAGGAACCCCAGGAGGTGCCTAGTCCAGTGTCCTGCCAAGCAAAGGCACCTCTGAGGTCAGAACAAGTAGCTCAGGATTTCAGCCAAAGTGTTCTTGGAAAGCTCCAAGGACAGAGACTGGACAGGCTCCCAGGGCCACCTGTTCTAACCCAATGCTTAGGGAAGAATTTATACCAAATATCCACTCTGAATGCTCTGTTTCAGCTTCTGCTCCCTGTCTCACCCTCCCAGCACACACCCCCAGCCCCTGTTAAAGGGGGGGTGTTCAGGTGTGCTCTGTGCACCCCAGCAGTCCCACACCACACAGAACCTCCAGTGTTGCTCAGAGCTGCCTTGTTACAGCAAAGAGACCCCTCAGGCAGACCAGAAACTGCACAGAAGCTCTAAACCTATCATGTTTAGTTAAATAACACCCAACATATATCTATGATTAAAAAAAAAAAAAGGGAGCTAGAACAGCTTCTTTTGATTTGCCTGCATTTCTAAAAAGGGATTGCATCTTCATTCTTCAGTTTTTGGCTGTCAAAATGAAAAGTCATCACCTACTGATAAAAATTAAAATAAAAAAAAAGAGAAAAAAAGAAGAAAGCAAGCCCTGGGCACTACAGATTCCATGACTGATAGAGCTGCAAGTGTTTTAAAATAGTGGCCTAAAAGACAAGGATTAACTTGCTGAAAAATAGCAGATCTTAGTTAAATGCGACATTGTAAGTATAGAAGCAGACAGATTTGGAAACAAGAACAGACACAGACTGGCAGAAGCAACGTGCATTTTTAGATACAAAACCTCATCACCAAATGACATACTAGATTAGCTCATGCAGAACGAAGAACCATTGTGTGTACATTTCTCTCCTACCAGATGCAACGAGGAGCAGGAAACCTACTTTGAAAAATAAATCCCACTGATGACAAGAATTCAATAGTATTTTTATGCTGCTTCTACCATACTTCAGACTAAAAAATCTCTCTATAGTAAAATGAAGGAACACCATATATGATGGATTGTGTTTCCAGGAATTTTCCATTAAATGAACCAGTGAGACTTTCTTTGCCCCATTTCCATAGATGCTCTCAGTTTTGTGCTGATGCAAGAACACATTTGCACATTAAAAAAGAATGCATAAAATTGGCACAAACATGTCACAAACAAACTCCATATGTTTGTAATTTTCTTACCACTGCTGGAAGCCTGCTGTGGCCCTGAACACGCTCTCAGCAGATATGAATTGGGAGAGAACTCCTCATCAGGATTGGTGTCCATGATTTGATGGGACGTGTTGCTGTCTAGCAATGGCATCTGGCAGCTAACTGGTGGAGGATTATGAGAACTGGGCAGCTGAGCAGATGGGAGAAGGCTAGACGAGGATGTAGGTGGAATGGGACGACCTGGGAAAGAGGACACAGGGATCAAAGATCAGCAATGAATGTAATGAAAAACCCCACCAGCCAAGTAATTGCACTGTAACTGCCCATGGTTACACTTGATTACTGCCATGCACAGCCCCTCAATCTCTGCCCTGGTACCAACCTGTCCCTTTGTATCACATTTCCTGAAATTACATCACATCTGTAAATCTCTTAAAATAATAGTAATGGCCTGATTGATATTTTATTTTTTTTTTAACCAGGAAAATTTCTCCAGCACAGGAATCTCTGAGGCATTAAACAACCATATCAGGGCTTTCTCCAAGCTAAGGTCCTTCCTGTGATGCTGCGGATCTTCCCAGAGCCCACTGAGAGATGTGACAGGAGGCACAGGGGACAGCAGGACTGAAAGGCAATTATTCCACTTTAGAGATGGGTTAAAGCTGGAATCTGGGCTGGCTCTCTCAGCACTGCTGTCCTTCCTCACCCATTGCCTTCTGCACCAGAGCTGCAGGAGCAGAATTTCCTGCCCAGCCAGGTTAGTTCCAACCCTGAAGCCCAAACCCTAACGGGTACAATACCTCAGCCCACAGCAACAACATGGTCTTGGTCACCTAAAGCAATGGCATCAAGTCAACAACAACATTCATACTCATGTATCCTATTCTTTTGTCAAGTCCCAGAACCTTACACCAACCCATTCCATCAAATGCACAGAGATGAAGACAGGTTTTTTTTTGTTTTGTTTTGGTTTTTTTGGTTTTTTTTTTGTTTTGGTTTTTTTTTTGTTTTGCATTTCAAGTTTATCTAGTGCATTGAAGAAATCCTTCATGAATAATTTAAATGTAAGAAAATATGACCTTTGTGATACTGCCAAAGTCTGTAAGGCAGAGATCTGCTACAAATGTTAAAACACAGCAAAACTACATCAAATGGTGTATCCTTATTGCCATCATTCTTAAAGAAAGAGTAGCAGAGAAAATAGACACTGATTTGCTCACTAGTTACATCTTCATTTTTGAATCAAGGACCTCACACTTTATATGAATTATCCTGGGGTTTGTACCATTAGGTAAACTTATGTAATCACACAAGAAACTCCAAATGAGAGGGGAGAAAAAGGCAAGAAAATGAAAAGTTCCAGCTCCCACATATAAATTCTATTTGGGATGCAGCAATCAACCAAGGGCACATGTAGATACTGAAAACCACCAACTTTGCACTGCCTGGTACCAGCAAATAGCATGAAGTACTTCCTTCCCTTCAAAAACTTTTGAAATAAAAAAAATACCAGAACATAGGCAAGTGACTTCCATCATTATTTTTTACTGTATTTTTAGCACTGGATAAATTGATAAGACTTGAATGACCAAGTTATTGTAAGACAAAAATCAATTTAAGCTACTCCATAGTAACTCCCATCTACAATCTTTTATGCTACAGAAAATTAAATATGCATTGAATACTTTCATTGTGGACTTGCATTTGAGAGGAAATAATTTTAATATTGATGATAGGAATAATTACTGTTATTATTCATGCTTATGCTATTCTTATGAAATACTACCATGAATATCCTAAACATTCAAGGGAAGTTTGAGCAAGACCAGCTTCTAATTATCTCTTTGCAATGTGTTGCAAAGAAGCAGAGAGGCTGAGGTTTGACACACCTCTGACAGGAACGTGACACTCGTGCCCACTGTGTGCATTTAATTTTCACATATGCTGGCTCTGCTTCAACACTGTGAAGTTGAAAGCAGCAGCTTTATAAATTCTAAATCTGCATTTAGTGCATGTATCATATGGAAATATATTACTATAACATAAAACTGTTAGATGTGTGAGGGTATGAGATGAAGGAAAAGATTTTTTCCTTTTGTGGAAACTGCATATGGTATTTTAGAGCAATTTAGGAATATTTTTGTAGAATACATTGAAAAATGATAAAACCCCCAAACCTTAAGAATTCCTTTGTCAGGAATGCTAATGACATTGTTACCATCATGAAATAATACAGCCCAAATCCCTAAAGAAAAGGCAAAATGTCTAATTACTGCAACTCTGTTTGTAGTTTAGAGGAAACAGAAGGTATGAAGCTGTTAAATGTTGCATCATTTTGGTGGGAAGTTGGCTCCTGAGGAAGATCTGTCCACAGTCACGCACTAATGGGAAAACAGAGATGTCTGTGAGTCACAGAACCTATTGCAAATCCATCCTCTGGTTAGATTGCCTAATAAACAGCCAAATTTAACTAAAAATCTTCTTGTGGTTGGGACATTCTTGATCTTTCTATCAAGTTGATTTTTTTTACATCTACTAAACCTTAAACTTTCCACTACAGCCTTTCCCTCTTTGAGGTTCTCTAAAAAGCATGTTGTCTTTCTCCACTCCCAGCCCCTGAAACACACAGCATCTCTTAAGACACCCAGTCTTTTGTAAAATATGGTGGGAAATGAATTGAAAAATTACTTAACAGGAACAGAAAGACACCAGTAAGCTTTTTTGCCTTAAGAAATTAATCTAAGGGGTAACTATCTGCAGCACCACAGTTAAGAGAATGGCTTGTGAAAGTACCAAAGAGAAGTGTGGGAATGCAGTTAGGCTATAAAGAGCATCATAAATGTAATTTATTTGTTACTATACACTCTTAAGTGAGAAATAAGGGCTTTGATTCATACTTATATAAATATCTTGGTCAAATACGTTAAATGTAACATTTAAAAGAACAAACTAAACTTTGCAGGTTCTACAAACCCAAGCTCCTTGTCAGACCCATTCATGTGCCTACGGATATCTCAACAGTCATATTTTTAAACTTCCCAGCTCTTTAAAAGATTCTAAATTTCCACTGCTTCACAATGGGATTTGCAATACCCTACAGTCTATAAAACTACTGTGGCTTATGATAACATCAGTATTCTATTACACTGCTGTTTTCAAAAGTTAAATCATAATAGAAGTTCCTACAATTTGTGTCTGGTCTTCATATAGTAATATATTAAAGCTTCTGTGAATAAGTTTTTTATCTAGTTGTGCATTGACAGAACCCTATGTAACAGATACTTACAGTGACAGCAATAATGTAATTGTGTGACATAGTCAAAGAAACATAAACCAGATACAAATGCTAGAAAGGGAACCAGACTTAAAGCTGATACGTTATATTTGCAATGGGGGATTGTATCAGTTCTTTTTGCAGTATCTGTTCATATGCATGCTCATACTGCATATACTCATGCATGACAAAGACTTGTACAGATACTGAATAGAGCAGTTGTAAGGCATTCTTCAAAAAGAGCAAGCAGGCAAGAAGAAAAAAACAAATTTCCTCTCCTCCCACCCCTTTCTCCTGCCATTTATCTTATCTTCCTTTTTAGAGTGAAGGAAGAAACTTGGTAACTCTTAATTCAGATTTGGGCTTGCTTTGGGCTTTCACACCACACAGCACCTCAGTCTGCAAGGGCCTTCTTTACCCTCTTACCCCTTATATTCCTTTTTCCTTTTAAATCAGAGTCTCATGTTTCTTCACCAGCTCAGGAGCTTTTATGAAACCATTCCTGAATTACAGCTACACTTTAAGTCCTTAAGGTGTAAAATCTGCTGTAGAACCTACATTTAGAAATCAGGCCATGCTCACAGCTGGTAATGTCTCAAGCCCGGACAGGGAAGGGGAGTTCTGTTCATCTCAATCACAGTAACACATTGGGAAAAGAGATACTTCAGTTGCTATTTAGCCTGAAAGACCACACCATCACCAGAAGGAAAAAAAAAATACAAAAGATAAAAGACTGCCTGCAATCACTCCCAGCATGAATATACATAAACAAGAGACACAATCAAAGAAGATGTTCAAGCTGCTCATCAGTTACTGAAGGATATTTGAGATATGCTTTCCATACTCCCTCTGTTATTCTTTCTGCTTTAAAGGACCTATAGAGTTTTGTGGATAAATAAAGCCCACGTGTATGTAAAACCCTGATCTCTATATTGCACCCAGGTGCATAACAGGAAACAGGGAACCAATAAACCCCCCTGGAATTTAACAATTTTGAGCAGTAAGCACGTAGATACGCATTCCAAATGTGCGTGCATCTATTTATATACTTTTTTGTATACTGAAGTATATTACCCACACACCTCTAGACAGACATGCATAATATCCAAAAACATACATTATTTTAGCAGGTCTAAAGATTAATCCAGACTCCTTAAATAGCTATTTTGCCATTAATTTGTTCAGGAGGGAAGATCATAACCTGTGTGTTGCCATCTCACACTCTTAAGTTACTCATTTCAGTAAGTCCTGTCATTAGAAGGTAGCTCATTCCCAGGGGTGGTAAATACTGATCTCAAAGCTCATTGTATCTGGAATGGAATTCTCAAGCTTTTCCCATCAGGAAAATCTCTCTTCTAAGGTTAGACATGTGTAGCAATATCTGTGTAGATTGTTCAACCTCACACATTTTCAGCATGAATTTCATATTCCTAAGCAGCATATCTTCATTGATAACTTATATTTATGACAGAAAATCTTCCTATATGTAGAGGCTTTTATAAGCAGTATCAGCTTTCAAAATTTTAAACAGCTGATAGTCTTCACAATCAAGGGGTTATTATATAACTGTTCTGCTCTTCTCTAAGGCTATCTGCTAGTCAAGCAGCCAATAAACATAAATGACCTGTAATAGTTACAGTTAGTCACATATATTGCTATCAGTAAAGCCCCTTCGTTCTACAGCTCTGGTCGTAAGGACCAGGACTCAGACAGAAAAGATCCATACAAGCCAATGTCTCCCTGTGCAATCCTTGGCAGGTCAGATTGCAGAGAGAAGGGAAACTTTAAGAGAACTGTGTTTTCAAAAACCAGCTCTTTGGAAGATGTAGCAGCGTTCAAGTGTTACTGCAGGAAGCTAAGGAAGTAAAGAGTGAAAGCAGAAGAGTTATTTCTCCATAACTGATGGCATCAGAAACACTGTGTAAAATACTTAATTGGCAATTAAGATTTTGACATTTACTGATTGAAGCTGCTGATATTCATGTTACACCAATACAAAGCATACTTTGCACCCTGTGCAAAGTAATCCCATAAAATTATGTTAGTGACTTACATGATGGACAGGATCATTAACCGCAGTTGCTGCATTGCTCATATATACCAAAATTATACCCAGAAGGCTATCTAGCAACGGAACTGGGTGGATATTAACTGGAGGTGATAAAAGAGAAGGACCAGATATTGGCCTCCTTTGCTCCCTTCAGTCAGGAAAGCTGGACAGAACCAGTACAAGGACCACAGGCAGGACCCTGTAACAGCTCACAGCCCTCCTCCACTTAACACATTCGCACTAGGTTTTCAAGTCAGCCTAAACTGAAGCACCTGCACTGTCAGCATTGCTAAGTTCACTTTAAAGAGCGAGAAAAGTTGCTAAATATGTCAGGAAACAGCTAGATAACGTAAGATGCACGTTTTTGCAGTGCAAAGCACTATAAATTGAGCAGACACTTGATGAAGGTGAAGCTTTCCTGAGCTACAGCACATTCAGCAGACTCTCCCTTCGCTCCCCAGAAAAACTGCCTTCTGCAAAAGAAAAAAAAATCTCCTTCTAATATGTATTCATAGCACTGCTCACCACTGGCCTGGGCACTCTTAAGCAGTGTTATATTTAATAAATTAAATATATATTGTCCTAACTGGCACGAGGAACATAAATATTTCATATTTGGTGAAATTACTGCAGTTAACTGACATGGGTGGGGAACAGCACGATGTATGATTTTTGTAGCTCAACTGGCATTCGTGCTTCCACGCACTGGGGGCCAGCGGAGTCCCAGCTCTGCTCAGGAGAGAAAGTTATTCCCCCTAGAGCCAAGCATCCTGTGCTGCCAGCTCCCAGGAGAGAGGGACACAGCACCCAGGAGTTACCCAGGAGCAAGCAGCAATGCTCAGGCAGCTGTGCAGAGCGCACTTGGTTAACTCGTGACTCTGCAGACCACACTTCAAGGGGGCAAGACAAAAGCCCCAGATGAAGTATGCAAGAAAAAGAGGGAAAGGAATCTAACAGTCTGTGATCGTTTTCTTCAGCACCAAGTTGTTTTCTCTTGCCTACACTGCTGCATTTTTTCTCTAAGGCAAAAAGGATTCAAAAGAGCAAAAGATAAAGATATAAATCAGGATTGGGATGACAGAGAGTTATCACTGAAGAAAGGTACTTCCAGTCCTCCTGAAGCTCGTATCTCCAAAAGCAAACAGGCACAAAACCAGCCAAGCTAAGAAAAAGGTTTTCACACAGTCTATTTCACAAAAGTCAAAGGAGAAAACAAGGTCTTTTTAAAAGCCCAGACCTGTTTGCTGATGTGTTCAGGTATTTTTCTGCGTCAAAACGGATAGTAAGGGCCACTAAGGATGCAGCTGATACCACCATATCATACCAGAGCAAGACAGAGAATGCCTCTGAAGCAATTAAAAGAGAATGGCAAAAGAGAGATTTAGACACAATAAGTCATCACCTATGATTTATACAACAGTGAGTCAGCAAAGGCAATTCAGTACCACAGGTCTGTTTTTCCCATTAAAAAAAAAAAAAAAAACCTCCCTACAGCTTGCTTAGTTTTCTCAAAACTTGTTACAAAAAATTTTAAAATTATTTATTTTACAAAAACCAAAACAGAACAACAAACCATTAAAATATATTAATATGTTCCCTCTCCCTCTCCTCTGAAGTAAAACCATTTACTCAACAACCAGGAATACAGTCTGAGAACTGTAGATAATAGAAAAGGGAAAGATGAAGAACCACCAGCAAGTCCTGATCTCTGGTTTTTTATTACAGATCCATTCTACAAGCTTGTTTAAGTTTCGTTATCTTCCTTAAACCATTTGACCTCTGTATGTGATTAATATTTTCTGCAGTGCTGCGCATGTGTAATCTTTGAATATGGAAATCACTGTACCAATGCAAGATATTATCATTGCAAAAACTCTGCAGGAGAGTGAGACTGACTTGGAAATCAATCACTTCTGACTTCCAGTGTTAAAGTTAAATTAATTTTTCTAAGCAATCCATCTACAAAATGTATCAGTTTTATGAAATTTGGGTATTAAAAATAAGGAGACAGTCATGACTTCAGAATTATCTAAACCAATTCAGTATGTAAAGGAATAATTTGCTGCTGTCAAAAGCTAATGTCACTTAATTCTTGTCTAGTTAAATCATCTGATGCCCCTTTCTTTTTTAGTTAAACAAAGATAAATAATAAAAGCAATTTACAGCTAGAAGATGTTAGGGTTCTGCAGCTGTTCAATGTCTTCTGGGCAGATTAGATTCTGTAATGAGAAGTTACAAGCCTCATTTTATAAAAGCTGTTGCTGTCTCGGGAAAAACATCAGTGAGTAAGATTAGAAAACCCTTTTCCTTCATGAACCTATTACACTAGCAAGCTGATTACTTGGCATATGTTTGATACTTTCATAGCTGGAAAACAGTAATTTGTTTCAATGATTTTTTCCCATCACTCATAAAGTCAAAATGTCTCCTCTAATATTACCCTACCTCTGATTCAGCCAGGAAAAACAGACAAATCCATGGGAGAAAAACTCACACCAACCACAATTACTTTAACTTTCCTAAAAAAAATTCTACTGAACTAACTATAACCAGCGTTAAATTGTAACAACTTATCAACTGCCAGTTCCTTGTGGGACAGAAATAACGTTCTAAGATTAGGAATGTATTTAGAATAAACTTATTGGAAGATCCACAACCATATGTGAATGAATGAATTTTATGGTAACTTAATAATATGTGCAGCTTTTAAAAACTGGGAAGAAAGAAAAGTCCCTGTTTATCAATCTTACCAGCTAAACATTCACATCAGGGAATCCCACTAACAAAGGGGTTGTAATTAGGCCCTGGGTAGGTAATTAGCAGGCACCCTGTGAAATCTACCCTCTCAGATCAATCTAGAAGTACTTGATTTGATCTTTCTTCTGGGGACACCTGGAGTTCAGACTAAACTGGGTTACAAACTGGTTTCTACCATCCAAACACCTTCTGTTTATCTTCACCTTATTTTAGTGAAATTCTAAGTACTGTTAAAACAACCACTCACACCATCTCCACTGCATATCCCCCTGAATGTTGGCTTTATGTCTATTAGAGAAATTTATATCCAGGAACATTGCAACACTTAGCCGATTCTAGTGCCTGGAGTCACTAATAGGTGGGAAAAATACCACTATCTTGAACAAACATGAGGAAACTCCAACCTGTAATTATTTAACCAACTCTGTGAGAGTTGTACATAGTTAGTACTAACTGGTGGGAGTTGGATAATGATTGGGCGATTTGTGTTAACTCTTTGAAGCCTACCAAAAAAGCAGCTCTATTTTCTGGTGGACAAATGAGAAATGAAAACAAGGCTTCATATGACCTACATTATGTAAATGGCCAAATAATTTAAAAAATATGCTTAAAATCTGCTGTATCATGTGCCAGTGCTATATTGTGGCTAATTCTGCTTCAGGCTATTAAAGTCTACTTTTCTTAGTTCCACCTACATTAAAATATGGTGTTTCTATTTGCTTTCTAAATGTGTGGTGAACACACTGCTGAATTAGAGCTATCCCACTGCTGTGACACACCCTAGAGGTGTTTGTATCTTCATGCTGGCAGATAGTGAGGTGTAGTCAGAGAAGCATCAGGATGATGGAAAATAGTCTTCCATTATTCTTGATACTGATACTTAAAGTTAGACAACATAATCTTAAGATTTACATTTTTCTTGCTTCATCTGTTTTTTTCTCTCAACATCCAGCCTTGCATTTCTTACACCACCCACAGTGACTTAGCAGGAGTTTTGGGTGCACAAGCAAACTGAAGGTTTGACTTTTCAGTCCTCTCTGTCACTGGTGGGATTTTCCGAAGCACAAAGGCATGTCAGCATTTAACTTCCCTCTGTCTTACTGCACTTCAGGTAGCTAAACATCCTTTTCCTTAAACATTTTACAGGTGCTACAAAAGTTTAAGACTGTTAATGATATTTTACAATGAACTTTTGTGTGCCCTTACAAGAAGTTACCATGCCTGTAACACATCCTCCTTCCAGACTGAACAATCATCCCAGCATTTAACAGCAAACCACAGTGAAACCTCCATGTAAGTCAATGCAAATTCTATTTTTGCTTTCAGCACAGCCAGGGTTTCTGCAGCTTTCTGAAGTCCTGAAAAACTTCTGAACAGGGAGAAGCTCCCCCAGCCACAGTCCTTTCCTGACTGGAATACCAGACTGCTGTGTTCATTCAATGCAGGATGATCCCCTCTGCTCAGGTCTAGGAATACAGCCTGGACCGAAACCGCAAGTTTAAAATCTAAGCGGAAGTGAAATACCATCACTAATGATGAGCTAGGCCTAATTAACCCTTTAAAATCTCTCTGATGTCTTCTGGTAGATCTAACTATTCCCTGAAGATGATAAGGAATACACAAAATACCCTAGCATAGGATTGTGGACAACCTACCAAACTACTTAGAAATAAGTAGATAAAATTTTGTTCCCACCTAGTATTGAACAAGGTTTGAAATATTTCCATCTTTGTAAAGGTGATTTCCAGTTCAGAGTTTGGGAAGTAGACTCAAATAAAGAAACAGAATATAAACTACTGTTTGTAGGCCACACCTTAGCTGAACATTGGAATTGGCTCACTTTGCTTACATGAAAACTGAAAAATATTTATTTTTAAGTGAGAAGATTTATGTCAAATTTCACTTTATGTGAAAAGATTTAGCCAAAATAAAACCTGAGTGGCAGATTGCAACAACAGTGATCAGACCATTAATTATTTTACCACTGCTGTGTATCGCCATAATTAATGGCACTCCGTGAGACCAATACAGGAAATTAAAAAGATAACATTTCCTTTTAATGAAAAGAAATTGCAGACATGAAAGGCCACTATATGAAAAAGGGATCTTGATTCTGCAGTACTAAAAAAACCTGTAACCTGATTAAAAGGTATTTGGAAGCACAAAACCAGGTGTGTTAAAAAGGTAAGACATTTCTTCATTATAGCTACAGTTTAAGTTGCCAGAATGAAGGAATAAAGATACTTGTTCTTCCCCTGCAACAAATGGCCTCTGTTCCATGCTTTTTGGTAAAGCAAAAACCCCACTGAAAATCAAACAGGCTACAGAATAGTTTGAATGTACCATTCTATATTTCAGCACAAACTGTATCTTTAAAATAATGACAGTTTCTCTCATCTTTTCAATCTTAAAGCATTTTAAAACTACAGCCCGGAAATACATGGACAGAGAGAAATTAAAGCAACTGAAGCTGAAATATGCTACTTAGGAATCCAAAGTTTGTTTACACCATTAGAAGGCACTCAAATATATATCCCCATAAATGACAAGGTCCCAGCAGCAAATTAACAGGAACAATTTTCCCATCTCAGGAGCTGTCAAGATGGGCTCTGTTAGCCAATTTATCTTACTCTAGCACATCTCTGGTGCTTGTCAATCAGTATGTGAAACATTTGGTGTTGATTGCCATTTTTCTATCCACTTCCTTTTGCCTCTTGTACCAGGCAATTTACTGCAAGTCAATCAAGGTTGAAGCAGACCTTGTTTAAATAAAACACTGTTGAGTTCTTTTCACACCAACAATTTCAAAAACAGAATGAGCTGTAGCTCTTCACATTTACATTTATACTACTTTTTCTGTTTTTCCCAAATGCCATGCTCAAGCTATAAGTCATAACTAAACTCAGCCAAAGGCTTATGGAGAAATCAGTCAAGGAAGATGAACTGCATATAACTGAATATGCTTTTGCTGTCAAAAATTCAGGCTATCAATGGAGAGAGAGGACATTAAAAAGTACTCAAGTAATCTGGGATTGTTTCTTTTTCACCCTTGTTTGAAGACAGGTCTCAACATCATAAAAACAACTTCTAACTTGTCTGAATTTCTTAACTCTGGATAATTATTTCAAATATCCATTTATGCTGGTATTTTAAGGTAAGAGGGAGCTCAACTTTGCATCTTACAAATAAATATATGAAAAAAAAAAATTCTCCCAACTTAGAAGTTGGTCCCAATGTTAAACACGCTGACAGCTTCCCTCTCACATCCAGATGAAACAATTGCAGAACAATCCCAGGTCACATCACTTCTAATTTTGGCACTACCTTGGCACCACCTGTAAGCAGTGAGGCAGAGAATAGGGCAGAAAGAACATCCTTTGCACTACATAATTTTACAGGTATACAACTGAAACAATATGCACTTACAGTATGCAACACTTGAACACTTAAAACTTGGAATTTGCTTCTGCACAGTAACTTGGTTTCACAAACAATGCCTACAAAACTTTTCTACTGTGCATGACACTGTTTCAGCTTTTAGGTTTGTCACAGACTGCAGAATTAACCCCATGACAGTTCACAACAGTGGCACACAGAACTACTGGTTCTGAGGTAGAACAGCCATTAAATACTGAGCCACACGTTTAGGTGCTATGACTACAGAGACTGGCATCCATTTATTACGTTTAATACCATTATTTATTAAGCCCATATGCTAAATCCAACAACGTACAAGAGCAACAAGAGAAAATGCAAGTCAAACCAAGCCCTAAGATCCCCAAAGGAGTAACCTCTTATGGGTAACACAGGGCATATTCCTTTAATACTGAAGTGAAAGACTGACTATGTTGCTGTTATTAGTAAGACCATCCACTCCTCCCCTTAATTCTAAAAGATACAAAAGGACGAGACATTCAGAACCCCACAAGCTCAATCACACATACATGTGCTAGCATACATAGACTACATATTATTTTATAGATATTACATATATATATATATACACACATATGAGAGTAAATACATCACTCTCTTTATGCTAAAAAATGAATGGCCATTGAGAGAGAAAAAATTCTTGGTTTCTTCTCTGGTCAACAACTTAGGAATTTGCAAAAACTCTCAAAATTGCCTGTAATTAACACCTTGTAAAATTTAATGCCAAGAAGATCCTTGGTCATTTGCTTGTACTTTCCTATGAGACCTAATATCTTCTTGATCTATAGCACACAGAAGAAAATAGATAAAATGCCTGTGACAGAGTCAGAGGCTGAGTGAAAAATAAACCAAGTATGTTTAATCCAAGTGTGTTACAAGGCATATACAATCACCAGTCCCATCCTGAGCAGTGCATTTAAAACATCCTTACATTCTACCAGCATAACAAATGCTACAACTCAAATGGGATGCATTTCACTATCTTTTGGGTAAAGAATGCTCCAGATCTCCAGATTAGTTATGATAAAATAAATGTTAAATAGTTTAGAGTATTAGTCTCTTAAGAAGGAAAAACCTCTGCTGTTTATCCTCCCCAAGGGTCTACACTTCTCAGGCTGGCCCCTATCTAAGGATCTTCCTTTACTCTGCTGCAAGTAATAGGTGAAGAAAACCCCCAAAATTCACTTCATATATAAGAGTTATGAGTATACCACGTATATGGATGTTATATAAACACATACAAATATAGACATACACACACAAGTATATGAGTATATGTGTATGCATACTGGGATATGTGGGGTCCTAACACTACCAAGACTTGATCTTTGAGTTATTTTCAGAAAAATATTCTCATTACTCATGAGAAAGAAGTTATGTGTTTTACTTGACATTGATGTCACTAAAACAAACAAAAACAAAACCAACAAACCAGCAAGCTGGAGGGATTAAAAAGTATGTCCTGCATGGCAAAACCAGTCAGCCTGATTTATGCCAATATGATTTAAGACCTACTTCAGTAACAATAGCAAGGATCCCACAGTAAAAACTATCATAAAAGTAGGGTAACAATACCAGATTCCCAGTTTTAATTAGGGGTGATTTTCCTGCCGTCTTCCAAAAGATGCCTCCTACACTAAAGCACGAAGAACCACACTTACATAACATTTATTTTAGAATTTTCAATGATAGGAGATCACTTACAAATCACAAAATTTCCCTTTCATTCCATTGCACCTACCAAAAGCATTCCTAGGGAAAAAAAAATCCTCAGAAAGCTCTGGGCTTATTCAAATCTAAAATTTGCTACAGGCCAAGGCATGCATAAGATTTTTACAGTCCTCTCAGCTACATGAATGCTACTTAGAGTTTGCAGAAAGCTCATGCCTGGAATTCAGTTTTACAGCTGGGCTTGGTCAAGTTATTGAAAAAGCATTTCCTCCAGAATAAACTCAAACACAACAAACAAACTCCCTACAACCTGCTTAGGAAGTGTTTCTCTTGGCTCACAGCAAAGCCTGTCTTTTCATCAGTAGGATTTTTCCCCAACAAGCTGTACCAATTTTCTGGTGTGTGCTTTCTGACTATGAATATAAAAGGCAATGTAAAATGCTCTGCCACAGAAGGAAGCAGTAAGTGATGAGTGCAGTTATTTATTAACTGAATGCCCTAAATAAGCAACTGGTTAAGGTCAGAGAAAATTCACAGCCTGTCCCCTCTCTGCCCAGCCCCACGTCCTCTATCCTCCAAATGTTCTCAGACTTTCTATTAGGGCCCTACAAAGGCTAAACCCAAGGTTTGATGGATTTTAGGAGAATGTAGATGAAGTTAGTAAGACAGAGAGGCTCAATATAGAGAGAAGCAGTGTACACTGCCAGAGGGTTACAAAGAGTTAGTTACGATTCTCTCCAAAAAGGTGATCACATATTTTACTATCCTTACCATCAGGCAAGAGTCCAGGACTTCTATCTCTTCCTACCCTCTTTTTTTTTTTTCCCCCCTCCAACACCAGATTCTTTAAAACCTTAATTTTAACAAGAACCTGCAATTTTAGCTGCTAAGAGAACTTCACTTTCCTGTCTCTCTACAGCCCCAGGGACTAATTGAGACGATTACCTGAAGGCTTGAGGTCTAAACGCTCGAGAAAGAAAAACCTGCTTAAAACGATTTTGACAAAGAATGCTGACAGAAATAGGAACAACTAGGAGATCTTCCTGTCAGTGCAGGCTTTTATAACCACAAATGAGCGCATGCTGTATGTTATCATGTGTTGGGAAAACCAGTAATAACGCAGCAAGTTTCAGTGATTTTTTTATTGCATTACATAGAAGGATAAGTGATAGACAAGGAGCTTGTTTTCACTACAAATCACAGAACTGAATGGAAGTCTTGATCTAAAACTATTATGAACTAAGCAGGGGACAAATTTCTTCTGTCCTTGCTAACTTGCCATGGCAAACAGATGAAATTTGTTAAGTGTGTAAGGCTGAAATAGTGCTTCTCTCAGCTATCATGGAGATTGTGTAAAAGTGGGATTGAGGACTAAATGGAGTACATATGTAAGGAAGAGTCAAAGACAATTTTAAAAGATGCCATTTTACCTACACTTAGTGAAATGAAAACTAGAGAATCCACCCTCCTCTTCTATCAGAAGTCATGACCCCATCAAAAACTGATGTACAAAATGGTTCCAGCAAGGTTGGTTAATAGAAATAATACATCACAATCCAGCCCATTTGGGGCTTTTGTTCTTAAACACTTCAGTAAATGGGTCTGTTTTTTAACTCCAACAGATAATTATGAAGTGCAATAAAAAATTCAAATTATGTTAATAGGCCAGAGAACAACGGCTGTTTCTGAAATCACTGGCAATTACTAGACATAATGGTTCTCAATTAAGCTGGAGGGTATTTTCAATCGTTCATAATTCACTATTTTAAAAGTATCATAAAAATATATAAATGTGAGTTGTTAATAAAACTTTCAGACCAGCAATGTGTGTCACAGAAAGTAATACCTATTTTATTTTGATGGTGCTTTTTCCCTTGTGAATGATATGTGAATTGTGAGTGAAGGGAAGGTAACTACAGGGGATTTTTTTCTCACGGTGCTCCTAAGTGGAAGAGGAGCGATATTTCTTTCTTGAGCAACTTCAATTTCCTTTAGGAAGACACTCAGCAATCATACATGTCTTTACCAAGTCTTTTTTTAGATTCTGCAGCTCACTATATAAACTTTAATGCATATGTGGATGTGAACCAGATGTATCACTGCTTGCCCACTTTTAGATTGCTATTTCACATACTTTTCAAGGCAAAAAAATGGAAAAATTAAGGCCTAAAATAAGAAATCTTGAGGATCATGAAATGACAAATCCTAAGCATCATCTTTCAATTATGAGCTTGATTCAGAGTAGATTTCTACCAAACCAAGTAAAACAAATAACAAATGAAGCCATTACAGAAAGATCAATTGGCAATAATTACAATCCACATTTCACTAAAGCTAGCACGCACTTACCCACCACATGTTTAACCTTGCATTAGGGAAACAGCCCAGCTGGCAATTGTTAAGTTCTCATTGTAACTTTACTACATATGATTAATGATCAATTTACTGGAGACATGCCTGAACTACCTGAGAAAATGTACTGGAACACACGTGCACATGTGTTTTATTTATTTATTTCCAAATTGACAACACCTTAAAAACATTTTCTCTAATCCAGGCACTTCAACCTTCCTCCTGCAAAGAAGAAAGACTTCGATTTCTATTCAAATACATTTGCACACATATTACTGAGAAGGAGTAAATCATTCGAGAATAGTTCCTAACTGCAGAAATTAATATTTCCATATTTAAACAGCAAGTCAGAGATTGAAGCACAACACCATGACTCATCAGTGGAAGACAGCCACTCACCATCCAGACCTCAGCATGCGTTGAGAGTCTTTATTGCTTTGGCCTCATTGAAACAGTGCAAACCATGAGCTAATATAAATCTGTCTCTTTAAATATTCCCTCCCTTAATTTTTCAATAGCTCCACACAAAAGGAAAGGTTAAAACCAATTAAGAGAGATAAAAATACTAGTAAAATTGGCCCAATGAAGTGTTAGTTATTGGTTTTAGCCATTTCACTTTAAAAAAGCATTACTTCCATTTCTGAATGACTTAGTAATTACACTCTTTATTGACCTTCCTTGTTTTCTGTTTTGTTGTAGGATGTAGTGTGTTGGCATTTTTTTAATCCCTTCATTTTTATTCCCTTTTCTCATTTAATTCTTACACTTTTAGTCTCAAACTTACAGCTAAAGTAATTCTCAAGTGTTACAGCTGGACAAAGTTATCTACATAAGGACTATATTGTAATTCAAACTTCATTCCAAATGGGACAAAAATATTCTGAACTCATTCCTATGCAGAAAACACTTGTTTTTCTATCTCATTAAGATCATCATACAATATCAACAGATGCTTAAAAGCCTCTAGTGCTGAAGGAACTGTTGAGAAAATTGAAACAGAAGTACTTATGAATGATAATCTAATGATACTGCAAAGACTTTACTTTTCTGTATTACATCTAGCAAAAGACACATATCCCAACAGTCCCTCCACCAAAAGCCAAAACCTGCCATTAAACAGATACCATTTTTATGTTACTTCTTACTGTTTGGCACTGTGAGCAGGAGTTCATCATTTTACTTCAGAAAAAGTAATAGAGAAAAAAAAAAAAAGGACGGGGTTGAAGTGTCCCCGAATTCCCCAGGCCCTCAGCGGCTGCCACGGCACAGAACAGAATATTACCATCGCATTATAATCACAGTAAACAAGCATCTGGCTGTCATTTAAAATACAGCTTTTCTCTACTGGTAATAAGAAGCATTTTCTGCTGATTTCTGTTATCTGTAAATCTCTCTTGGCATTCCAACTCTGCACTTAATGTGCTGTACACGCTCCACTTTATGCACAATGAACACTGCCATCAAATGTCAGCGTGTCTTCTTGTTATCTTAAAGATAGGCAGGGATTCACTCAATGAAACATCTAGAGAGCAAGAAGATAAGGAATATGGAGATATTTACTTCTTATGCCACAGATACTCAACACAAACACACACATATATACACACACATTTACATACTTTTTTTTTTTTCCCCTTTTACACTGGGGAAATAATCATATCTTTTGGAAAGAGAAACACTATTCTTTTTTGGCTAGCTCCTTTAATTTAATTACAGAATGGGAGCTGAAGTGAAGTTTAGATCAAGTTGCTTATGTACCCACGCACCACATCTCTGCAGGACATCAGCCCAAGCTTAATTGTACCTGCTCATTTTCCTATTTGCTCCCTGCTACTCCAACAGGATGAACCAGAAGCTGAGTTTGAAGCAACTGCCCTATTTTGGTTTTTATATATCCTGTTCTTTTAGACTGCTGGAAAATTAATCTGCAAATGACCCTTAAAAAAAATATATGAGCACAGTGCACAGGTGAGAAGCAGCAGCCCTGAAAAATTAAACTTGTGTAATAAATTCTCCTCCTTGATTTAATGGTGAAAATCACAAGAAACCGAGTTGACTGAATTCACTAATATGAAGTCAATACAAGGAATGTCACAATTCTATCACAGGTTTCAAACTTTAAAATGGACAAAGTGTTTCATATGCATCAGGAATAGCAATACATTGGTTAAATAAAAGAGAATTTTTAAAAGTCTGTCTTGACCTCTAATTGAGTGCCTGTATTTTCAATTTTTATTAAACTTTGTGTCTTATTCTCCCCCTCATTTAGATGCTTGCAAAATAAATATAATTATATCCAACTTAAATAACTTTGGAACCTTGAGCTGCAGGTGCTGGTATGCTGTATCTATTACCATATTTTAAACCCTTTTAAGAAGATTGCATTAATTTCTATGATAATTTAGAGCCCATAATGCATACCAAGATGTGAATAGATGTTAATCACCACGGAATGATTTTCCTGTATACTAACGAAGTCATGCTGCAACCAGTAACTATTACTTTTAAAATTCAATATTGCCACTGAAAGACATGATTAAGATTTGTTAAAGTAACTATATCCCTGATAGGGGTTTAAAAACCCCAAAGTAATTAACAACTACATCAATAGCTATGTCCTTCCTATCTACAGAAATTATTAGGACAGAAAATGTTTATAGTATCCAGCTCATTCTTTGCCCTGTACTATTAAAACTTAGCCATGAATATTTAACTTCTGCCACTACCATAGATGAGGACAGCAGCCAGGAAAGAGGCTTCATTATTACAATGATGTTATGTTTAATATTACAGGTACATGGCTCAGGAAAAGCTGACACCTGTGAGTGCAGAACTGTTCTGATATTTAGATTGGTAACATTCAGCCGGAGTTTGCCTCTTATGTAAGTCAAAGCTCAGTTTGTTCCATCAACCTGAACAACCTCTAACAGAGCAGCATTCAAATTTAAATATTTACACAAACAAGTCAAAACCAGACACATTTTCCTGGAACAAGGCCATTCAGGGCTTTTTCTCAACCTAAAAGTAACTAAGGATGCCTTTCTGCATTAACCTGCTCATTTGTGTTGCTTCTCGTCAGCAATTAAAGCCAGGCTGTGCTACAGGTGATACATTGCCTTGTCACTACGAGCAAGGTGACCCAAAAAGAAGGAACACTCCAATGGATGGGACTATTCCGTGGGAAGGGACCCTCAGTGCTCATCTGGTCCAGCTGCCTGAGGGACTGGGGGCTGATGGAGTCACAGCCCCTTGCTGAGGGCACTGTCCCCGTGCCTCAAGCAGTGCCAGGCCTGGGCCTGTCCAGGAAGATGTTCCAGGGCCTGGCCACCCTCAAGACAGCAGCTGCAACACAGGGTAACACCACCCTCTGTGTCTGCTCTGCGCCAACTGCGTGAAACAACAGAATCAAGCTGACATTTCAAACTTTCAATGTGGTTAAAATTTGATGCATTGACTTCTTACAGAGGAAAATTACTGTTTTAACATGTTTTGCCTGTAGACAACAAGCAGGTTCAGATGAGCAGCTGAAAGTCTTTATGACATTGTGGTAACTCCAGCGGCTGCTGCCCCTGCCCACGATTACCCCACACACAGAGGCTTAACTGGGTGTTGTGACTCAGTGGCATGGGGAGATCTGCAGGTACTGCCTTCTCTCTAGAACAAGGAATTTCCCCCAAAGTCTCCCCTTCTTCAAAGGTTTTAAAACCAGCAATAACTTCATGCCATGCTCTCAGGTGGGCTTCAATTTCTGGGGTCTCTATGATGGTGTCAGAACAATCCCTGAAATACATTACAGGGTGCTGGAAGAAAATCAGCTCCTATGTGAAATATGTCTCAAAAAAAAAAAAAAAAAAAGAGAAAAGAAAAGAAAAAAAAAAATCCGAAAACTTTGGGGTGTACTTCTAGATCAACTTTTGTTATGATCACTTAAAAGACTTTGCACTCTTTCTGGCATCCCGCTTGACACTGCCGAACACTTTCAAATTCTGCTGCCTTCAACAGAAGTTCATTATGCCTTTCCAAAATGTGTCAAAAGGTAGCAGAGAAAATTTAAGACAGCTTAAAAGGTCCCAAATCCTCTGAAACCCAGAATATAACATTAGCATTGCAGAACAAATTTGATTTTTGAGAGATACATTGAAGGATCCTGTAGAAGAATAGTGTATTTACTCTTCTTTTACATTTGAACAGTTCACTTTACAAGATTAGTATCTAATTGAGAAATTAAGTATTTAAATCTTTACTTTTTTTTAAACAACAATCTGGGAAAGTTTGATGGTTGTGTATTTTTGTAGCAGCAGTCAATGCCATTTGAGCAGTGACAGGATTTAAACTGCCACCAATACAAATTAAATCATTAACTGCTAGATGTAGAAAAATTCAGAATTGTGAATCAGTCTCAAGAGACAAGCAGAGAAAGAATTTATTCTCACACGTTTTATATAAATAATCACTTAAATCTGTACTTGTTAAGTACAAAATATGTGTTAGCATAACAAAGTATCTGGTTCACAGAAATGCGATTTTTGCCTTCATCACTGAAAGAGAAGAAACTATTAAAAAAAAATATAAAACAAAGCAATGTCTTGAGGAATTAAATAGCTAAGCAAGCAAAAGCAGTATATTTACTAAAAAAAAAAATTTAGAATGGCTACAGCATCTTATACCCACAAGTCACACAGAATTTTAGTAATAAAAGTTTAAAAAAGTGAATAAGGACCTAAACAATGGACTCACCTGGAGTGCAGTCAGTGGAAGAAGATGCAGCGAGTGCCCCTCAGTTCAGCTCAGAAACTCTGCACTCCTCCCCTTGCTACTGTCAATGACCCTGGAACCCTTCAGTGGTAGAAGGGAATTTAAGACCCCCATGGGCTCACAAGCACATCCCTGAGCTTCTGCTCCCTCTTCCCCATCGGGTACCAGCCCTTCCTCCTGCAGCTGGGTCCCCAGTCTGACCCTGGAGGTTCAGGAGAGGACCAGGCAACCAAGGCTTGGTGGGGAGATGGTGAGAGAGCACCAAAGGGATCCCCCCTCTCCTGGCCATGGGCCCTGACAGCCCTGAGACCTGGGTTACCCTGAATCATGAACCTTTCCTTGGGGCTGAAGGATGCAAAGGGGTATTGGGTGGGGTAAAGACTTGCAAAACACAGTGGTAAAGGTGAAAAGGGCAAAACAAAAGTGCAGAGTTGTAAAATCAGTCAAAATCCATGCCTTTCTGCTATAGTAGACCTCAGACACTCTAACAGCATAATCCTACAACAAAGCCTGTTCTTAAATCAACATAATAAAAACCCCAGACAAGACTTGGTATTTCATTTGCTGCACCTCTACTTATTACTCAAAATACAGAACTGAAATGAAGAGGAAAATCAGGCCTGCCCACATACTGGAGTAGGAGACAGAGAAAAATAGCAGAAATTAATATAGAGTACTCTCACTATAGGAAAAATTCATGCTACACTTGTCAGAAATCTTTTCTCTACAAATGAGTGCTTTACACAGCTGGAAAAAACTAAAGGGCCTGAGCAGGCACCAAGCTTTCTGGACATCCCTGGGAGCTCCTGGGTCTCCAAAAGACCAAGAGGTCACACTAAATTAACACCAGTTACAGCCCCTGAGGAGAGGAGCAGGGAGAGCAGGTAACAGAAGTATCTGTAATAACTCAGTACACACAGAGACTCTTCTATTTTGGCTCACACATTCTCCTTCCTGATGTCAAGTTGCTACTTGGGTAGCTCAAAGAGCAAGATAACCAACAAAATACAAACTGAAATTATTAAAAGTAGCAACAGTTGAATAATGATGGTTTGCTTGTTTTCTTTTTTAAACAGGAGATGTAACATCAGTGATGATAAATTTATAAGGGCTACACAGCCAGCCATTTAAAAAATGTTGAGTCTTTGACTAAAACATATGCACTTCAGCCCTTAAAAATAATTGCAATACTTAGAATTCATGACAACTTTTTTTCCCCCAAATATTTTCCTTTAATTGCAAAGTTCAAGAGAAATTTTCTCTCATATAATTTTTGATGTCAGTCAACCCACAAAACACCTCAGCTAGTGTTAGGAAGAATTTTCCTGTTTACAGCATCACATTACAATATGTGTACTCTATCGATTTTTTTATGACTTATAATAAAGCATTTGCCCTTTGTCACTGTCAAAGATAAGATAATTACTGCAGTACCAATTTAGCCTGTCCTGCTGTATGGTTGTCTGGTATATCTTAGAAGATGAACTTTGGTTTTAGTATTTTTAACTTGAGCTGCACAAAGGATGCAGTTGAAAAAGACTACTTTGTATACAGCTGGGAAAGGTATCCCCAAATTCCAAGTCTAAAAAATAAAAAAATAAAAAATGAAGACTTAGAAAAGCTGGAAGATGAATACCTAGCTAAAACTTAAAACCAGCAGTGATGCACAGAACATGCCAACCAAACACCTGATCAGCATTATTCTTCAGGACATCTCACTCCCTTTTTAAGTGAGATTATTGATTAAGATTTGTCAAGTTTCTTTTTCAAGTCCACAATTTCCTAAAACCTCTGTCCCCATTTAGGCTGTACTACCTAAGAAACAGCCTCAATATCCTTTTTCTCCCTTGAAGGGCCCTGCATATTTTGCCAGAAAGAGGAAAAGTAGGAATGCAATCGCATTTGTGCTGATGCTAAATGTTAATAGATTTGCCTAAATGTCTGCTAATAGCACTGCTAGAATTAGCTAGACTAGTAGTGCATGCCTAATGTGTTGTTTTTGTTGTTGCTGCCTTAGCTGTTTTCTCCTTTTTTTCCCTCAGAAACAAAAATAAAGGCATATTTAGTAAAATGTTTCCATACATCTGCAGCCCGTACAGCAGCCGTGCCACCATCATGTAGCTCTGACATAGCATCACTGGGATTACAAATCCCAACATTCTACTGTTCCTTTCAATTAAACATGAAAAGTTTAATGTTTTTGTAAATTATACATGAAGCCCTGACTTTGCCAGCCAAAATATGTCCTTCTATCACCTCTTCTAATTCCTCCAGGTCACTTCGTTTCTTAGCTCCATGCAGTCAGAGGAGGATGCTCTTTTACTGGCATGTACTTTCAGAATGTTGTGGGAGAACAAGGCTTTTGAAAACATTTTCTACAGGCCAAAACATTTAATAAATATGCATTACACTCCCAGAGCTCCAATTTGCTTAGAATCACAAAGCCATTTACACATGTAAAAGATTTTCAAAATAAACAGTTCTAAGTGGCTTAATTGAACAATCGTGTTTTTAAAACTGAATAATCACTGAAAATCAGATAACACTGTACTATGAAAAAAATTTGATTTACCAATTCGTTTTTGCAGCCACAGTACAAATGCACCATTTTATCCAAGTCTTCTACTGTTTCAAAATATAACTTATGTAAAAATATCTCAGAATACAACTCCTTTTTTTTTACAAAGGACTGGAACTATCTAATTGTCAGTTGACTGAGCCACCTGTAAGTACTTTATTTTTATATTTCTTAGAGTTAGTGTAGTGGAGATCAGATACCCATTCCTTTTATTTCTGTTCCAAGTGTGTAAAAAGGCTGCATTCTGACTTTAGGCTGCACCAGAACATTTACTACTCATTCAAAACACACACTGAAGAGAGAAAAAGCCAACAGGTGCTCAGGTCCAAGAAACTTTCAAATCTTTAATTAGAAAATCTGGTCCAGAGTCTGACTACGATAATAATACATAAAAAAAAACCCCAAAACCAAGCCTACAAGTCTTTTCATCTATGCCAACGGAAACACACGACTGTAAAGGAAAAATAGGAATCAAGTCTCTGATTATATTACCTTTCAGAAAATTTGTTAGCATGTTATTAGCAAAATGTTTATTTGTTAATTATAGTTTTAATTAAGATACAACAATAAATTATCTTTGCCACATTTCTGCAGCTATTTACCACCCCTGAGACTTAGGTATCTCATTCTGTATCTGTAAAGCTGACTGAAGTAAATTACAGTTACAACATGTGAGCTCTTTGCTCACACAAAATCCTTCTGAAACTTGGAAGGAGGAACGTGATGTTCCTCCAGGTGCCTCTGCAAACCACCACTGAATAAATGTAACCATTCCCATTCTTGTAAAGAATGTCTCAAACCTGATTTTCAAGAAGGAATCTGCTGATTTTTCATTATTATTATTATTATTATTTGTAGTGATTGCTACATTGTTTGCATAATCTAGAGTCTTGCTAATGCCAGTCAAAATTAAAGAGATGGCATGACTGGGAAAGAAAAGCCTGTACATAACAGATCCATTTGGGATCTGCCTTTGGTGTCACCTGTTTTTCTCATCTCAGTGACATGAAATTTTTCTTTAAAGTAAGTCTCTGTTCGAGGATATCACGTGCAGCATTTCTGCAAAATTAAGCATGTTCTGTCATACCAGTAAGGCATGTTAGAAAGCCTAGATGTGGGAAGGTCCTTCCAAGATGAACTCCAATGAAACACGTCTCGTCTGCAAGCCCTAAGTTTATGGCACAGCTTCTGATTTAAGTTTGGTACCACTGCCTTCGTGACCTCTCAGGGAAAAACACACCCAAGACAAGCCACATGAATACCTCTCCATATCCTACCTTTCCATATCTTCTTTTCTATGAGTCAGAAAGCACAAAGTAATGCAAACTAAAACAAATATCTGAAAGGCAATTATTGGTTAGATGATGAAAACTGTGAGTCAATCCAATGTCATATACATCAAACCTGTTTTCTGTGGGCCAAGGACACAACGATCCAATAACCCTCACAGAACCATATTACAAGAGTTCCTTTTTTTGCATGTGGGTGGGTCATATTATTTGTAGTTTTCTCATTACCCAAACAGTAATCTGGGGTTTTCTGGTCAAAACATAACAAGGCCAATATATATCTGCCAGAAAACCTGCAAACAGAAACATGTTCTATAAACAAACCAACAATTACTCAGTTTCACACCAGTGATGAGGTCGCTGCTCTGCTGACACCCACAGAACTTGCTCATGCTGTGCACCAGAAGTCTTAAAAAAACACTTAAGGATATATGTGTGCAAAATGAAAAATAAGCTATTTAGACTGGATTTAATTAGTATTTCCACACAATTACTAACAAATTAATGCTAGATAGAAGTATTGATTTTGCCCTTTAGTCGCAGCTCTTGGAAACGCACAGGAATAAAGAAATTGTACAGTATTACTCAAAAGCATAAATTTAGTTCATCCAACTGATGAGGTTTCATAGCTTTCCAACCAACTCTACCCTGGAAGGAAAATTGCTCTTCTTCTCCTGTTTAAAAAAGAAAACTGTTTTTCTTCTCTTCAGCTGAAGAATTGTAGTAGAATAGTACTTTAGTTTAAAAGGTACAGAGGCTGTTTCTGCCTTAAAAAGTCTTTTGAGTGTTGCTATTTCTGTATCCCTCTGGTATGTACACTTTGCTACCTTAGTTTTGTATAAAAAAAGAAAAAATACTAGGTCAAGGATGCAAAACCACCCCACGGCAGAACAAAGAGCAGATCTGACCATCCCTATCTTTTTAGTGTTGTGCTGCTTATTAACTTCATAATTTATCCTAATAATAGTTAGACACTAATATCACACTATTCCATAAGGACAACTTTCACTTCATAAATACACACACACACACATATATATATATGCACACACTAGGGGAAAAAATAGATGAGCAATATCCTGGAAAAAATGTGTATTTGTACAACAGCAGCAATTGACAGCAAATAACTTGTTACTCTGTTACATCAAATTTTCAAAGGATGCACATAATATCATTATTTCTGCAGCCATTTTATTTGATTTCGTCATATAGTTGAGAAAAAACTCACATTTAGAATGTCTTACACTCAAAAAGGGACTCTTAGCTGGACAGAGGTATTATTAAACATGTTCAAAGCTGTAAACCAAGCAAAGAATGGTTCCAGCCACACAAAGCTTACATTGAGAACGCAACATGGAGAACCAGGTCTTTCAATGGATCTGAAGTTCTACTGCCTTGTAGTGGCTCCTTCTTATTTGTCTCAAATTAAGGAGTAGCACAAGAGGTGATACTACTTTATTTTAATCTCAGCTCTATTACACAGTTAGCATATATGGCAGGGATTTGTTAGAAGCATAATAAAAGGTATGTGAATTGATAATGGAAAGGGTCTCCCAGGAGGAAATTCCCTTTGTAAACACTAAATCTAACACTTTCATTAGGAGGAGTATTAATGACAAAGTGTTAGCAGTGTCACAACTAGGAAAAAACCCATGAAAAATCATTATTATTTTATTTCACCCTGTGTATTCTACGAGAAACAAACAGAAGAAAAAAATATCATCAAAGTTCAATCTTTGACAGTGAGCTGTTTGAGAAGCCCTACTTTGCACTGCAGTCACTCAAAGCCTGTATTACATAGAGACACTTCTAGTAGAAAGACAGGAAAGAAACAGAAAGCTGAGTTACCCATTTTTTCAAAGATCCTGACATAATGTCCTAAAAAAATCCACAGGGCATACTTCTCTCTAGAAGACTTTACGCTGAAATGTGATCATGAGAACTATGCACATATTTTACCCTGCTCACCTCCACAGAGGTGCTCACAGCCACAGCCAATTTCTTTAGCGGTGCTGTCAGCACAGCTATGTGGTATAAAAGATGTGCTACACTTAGAAGGTATCCCCTTGAGTTCTTCAGTTCCAATTCCTGTAGCTCATGGAGTAGTCGGTGATAGAAAGGTGGACTACAGCTGACCATCACAAATCATCCAGCCCATCCCCTCCCTGTCCAACCTCTGCTGGTAACCCCTTCTTTGCCTTCCTGTTCCCCATCAAACAGCAAATGATTCTCCAAACTAAGACCCTTAAACCTGTGTGAGACTGTTAAAGTATTCTGGGAACATGTAAAACCATTCTGAAATAAAGACAGCTTAAGCAAGGTACAGTCACCCTTACAGGAAGCTTCCCAATCATACTCCCATCTTGAAGCAGTTCAAGCACAACCCAAAGCTAAAGCAAAAGCTTCAGTGGATTCCAAGCAGCAGTAATCTGGGGCATCTAAAAATGCCCAGTCTTTTTATCATTTGGGACTTAATCTACAGAGCATTTTATAACCATCATTACAGTGCTTTTCACCTGCACGAAAGTCTCTCATCTTCCTTGACACTTAGCAGTCAATCCTCATGCTAGTCAGATGGCAGAAGTACAGCCCTCATCCTGTGTGCTTACAACTTGAGCAAGGAATTTCAAGTCACAAAGATACAATGGCACAAGCTGGACCCAGTTATGGGCTTTGCCTTACAGTGCTTTACAGAGCTGCTCCCCCTTTCCTATGATACTTGTTATCCTATTTGTCCCCTAACTCCTATTCCACGAGTAAGTTCTATTCAGGCCTCACTCTGTGTGTGCTAGCATGCTACTCATTTTCTGCTCAAAATTTGCACTTAACTGACACTGCTGTACACTGACATTGCAGAAGATTTGCACAGATAAACATAACATTTCTCCACCTCCCTCAAGGTGAAACCATGATAAAGAGTAGAACCACCTCCTGGTTGTCACAGCCCCATCATGACCTGAAACTCAGAAAAGCCACGTTCTGTATCTGTTTCCAGAGAGGCTGAGAAATGTTCTAAATGAACTCACTGGAGGCCTCTGAGACGATACAGAAATACTGCCACACCTCTTCTCAGTCTCATTATTGATGTGTATGTACCTTTGTAATTTTGGCTTCATTTGTTGTGCTTACCCGTGCCATTTCTTGTCTTCATGTTGTCAGCTTATGTTTCATTCTTTTAATAGAAAATAGTTTATGAGTGAACGCCTGGAGGAATGAATCCTGAATGATGTGTGCTTTTGCACTTGTCAATCTTCTCCAGTCTTTAGCTTAAGATCTTTTGATAATCTTTATATTTGAAATGCCGGCAGGCTGTAGTTTAGCACCGTTTTAGTTTAGATGAACAATAGCGTTTAGAGAAGAGTGACAGAGAGGATTACTGCTTCCTGAGAGCTGCTGTCTGCCAGAGATCTGACCTGCATCCTATATCCACTGCTCACAGATGGAGAGAAACTTGTAAACATGGCACTTGGATAATGCAGAAATTCCCAACCTTCTCAAATCTACATCTTATTTTGCTTCCAGGGATTTATTCTCTTTTTTTTTTTTTTTGCATCTTTCTCAGTCTATGTATCAGAATGTTTACTGCCTCCATAATGCAACCTCCCCCTACCAACTCAAAATTTAATCTCAAAATTCTCCTTACATATTTGGTGTCATATGCACTACAAGCTTCCAGCTCAAGTACAAGTTTCTTGCTTTCATCATAATTTTGTACTTCTCAATAGGAGCAGCACTTGCCTTCCCTAAACAGGTCACAGCTCAGTGTACACCTTGAGCATAATATCATAGTCTGAGTGACCGTGTGTGACTAAGATACATTAACCTATACTAGGACCCTGCAGCCCCAGCGAGGCACGGAACAATTACTGTTATGTTGGCAGTTGGATACAGTCCCATGTTTTAAATATGGGGATTAATTTAATTTCTGATTTGACTGTTACTTATATGAAAGTTTACTGGTTTAGGCTTAAAATTAATCACTAAGATTTTCTTTTAGAATTAATAAAATTTTATTTGGAACTTATTAACAGTAGCAAAGGCTAAGCTAAATTCACCTGCTTCTATTAAAACCCTGAAAACATAAACCATTACAATAACTTTGAATCAACCCAAGAAATTTAATATTAAAGTGTTAGAACTACTGTAATATTCATAAGAATGTTTCAAATGTGGAACATGGCTCCATGTTCTTTGTAAATATTATAATTTCAGTTCCTATTTTAAAAAAATGGTATTATTCTGCTTCATGGAAAGCAACTCACATTCTGGCAGAAAAGTGAATAGCCATTTCTTCCACTGGATCTTAATCATTTGCCATTTGCTGCTTTTTTTGTTTTTTTTTTTTTTTTTAAATAATCCTGTTCTTTAATTTCTCTTTTCACAACTGTTTACAAAACACAGCCATCAAAAGCAAAGAGACGGAGAATCAAACAAATCAACTCGTTGGAACCTTCTGCTATGTAAGTGGAAGTCAATTAAAGATGTTCCTAGGTAGTCTGGGAACCAGTGCTCTTCCTCACTGTCCCTATGTCTGACGTAGCCCACAAGCCCACCAGGGCAGGGACCAGCCACTGAAAAGCTCTTAGTACTGTATACAGGATGAATAAATAATGCAACAACTCTCCAGGTCATGAGGTGAAAACAAGATACAGCTGAGGAACATTAACATGACCTTAGTTACCTCCATGAAGCAGAGATGATGAAAAAATAGCAAGTCACAATGGAAGCTGAGTGAACCTTTCAGGAGCAGTGGTTTAAAAACTAAAAATAAATCAACACTTACACTAATTCCTACCCCCTTAGCTCTTGAATGAGAAGTTGTAATAGTTCCCTGATTCACTTAGGCCTTTGTGAGATACTTCACAAATACATCTTATTCCCCTGCCTGCTTTTTCCTTCAAGCATTTGTCCTCTCAGTGTATTTCTCAACACAAAGTGTGCAGCGATACTGTTCTTCGCAACAGCTACGAGTACTGCACTGGATCAGCAAGTAAAGCAATACACTTGTTCACACATCATTAGTTTAGGGAGGCTGAAGATGCTCTTCTGGACCTCTTCTGCATTGCCATCACACATGTAGCATGACACATACTTTAGGAAGTAGGAAGTTTCCAAAAGCATTCTGACATTTGGGAGTTCAGTTGTGTGAAGATGCAGGAAAAACAAGAAGCAGCAAGGAAACAACTGATTTCATGAACTGGCCTTCAGTACACAATCTAAGCCTAAGTTTTACACACAGAGTGACTAAGTGTTACAATAAATATTAATCATTAGCCACTACTTTGAAAGCTTCCTATTTTTCGCTTGTAGTGCTGATGAAAAAAATGCTTACCATGTGTTTGAGAGCTAACTGTTCTCATGCCTGAGAATAAAGGTGGCAGGCCAGCATCTACAGAATCAGAGAATATGCTGAGTTTAAGGGACCCATCAGGATGACTGAGTCCAGTTCCTGGTTCCCACACCCCTGACTGTGCTAGAACACTCCACACCCATCACGCCATTAGTGATCCTTACACGTGGGCAGACATGGCCAGAAAATGTCTTTAGATTCCCAAACAAGCATCTTAATCTTTGGACATCATAACCTCTTCACTGTACTCTCTTAGACAGAAATCTAATAAGAAAACAAAGGTTTTAAATAGAAAATAAATGACCACTATCAGGCTCATTCATCTTTGTTACTTTCAAAGCTTTACTTTTAATGAGGAAAAAAAAAAGGACTTATGAACTTATAATTGAGCACAAAAAAAAACCCCTAAAAACCCCAGAAAACATAAAGGAAAAGAAACAGAGTTCTTGGCAATACAGGATGAGATTTTTGTAAGTATTATATTAACACACAAGAGTAGCTTTCAGTCATATTCAGCAGGTATGTAAGCATTTATTAAACTTTTGGAATATATTTGTAATATGTTTAAATAGTTCAGTGAATGAGGGCAATAGCAGCACTAATCAAAATATAAAAAACTATAGGTGATTTCAAAAATACTGTTTATAAGCACTGAGATGAAAACTGCTCTTTGGAACGAAACCAACAAATTGATATTTTATTGAGGATGGAAAGCAGTAGCTTCGTAACGAAAATAAGCTACGGAAAGCTGGAAAACTGGACTATGAGTATTGAAAAAGGTCACAAAATTAGCTTTATCATTTCAATTACCTTTTTGATTTACAGAGTTTGTCATTAGATCATTTCTTTCTCTTTTAAGTCATTAGGGAGTCAAGGCCTGACATATAATGGTGATACCACTAATGATACCACTAAGCTAAAACTTATAGCAAGAATAACCCACTGAAATATCTTACCTTGTTTCAGGTATTAAATAGAGTGCACGGGACAGAATAATTTTTACCCAGCTGCATTCTATCAATTTCTGATGTCAGTTAAACAAGCTCTATTTTTTCCTGTACTTTTTCTAGGTGCAGTGCATTTCAACAAGGCATCAGTTCTAATTCACTAGAACAAGATCAAAAGCCAGTAACACCAAGGTAATCAGAATCATTTGATGTTCAGTCTGAGACTAAATAATTTCAACTGAACGTGTTCATGCTAAAGGAATGTCCATACATTTAAAAAAGTTTTTGGTTGTTTTTTCATTTGGGTTTTGGTTTTTTTTAAACCAAACTACTAACCAAAGTATTTTAAATTATCCTAGGGCATCAACAATTTGAGATTATCTGCTGGCTTCAAGCTATTACATAATGGGTAATTAGATGCTGAAAATTCCAGTGACTTAGAAAAATAGTCTACATGTTAATTGCTTTTATGAGTCCTTTAATGCAATCTGGGGACAGAAAGAATTTTGGACTGTCTCTGAATAATAACATTACTGGCAGCAAGCTTAATTTCTTTTCCTTTTTCCCCCAGACATTTCTTAGATGTTTTGATAATTTCCTTCCCTCTCCCTGTACACTATATACATTTTTACTACCACATTATTACATTTTCTACTTAATTGCAACCAATGGTCACTGACCATTTTCGATGCAGTGCCACAGCTACCACTAGATTGTTACACCCCCATGAAGAGACAGCTGCACTTTCAATTAGTTACTTGTTTCTAGTTTCTTGCTTCACACCCTTTTTTGTGAAATTATAATTGAAAAAAAGACATTTGCTTTCCTTCCAAATCCTCCCAGTGATCTTTGGCATTTGACTTTCCTACAGACAGGGAACCATGAGCAATTTCATCTTGCTCCTGACAGGCTGACAGTGGTGAATTTTTTGGCAACAAAACTACTACTGCCACAACACAGGCTGCTAGAAGCTTGGCATGGAGTGTTGCCTATAAACACCTCAAGAAATGAGGTGAATGTCTAGTGCTGAACTGTCAAAAGCAGAATGTTTGTGTGATTTAGTTGAGAAAACATTGAGTAAATTCGGGAAAACAGAAAACAAAACAAAACAAAACCCTGAAAAGATAGAACCCCCCTCAGAATATTCAAAATTAGTATAGAAATATAGTAACACAGGAACTTCCAGAACACCACATTGACATCATCCAGTCAAAATTTTTCTTTCAATCATTTATATGTATTAGCTACAGGATAACCCAGAAAGTTCACAAGTTTCCATAAATTTATGGTGTCCCTTCACCACCTGCTGTAATAATGATGCCAGTCAATGGCAAGAGAGCAGGGTTCAAGAGACAAGTGTCAGAGCTGATCAGCCTGAACACTGAAACCCACCAGCACAAAACAGAATAAAAATTCTTATTAAAAAGAAATCACAAGTGATTAAACTTACTGAAAAACAGTGGGGTTTTTAATCTGTTTTGCAGTGCTTTTGGGGATGTAACCTGTGGGTGTGCAGTAAATGACACTTTTTCTGAAAACTGTATGGATCCCATCTTTGAAAGCCCAGTGCAAATCTGAGCATAAATAGTAAGGGCCAAACTTATCAAGTCTTCCAAAAGAATCGATTATCTCTAATCACAGAGTTCTTGAAGAAAAGCTATTGTGGAGCAGGCTGTGCTACTGTGAACAATGGGCTTCTGGGCTGTTACAGCCTTAACTCCTGGAGAAATCTATAAAACCAGAAACTGCTTCCAGAATGAGGTGGGTGGGAAGTAGTACCTGGATTCTCTTCAGAGAAAGGTTAGAAGAGAAGAACACAAAAAACCCAACTACTGATGCACAATTCCTGACTCAAGTCCAGCACATCTGGAATGACAACACATCATTGTTACAAGTGTTTATTCCATCTTGAGTCCAAATGGTTTCTGTGAAGGACCGACTGACCTCTACCAAACTCTGTTATGAAGGGCAGAATTACTGGCCTCGAGGCTATGTACAAAGAGGTGGAAATGAGTGTTTTGCTTGGGAAGTGTGGGGGCAAAGATTAATGACAGAACTCTCCTACATAAGAGGAGAGGCAGGAAGGCAGAGGCTGGTTAGCAGGAGGAAGGAGAACACTTTTGCCTTCAAGAACTCTATGAACAGAGGAAGAAGCAGTTGGGACTCTGGTTCCTGCCCCTAGATTCAACATAATCAGGGCTGCAGACATTACAGACTCCTTGCTTTTCACCTTTTAAATTCAATTTAGTCTCATTTTCTCAAGATTTCCTGCTCATGGTCCGACTATCACTTAGGTACACCTCTGATCTAATAGAAATGCATTGTTATCACAGAGCTATTTAAGTAACAAAAAGAACACCAGAAAGAGCAGATTACCAACATATGTAATTGTCCAAAGCAGGCAGACAGGTCTTTTTGCAAAAGTGGTTATCTGAATTTGGAGTACAATATATCACTGTATTACATACACTAGTGGTGAGCTGCAATCAGCCCATGTGCAAGTCAGTAAAAATCAGAACAAGAGTGATTTATAATTAAACTAATCAAAATCTTACAGGTGGTATAGTAAGTGCTTCTGAATTTTCCATGTGGCATGCTGATTGTTAAATCTTGAGAAGGGCTGCTCTACGTGATACAAGCACCCCATTGGGCTCCATCAAATAAAAGTCTACATCTTAGAAATCTCAATTCCTTACACAAATCAGACCACAGAGACTGATGTGTACTGCTGAATGAACAATTGACCTTTGTGAAAAGAACTTCAGGGCTCTAAGAATGCATTATGGTGTGCAGAGTCCTTTGGAACTACAATAATCCATGTGCTTACCCTCCACTGCTTAGGAAAACCTTTTTCCTAAACGTACAAAAACCCCATACTGCAAAAAATTTTCCCACAAAATTTCTATCAGTTTCTTAAGCAAACCAACAAAAAAACCAAACCACCACAAACTTTTCTTTTTGGAGCTTCATAATTGGATGCCACGACAGTCTCTGCTTACTCTAATAGGGTTAAACATACATTCTATAAACTGCTAACACAAATTACATTATTTGATATTGTTATAGTTTTAGCTCTACAATTTTGACTTAATTTAGTGGAATTAGGATGTTCTATCTATTTTAATGTGTACCTGACCTCAGATTCTGACATGTCAATTACTTAGAAGATGGTATTATCTTCTAAGAAAGACAGCGATTCAAACAAGTCACGATGCATTCTCCTGGCAAACACAGAATTGAAAACACGCAAAAATTAATCTTTCTATAAATACTTCTTAAGTATTTTTAATTACCTTAGCTCTAAAAGCTACACTCCTCTTCGCAGAGAAGCATCACTGCTTTTTGCTTTACCAAACACGCCTGGGAATGGAGTGAGAAGGAAGGCTGTGCCAGCTCTGTTGCGGTCAAGCGGATGGAAGTCTGCTTGTGCTATCTGAATCACACACTGGCAGATGAAAAGACGTGCCTTTTACCATCTGTAAATTTTAATGTACCAGATTTTGACTGCCATGCAACTTAAAGTATTTACTTCACTGAGGTACACAGAAGGAAAAAAGGACATAAGAAGTTTTTTATCTAGATTAAGTGACAGCACTAGATAAAATCAGTTTATGCTACAGTTTCACCATTTAAACTTAAGCACTGAAGTAAATGTCTCATCTCTATAGAGATGTTCTGATGAAAAAAAACCAAGCCCTCGTTGTCTCTTGATGTCTCCATAGCTTCCTTTCTGCATTTTAGAAGAAAACAAGCACGTGGATTTTTACAAAGGTTTGAAAATGCCATTTCACTAAAACTGAAGGTACATACAAATGCCTGATCCTTTCAGGGCTTGTAGTCTCAAAAGACCATTGCAAATGCAAATAGCTCTAGTTGTTACTGAGGAAACAGAAACAATGAGAAGAATGGCAGTGGCAGCGACAGAAATTATCTTCCCTGCAGCAGGAAGGCTGGAACCAGCTCTGTTTTGCAATAGTAAGTCATGTAACACTGAGGGTAACTTCAGTCAGCTCTCTGAACCTCACAGTCAATTTTAAATAACCATGATTTATGCTTTATCCAAAATAGTGCACAGTGGTGCAGTAAAATACCTCTGGCATATGAATACATTTGCCCCATCTCTCCCCTCTTCAGTCTTTGATCTCCTTCATATTAACCCCTTATTTTTCAAAGCTCTATACTGAATAAACTGATAAGCTTTCCCTGCATCAGTTAATTATTTTTAAGAAAAATTATTGATTTTGTCTCTAAAGCCAGACAGTATTTACATTTTTTGCATTGTAGCTTTTTTCTTGGCACTAGCACAAATGAGAAGAAGGTAGCTTAAAATTTAAAAGTGAAACCCCCCCCACACAATTTGAGGGAAAAAAGTACACAGCAGGCAGATGTGGAGGCATCTTGTCTCTCTTATTGGTCTCATTTCAATTCGACAGTTCCTTTACAATTTTTCCATGTTTTCACATTTACCTTCAAGAACCATAAACTTCTATCTGAAGAATTTACATTAAGTAGCATGAATAACGTCAAATTTATGTGAAATGTAGGAGAATTGCTGCAGATTATCTGTAATTTTGATCAGTTGTACTCAAAAAAGGAGGGAAATCCTTCACAGATATGTGAAACAAAATCCACTATTTCTGAACAGAAGGAGGAAAAGCAACACAGCCACAGAGGTACTGCACATATTGTAGGAAAGTCCTTAAGAAAATGCAAACTGGCAAAATGAAACTATGTGAATATAGGGAAGAAAGAAAAAAAAATGAGAAAGATCAGGTGAAAATCGTGCTGTTCATCCAGCTAAGGTCACTTCAACACCTACTGAAAACAAGAGAGACATTCCAGACTGCAAGGGGCTTTCTTCATTCTGATCTCTGAGAATCTGGCACTGTAAAGCAGCACCAGAAATACAAAACATCTAGAAGCTTTAAAAAATTCTAACACACTACCAAACTAGAGAGATTTGAATTGTGAGCACCGTGGTTACTGAAGGGCATGAGGTCCCTTCCCAGAAGCCAATCCCCACTGAACAACAGGAATGTTTCTGTTCCAAAAAGTGTTTTGGAGTTGGAATTTATCTTTACCCTGAAGAAAGTGAAAACACAGGTACAGACTCAGCCTTCAAAGCTGCAGCTCTCCTGGATCACCACCGACCACCTTCCCCACCCAGACCTGTTCCCTTTTGCTGCTACCAGAGACAGCGACAAAAAGGCAGAATTGTCACACATGCACGGAACACAGGAATATGCAAATGACTTCCACATGTCAGAGGTGAAAATATTTTCCAAGATAGACACATAAAGGTACCACACACACAGGCAATACCTCACCGTGCAGCACACAACTGACTGCTTGCAAACCCTCCCTGCCAGTGACCATCAGAGGAGTCCTCACAGACACTACAAGTCCCCTGTGCTAGAGCGAATGGACTGAACATCTCAGCTCTGATTTCTATGATTTTCAATTAAATTTCCTCTTCTGCTGGAACATGGATCACCTGCTCCACCACGCATACTTCTGTATTATTAATTTGTTAGCTTGCTCGAATCACAGTTGAAAACCTTTCAGCCTTGGTTTGCAGCAATAAATTCAACTGACAGCTGAAATTTGGAACGCTCACTTAATATTGATTCTGAATGTAATAACAAGCGACATGACCTTTCGGAGGGTGTAAAATATGGCTGCCACAACATCTGTGCCACATTTCTTGCTGCGTAGTAATATGCTGTAACAGCACGGAGCTGGCACTGAAGTTAAGCTTTATTATCAAGCAGATCTCTCCATCTCTGGCTTCATTAAAAAAACCCCACAGAACCTTACTCCTCACCCCACCCCCAAAATGCTTCCCACATCCAGAACTCGCGCATACGTCACTGTTTCCGAGACCTAATTTATCCTGCAGTAAGGAAAGAGATTCTGGACTGCTAAAAGAGACCCCCTGTGTCAATCACAGCAGCTCCAGCAGACTGAAAATCAGCACATCTTCAGTTCAGACAGGAATCTTACATTGAGTATCTCATCAAACATCTATCGAGTTATACCGTTTAATGTTATCTTGCTGCCCAAAAGGAAATACCTTTACATCTTTCCTAAAAGAAAGAATACATTAGTAACCATTTTTGTGTGCTCTGACACCACAAATACCATTTTCATTTAGCATTACCCCAGGAAACCTTGAACTTTTTTGCTAGGCTGGATACAGGTTGGTACCTTGCAGTAATTCCCTTTGAAGTGCTGGTATCTTTAAAATATAGTCCACGTAGGCAGAATATAAATTTCTGTATTTTTTAAAATCCAATTTAAGTAACTTTAAATTATGCAAGAAGTCTAACCAAGTTTGAAAACCCAAATTCTACTACAAAAACCACACATCCCTCTTCAAGTATTATAAAGAATGCTTCAAATATCTGCTGAATTTTTTTTTTGGCTAGCATACCAAGTAAACTGAAACAATGAATCCCTTTATCCTTACGACCAAGACCTATTTTATCTCTTAATGAAGATGAAACACAACAAAGCAGATATTTACCATGACATTTTAATTTTGCATTTTGTGATTTTAGTTTCTACACTGCTAAACACTTGGTTGGTAGCAGCTAAAATTTTATATGTTTTAAAACCCATTGTTCAAGAAAAATTAAAAACTTTCATATTAAAGCTTAAGACACTCTAACAAATACGTATGTGAAAATGTTTGCTTTTTAAAAATCTTAATAGTGCCTCTACTGCACCCTTTGCTAGGACATGTACCTGTACTGGCCTTTTGGGCAGTACTGGGGAAACCTGCCCCAACCACATTATGACACCATCAGTTGCACTCTGAGAGCCAGAGAGCTGCTCTTCTTTTACCAAACATTTCAAAGAAAGTACCAAAGAATGGACATTTATAAAAATACACCAAGTTTACAAGTACATTCCTTGAGATGTAATCCTGAGGTAGTGGGAACAGATGCCCAATATGTAAGTTTCAAAGGCATTAAACATCACTGCATACATGTACTGATGCATATGAATTCACATACATTTAATAAATATATGTACATTTGATTATTACTGAAAGCAGATTGAATCCTTAGTGAGGACTGGATAATTACAGTTTGAATTTCATTTAAATGTATATTATATATATATGCTAGCATAACAAAATGGCTACTTCCTGCCTGCCTTTCCCCTACTGTAACTCCAATTTCATTTAATTATAAGATCAGGACCCGAACCAATCAACATTGTGCTACAATAGATGAAGCTGCAACTGTAACAAAACATGAGGCCTGGGAAAGATGCAAGAGAGCTACTAAAAGAAAGAATTGTTAAACCCTTTTTAAATATAATGATGTCTGGGACTCCTTTGAAGGAGCTGGAGAAGAAAATAGAATACTTTAAAAGCTATAGCTGACCTTTGAGCTGCCCTCAATCTCCTAATTATTACCATAAAGGCATAAATCCTAGGAAAGTAGTAAAAATATTCCTGAAAAACCCAAAGATGCCATGGATTTGGTCTTCACTCAACCTTCCATGTTACCCACAGAGTGTCCAAACTCCCAGCAGTTTAATCTCTGCTCAGGCGTGTTTGAAACTCACACATTTCACCATTGCTGCCTTGAAATGCAGCATTTGTAAGTCCTGTGTGATGGACTCAGCTGTGGATCAGAGACAGCCACACAATTTTTAGGAAGGGTTTCTCACTGTAACTGTGAGAGACTCGAGAGCTGAACTGCCCAGGCAGGCCTGGGAGTTTTGAGAGACAGACACCAAATTCTCTGGGATTGGTCTCACATCCTCCTCAAAGGCTTAGCACCAGAGCACTGACCCTGCTGCCCTCCTTCCCGGGCTGCTGTGCTGGCCTGGACCACTGGCACCCTTGGAGGCACCAGGAAAGGCAGAGGTAAACAAGCTCCAACTGGATTACCCCTGCAGCCTCAGCTGAGACAGAATTCAAGACTAATCTAATTATATGTATATTACGAGCCACTAAGAATCTTTTGGCAATAATTACCAAGCTTACACACATAAAAAGGGGCATTTTATTTAGCACTGGGCTAATCTATCAAGTGGTAAGCTTCAAAGGGAATGTTGGGGAGGAAAGAAAAAAACCCCAAAACAACAACAAACCAAACCCTGAAGTAGGTTTATAAACCAGAGACATTTTGTTTTTATTGAACAGCAAAAAAATTATTCCAGATTGTTAAATGCACTAAAAGACTTTCAAATAAAATACAATTTCTCCTTTCAAAGCTTAATTTCCAAAGTTAATTTCTCTAAGTTCTAAAAAGCTCCAGAGGAGCATTTGGAAATGCTGCCACTGTTCCTCATACACATTTCCAACCCAAGAGCTGTGGCCGGTTCGGGTGGAGGGAAGGAATGCAAAATAGTGCCTGATACCTGCCTTACAGTCTTGGCTATGAATTTTCATGTCAATTACATTTATGCTTTATAATTGCAACTAAAATTTATCAAGCAACTAAGTATGAGCTGTGTTTGTTTAGAGATAATACAAGGCTGAAAATGACAAACTGAAGTAATACAGTATAATGTTATACGTGCATATGTGCTCATGCACATCTGTAAAACTCAATTTTTACCATAGCTGTCAGTAAATATATTAACATAGGCCTGGGGGTACAAGCACACAACACAGACTGAAACAAATGTAAAGGAGGAGGAGCTGCAAGTGGAGGAATCATACACAAAGGAAAACAAGAGGCACTTTCCACATTCCTGCTCTTAAGGGGAGGGCCTTTGGACACCTTCCTCAGGTGTCTGTCTACCACTGTGCAGAGTTTGGGCAACAATCAGGAACAAATTCAAGTTAACTCAGTAATCTGTGACATGATCATGATCAGAAAGATGTGTATGACTGGAAAAAAGGGCCATTGATTTACAGAGGAAGAGCAAGGATGAGAAAGGAAGGGAATACCACTTGACTACACAAAGTATCCATTTGAAGACATCCTGAAATGACCAAGTTTGGGATCCTGAGAAAGCCTGGGAAGGCAGCTGGCAAAGATTTGGGACTCCCGAGTGTAGGCTTTGGTGTAGTCAAGCAATGGCTACACAGAATGCCCTGGGGCAGAGCCATGAAGGTGATGTGCAGCAGCTGTGGCACACAGCGAGGGGGCACTGAGGCAGGGATGGATGCACAGCATTGGACAGGGCTTGCCAAGCCAGCTGAAAAAGGGTACAGATAAAGTGAGACCCATTTGGGAAAAATCACTGCCAGTCACAACCTGGGAAGTGAACAGCTGAGTGGCAGCCCTACTAAAGCCTACTTTCTTTAGTTCTATGAAATTCCCAGCACTCTATTCTGTGACCTGAGCCTGTGCAGGCCATGTGAGTCCATAACTACAATCTGACTCCCCATATGTAAACATCCCTAAGACAAAGCAGCCCCAAAACACTGAAAACATTTCTTCAAAGAATTCTCAGCTAAACTTCAGGGAACAGACTGTCAGATAAACTCAAGAAGGGTTATGTGTGTCTATGTTGTCTTTAAGCCACAAAGAATTTCTTCAGAAGAACTCTCCTGCGTTAGCCTAAGTGCTCTTTTGAGAAGCACAGCTGTGGAGACCATGCCCCAGCACAGGACTTCTTGGAAGTTCTACCAAGCTACTGTTCCTGTGGTCAAGATTTGTTTCAAAAAATCTTTACATGACGACCACAATAAATGCTGTTGTCCAAAAGTATTTTAATTCCTCACTTTAAGAAATCCATTTCTAGGTTAGCAATTCTGTTGCTTTGAAAATTGTTTGTTTGCAGTTGTTAAACTGATCTACCATAAAAGCTAAGTCAAGAGAAGATTACAAGTCAGGTTACTCTTTCTTATCCAGCTTCCTAAGAATATCTGCAAGGTGAGACAAGTCTTGGGAATATCCAAATTTAGGCTATGAATCCAAAGAGCCTTCAAGTGACAGCAGTGAAAAATTAGCACCTCTGGTCTCCTGGTGCCCTCCATGGAGAAGCAGATGACAGCAAGACAACTGACGCCAAAGGACAGAGCAGAGCAATTAACTAGTGAGATAATTCAAAATGAAACACGCTTTTCTATCTTAACACAGAGGTTTAGGATGAGCTTCAACTAATTCTACTGATTCAACTAATTGAAAAATAGTTATGTAATCATAACTAGTCCAGTAGGTACCTCTGCAGTTAATGGACAGAGATACACACCAAAGCAAGGGCATTTCTCCCATGCCATCCCCAGATGAAGCATGCAGGATGGATCACTCTGTAAGTGCTTGTCTTATTTTACTGATGATTAACTTTGATTAATAGCATATCATTTATATTAGTGCAAATTAGACAAGATTAATTCTATCTTTATTTCCTTATTTTCAAGTAATAAGAATCTTAAGCCCTCAGGCCAGAGGTTATTTGGAGCCTATAGAATAGCAGAACAATGTAATTTGCCTTAGCATGTCACTTGTGCCACCTCCCTTAATCTCTAGCATATTAGCATAGGCCAGTCTTTATTACCCTGCTGAATCAGGTGCTATTTACATCTCCTGAGTCACGTACGTTCTGTTCTGTTAATATGACTAACCCCCTTATTCAGTATTTTGCTTCAAGCTCCTACTCCTAGAAGGGGCTGATTATTTGAAATTCTTAGTGTTACAATCCCCCAAACTCCATGAAAAGGCTTTTTTAAAAAGGATGCGGGTGTACCCTAAGGATGTAAAATTAAAAGGCCTATAAAAATAATCCATTTATAGAAAATAAGCTCATTGATACTGTCAGACTTAGTCCATAACCTGCCCTTCAAAATTCTTCTTATTTTTAGATCTGTTATTTAACTGTACATATATTTTAACCTTGTTGATGGAAGGAAATATGACAGCCACAGAACCATCTAGACAAAACACCAACATCTAATTTGCATGTTTACTAGTATTATACATTGAAACATGAGAGTTTCTTCTACCCAGTAACCTCCCTGGCAGTGTCAGAGCATTTTAGTGACTGCTCTGAGTATTTTTAGGCCATTCTTCCATTCCATTGTTTTCCTGTGTGAGGAAGTTTCTAACAGGCACAGTTCCACCCACCTGCCAAACTCCACTGAGACTGAAGTCTGCACACAAAGGCTGCTCTGCTACACCAGCAAATACAAACCCAGCTCCTTCCACCACCACCTTTGGAATTTGGGCATACACATGGCACTGCACAAGTGCCAAGATGGTAATCTCAGGCTGGGGATGAAATTACCCTGCCAAAGCTTTATCATTCTATGCCTGTAGTAGATAAAGCTCACTGTGGATGTTTACTGTGGCACTGAAGAATTCATCTACATATTTATTTGCATGCACGTTTGAGTCAGTTGTAGAAAAAATAGCATAGGATTGGTAGAGCTCTCCATTGACACACTGAGCATGAACATTTATCCAGCAGTCATAAATATGTATTATTCCATCCCACTAGCAAGTGGAGACCAGAATAGCAAAGAGTACTGAAACAGACCCTCAGAAACCCACAGCTTCCAAGTATTTTTCAGGCATATGAAATAACTAAGAACAAACACAGGACATAATCTGGAGTCTCTGTAACAAAGCTTTTTTTTGTACAGGTGAAAACTTACAGTCAAGTGGAAAAATATTCCAAGCAGCTTATTAATCACAGATACAGAACAAACATATCAGTGCAACTGAAAATCACCAATGCTAATGCAGAAAGCACCTCTGATTAGAAAATGCTCAAAAATGATTACACAGATGAGTAAGCCTGATTTTTGGGATCATCATCTTTCTGCATCTGACATGACTATTCTGATAAATCAAAGTGGGAAGTAGCATCAAAATACAAAAAGTTGTATTTTAGCTTAAGTTGATTTGACCTTTTTTTTTTAGTAAGGAAGCTGTGATGGACTGTATGGTTATCTGCTGTCTACAGGCAGGTTGCAAAGTGGAGATGTAAAACATGAAAACCATGTTTTGCACGGTGGATCAAAAATTCTTCTCTTTAAATTGAAACTTCCTAGGACTAATATTTTTGTAACCTTGGGAAAAGCAAAATTATATGCATAGTTTAAAAGAGTAAAAAAAATAGAGAGAGGCAACAGAGAGGCAGAGAAGTTAAAACTTGAAAGGACTAGAAAATAAAACAACACAGAAGCCATTTGCTACCAATTCAAAGGACACTACATGTAAAGAATAGTAAATACCACCCTTTTCTTGCCCCTGTTTCTCTGCTGAGCCATAATTATGTCATGTTTTACAGAAGAGGCAGTGGGCTGACTCACAGGACACATCTCCTGGCTGGGCAGCGCTGCTGGGACTGCACTTGACTTCTAGGGGCTGGAACACAGGAATCTCATCACCACATTCCAGAGTGCCCTGCCTGACAGTTGGCCTACCAAAAAACCACTTACAGATTGGCAAGAAGGAGAAAACATGGGCCACATAGCACAGGCAATCCTTCTCATCCCAGCAGATGAGCAAAGAGGAAGCTGCCGTCACTGAGATGAAGGGGGAATGCAGGAGAGGGAAAAACAGGGAACACCACTGACACCTTATGCTGGTAGCTCAGAGCCTGCAGCATGCCCCTGCTGTTTCTGAAGGATGGGTGCTACTCAGTTAAATGTGTTCTCCTCTCAATTTTAGGGAATGTTTTCCTGAAATGTCTTCCCAGAATTGAGATAAGGTAATTCCCTGCAAAATTAAAACTACATGACAACATTAAGCACTTCTTAGGGTGATTATATCTTTGAGCATAAGCAGGTGCTCCCATCTGCTCAAGGTGAGGAGACATGGATAAGGTACATGGAGAACAAAAGCTGGACTGCCAGGGCCTGTTTCCATGAACCCCTGATGCTCCTGCATTGGCACTTTCTATTTCGACCTCTCAGGAATCAATTAAAAACAGTCACATTCAGAATGTGTCACTTCAATAGCTCTGCTGGCAGCAACACTTTGATTTGTTTGCCATTTACTGATCATCTGGTAAGCTCAACACTGCAAGTTCTAAGTTGCAGAAAGACAAAACTAAAGAAAGAAAAAAATCAAATACCAGCACCATGACTCTGAAGGAACAAAGCAGCCATTTCAGCACTCTATTAAATAACTTGAGACATAAACATGCCCAATTCAAGGATCAAGCACTAGGGTTTAGTTGTGCTCACTGAAGTTCTTTTTCTTTCACTGAATGTCTTAAATGGTAATATTTCCCACTAAAAAAAAAGCAACCCCCCTATGAAATCATCAGTGCAAACAATATTTCTCTCTCTTTTTTTTTTTTTAATTAGGCCCCTCTTCCTGCAACACTTAAGAGTAACTTATCAGGCTTTTAACACAATGCCATTAATAAAACATTGTCTGAAAATGAGGATTGAAATAATTAGAGCACCATGAAATCGCATCTTCAAATCCCATTAACGCTGACTCAGACCATCATTCAGAAAAGTTACAGAAAGCTTCATGAAAATGACATTACTTTTAAACATTAAAGGATTCAAAACACTTTTCTATTTATTCCTTCTCTTCACTGGTGCTCAGTGTCCATTACCAGCACATATAGCTACAGGTGCATTTCCATGCTGATGCATTAGTATAGGAGTACTAGATGTCTTTCTCAGAAAATAAGAAACCAAAAAAAACCCTACAACCAACTACTGAAAAAGTCCAGCCCCATACCCTACCATTTATTTCTTAATATTACCCTAAGCATATTTGCACATTGCAACAAGTACTAAGATTCCAAGGAAAAATTTCAACATCCAGATAAGAAGTTGAGAGGATCTAGAGGCGTCACTGAAATTCTCAGGAAGCATCCCAAAATGATCAAATTCTCTTCCTCCTTTTATGGTGCCAAAGAATAAAGACTTTTCTCTACCCAGAAGTTTAAATGGTCAAAATTACTTTCATTTCCAAACCCAACAGACAGAGTGGGAATCAAAGTATGGTTCAAAGGAACAGTCAGGTCCTCAGGCTAGCCCCAAGCACACTGAAGAACTACAGCTGGTGAATTTTTTTCCTCGATAAGTGCACTACTTACAGTTGTGCTTAGGTTTCATTTGAGAAAGACTATAAACCAAAGTGCAAGTATGCAGCTTACAATTAAGAAAAAAAATTAAGATGTGTTTCCATGAAATGACAATTTCATATATAAAATGCAATTACTAAATCTTTTCCCCACCTTCTCCTATGTGTCATTGCATGTCCTTTGCTCAGAAACAGCAACAAAGTTTGGGCAGAATCACTTGCTTTACATTTTACATCCTCATGTGACATAAGAATGAAAAGTATTAATAACTGTTAATGTTTCCCATTTAAGAAAACTGAAGAGTAACCCCAAGAATATTAATCTAATTCTATTCCACAGTAAGGCTACAAATAATTACTGCATGACATAGAGTGTACAGTCCTGTTTCACCACCCTGCACTTTTCTTTGTCCAGTGCTCAGAGATCTATAACTGCAACACTCTGGGTAAAAATGAAGTGTATCTTTATACTTGAGTCACCTCTGCTGTAGAAGGCACAGTCCCCTCTGCAGCCCTTGCTGCATAACATGATATCAAGGACACCAAGTTATAAAATGGGAAGAAGGGTGGCACAGAAAAGGTACAGTGACATCCTAGAGGAGGCACCTGGATGTGGGAACGCTGACCTTGCACTCACCAATCCAAAGGGGTGTTTGGGGGAATGACAGAATGAGCTTCACAAGGAGCAGCTGACACAGCAGCCCAATAACCCATCACAATCCCCACTGTTTTCCACCTACACTGGTGTAGCAGAGATGGGATCAGGAATATGGGTGTACAGGGACCAAGGGCACTCACTGAACAGAACATCAGTGCTTGACAATACACTGGTGACTTTATGAAGAATGTCAAACATTTTTTACTAATATGGGCCAATGATGCTGTCTCAAATGAAGCACGGGGATAATTCAGCTTTTATATCCTCCTTTGACAATGATGTGCAGTCCAGTAAGTTACACATCTTTAAGCATATAGTTTAAAAACTTCTGCAAGAAAGAATTTCTCCTTCATCTACTAATGAACTATTTCAGAAGATTAAAAGATTTCATTGTCTCCTACTTGTATTTTCCCTATGTAGTTAACTATAGCTAAGTACAGCAAAAACAGTGCTGCTGCAGAACATGTAAAGTCAAAAAATGATTACTGCTGGAGTAAGTGTGGTTCAGCATTTGCATCTGTTTGATGTCAGTGATGCTGTATTGCACAGTAATCAGAATTTCAGCCTAATCCCAAAAAAAAAAAAAAAAAAAAAAAAAAAAAAAAAAAAAAAGAAGAAACACAAAGGGTTTGGTTCCTTTTTTCCCTTTCAGTTTCTGCCTTCTCTGGATTCATAACAAGAATATGCACTCAATTACTGTAGTTTATTCACATAAGAAGAACACTATCTTAATGAGAACAAAATTAGTAACAGAACATCACACTAACTTGAAAAAGATATTTTTTCAACTTTCAAGTCTATATAATTTTTGTTCATGCAGGTTAAACTTTAAAATCATATCTACCTGAACCAAAGGAATATTTAAAACACCGTATCTAATTTTTCTTATTATAAACTAGGTCTTATTTTTTTACCACATTCTGACCGTATTACAAAAACACTGCCTATCAGTGGCAACTGCAAATGCATGAAATAACCATAATAAACATTAAAATTTTGAAAAAAAAAGCAATAAGGAAAGGAAACTATTTGTTATGAATCTGAATTTCCATTCACTGTTGCTTCTCTATTTAATACTGCTGCTAAATTTGGACAATATTGATTCCACCATTTAGAGTTTATAGCCTAAAAGAGAATAAAAATCATAACTGTTTGCATTTTTGGTCTATTTATGAAGGTCTCTACGGGAAACAGTGTATAAACAAATTATAACTACCTCCTATGTTCTGTGTATTCATGAATATATTGGTTTCATGTGATGCTGTCCTGCAGGAAATTTGGTTTTGAGTTTACAGTGATACTTAAATTCCATCTCCCTACCATGCTTTCAAGGCTATGTGCTATAACAGCTGTGTCAAATTAAACATCCACAGCTGAAATCAACAACGGGAGCAGCATCAATAGCCCTGCTGGGACAGAACGTGTTCTGGGGGCCAACAGTCCCTGTTCCAGTCAATAGCACAGCAAACAGGGGGTCATTATTTGGCAGAACTGAGGGGAAGGGAGAGGGAGAGGAACTAAAATGGCAAAACCAGAGAATCAGTCCCTGCACCCCTTCCTTATGTCTGAGAGGAGACCCCAATAAAACACTGCCATACAGGTTCCCCTGCAAAAGTCAGTAACTCATCAGTAAATAGTATTTATTAAACGTGTGTGAATTGCAAGATAGGATTTTTAATCGATATTACATGCAGTGTACTAGAAAGTGTCCATTTGTACCTGTACTAGTGAGCTGCACAGCTTGACTCATGTTTTGCATAAAATATGGAATTTATTCCAACTCCAGAAAATTATCATACAGCGTGACTGACATAACTCATGGTCTTCTCTTAAAGAGAAAAAAATCCTGTTAATACACCCTCCACAAAATAAACAATATATGCTTCTACCTCTAGCCCTCCTTCCTCCCTGCAGACAGACTCAGCGTGTGGTTCCTGAGGAATTAGTTGTAGAAGAACTCCCCTGCTGACAGCAAAATGCCAAATGCACGTCCTGCACATGTAATGTGTCTGACATTTCCCCATCTCACCAGGTTCATGTTTCTGACAAGTGCTTAAAAATATATATCTTTTAAAATGTGTTTTTATTGCTACCTTCCTATCTCCACTTTATAATGCTTTAAAATGCTATTTTACTCATGGAAACACCTCCACATTTGTCTTTTGATTTGAGTAGAAGTAATTGCTTTTTCAGGGTCAAATTCTTTTTTGGAATCAGTGGGTATATTTCAGTTGATGGATGGTATAAAAAGTGCAAATTTGATCTTCTTCAAACAAACAACTGTGAAAAACTGAGAAGACTCAACATGATTGACACATTTAACATGGGCAGCACTGAAAATATTTTAACACCCTACCTTCTTTAATGTTGTTATTCTTTGCAGTAGGAGACCTTGGGAAAATCTGCAAAACTTTCAAATGTTAAAGGTATTTCTTCGCTACTTCTATTTTTTCCCCATGCCAGTGTGAGTTCCCAGTTGGGAACTTTTAAAAACCAAAGGGGGATCTGGCACAGACACAGAACTGGTGCATCAACTGCTGTAGTTGAGTCACTACAACAATTTTTCTTAAGAGCAGCAGGCATTTGCAAAAGTGCAGCACTAGCACCTGCTGAACAGATTCTGTGCACACCTTCCACAAGTCTTTGGGCATTACACACAATTGTATTAATTTTTCTTGGAACTTCTAAAATACTTCTGGAGATTAGGTCAGTGCTCAGCTTCAAAACGGGAATCATGGAAAGGGATTTTATCTAAGTCACCTGGAGAGACCCTTGTTCTGTACCTGGCTTCATGTAAAAGAATTCTAATGTATATCTACACACATTTACACATATGTTTTATATATGCTTTTGAATTCAAATTTGAAATCATTTCTCCTCATTAAGTATACGGTTTTCTCTCAATAATTATGATATTGTCAATGACAGTAACAGCCACTGACGCTAATGTAATTTTATGATTTTGCAGTGGGTTTCATTAATTACTATAATTTCTTTTAGACGTTCAATTGAATAAATAAAGAATCCTCGGAAACATGCTGCACACAAGAGATGTGATGAAGACCAGAAAACCAAAAGAATTTTCAGCTCCGCTACAGAATACCTGCACCATTCAGTAAAGGCATTTTTCCCTCTCTGAACTGTCAGTCTTGTACTTTTTAACTTTGCCTGTCCCTGATAATGATAAAAATAGATTTCAAGGAAAATTAGAGGGTTTTGAACTTCCTTGGTATTCAGTCAGAGAGGTCATCCCAGTTTCAAAGGAAGACAGACCTTGTTGGATGCAATACAGAACAGGGAGTTCTCTGTAAATTCCTGCGATCTGACCCAGCCACAACTACTCATTTTTCCTTCTAACTCACAATAGACACTGACAGAGTTATAAAGAGGATGGCAAACATTGTCATCAAAGTATTTCTCACTTGAACTGAAATCACAATATTTCAAAATATTTCTCATGAATCAATAAAAGAAATGAAGTTTATCATTCCACTTAACAGAAGATAACCCAGCTCAATACCCTTGAAAGAAAAGCAAACATCAGAGAGGACAGAGTGCCTCCAGACTGGCCTCAGGTTCAAGACCAAGACAGCATCACATTGAAGACATGCTCCTTAAGAGTTGAATTCCTTTTTTCCCCTCTCAGGATCCAGCATTTGGTACCCTGTTCTGAGCTGCCCACCTTCCAGACCAGCACTCTGACTCACCAGCTAGACTTAGCTTGTGATTGTTCTTGGCTATAGACATGAGGACTTAGCCTTCATTGTGGCTATTTTTTATTCCTGCTTTCTTTCCTCAGAAATACTTTCTGGATTAACCTGTTTTAGAAGTTTACCAAAAGCTTTAATTTTTAACAAAATTTTCATAACTGACCGATTCCAGGCCTATGTCACTTCTGGGACTGTGAATACCCTAACACTTAGAGGAGGTTAATAAAGTTTATTTATCTGATCTGTCTTGTCAATCTGTTTGTGTGCTAGAGACGGTATAGCCATGCATTCAACTAATTCTGAAGCTACCAAAATTATCAAATGTTTACCTCTGAACATACTTAGGACATTCAAACACTACCAGTATGTGAACTGTATCCTATACTGGCGGAAGACAAAAAGTGAAGTTATTTTAGAGACTTCTTCTGGTAAAGATTGATTTCATTAGTCTCCTAATGTGCTTACTACTCCCCAGAAAACATCTTACTGTCTTCTGTAAATAAACAAATAAATGAATACAATCAGTTTTATCATTCCTCCTGGTCACAATCTCAGGCCAGGTAGTGGATCCACACTAGCACTACACTGGTGTACAGGTGCCATTTTTGCCTCATTTTGCACTGGCCAGTCCTGCTGCATGCAGTATGATATTGCAGCACCCTACATTATAATGTAACACCATGTATCCCAGCTACTGGAAAGTGATTTTGCACATCACAGGACTCTCAGGAACTAAAAGAATTAATTTCTCTTCTTCCATTCCCCTCTTTTCTTTTTAATATTAAAGGCATATATTTCTTATAAGACTTAAATATAACTGATTTGTTTTTAACTTATATCTTTGATTCATTTAAATTATTATCTCAATTTGAGCAGTATCTTCCCTTAGCATTACATTACTGTAAATATTACACTTTATTGCTAACTGCATATTAAACTGCTTCGTTTTGTTACAAAGTTCTCCAAGCCTAAAAATTTCTTAAACTCCTATCTAGCTAACAGATTGAATCGTGATTGTGGAACAGATTGAAATCTCCATAATGGGAGATCATATTAAAATTCCTCTGTAAGTCTGCTACTTTTTAAATGAACTATTTAAAATGCAGGGGAATACAACTGTGGGGGAGCGGGAGAGAAAGAAGTGAACTGGAGAGTTCAGCAAAAGAAAGGAACCCAGCACATGAGATACCCAGACTTGTTGACAAGGGAGCTAAAAAAACACAGTGAAGGAAAAGCTGAGACTAATTTATTTGTTTTAACCTGAGGACAATGAAGAGTACCTGTCTGCTTGACTCAGGGATCAATGTCAAAAACACAAGCCTACCTGGCTGAGAAATTCTGTCTTACATCAGACACAGCAAACCTTACCCTACAAGTATCTCATAGCATTCACAGACCTGTTGAAGGGAAAGAGACAAAGGCAACACACGAACTTCTTTTATATTTTCATTTTGTTACTTCTTTTCCCTGTTCTATTTACTGACATCAGGATAACCAAGTTGTATGAAGTTAGCACTAGTGGAAATTCAGATGGCAACCTACAAACAAGTTTTTTTTGTGCTCTGTGTTAAAGATGCCACTTGAAGATGGATCTAGGCACTTGCATTCCCTACACAGTGTATGAATAGTGCACAGTGACTTCTGTCAGTGCCCTCAGTCAGGCACAGAAACGAGTTTCAGTGAGAACAGCTATTTTGACACACAGGCTACCAACGTCCCCCTAACTAAAAAAGCAGAACAAGGAACAACACCTGCAGTTCACCAGTTAAAGCTGAGGCATTCAGCTCCAAGAATCAAGACCAAAGATTACATAAAGGCTTTGACAACCAACGCGTTTGAAAAACGAAAAGGAAAGCAAATTCATGAGAGGAGCAAGAGAACCATTACACTCAAAGCTCAGGATTTCTTCTGGATATTCTGCGTGACAGCACTGACTGTGGAACCAGGAGTGCCCAAACTGCACAGAATGACAGCACCAAACAAACTGGAAAAAGCTTTCTAACATTGAAACATGGAAAAACCAAACAAACAAAACTTTATTGTGCCTGTAACACTCGATCCTTTTCCTTTTTTTCCCCACACAGAGTAAGATTATTGTACTCTGTCTTTGTCCAAACTCCACCAGTGTGATAATGTGATGTTGCTCTAATTTAACCTCATTATTCTTTTGTCTTTCCCAAAGTGAAATGCCACTTCTCTTCTTCCTTTTGAGGCTCATCTCAAACAAATGTCTTTGTTCTTAATGAGACCAATCCATATGTTTGTTCCTGCATATTGTGTTCAGTTAATGGGAAGATTTTTCTAACACCATAAAAACTCTTCTATTATTTGTTCCAGGCAGCTTTGTGTTCAGTAACTGCTGTAACCGTTACCTTTGACAAAATGTCCCGCATCCAATATGTTCTGCTTCTGAATAGTCATCCCTCCCTTGAACTCAAGTTTATTTATGTTCCTTCAGCATAAGTGTATCTCCTTTCCTCAATTTCTTACCTTCTTATCATATTGTACATGTTTAAAAAACCTAAAACCAGAATGTACAGTGAAGGCATTGATCAGGCAGCCTGCAGCAAAACACTACACATCAATTGATGCATTAAAACGGTAATATAGGTTATTTATCAACAATTAAACTTCTAAATATTTGCTTTGCTGATTACCAATAAATCAACAGATAGACATTAGGAGAAATCTCATTGTTTACTTTTGCTGTTTTCTAGCTACTAATCAATGAACAAGAATGCAATTATGTATACTAACTACTCGGGATTTTTCTTCCAATAAAGATCAGAAATATGCATAAAAACAAACAAAAAAGCAACTAGATCATTGTGAATTTTGTATGAGTGTACATGCACTATATAAAAATATAAAATTCACTGAAATTATTTGCTGCTCTTCCAATGTATAATAGCGTAATGACTTCCTTGATTTAAACGTAGACTCCTGCAGCTCCGACAAGGTGCTCTGGCAGCCAGACAATAACATGGTATCATCAAGTCTCTGATATACACTGTTTCCATGTCATGCCACCTTGCACCAAAAGCAACAGAACCGTGTGGTACAGAACAGCAGCCTTACACTCCCCATGCAAGAACATGATTAATCCTGGAGAATATCTGGTGTTATCAGGCACCCCATGTGGATGCTGATGTTTGTTGCTGCTTTGCTCACAAAGGAATGCAGAGGAGCCCTAGTGGTTTACATAATATTCCTTATTTTCTTTTTAAATCGATCTCATGGCTCTGTAGGCAAAATATAAGACAGAACACAGGAGCTCAGATGATTGATTCCAAACCCTTTGCATACAGGATGGGTAACAGCTGTTTTGCTTTAGATTATGGTAAACATGGGCCCAACAATTTAAGTTCAATTTTCTCTTTTAAACTTAAAAGCCCTGAGAAATGTCTTATGGGCACTGTTAATTCAGTTTTCTTTCAAGTCCTTTCCCCATCAGACAAACCTGAGTTCTCCCAAACACTCTGGCCCACTGTAGTCTAACCGCTACTGCATTTATTTTGAGCAAGTTTTCAATTTCTCATGGTAACCTGCAACTGGGACAGGGTTTACTAAAACAACTTCCTTTTGTCAAGGGAACGGAATACGGAAAGAGAATACATGCTTCTTCACAAAAGGCTTAACATCATTATTAAAACATCACCTTTTACCAAATTCCCTTGTTTCAGGCAGGCTTATGGAACTTATTCAATCAAATTTTATTTTCCCAAGAAATAAGAGTTCAGACTAGAAGCTGAAGGATTCTTACTACAGTTTGAAAACATACATCATACAACAATTAACCCCTCTCACAGCCTCACTGCATGGGGCTGCAGTAGCCATCCAGTAACCACAGCTACTCATTTCAATGGAAAGAAATTCCTATGAATAACAATGAAACCATAAAATATGGTCTGAAGAGCCTCACCAAATCCTGAAACCTAAGAAACCCTTCCCAATGCAAGGGAGAACACAGGCAAAACATTTTGGCTTGATTTCCTACAGACCTACTTATCTTTTCAGTAACACATCGCCAAAGTACACATGGCCATCCATTTTGGATGGGACACCAGCATGAGAATTCATCAGCTGTGTATTGTTATTGCCTGATAAATAACAAGAAATTACCAATCTTTGCCATAATCCTCTTACATTCAGGTATGTAAAGGAACATCTCTGGCACAGAACGTAAAGAGAATGAAGGAAACAGTATGTTAGTGTCTTGTGAAACGCAGCACAGCACCAAACTCTCCATTGCAAATTCCCACAAAACATTCCCAGTGCTGGCAGGCTGCCAGTTTGTAATGCAATTATCACTGCTGACCTTGCCTCACACCTTGCACGTGTACCAAATATGTGCCACACACACAAAGATCAGCTGATTCTCTCCAGTACAACATGGGAGGGAGAGGAAGATTTACAGCTTGTTAATTACTTACAGAGTAATTTTTAGTATTTTTAATCCCGTTTATGTATGGAACCGACATCACATTCTGAGGCACTGAACCTTTTGTTGCAAATAGCAACAGGCTCCGTAACAGTGCTGCCTTTAAAGCCTGTGGATCTAGGAAAAAACAACTGCTTTATCATCTGGCATCCTCAGACAGTTTAATGTTTGACTAATACAGAAGCTGCAGTACTGCTGTCTCACAGGCAGCACAGCACTCAGTGATCAAATAAGATTTTTTTGATGGTATTTTAAAGATCAGTGCTGGGAAACACTCTGAATTTGGGATTTATTTCAGAATGGTGGGTGTCTCCTTCTTTGCTACTCACGCTGCTACAGCAGTTACAACAGACCAAGCAATGATCTGGGTTCTGAATACATGAGAAGTTCCAAAAATGATATCAAAAGGCTCAGTAACAGAAGTGCCTATACTTAGGTCAAGATTATTAGGATTTCAGGAAACAAATTACAGGTCTCGCACAAATTAATTATCTCCTTTCCATATCACAGGGAGATTATTAATACAGACTTGCAGAACAATTAAGTTTGAAAGGAACCTCTCGAGGTCATCCAGTACAATGCTCTGACCTCAAAAGCCAATCTTGAAGTTACATAAGTTTCACTCAGTTTCATTCTTGATAGGAATACCCACATTTTGAAACCTCAGATACCTATTTTTGGTGCCTTGAATAGGAGCAGAACGAGGAAGAGATGAGCTGAGAGCCCCCACCTTTCCTACCAATGACATAAGGGGTGTAAATTTTGCTGGCACAAGCACATCAGATCCTCTGAACACACGCAGACTTTGGCAATAATCAGCCTTCTACCCTATGTACATTATGTTACTATGTTCAGACAAATTATGCAATGTGCTTTCATGTGAATAATAGAGATTATTTCTAGAGCTTAGAAATTTGTTATTTACCAAAATCTATCCGAAATAGCTGAAGCAAGGCACAATGTTCAAGTGACTCCAGCGTCAGAGCTTCAGGCATTCGAACAAACGCTTCTGTTAGAGCTGGCGTGATCGTAACTTCCTTGTAAATCAGGAAGACTGTTTCAAAGCTTGTTTACTGAATGATGAAATCACGTCTTCCTGGTAACCACTAGCATGTCATTTATCTATTTATCTCCATCAGAAGAAAGCCTTTAATGAACATAAAAGAAGTGTCACCACTTATCACTAACAAGAAATCTGCCAGAAATCCTGACTGTCCCAATCGGTGTGTGGCATGGAGGGGGAAGGAAGGGAAATGTAAACATGTATAAGCATATATAAAATAAATAGTTGCTATTTTCACATAATAAAATAGCTTTGAAAACTGTGACAAAAATAATGATCTGCCTTCTCCATTTATGATGTTGTGAGCAACTCTTGTTCATTAACTAATACTCTGTCTTCAATTTTCTATTGGTATCTAAATGCAAATCTTGCAATTTTTCAAAATGAGCTATTACATTTACAAGAAATTGTAAATTCTAATACTGACATTTCTTTGAGGTCAGATTTCTTTTTTTAAGAAAGAAATGAAGCAATAGTAATTTGTCACATCACTCGACTGAAATATGTGACACTTACACCAACAGATCAGCAGGTGCGCTGCTTCCTGAAGTACTCCCGCCTGCTACTACTTGCCAGGCAAAATTTATAATACATCAAGATGAAAATTAAAAGTGGGATTGAACAACCTCAGCAAGCTATGGAACTCCAGGGTTAAAGAAGTTTAAGAACAGACAAATTTGGAAGAAAGATGATTAAAGTTACAGTTATACAAAACATATTAACCTGTCAAAAGCCAACTCATGCAATGTCATAGGAATATTATAAATAGTAACATTCCAGAAAAAAAATAAAAACTCTGCCGAGGATATTTGAAAGCTCTAAGTACAACATGCAGTCAAGAAAACAATGAAGTGTATGAACACCTCAGTGGAACATAGAAAATAATAATAATAAAAAACCAACAGCAGAACTCCAAAACCAAGAAAAAATTCTGTCAAAGAAAACCACATCCTGACCTAGCTGCAGGAATAAAACACCTTGGATTAATTTAAGATCTGGCAGGTAGTTAAGACTTGTGAGGATCAAATATCCTATGCTTCCAGGGCTTCTGGAACACCAAAAAACCAGTGTAGATAAAGCTACTTTAGGCAGCACTATCCAGGAAGGGCAGATGCTGTCCTTAAAAGCATCCAAGACAATGATTTCTGTGCTTTCCTTGTGCACTGAACTGAAAGAACCATATATATTATATTCACAGGCAAAAAAACCCCCTTCAGTGCTCTTTCAATCAATACAGAAACTGTTTTCTTTCAACACAGTTCTGTTCACTCTGGATTAATTTTCAGCTCTAGAGTATTAATTGTTGAGTGTCTTAACTGGCTGATTAGAATCCAATACAAAGTATGTGCTGCACTCGTTTTCAACAAATGCTTCAGTTTACTGAAGAAGGGATTACATTGAAACAGCTGCTGGAGTACATTTAGCACTCAGTTTGCATGTTGTGCATGTTTATCATGGATTCCTTACATACTGTGGCTCTCGGCATGGTCACTCAGCAAAGCAGAACTTGTTCTGTACACCAGATTTAGTGTCCTTGGCCTCCTCTTCTATGGGCATTTGGGAACGCTCAACATCTCCTCACCCTACACTAACCTTCGATCAGATGAACTGCATTGAGCAATGAAAAGCACTGCAAAGGCAGTGGATTTTGCAAAGTGGGCATAAAGAACATGCACATCTCATACTTAACAATGCAAATTCACTAAACCCACAACTTAGCTTTTCGTTAATGGAATTTATTTTTCACGTCAGGGTGCTTGCAGCCTTTTGGATATCACACTGATGCTGGTTTTCAGCTAGTAAAGAAGTGCCACAGAGTTTATTCCTACCCAACCTTCAACAAAGCACCTGTTGAAGAGCCTAACTTACTTGAATTCTACATTTCCATAACATTCATCAAAGAACTGAAAGAATAGATCAGAAATGTTAAGAGCTTGAAAAAAAAACGATCATTCTCAACTCCCTTGCCCTCTTTAGGAAGCACACTCAGCGTAACACACTTCAGTGTATTTCTGGACATGTAGCCTTTTCTCATAATAGAAGAAAAACTTTGTGTTTGCATCCTTCAGTTATGAAATAGCAACAGTTTAAACCCAATCTAATTTTACTGCCTCTTTAATTGCACCTTCTGGTGCCTCATGCCCGAGAAGTGATTTATGTTTAAGCTGATAGGTTCAAACACTGCTTCAACAAATTAATGACTGAGAATTACCCGTGCACTGAACCACAGCCGGGCGTTTGCTGACACTCACAAACCTGCGCCCGCAAGACACTGCCTGCACAGGAGCAGCAGCTGAGCTCTGCCAGAGAGCACCCAGCCAGGAGATGACACAGGGGAGCTGAAAAATGTGAGGTGAAATAGAAAAAAAAAAAAACCTCCAACTTCTGATAGCTGGAGTTTATCAAGAAGCAAATTATGAAATCAGATTGTTTATTTATTTTTAGCCCATATCCCTCAATATGAAATTCAACTTAAATTACCTTATGTCTCAGAGAGTAATAATTGCCACATACAAGAGACAGCGGAAAAGGAGACACACAGTTACTATGGAGTAAAGAGAAAAAGCTGACAGAGATTAGGTTCAAAAGTTTAAGTCTTGCTGGGAGTTCAGAAAGTTACATACTGTACGCTTTTCTATCAGAAATAACACAAGAATGGAACTCATTGCATATGTATCTGAAAAACAAAACTGAAATTTTTGAAACACATTGCCCTCCAACTAAAATAAGTTTCTCTGTCACTATTAAGTGAAACCACTTCAAGAACAGTGCCTGTGTTTCTCTGCTCTAAGCGTGTGAGACAAGAAGGGTTTCTCTCAGCACAGGCTCACACAGCACAGCTGAACATCAGGTTCAGGTTAGAAAAAAGCACGAACAAAAGAAGAATTAAAGCAGGTATTTCTATATTGAGAACAATAAAGGAAAAGGAATTTCTAAATGCTAATTTGATTGTCATGTAAAACAATGGTCACAAGCATAAACCTGGACAGAGAACCAAATTTAGAACTTCATTTAACAAAAAGCTGAACAAGGAATTCAACTACGTGCACATATTCAGCATAGAAAATGATGTTTTTCCATATTAATTTGATGAGGAAAACAGAACTAGAAAGATTCTGTAACAGCAGCAGCTGTTTTTACATAACATTTCTTGATTCATATGAAGCAGCTCAAGTGCTCAGATTTTTAGTGATTTCAAATTTTGTCTACACGGATCTCCGTAAGTATTTAGCGTAACTGTGTACCCACGCCTAAGAGATATTTCTGTCATTTCCCCTTACTTCACATTTAACATCAAGACAATTTGGTTTCTTCTATCACCACAGATTTAGAAGGACAGATCTGAAATAGCACAGTAGAGGAAGGCAAATACCATTTAAATTTTTTGTAATTGTTAACATCTGCCATGCTTTTCACATTATAAATGCTTCATTACCTAAGCAGCAGTATTGTATTAACCACTCTGAGAACTACATGTGCCTGACATGACGTTGCTTCCCCACACTACAGACTTGGCCTCTCTGAGTCACCTGAAATGGAATGCCAATAATGCATATCACACAAGTGACTTAGAAAATGAAGAAATCGATACAAAACACATCAGTCCTATCTATCTTCCTTATCTAAATCTATCCTTATCTATCCAAGTCCTAAATCTGTCCATGTTTATCTCAATTCCACCTCTGCAGAATTTGCATCTTAGAGCCTTTATTGCATGAAGCAGCACTGCACAATCATGGTACTAATGGCCTTGATTTCCTGGTTTAGTCTTCATTTCTTCCTGTATTCAAGAGACTGTTGGTACAGTCTAAATTTAAGCTGTGAAAATGCTGATATCTGCCTGTAAGACATGGAGCTCACATGTTTTTTACAAAATTTAAATCAGACAATGTTCAAAAACCAACCTAGAGCAAAGCTAGTTCTGAGTCAGACCAAAAAGTGAAGGATTCAATCCTTACTGCCATGAGTACAAGACAACAAGAAGTTTGACTGCAAGTGCACAGCTGTTATTTTGATGAGGCTTTCTATGAGAACGAGGACTGACGGTGACTAAAAGAAGAGATGCCTTTTATTACTCTGTATATGTCAACTCTAAACTCTAAAGCAGGCACTTGATAAATTCTCAGCACGGCTGCTGCATAAGAAGCTGTCAGGGAAGGTGCACAAGCTGTTTTTACTACTGAAAGAACCAATAGATGTTCACCTAAATGGTGATTTCATCACAGGATACACAAAGTCAAATTCAGAATCCAAACTCAGGGGCAACATCTCCAACTAATCCTAAGAATGACCAACTATCCTTTGAGTGGAAAGAGAAGGGAGGGCAGTAGTAGAGTTTTCCCCTAAAAATGAATATTCTACAGTGCTCGAAGACTGAAGATTTTCCAGGCTGGATAGGTAAGAGATGACAATTTCTGGTTTGTAATGAGAAACAAAGCACCTGATTTTTTTTTTTTTTCATTGCAGATCATTTACTTTTCCAAAATGCACTCAATTTCCCCCTTCCACATTCTATTTAATCACATAAAAATCATGCTTTATTTTAGAAAAGGATTATGTCAGTAATTTTCAGTAAGTCCTTTCAGGGTGCTCCTGGCATTAACACCACATTCAATATTTTCATTAATTGGGACCAGGTAGTTCAGGCCATGTGGGATTTGAGGCACAGTATTTCCCTACCCTAGATTTTAACTGAGAAAGCAAAGCTTTCATTCTAAATAAAAAAGGAACTAAGTACAATCAAGTACGGGCAGATTCTGAGCATACGCACTACAGCAAAGCCTGTCTGTGAAGCACATTCACAATGCTGAACCATCTACATCTAACCAGTTCTACAGGATCAAATGCTAACTCCTAACAATGCTGTTTAAGGACATTAACTTTGAAGAAGCATGAAAACCTTTTATCAGCTGTGTCTGTAAGTCTTAATAACAGGAGAAATACTTTAAAGTTGATTGCAAATACTGAACTCTCACTTATGCCAGTATGGAAATGGATATAAAGATGTGGCCTCTGTGAGTCAGCTTTTCACCTCTGCTTATTATCCCAAACAGATTTCAATCTTCAGATACAATCATCCACTACATTTCTATCAAAATACTTGGCCTTCCACTGACAACTTCTGAGTGCAGTTATGCATTGTTAAAGTAAAACTCTTTAATAAGCAGAAGGGTTTGCAAGTAACAGCTTAAAATCATGTACGGTCATAATTTCCTCATTGCTTCCCCATATTAAAAATGCACTGTAATATAACATGTAATCTGTTAGAGACTATAAAAGTTTTGCCACAGATGCAAATCCAGTTGGAGTAAAGCACCTTCATTTCCAGTTCATTATATAAACAAAAGGGTTTTTATAAAAGCAAGCTATGGACACTAATCAAAAAAGCTCTGCTCTGACTCACCACACTTTTACCCCTACCAGTGGATTTAAGTACACCTGAACCATGGAAATATGGCATGAGCATAAAAAATATGTATATAATTTATTTTTTAAATCAGTCCTTTTTGTCTCCCTCCTTATTCAAGTTTCACAGCATACATATGGGTATGAATAAGCAAGGGATTTTTCACCCTCACTTCATGCACAGCAGCTTGAAAAATGTTTCCGATTAACATAAATGATAATTCACGTACATAAGGCTGTCTTTCAAAGAGGTTTGATAATTCGTAAATGAAATGTTTACACAGATGAGGTCAAGCCAAAAGGTTTATAATATAAGTATTTAACTTATGTAAATCTGTTTATCACTGTGAAGGAACATGGGATAACTTCAAATATTCACTATTGAATGTACTTGGTACACATTTAGAGCAACTTGCAAGAATTCTCATTCCAATTTTTAATTACTATGCAGTCTGTAAAGACAAAAAATCAAGAGTCAGATTGCTCTCTTTTTCTTTTATCAGAACAATTAACATTAATGACACGTTACTTCACAGGCACTGCTACACATTCATTATTAAAATAATAAATTGAATGAAGTTTGAGCAAAAGTATTAAAATAACTACAGGTAGAGATCTTTACCCTTACATATATTTCTATCAATATTTCCTTAGCCAGTGTTCATCAGGAGCTGATAAAAGGTTTAACAAAACAAAAAACCAAACAAACAATAAAGAGACAGCAATTCCTTTCCAAAATATTTGTAGCATGTTGGGGCTGTTTCCAGACATAATTTTGCTCTTGGACTGTACACAGCTTTACTTACATAACTTAGTTTTTGTGGTTTTGTGAAACCGTAAAATGAGGACAAGGATTTCATACCCTTAAACAGACCTTGGTGGCAGGAAGGGAAGACAATGAATTTGTTTTTGCTTGGAATTTTTAGACAGAGTCAGAATTAATGCTGCTTGCACTCCATCCTGGTTTTTCACCTACCAGAGAACAAAGTTCCTAGGGTTTCCATGGCTTTAATTTCTATCTCAATCTTAAATATTAAATATTAAAATTAAATATCCACCCATCCATATGGAGATGCAGACATTTAGTTTTTTGGATTTACTAAAATCTACTCATACTGGTAACAGCATAGGGACGTATGATTTGGCACGGTAAACACAGGTTTAGCAGCCTAATTGCTTGGATTTTTTGTAGATCATTATGCTAATGACTCTGCAGTAAAGTGCTAAATTGGAATTCCCTTCACAAAGACTGACTGAGAAGGGAAAGCTGGGACATCCTGGGGTGATGGAAAGAGACTGCTCTTCAGGGACACAGGAAAGGGATTTTCAAACCCACAGGACTACCGAGCTCTGCCACGGGGAAGAAAGCACAGCCTGACACAAAACATCAGGAATTACAACTTTGTCTGCATAAGCCAGGGACTCCAGACAATGACACTTTGCCCTACAATGGTGTTTGGGAGGAAGATGGATTCATGGAGCTTTACAGGATAAAGACATACTCTATACCAGTAAACAACTCTGTATGTCTGTACAATTTTGTATTGTCAGTACTCAAATGGACCTTGAGATAAACTCATTATTTTGTTCTCCAGGCCCCACTGTACATTATGGTCCCTTAAATATATTCTCCTATGTAAACAAATCTGACCCTGATCCCTCAGGACACCCAAACCTGCTCTGACTCCACATCCCCAGACTCACGGATGTGCTACAAAACCAGGCTTGCTTGGAGGACTACAAATGTCATAGTGGCAAGGTTTTTGATTTGGTAAAATAAAGGCTAAATGAGAAGTTTTCCACAATAAACATGTGTTCTGAAAGAACAAATATAATATGATATTTTTGATTCAACAATAAACCAGGTCAAAATAAAAAAAACAAAAGCCATCAACACAGTTAGTTTGTTAGTTCCTTACGGCACTAATATTTTCTTCAGTTTCCTGACAAAGTTTTGTTACTGTTTTCTCTAATCCTATGTCCACACTAAATCACTGAAAATGCACCTCCACCACACAGCAGATGTGTCATTAACTATTTCTGAAAAAAGGTGAAATAAAATCACCCAGCATGAGAAGACTATGGGATAAGCCAACACTAGCAGATGGTGTTTATTTTGTCACTGCTTGTGTTAAAAATTGTCACCTATTTCATCAGTATCTTTAAGGTAGAAGCTTCATGCAAAAAGTGGAAAAGCTATTTATTCTAAGCTGCCACAGGACTCCTTAAAATAAAATGTCTTCTGTTCATGGCTTCCAGTTTTTAGGACACAGTGCATTACACAGGAGATCGATGTGTATAAATCTGAGGTGATCAAGTATTTTGCCAGTAGCTCAGCTTTTCATCACACAACCTCTTTTGTTTCTTAAGCAGATTTCCAATCCTTTATTTCCACTACTGGTGCTGTTCAGACAAATTCTGTAACATTGCTCCTAGAAAAGGCAGCTGGTACAGCTGTCAGCTTCTTTTCTTCTAGGACCCACTATGCAAGAGACTTTTACTTCTCCCTCAGAATTTCCTATATTCTCTCTATTTTATTTTATCACACACTTTTGGCTGTGTGGTTTCCATTCTCTGGCTGACAGTTTCTTAACAAAACAGTTGCATGAAGAGTAATTGCACAACCTGGACTTGGCTGCCTAAAGAAATCACTGCTAAAATCCCCTGATAAACCCAGGTCTTGCTCATGTATTTTTGAAAGAATGTGCACTAGAATTTGAACCTAAAAATCCCCTGTTAGTGCACTGCAACATGGTTTGATTGACTCAATCCTTTCTCCCTCCCTGTCAAGTCTTCTACTGCACTCCATTTCAGGTTGGCTTGCACTCACTATACCAGGAGCTGATCCTTTTGCCTTTACCATTTAATGAGGCCTCTCAGTGTTCTATTCAAATCATACCCTAAGCAGTTCACTTGTAGATTTCTTTATAAATATATATATATATATATATATAACTCAACATCATACTTCTGGAATGCTTAAAAAGCATTCATTATTTTGGTAAATCACTGAACTATTGTTGCATTATTTTACAGTTCTGAAAAGAAACCAAGGGTGGTCTTGTTATTTTGTTTGTTGGATTTTGGTTTTAATTCTAAGTTCTTACGATGACATAGATTTAAGATTTTTTTTTTTTTTTTGTGTGGGGGGGGGTGGGTGGTTGAGTGGGCTGTTTGTTGTAGTTTTTTACATCAACTAAGAATTCTTCTTCCAGAGAGTATTCAGAAATGGAGAGATTTAGGACTACTCTAAATACTAGAGAGTGGAGATATTTTTCCTGTAAGACACTTTTATTCTCTTTCCTTCCAGAGTCTGACCATGGATCTGACAACAATCCTTCTGCCTGTATTTATGAACCACTGACCGTTCTGACATCCATGTTCAGCCCTTCGCCTCCTTTTTTTCTGGCTGCACCAGTGGCATCTCTGTCCTTAGCAAAGAAAAGGCAGAGCAGATCAAGAAACCTATCATTTTATTAGAGCACAGCAAAGCAATCCGTGCTGTAGATGAGCACACGTGAGAACTGGGTACCTTTGAAATGCAAAGTCTAAGGGCTCTACTTATGGTGATACAAAGAGTCCTCTTCTGTTGACACAAGGTGCACACTGAAAACCTTGCAACACTATTTAGACGTGTTCTCAGCCAGCTGAGGCTTTAAACCAAGGTTAGTGCCATCTGTCTAGTTTTGGCAGCATCCAGATTGATGTAAAAAATCCTATGGCACTGTTTAAAAGGAACAGAGAAAGCTTGCTTTTGGTCAATTCCCTCCAATTATTAACATAAAAGATGTGGCTGATACCAAGGCCAGACAGCACATCTGGGTCAATAAGCTCACTACACCTTTCTTACCACATTTAGAGCATTCAACAAACTATTTCACAACTCAGATTTAGCATGCCCAAGAAATTAAGACTCATAAAAGTCATAAAAAGTACTAAGTTTTTTGATTGCTTGTCTCAGTTCAATTATTTTCTTAGATGCATGTTAAATCAAGGATTAATGCTACCAAGTATTTTTGAGTTGAGATGTAGCTATTAATACATTCTCACATTCTTCCTAATTTCTAGAGCCCTGAACAATCACAGTACCAAAAACTGAAAGCAATATATCAATCAAATTTGTTTGAATTGGGAAGACTATCAGTTTGCAAGTGAAAAAGAAGTAAACCAAAGAGAAAAAATATTTGATGAAAAGCCTCAAAGCTTCAAATGAGGAAAGACATTGTTCAGTTGGATGCAATTTGCTAGGCAAAACCTTTCTGTGATCCTGGAAAATGCATTCAAGTATTATTCTTTGAGATTTAGTACAGCCTAGAGCATAACCCACTCATTTCACCTGTGCCAAAATCCTCCTGCAGCACCAATAATCATGAATGCTTCAGAAATGCAGAGATATGTACAGGATCATTTCCGTTCTTTATTAATTCCATCTTTATTACCAACCACACACACCACCTTGGGCAGTTTTTAACATTATGCATCAGCATTATGGAAATTTAATTACTCTACCAAAAGCTCTGGCTCCCACTCTTCTAAGCAGTGTGGAAACACAACAAACAGTCCTTATCTCCAGTGTGAAAACACATGAACACTCGTGGGCTGCTTAACTAGGAAATGGTCACAGATGCTCAGTACCTTCCAGCGTTTGATTTAAGAAACTGTTCCAGTATTTGTTCAAACACTGTTTGAGAATCAAAGAATAATGCCATTTACTAGTTTTTACAAACAATCAAGCAATTATGGAAGGAAGTACATCAGAAAATGGGGTTGATGAGAAAACCTTGGTTTAGGTCTCATTTAAATATTAAGCAAGCAGAGTATTATTGCTGGTGAGGGCCCTAACCTTGAAAAGCACTTACTTAAGTGCTTAAAAAAAAAGCCCAAACAGACAGGTGTCTTTTGTGTATGTACTAGGTCAGAGGTGCAATGGAAGAAAAGAATGAAATAACAAAATGCATCTTTCATCTCATCAGGCAATCAAATACAAGGTAAAATTTGCCAAGTTGAAGATAAAAGACTTTATAAAAAACAGCCCTTACTAATTGCATAAGGGCACGTGCTGATACTCTAGTTGGTGTAAGTGTACATATTCAACGAATGAAAATAAATTTTGATTTCAAGAAATATCAAGAGGAAGCTGTCACTGAATCATTATCTTTGTATTAAAACTCCTTGAGATGTCTTTTGATTTATATTACTACAGCCTGGCAATTTTTTCTTTTGCTAAAAAAGTACATTGCAGGCTTTTTTCCCAAAAATCCTCTTCCTCCCAAAGGAGTTTTCCTCTCAGGGAAGCAGAAGTGTGTATGTGTGTGAGAAGCAGTGGTACTTCAAAAACCCCTGTCTAGCAATGACACAATTCCCTACAAAACCACAAAACCCAACAAAACTCCCCGATTGCTCTGCACAGCCCCTAAGATAAAAAACTTCAGTGGCACATCAAGTGTGACTGCCTGAATCTCAAAATCTTAGATTAAAAAAAATTTGAAATCAAGACTGAAGATGAACAGAGTCATCACTAAATCTTTCACTCTAAAGCCTGATTTAAGAATCCCTGAAGAAACGTGTGTTCCATGCAAACCTTTACCAGTGGAAGACAACATTTGCAATTGCTTTTGTGAAAATACAGGTACAGGTACCATTTTGTTTTAAATTTATGCCTGTGTGTACCCAGGTCTGCCATCTCTTCCATGTCTTAGCTCTCCTCCTCTAATGGAACGAGCCCCACTCCATGAAGCAAGATCAGCTCAGGGAAAACAGCTCCTTCACCACCCAACCAAGTCTCCCAGTGAAAAAACCACCCCTAAATTAGTTCAATCCAACCAGGAAGGTAATACTCAACAATGAGATAGAAATAAGTAGTAGAGATCAGGTTTATTCATCAGAATATAAATACCCAGGAAGAAAAAAACAACCAACCAACCAACAACCCACAACACATAATAAACAGAACACACACAGAACAAGATAAAGCATTGCACAACACACAAGGTCTAAACTAGGTTCTAAGTTTACAAGGAATACAGTTTAAGCAAAATAAAAACCTTACGTATGAGAGAGTTCTTTGTCTCAGCCAGCTGCTGCCAGCTTGTCTGTCTGTCTTTCAATTTCTCAGAAAGGTGTGTGTGAAAATCTAAATGAAATAAAACAAATAACATTTTAGAGATGGCTCTTCTCCTTCTTTTCCTTCATTCCATTCACCTTTGGTGCAATACAGCCAACAGAATGTTTCACCTCCTCCCACCCAAAGCATTCCTCAACAGTAAGTAAAATACATTACTCATTATTATCTAGAGATTAGGAATTCTTTTATCTTGTTATCAATGACATAAAAGGCATATTGAGTAGCAGTAGTTTGGTGCAATCTTGCTTTGCAGGAAGTCCATATTCCCACTGCCAGCATCATTAACCATAAAAAGGCCTGAGTGCATGAAATCTCTCTAAAATCTCTCTTCGGGTAGAACTTAATCCAAAGGCCAGCAGAATTTCCACACAGGCTGTACAAGAGGTGCTTAAGTTCATACTAACTTATTTTCAGTATGCTATCCATTCCTCCTATAGCCAAATATCAGTACATCCTTGTAAAAGATATTTTTTGTTATCTAAAACCAGACTCCTAAGATACATTTGGAAAATGGACACTCTCAGCTGTAATAAATCACTTCTTACATGTTTATTGCAGCAGCACTATGACTTTTACATTGACTCTTAACATACTCAGGCTCATTCTGCGGCATCTTAACTGGACAGGAACCAATGAAACTCCACTGTTGCAAGGAGAATTCTTTTTTCTTTTTTGTCTCATAAAAACTTCAGCTTTAGGAAAACAGATTTTAATAAATACATACAAAAAAACCCCTTTAGTTTTGAATCATCTCTCTTAAATAATCCTGGATTTTGAAAACATGACATAAGCAGGGAGTCCTCTTACATTTGAAAAGCTCAAAATCAATTGAAAATTATTATTGAATTTCATAATAACATCAGGAGAATTTTCAGATGTAGTAAACAGGAAACATAAAACCTGTTTTTATTTATTTACATGATTTGCCTTGCAAAAACCAGCAAGACAAGAGGCCCAATAATTAATGTATGGTCACTCTGATTCTTGTTTTTCTCTAAGTTTTCACTGGAAGATAATTTTACTTGGTGCATCTCAGGTTCAAATCCTTCATAATATTTATAAGATAATAATTGATTCTTTCACCCAACACTCAAATAAAATCAACAGTGAAAATGTGTTTTGTAAACACAGCAATTTATTATGTGCAAAGAAAAAAGGCAACACACTGACACAAATAAAAAAAGAGCTGACCAAGACAATAGAAAATAAACCACTTTGCATGCTAGACAACAAATTAGCTATTTGTTAGGAGCAAAATACCTTAATTCAAGTGGAATAATGTGAAAGAATGACAGCAACTGAGTCTTACATCTCTGGCTTTGGGGAGAAAGGAATTTCAAAGGACAAGTTACAAACAATAAAAACTAGGTAGAATTTACTAAACTGGCTCAATGTCTCCTTGCCACACAGGAAGTTAAATTTTGATAAAGTGCAACTAGAAGACATTTTTTGGGTACTGTGGCTCACATTTAATTAGTTCAGTTTTATTTTGATGATACAGACTTTTGATTTAAAAACAAAGAACAAAAAAAGTTTTTCAGGAACGCTTCACTTACCAAGATCATTCAAAGAACAACATACAAGTGAAGTAAAGAAATGTGAAGGGCAGAGCACAGTGAATATCAATGTAAAAATGCTGGTAAATAATAAAAATAAAATATTGCAAATGTCTTGTTTTATTATTACCAGCAATTTCCCCCCCCCAAAAAATACTAAAGTTGATATTATTTTCGTATTTTAAAAATGGGAGAAATTAAATATACATAAACACATGCATTGCAGACATATATCAAAGAGGAAGTAATGGAATTGTTTCAGTAAGCTTTTTTTTCCTTTTCTTTTTCTATGTGAAAATGGAACCAAACTCTTAAATACAGTGCAATTGTTCTGCAGTACTTACAGCTAAATTAAACCATTTTAGTAGTTTGCAATTATACTATTTCTGTTATATCCCATCCTATACTATGCAAAGTTTTGAAATCTTTACTGTCTCTATTTCTGTTTTAATACAAGCTTTAGCTTTCATTTCTCTTTTATGAGGAAAAACAGAATTAATCCATCAACAGTTCATCTATTGACATTTTATCACATTACCCTTTAAGCTTGTGTATGTTACTGAATCTGCTATTTTCTCTTTCACCTCTCTATGGCCACCTTGGGATATTTGATCCTTATAAGACGAGGACAACAAAGTGCTCACCCAAGGAAGCTGAACCATCCCTCTTTTTGTGGGAAGCACCTAAAACTAATGGCTAAAGCTCAAGTTTCCAAGTCCTGTTTCTCCAAGAATTTAAAAAAAAAAAAAAAAAAAAAAAAAAAAAAAAAAAAGGGTTTGTCACCAGTGCCCAAAGGAAAGAATATTTAAATGTTAAGACACTTTAAAAATAGTGTCATCTGAAGGGAAGTCTCTGTGGGTATTACCTTCCTTTGACACTCACAGGGAGTTAAACCTAATTGCATTTAGGGTTATCTCTAGCAGCGACACTTGGAATCAACTATCCTCAGGAGGACTATTGTTCTAACTAATCTACTTATTAGGCTTTTATTCAGATTTAGTACAGCCTTTTATAAAAAAAATCTCGAAGGGATAGTAATGGATTTTGCAATTATCAGACACGAAAGAGCAGAGTATGACCTACGGTCTTTGGCCTTACCAAAAATTAGGAAAAAGAAATCTTTTGTAAGTAAATCTTTAGATCTTTAAGTTAATTTTAATCCCTATCAGACACTGCAGTTATATCTGGAAAGGTAAAACCTGTGTGAATTTCCTGTGCTCCTCCTATATACTGCCCTAAAATACTACCCCTCCCACAGGGAGAAAGAAACCTCCTTTCTGTCCTTGCCTTGCAAAGATGAGCAAGTAGCAGTTTTTGACTTGCTGTCTCAAGCTCCACTTTAAGCTAAAAACCACTGTTGATACAGGTGATTTTAGATACCAGTATAAATCCTAGCAACACCTTTTGAGAGCTGAGAAAACAGGCACTGCAATTCCTGACCTGCTCTCCCGTGAGGAATACAGAGTTTGGACTAGCTCCTTGCCTGCATATTTTAAGTATTTCTCTAATTTCCCTCCCACCCCAACAGTCTCCCAGGAAACCTGCCACTCTGAGGAGATCCATTCCCCCCCACAATCGGGAAGCACCTCTGGACACCAGCAGCCAGGGGCTCCACTCCTCAGGATCCCACTGCAGAGCATGCCTGGGCCCCACAGGACATGTCTTTGTCCTGGGAAGGAGGCTGACCACCAAATATCCTGTTCTTAGTTCCAGTTCCTCTTTTGAGCTGTCCTAGCTACTACTCTCAACCATCAGCCATCCAGGAACAAGCATCACTCCTCTCTCTTCTCTCTTCCCTCATTCCCAGTTGCTTCCTTCCTTTGAAATTCTCCCCTTCATAGTTTAAATAGATGCTTCCTGCTATGCACTATAAATTCCCAATCTTATTAGTTCACAGGTATTCTGGCATTTTGCTGTTTAGCATTTTCCAACAGGCATCACTAAAATCTTGGCAACCAATCACCTAAGATGTGCTCCACCCTTTCAGACAATAGCACATTGCTTATGGTTGGGTTGTTTAGGGGTTTTTGTACATATGAAAACTTCCTTACATTTTATAAGAGTTGCTTCCTCCACCCATAATTCTTATGCCTCTCAGTCAACATTGATCTAGAATATAATTGTGGAACATTAAACATGACCAGAGCTTAAACAACCTCCTAAGCTCTGTTCTCATTTTTCCTCTTCTATTTATCAAAGTGGCATAACCCAATTTTTACTAGTAATATACAATAAAAAGATGGCTTATTTTCATAAATTAGCACTTCAGAAACCTTGAAAAAAACCCCTTACAAATAAATAGCCTGAATTTCTCAAGCTGCTTTCCCTCCCTCCCTATATTTACACAAAAACATCCAGTAATAAACACTTGCTCCTTTCCTGCCACACCTATGTGGCTCAGACTGGTCCCAAATATCTCTGATTTCCTCCCTACTGACTACTTTCTGTGAGCACAAGTTTCTCCTCTGTTGATATCTCAGCATATTTTCACTGCTATTTGCTCATGATTATTGCTGATCATTATGATTTTTGAGGAAAAGGACAAAACCTGTAGCAACTGATGGAACACTTTCTCAGTACCAGGCAGGTCAATGCTCTACTTTGCCCTCAAAACCAGTTTTTTTTTCCCCATCACATTCTACCCTAATACTTCAGACCATGCCTGGTGGGCAGATGTAACAAGTGCAGTACTCAACCTCTACGTGCACCATCTCCAGTTCGAAAAATAACTCAGTAATACAAAAGTCATGCACAAAGGTATGAGAATAAGAACTGTTCTGCAACAAAAAGGCCACAGAGTTTTTCTTTTCCTGTATTGTCTTGACAGAATTACTCTCTGCTGTATTACTCTATTATGTTCTATTGCACATTTTACATCCAATGTTTTGTTTGATCTTTTGTAAAAGTTGTGTTCAGTTTTCTCTCCCCTGAAGCACATTCAACAAGTCAATTAGACTTAAAAAGCTTTACCTTCGTATTGTACTGGCAGCTCTCAAGCACAATTATTCTCCAATGCAAAACACCCACAAGACATTTAAGAGTATACTTCCACAAAATAAAATGTTAACACACCACCAAACATTCACAAAGAATTGACAAACACTACAAAGGAAAATGCTCTAATGCAGTTCAAGTACATCTGAAAGCGTATTTTAGCTCAGTGAACTCCACAGCAAATACACCATTTTCCCTCTCCTCAGCCTAAAGGTAAGGTTACAAAATGGGAGTCAGAAGAATTTTTGACTTGCACTGTAATTTAAAACCTCCTAAATGATACCAGTATGACCAGCAACAGATCTACCATACCAGGAGCTGGGTTTTCCAAGGGAAGTATCCATGCCTTTTCTAGAGAATAAAACAAGTATTTAGCTACATTAAACACAACAACACAGAATTTAAAATGAAAAATACTTACATTTGTTTTCATTTCCTATGGAGTACTAAAAGCATTGGGATGTCTTTCTACCATAAGAATCACAGGGACATGCATAATTCAGATCAGCACTTAAGAGTACAGAGATGTGTCTATTTCTTTGTGTACAAGTCTGTTATAACTATGAAGTCAAAGTTAACCGAACCTAAATTTCAAGTAGATGTATTTAAGTCAAATGAAATGATTTCTTTTAGTCTTATCTCCCAAAAGAATTAAATACAGCCCTATTAAGTCCAAATGATTATGTCTACACAGGAGTGTCAATCAATTTCACAATATCACATTAAGATCATGCCACTACATCTGGTAATTTTGATAAATATTCTCAAATTCCCCTGAACAGCCAAGCCCTAACATCTAAAATATTCATAACTGCCTCTTAATTCAACATGGTCATTGACTTACACAAGAAGTAAAACTCTAACTGAAACTTCCCAACATTTTTTCCTTCTGGTTTTACTTTGCCTTTTGAAGTAAAGGTCAATTCAACAACTATTACTTCGCGCTGTTAGGAATGGTTTAGTAGCCCCATACAGACCAATGACTCAGCTACAAGTCATGATTTAATAATTATGGAGATATAAGTCACAATTCTCATGGGAATAATTTATTAAAAATTAATAAAATCTTTGAACACCAACTGAATGTTCTCTGTGGTTGCTTTCTCTTTCTTTAATACCTTTTCCATGCAAGCTTCTCACAAATAACACTTTACCCTCAGGTCAATCTCTGTGCCAATGACTGCATTTTTAGATCAAAAACTTAACACCTGGAAAGACCAGTAACTCTTTTACAAAATGATTTTTTCAAGTCAGTTAAAAACAAAATTAAATGTCTGAACCTGGTATCCTTACATAAATATGGTGACATGATTCACATGAATGGAATTTTACAATAGAAGCTGCCAGGTAAAAGTTTAAAATGTAGAGGAGACCACATGCACTGTACCCAAACCAGTCAACACTTCAATTAAGGCACCCACTGCTTTTTCTCCTCACTTGTGCCAGCACACAAAACTGTATAAATAAAAGCTTTATGGAAAAGGGTAAAACCACTTTAAATCCTAGAAGTAATTCCATAAAAATAATTTTTCTCCTTATTGTGGGATATGTATTTTTCAGCTTGAAAGCATAAAGAAAGGATAAGTCAACCAATAAGTTATCTGACCATACTAATTTCCTACTTCTTTTGTAAAATTAGGGAAAAATTAGTTAGCTGCTCTTGACTCTTTCCAACAACCTGAATATTCCACAGGCACTCCAACATCCTGTCTGCCTCTAACCCTGTAGCTCATTACTCATTTAAAACCAAGGAAGCCCCTTAAAATACAAAGAAAGCGACTGAGATCAGTGTTCTAGCAACAGCAATGCCTCACAAAACAAAACAAAGCTCTTGAAGTAATAACTTCAGCATCTGTCTTCCTCATTACTCGTTTATGTTCTTCACTGTTAAGAATTATTGTTTGTTTTTAAATTGCTATGGCAAGTTAATTGATGAGCCTCAATCACCTTTAAACCTACTTTTACTTACTTATCTCTCTTGTCTTTCTACAGCAAGTTCTATTAGTGAAAAAAAATCAAATTACAGTTTTCAAGTAATTAAGCTGGTAAGATCTTATTTGTCATCTGTGCCTGTAAACAATTTTGAAGAACTCAGAACTGACACATAACTTACAAGAAGACAAGCTTACTGTTTCATTGTGCTTTTTGCTGGAGAAAAAGATAGGAAGAACAAGATTTCTATCTCAAACTTTACCAAATATCTGTTCAGCTTCTACAATGAGATCACCTATAGCTTTGAAACAAAGCTATTCTCAGTACTCTTTGATAAAGAATGTAAGTACAACCTGTAGTGAATCATATCAAAGGTATTTTATCACTTCTCTAGCCCAGGGAAAAGTACAAAACTAGAATAAATACACAAAAGTAATACTTGAGGATATCCTCTGTAACTCCAGGAGCTTGCCTCTCCTGTTTCCTAAAGATTTTATTCAACAGCTCCGGTTGGATTATTCTTCCACCACTTTCTCAAGTCTGGCTCTGAACCAGTGTAAATTGTTAGTATTTACAAAGTCCAGGGATAAGAAGTCCTGGCTGTATATGAGGTAGATTTTTGCTAATTTTGGATCTGCTATTTGCCAATTTGATGCTGTATGGTTTCCATACAGGTAAAAGGCAGTGAGCAACCATTCCTTATTCACAGTCGTTAGTCAGTCACCACTGCAGAGGCTCCAGTCGTGTAAACCACTGTACACCAACTGGTGTAAAAACCAGTTGTTTTTACACTAAAGAATATTAAAGTTATACTTCATACGGAAACTATGCCATACCTTGGGTAACTCATCTCACCAGCTCCTACCTTTTGCAGTTCACCTGCATCATTCTTTAAATGAAAGAACGAGAATTCAACATACTGTTCAATGTTTATGGACCTTCCACACCTTTATACAGCAGCAGTGACAATATTTTCTGGTTTCTTCTCTAAATAAACTTTCCACTGGTTCCTTTCTTTGTTATAAGAAGTAGTTTGTTTACATTATTGTAATATTGCATGGATATCCTTTCACAGGATTGTCCACTGTTGTACTAACACAACTTTCCTGAATCTTAACAGATAATTCAAAGCCCATCATAATTCCTCAGTAATATCCATTTCATCTACTGTTTTCTATCCTACCCACTCACATTGTGAGATTATTCAGGAAATTTTCAACATCTTTGTCTTCACTACACTGCCATAGAGAAATCAATCACTTCAGTACGTTTCTGTTTCTCCAGCTCATTCTAAAAACCACCAAAATTAAGTTTGCCCCATGGACACAACAACAAAGTGCAGAAAGAGGCTGCGACACTCAGAAAAAAACCCAGATAAATTCAGCTCTTTTCTGTAACAACAAATGTTACCTCACACACGATGGCAGCTGCTCCCCTCTGAACACATGGGCTGACAACAAACACACTCATCTACTTCCTGATGGAATGGAGCCCTCAGCACCCAGCTTGCACAAAAAGCAGTTCATGGCTGGGCAGAAAAACTGCCCTGGACAAGACAGCCACACCCAAACACATCACAGCTTCATGCTGTGCACAGTTAGAGCATTACACTCCCTGACTCAAAAGGGATAATGTGTTGGAGGAAATAAACACAGACAACACCTTCTGCATGTACCAGAAGGATATTTATGATGTGAAAAACTTTGCAATGTATTTTACCTAAGCTACAAATACTGAGTCATGTGGTGACCGACCTAGTTTCCTGTTAACTTTAAGTGTATTTTTAGTTACTCCTTGTTGACTTATATTTTCATTAAAACCTGAGGGATATGTCTTTTGAAGCCTGATGGAGAATGAATGGAGGTATGATGCTTTGCAAAGGATGCCTAGGCATTTTTCCTCAGTGTTTTCTCTCCTAAAGTCACATGTCTAGTAGGAGCTTAACTGAAGAGCAAATAAGCATCATTTGTTTACCTCTATCTTATCTTTCCTTCTCAGGAATTTAAATGCAAATGAAAAATAGAACAAACACCAAGAATTGCATCAAGTGGTGGTGCAGTCTAATGACTACAACCAACACAGTCTGTGCTCTGCTCACTGCCACAGCACTCTGCAGTCAGCAGGACTGGCAGTGACCCCTACCTGCTCTTTGCAACTGAATATACACAGAAGTACTTTGAAAATCATCCCAGTATTTATACAGGAGTGATGTAATTAATTTTCAGAGTTTTGTGGGACAACATATAACATGTTATATAGGCTATTAATGAGATTATATCGATTTGAAATAGAACAGCAAACCCACCTAAGGAAAGAGCCCTCTGAGTGCCTCCAATCATGTAGAAGATGCATTAGAAGGGTTTTCTTTTTGGGAAATGATGAGCTTAATTTACAGTAAGTGGAAACTAATTGTTCTCAGACCACAAATGTAAAGTCAGGGAAAGCAAGGCCACTGTTACCAGTTCTTTCTTTAGTATGAGAATGAACTATAAAACTTCAAAATTTATGTATGCAATCCAAAGGTTCAGAGCGAACCACAGCTGATTTTTTTTTTTTTGCTTGTTTTGCCCCTTGTCTACCACTGAATTAAGTTTCAACATTAGATTTTGTGTAGCAAAATACTGCATAAGCACCTAGCTTCAAACAAAGGCTCAATTTCAGTAATTATCTTGATAATTATATTAGGACAGTCTCGGTTTCCCTACAGCTTTCTATTTTTCAAACTTGAAGAGAGTTATGTGCATGATGACAGCTCTGCGTGCTCATAAGACTATTCTTACTTTATCCTGTCTACTTTCACACTCTCCAGAAACTCAGTTTTAAGCTGCAGTTTTCAAGTATTTTGTCAATCACAGTTTATCAAATGCATTCTGCTAAGGCAGCTGTCAGGACAAGATTCAGCAGTGACAAGCTGTCTCAGCTCCTGTTCATTCTACCCTTTTTATCTCTGAGGAGGAGAAGTACTGTGGCTAGAAAAGGCTCTACCTGTTCACTAAACAGTCAGTGGAGTCACTGTGTTGGCAGAGCTCCTGATCAACAGAACAAGGACTCCCAATAAATTCTCAGCAGCACATTTATGCCTACTTTTTCCTTATCATAAGTGCTGTTCTGAAAACACTACTGGCACTCTGCACATAGAGGTGATTGAGTAAAAAGACACAGTGCAAAGTTGTCAATTTATCCTGAAATAGCTTCTACTGGAGAGATAAAAGCCATCTAAACCATAGCACAAGACAGTGCTATTACACAGAATCTCCAGACTTCCCACAAAAAATTCCAGAAAAAAACTCTGCCCTCTGTTACACACATACACACAATTATGGCATCATACACAATTATTTGTGTATACAGTGAAATATCAGTGCAGACTGAAGTATTATCTTATCAATCCTGGCAATTAAGAACTTAATGTAATCTCACTCTGTATAAATGATATTTCAGAAAGGCTAAAACTGGGATTATGCCAGACTTGCCTTTTAGCTTTAATTGTGTTGACTACATTACCTAAAAGAATCTTCACTTATAATGACAAATCATGACTGGGAAAACATGTATAAGTCAGATTTTCTCCTCCTCCACATATATTACCATGGAAATGCCAAAAGCGTAAGACAGTTCTCAGACAGCTTATCTCCAAATATTTTAGTTGATCAAAATGATGCCATTTGATCCCATACATGGTCTGTTGAAGGATGAAGAAGGGAGTTTGAACAGTAGATTCAGTGTTAATCTACATCAAACGCTTCTGCTTTAAAGGGAACAGAATGAAGAAATTTTCAGTCTTCATTAAAGAGGAAGCATGAAAAACGCCAAGTAGTGACTTGAACTTTAGGAGTGTTAAATAGTATTTGAAACAGGCTGACATTTGAAAATTTTCAGTTGTTGTCCATCTTTTAAGTGTCCATCATTGTCCATAAATGTCATATAAAAAAGAACAAAGCAATAAATGGGTCAGAGTAATCTCAAAAATAAGAGAAAAATCATTAGGATATGAAGAGGAGCCATCAAACTGCCTTAACACAGTGTCTCATTGCCAACACCAGCATGAGAGGTTAGAAGCAGAGCTGGAGGCAAGAGTAGGAGCACAGGATGAAGTCAGAGATAAAAAATACAAATAACACAAGGATGACCTTAGGTGTAAATAGAAATCCGAGTCTCAAGTTGAGATGTTCCTACAGAAAGTACCTCATGTTCACAGCTAGTTTTGCATTGCACACTCTACGCTTGCATATAATGGAGCAACAAACTACAAAACCTTCAGGAAAAGTTGGAGTAAACGACGTGAAAAGACAGCCAAGAAGGTGAGAAAACAAACATAACTGGTTACAGTTCTGTTAGAACTGGGAAAAAAACAACTCAGAAGGACCAAGAATCAGAGAGGACTGTCCTGAAGAAATACGTTCAGTCTGTAATAGGTGCAGCTGTGCATTTTGTTCCTCCAAGGTAAATAAACCGAACACCTCACACATCCTTTCAGATTAAGGATTAGATATTGTCCAAACACTAAGGTTCTATTTAAAATATGGGACAGGAGGGGGCTGGCCCTGTCCAGAGGTCATATTTCCTTTCCTTTCACTCCTGGCATGGTGCTCTCTGTACAAGCTTCTCCCTTCTCTTTGTGCAGGGCACAAATCCTGAACACGTCCCTGTTGTCAGCAGATCCAAAAAGTGCATTAGGATGGATGGAAAGCATGCTCATGTGCTCACTGCACACAGCTTCTAGTTTGCCAGCTGATGTAAAAACATGACAAGAGATAAACTTAAGAACATAATAAGAATTTTCACATGCCAGTAATTTTTTTTTAGACTTTCTTTTTTAGTACTAGCCATGGGACCAAATTACATCAGTCAGAAAACATGATTTTCTGCTTTCAATGTATGTAATATCTGCCAAATAAGAGAAGATGACACAAAGGCAGGAGGAGATGAGTCAAGTGAAGGGTCACTAGAAACCTGTTTTCTCAAAGTGTACAGATTGTGCCTCAGCCCAGCAGTAATCCCCCAATCATCATTGCTTTTATCACACCACCTCTGATGCAGCTAGCTAGGGATTGAGGGGTCATTAATTTGGGACATTAAACATGCCACCAGTCACCCATGGCCAAGAGCTGTACTCAATCATCTGGGAGCAAAGGCGTGTTTTAAAAAATAGAATTGAAACCCGGATCTTTACTGGACGCATTTATGTTTACCACTGAGAAAATCCATACAGATGCTGACCCTGTTCCAACACAGAGAAGTGCTGAGCTGTAAAACCAGCATTCTTCTGAAGGAGAGGCCAAACAGAGCTTGGAGTTATGACAAAGCAGAACTCTGTTTCATAGAGGAAGTTGCAAATTCACTAGTTCACCTCTGGCTGTAAGAATTTCCAAGTAGGGTACCAGGATACAATTCACACATTTCTTGATGAAGTAACCAAGGGCACTCTGACATTTTAACTAGTCCCTCCCAATTACTCAGTGGTCTTACTCAAGCATTTGGAACTATTTAAATTTCCACGTATCAAATCCTATCTGTCAGTCGTGACAAACCCTAGATATCTGGTACACAGAGGCCATCAGGCAAATCACACCTATCAGGCAGTATTTCACAGAAAGGGACAACTAAAAGGTGGAACATCTCACTTTTGGAAGGTTCAAGTGAGCAATGTCTCAGCTGAAGCAGACTTTTCACAAACAAATATTTCAAAGTTCATCTTTATGACCTTTCCTTTTACCATCTAACACTGACAAAAACTCTCTTAAGCTGTTACTGGTCAACGTGTTCAGCATGCATTAAAAAACCCATATGGGTGGGATCTTCTCTACCTAAACTAGGCACTTAGACCACGGCCAGATTCTTTACAAAGAAGCCAAACCTATTCTCTGCAGCTGGGGGAGAGAAATAAGCACTCCTGAGATGTGTTCAGAGGGAGGTCTTGTCCACCTAACTTAAGTGAGTGAATTCACGACAGAATGGTCTTCCTCTGGAAAGTATCCAAAAGCCTCTGCCACTCTCTGCTGACTCCAAGAGGAAAACCAAGCACTTCAGTTGCAAAACAGCTTCATTAAGCACAATGTAGGCACAGAACTGAGTGAATTAAAGCTCTGTGCTGCGGTGGCTAAGTCCACTTTACACTCCCCAAGTTGCCTTAAAAGTGGTCTCTCATTACAACACTGTGCTAGAAGGTTCTCCCTTTGTCTAGATCCTGCTGGTCACTGGCCCTCTCCCCCCTCCCATCCCTTTTCCCATTGGCCCCTGTTATGCCATTCAACCTCGCCTCTGCCCCCGAGCCCTCAGACCATTGGTTTTGGATGCTCTGCCCGCCTTCGGGAGTTTTCGGGATAAAACTGGCACGGGCTGTCGGTTTGGTGGTTCTTTTTTGCTTCTGTTCCCTTTGGGCTGTTTCTGTTGAACGCCTCGGAATTGCATGCAGAGAAGCCCTCTCGCCTCTGTGTCTGTGGTTCATGCACAGACTGTGGCTGTGAGCGGCTGTTGGTGACCACCTGCGCAGGTGAGAGTGTGTGCACGTGTGGGTGCTGGGAGAGCGCCGCCTGAGCGGGCCACGAGGGACCCGGCAGGGACAAACACAGCATTGACCCACCGAGGCCCTCATGCCAGAGCTGTGCATTGGACACTTGGCTCTTCTCATCCTCAGAACAGAGTGCAAAAACAACCTCCCTAAAACAGAAGTTCTTGCATGACTGGGTAATATAAATTGATAAAGCAAGGAAAAATGTTAAATGTCACTAAGCATGAACAACCCCTGACTGTGTTAAGGCATGAGTAGTGCAGCCCAGACAGCAATTCCCTCTGAAGAGAACTTGGGAGTCTGTGATGGAGCTTCCACTACTTTTCACCTAATTCCTCTGGCATTGTTCCTGCATTCTGAATGTCCAAGCAGTCCACTCCTTACACAGGTATTCTGATTCCACAACACATCACTGGTTTGAGGTAAGCAGTGTCTAAATGGACAGAAAGTTTTAAAATCATACTCAAAAGTCATACCTAAGGACTTTAAATGGTGAATTAGAATAATGTCAATATTGAAATAAGATGGACTTTTTCAGGTAATGTTACAACTTAGAGGATTTGCCAGATATCCTATCACAAATACAACACACTGAAAGAACAACTACAGCAATTCCATGAGATGCACAATAGTAATTAACAGAAAATTCCTGCATAGATGACTTATGTGCAGATTCAGTGCAGCACTGTATATTATTATACCATTCCTATTTAATTGGTAACTTATTTAGACTCTCCAATCTTAAGGCAGGCAGAACAAGTTTTTAAAAATAAATTTTGTTGACTTAAATTGTGGATTTTTCCCGAACATCTATGGTGTTCCATGAGTCTTCACCTAAAACCGTAAGATTAATGCATCTAAGTGGGAAATTTAGGACAGTAACTACATTGCATACAGCAAATACAATATGTAAATATTGCCACAGTTTCCCTTCCATGAAATCATTGTACAAAGGAAGATTATATCAACAGAACGATGATACATTGAATTAATTTACCTTCAGATATTAGAAGCAGTAAATTTTTCTCTCATTTCCAGTTTTCTAAGAAATCTCTTAATACTAAATGCATTAATGTATCTGTACTAGTTAATGCGCTTTTATACTATACTGTTCTTCACAGACCCTCATGATAAATAAACATTATGTATACTACATTTATTCAGTTTTAAATTTTAATTATCTTGGCTTTCAGAGAAAGAAAACATTCCCACTGAATGTCAGTAAAAATGGTGCAAGCAAAGAATGGTAAAGTAGCATTGTTATAAAAACCCTTCTTGTTTGGTTCATCTAAGACAGCCAGATATAGAAACTGAAAGTGGTTAAAAAGAGTATTTAGGATTGGTTATTCAAAAGTACCTGTCGGAGCTGCTTAATCAAGATGGATAACATTCATGCTACAGCAGAAGCATTTCTCCCTTGTACAGTCATCTTTATAATTTAACTAGCCTGAAGGTTTTGTTGAACTGCAGGAACTAAAGAAGATTTTAATGCTATTGTGAATAAGTTAATTTCTGGTTTTACTTTTCATCATCAAAAAACTCTTATCTAAACCCTCCTTTCCTCCTTCCAATTCTCACTTGGCTACCTACACACAGAAACCAAAAGCTGCAAGAGAACTGCATCCATGGCTATGGCAGCACCCCTTCCACTGAAGCAACACACTTCACTATTGCCTGACTAAATAAACTGTTCTTCTACATTAGGTTGCTTCATCTCTCACATCTCCACAATGCTACTTTAGAATTGGGCTGTAAACCAAAATAAATTCATCTGTTGTCGTATCACGAAACTTAGTAAACATTTTTTATATCCCATTTTTCCTCAGTATTTCTCCTGTATAGACCCAAACCACTACAAAAACCAATCACTGACACATTTTCCCCTTTATGTTTGTGTCAGACCATAACGTTCTTCAATTAGATGTAGATATGGGCTCTGAAGACAGCAAAGTAAGGTCACGCCAGTGGGAAATTACAAGTTACCAACCACCCCACTACATTACAAGTCCACAGAAATTTTAGCTCTCCAGCAAGTTAATACTTTATCTTGCTTTGCTTGTTTTATAACCAGAGAATTTCCCCCCACTATTGAGAGCATCTTCTTCTCTAATATCAATGCCATCTAACAATTTATGCAATGTTCGCTCTTCCATAGATCTAATTGCTTTATAATGTCCCTGACCTCACTATTTTGGGGAACAGAAATACAGCAAGAAAGGACAAACTGAGGTGATTGGGTAAATGAGTTTCACAAATCATTAACAACATGAAGAGCAAGGATTCAGTGCGTTACTTCAGCTTCATAGGATATAATTACATGTTTTGATTAGCAGATATATTTTCCCAGCCTCAGGTGTCAACAAGGGTTCAAGTGTATAACATGTATAAATGGGTGCTAATTTTACTAGTCATGAAAATGTGTTTCGCAAATTACATTTATATCCTCTTAGCCCATTTCCATTCGATATTGCTTCTCTGTAGTACCTCTTCCTGTTTATTTCCTTACAGTGACATTTGAGCTCTTCCAAATGACACAATGATTCTAAAAGTCCCTAGGCATGGCAAGTTACTTCCCCACTGAATACCTGTTCTGGGCTTGAAAAAGGAACAAGATTTACAGTTGTGTATATGTGGTCATTTCTGTACTTCTGTAAACTGTATCCTGTTTAGGGTGTTATCATCTGGGATTAAAATCTTATGGCAAAAGTGGTGCTTTTCTTTCACCCAGCTGATTCTTCCTAGGCATGCAAGAATTCCTGATTGTTGACACCAATAAATAAGAGAGCAAGCCTGTTTTAAGCAAGTTAAGCCCTTTTTCCTTGCCCTGCACTTTCCTGAGAGTCCTACATGCTTTGTTCACAGAAATTAGATGAGGACTGACAAATGCAAGAACCTCTTTTCACACAACTATACAGAATGGTTTGGGTTTGAAGACACTCAAAGATCATCTACTCCCACGCCCTAATCAAAACCACGACGGCAAATATTTAAGGCTTTGGATGAAAATGTGGGATAAAGCTATTAACCACAAGCTGCTGGATATTGGAATACCTAAATAAGGACATGTTTCCACAACTCAGACTGCAAAACAAGAAAAAGACTCAAAAGGTTTCCAAGTGTGAGTACAGCAGCACAAGGAAAATAAGCACCAACATAACCACAGTTTTACTGTCTACGCACCCTCATTGTATATTTAAAAATGAAGGACTTGTCCTCCTTAAAAAGAACAGTCATGAAGAAACTTTTTAGAATGAGATTAACATTTTCCAGCTAATGCTGAGATCTGTAACCCACATGAAGCAACAACTTAATAGACATCACTCCATTTTAGCAAACAGCCAAAGACCTCACCAGCTCAGTCCTTCACCTCACAGTGTGGTGTCAGGCAACCTTATTGGCTTGGTTGGGGCAAAACTTTAGAGCACATAATAAAAAGAAAAATAAGACAAGGACAGAAAATTACAGTGTTCATAAACACACACTAAAATGCTGGTATAATCTCCTCAGTCTTCTCTTGCCACTGATACTTCAAGACCTCTACTGAATTTTATCAACATGAATAACTCAAAATAATAACTAAGGGAAAAATCACATGGAAATTACCAGCATATTCATATGTGTTAAGTCATTGCAGGAGAGTGCAGGTGTAGAGACTGAATTTGTAAGCTTTGACATGGATTGGTATAGTTACATAATAATTACTAACAACTGACAGACCTCAAAAAACACATTAAGAGCTCAGTGCAAAACTTTCATAATGAACAGATTTAAAAACATGCCACCGATACCAAGTACAGGTGATTTACACTTCCCTTGTAAATATTCTGAAAGATTACGTATAGAATCAATACTACATATTGTTCTGATAGGATGTGAGGACAACTTATGTTTCTTCAGCACATAACAAAAATATGGTCTCAAAGCCTATCTGGAAGTCAACAAGTACCTGAGCACTGCTACGAATATTTTTAAATAATACAGTGGCAATATATTTACAAAAAAAGCTAAGGAAGGATTAAAACCTTCAACTCAGAATAGGTACAGTATGGCAGGTAACTGAGCCTTACAACACTTCACTGAAGCTGAATGAAAACCTTATTACAAATGTAAGGTTTAAAAACCAGCAAGTAGACGTGTATAAAATACAACCTTAAAACTACGATGGTATGGCTGGCACAGCAGACCAAGTGTGATTTCTTTCTTCACTCCTCTCCTTTGCATGAGTTACAGGATGTGTCTTCAGAATTACCCAGTTCGGTGGAAAAATGCAATTGAAGTAATGATATTTATGATGAGAGGCTTCTTTTCCTCTGGTTTACTCTAAAGGCTGAAGATAGCTTTACCTTCCTTTTAATATTTCAAATTTGAAAAATGGGAGCAATAAGAGCATAAATTCAAAGATACTGTATGCATGTTCATTTTAATGGAGTCATCAGTACTATTTAGTTAACAATGCACAAAACCTGTTCTTTCATATGGCCTTGCTAAAGGTTTTAAGCATAAGCAGCCTCATTTCAGAGAATGGGAATACTCACACATGAAGGTAAGTGCACCTTTAAGTGATTTAATCACAAGGGGATTAAATGTGCACGTTCGGCACTTGGCTAAAAAAAAAAAAAAAAAAAACATTTCCTGGCTTTTATTTCTTTCCATTAAAGTTATTTTACTATATATGAGAGCTTTTTAGCAAGTCCAAACAAAAGCACTGTAGATAGCAAAGTATTTCACATATGCAAAGAATGTTTAAAAATTAGTTTTTCAGGGTTTTAATTGTATATACATCAAATCAAGTCAGCTGCCATAACAGAACAATTGCTACATTCATGCTGTGTGTTATGAACTCTAATTGTTAGAGACGCTTTTCATTTCAATCTTGACAACATCTATATTAATTTTTTCATGATTTCTTTGTGGGTTTTTTATGCTAATTCTGTTAATAACAGAATAAGATTATACATTGTACTTTTATTCCTGATCATTAGAAATGTAAAGCACAACATGAGTCAGAAACTGTAAGGAAGAGAAAAAATAAAAAAACCTTAAGTATAAGGGAGGAAAAAAAGAAGCAAAGTTGTGCTAAAACTGGATGAATTCTTAACGGAGGTTTTGATTTTATCTTCAAAAAGGCACTGTATTATAACAAACTTACAATTAAAAGGAAAAACTATTTTTTTTTAAAAATCAATGAGTAAAGAATATTTAGGCATCACAGATATCCTCACATCAATAATATCAAAAGTTGAGCCTACAGCTTTTGAGAAAATTTTTGAGAAAACAACCAAAAAAAAAATCTCTAACCAATTTGTGATCATCTCAGAACACTTGGAGAGGACGAAGCATCCCAGAGGAACACAAAGCAATACCTGCCTTTACAAAGTGAGGGGTAGGGGAGGAAAAAGAAATTAATAGACCTGTCAGCTTAACTCTGATATCAAATGACATGGAACCAATTGCCAAACACGAGTTTTGTGAAGATAAGGAATGAAGATAAGAAGCAGTCAACATAAATTTGTTATGAGTGAATTAAGAACAAATTCAAATTTGTTTCTTTAGCTAAAAGGGATTTGGCACTCTTGGAAAGGATTTCAGCATGGTGTACCAGATGATACATTTTACAGCAATTTAATCTTCACCATGAAAAGGCAATGGAAAGATGCCTGGCCCAATGAAGGACTAACAAGTCACTCCTGGAAGGACCATAACCTTGAGAGCTGGTTATCCTAAGAGACACTGGTGTGCAGATTTTATTTTGTAGGTTTTTAAGAACTGTCACTAAGTCTTTCAGAAATCACCCAGTAAATCAAAAAGTAAAATCTGACTTAACTCAAAGGGGATAAAATTCAGCTGTATGTCTTGATCATTTTGACCACAAAGCTACACTACATTTAAAAATTACTCTATCAATACTAGATTATGATATAAATATTATTAATGACAGTTCTTACAGTGGAGATTCCAGCTGAAAAGCATAAAAAAAAGTGTTTCAGAAAAACATGAAGAAAAATGAGACTTGCTAGAGAAGCCGTAGTCTTAATAAATACAGGTGATAAAAAGGAAAGCAATCCCTGCTATCCTGCACCTCTCAAACTTATTTTAAAGTGACAGGAAAACAGATGTGCCACATTTTTTAAATTGTTTGCAAACAGACTAACTGAAGAGGAACAAATCCTTCCAAAAACCATAGACAGCATATTTCCAGGAATATTAGTTACAAATCTTCCTTCCACATCTGTAGCTACAGTTAGAGAACAGTATTAAGGGGGTCTTATTTTGCATTATACTCTTTGTCACAAATTTAGGAAGTCCTTGTTGTGATGGTCAAATAGTAGCCTCGGCCTGGGTGAGAAATCCCAGAACTAAACTTCAGGTGTGGAAGGGAACCGAGACATCAACATTCCGCATGCACGACCTTCTCCATTTTCTCAGGAAGCAAAAAAGGGACTGACTGAAAAGTGAAGTCAATTGTTAATACCCAAATAAGAGATACTATGCAGTTATTGCAGCCTTGTTATCCCAAGTATAGGCTTTAAACACTCAGTGCTGGGTGCCATATATTCTAACTTAGCTCTTGGTTAACATCATCTGGACACAGAAAAAACCTATCAGTCTCCATTCGCACTCAGCACCGTGCAAATAATGCTCTCTGACTTCAGAACGCACACACTGAGAATCAGGCACTCGATTACATTTATTTTTCACTAGAGAAGCCTAATTTGAGAGCTACTTTCAAAGTTTAAGACCTGACACTTCCTCTGAAGGATGAGAACCCTGGTTTTTTATTGCACTGAAAAGATGGTAGCAGATGTAAAGCTCCTCCTGTGCTGTACACCCAGTCTGCCCATTCCAGGCTCACATAACTCCTGCTATAAAACATCTCAGCTGCTACTTATGTGCTTAATTCACAAATCAAAAATTTTCAAGTAATATACGAAGACACCATTACCTTGCTAACCGTAAGCTCACTTTTGATGTACTTTCAGGCTATTATTAGTTCATCTAGTTATTCAGACACAACAAGACATAAAAAGCGAATTTCTAGGTTAGCACAGCATGCCTTTGGGTAGCATTATAAAGCCCAAGAACTGAAATAAGCATCATAAAAATGCATGGCCTGCCGTGCAGATGCTACTTTAGAAAATGAACTTGGTATTTAAAAATCAGAAAAAAACCCCCAAAATCACAAAAACCAAACAGTATTTCAGAACACATGGAATGACGTCCCTATCCCAGCTTTAACAGCCCTCCAATCTCAAATATATTTCAATGCTAAATTAGCTAATAAGCCATTTCTATTTTCCTACCATGAAAATCATTGCCAGTTTTTGTAATGAATCATGCTGTATTTTTAGGGCTTCTGTCTGGAGAACCATTATTTACAAACACCTTTGTTCTATTTGGAAGGCCTAAAGTAAACACAAAAGCCCCCCCAAAAAAACCAAACCAAAACAAACCCGAAAGCAATCAAACAAAATCTCACAAACCCTTCAAAACTTACATATTTGATACATGGAACTATGTGAGGTGCACACGTAGCAAAGAGCCTCAAGCTTATTTTCTCCTCTTCAAAGAGAAAGAAAAATTAGCAAGGAGAGAAATAAAATGAGCAGAAATTTTGCTCTCCCCTTTTCACACACCTGTATTTCACAGCAATGTTAAATACAACACAGAGCTGCCTGTACTGCTGGTAGCAGTATTTACACAGCGAGCGTGTGGCAGAACGACAAATATTCTCCACAATTAATTCACAGTGTTACATGGGGGTTGTTGCTTGGCTATTGATTAAAACATTCACTTTAATAAAATTCAGCCTTTTCCTCTGTGTTCCTGCTCCACATCCTATTGTCTCTAATTGCAGCACCTTCTCTCTCTCACACACACACAGGAAAAGCTGCCAAGCAGCTCCCTCCGGAGCCAATGTCATGGCTTCTTTTCAGATTACTAGGGGGGAATATGTAAACTGCACTGTCAAGTACCTTATCCATAGGGATTGAGTGTGTCATTTCAGAATCCCTAGTCTCAGATGAGTCAATCTGAAGTCCTCTTCCTTCACTCTGGTCTCTCAGTCAAGTCATCCCTGCTGGCAGCTAGTCACCTTAGACTCTGCTCTTGCCAAAGGTAAAACTGTGCACCCTTATGTTTAAATTGGGCACCAAAAGATTTTAGTACCAAAGCTCCTCATTCATAACCAATGTATTATCTAATTAATATTTAACTTAGCTATTGAGGTTTTCAGCAGTTCAGAAAACTGATTTTTTTTTTATATGCTTACATAGGTGTTTGCAAATCCAATAAAATACACCACACCTGTAAAAACTTCCATCACCCTGTTTTGTTAATGCTCATGTAGAGAGGGGCCTGTGCTGGACTATTATTTATTATTCCTTATTTCTCCTTAGTGTATCAAATGTCAAACAAAACCAAAGCCAAACAACCCTCTCCTTTTCACATTTGAAACATCTGTCCTTTCTTGAGATGTAAATTTGTGAAATTAGAAAAGAAAAAAGAGGCATCTATTCTAAGTCGTCTTTGGTCATAGTTTGCTCATCCAGATACAAATGACTGCTTTAACTCCCTGCATATACTGACAGACAGGGATGAGGTCCCCTCTCACTCATCTTTTCTGGCTAAACATGCCCAACTCTCTCAGCCTCTCCTCATAACCAAGATGCTCCACTCCATTAATCATCTTTGAAATCCACTGCTGGACCTGCTCCAGAAGCTCCATGTCTCTTGTACTGGGGAACCTGGAGCTGGACAAAATATTCCAGGTGAGGCCTCAGCAGGGCTGAGGAGAAGGGCAGGATCACCTCCCTGACCTGCTGGCAATGCTCTTCCTGTTGCACCCCAGGATAGGTCTCCTTGGCCACGAGGACACACTGCTGGCTCATGGACATGGGTGGTACACGATTCCACAGCAGAGGAATGATGAGCAAAATATTCAAGAGGTCAGTATTGAAGTAAAATTTAATTTCATTTTATCCAGAATATTCTCTTTCATTTTGTGGGGGGGAAAAAAAAAAGTAAAAAGTTCCATACTATCTCATTAAAACAAACAAACCAAAGATATTGCCAAGTTAGCAGCAGTTTTGGAATACAGAAAGAGATAAATAAAAGCCAAAACAAACATCAACAAAAGTGATGATTCCCAACTCAAGCTCCTCTCCAGCTGTTCAGATGTGTACATACAGAAAATAAAATAACTGTAAGGTTGTTTTTCCTTCCTTGGGGAACTGCTGTCTTTTCCATCACTTCAAGCAATTTCATGTCTGAAGATCCCTTTGCCTCCTCTAGCTGTTACTTTTAACAAAAAGCACTGTAAAGCTTGAACTAGAATGGTATAGAGCAAAATTGTCACTCAGTTTTAAATCTATTGATAGAACTCTTTCATACACATACATTTTAAAATACAGATAAATGAAGTATTTATTTCTTTATCCCCTTGAAGCAATATCTTACTACTATCTGATCAGGGAGGTCAGCCTGTGCAAGGAAAAGCAAGCATTATCAACTTGCTTAATTCATCATGTTCATAAAGTATAAACTTACACTGTTGAGAGAGACAGCAAACTAATATAGTGTGACTAAAGATAAGCATGCCAGTGGTTTAGAGAATATTCCTGATGGTTGGAATGTCTCATGCATTTTCTCAACTTTGTTTAATAGTTCTTTATGAAACATTTTGAGCACAGCATGAAATTCTGAAGATATGCAAGCAGTAACTCTCCTAAAAACCTAAAGAGGACTTGAACTCAGACAATGTCAGTGTCCATTGTTTCATTATTTTTTGGCAGCCTCTAGAAAAAGAGAAGTGCTGGCAAGGTAAGGGACCAGTGAATTTTCCAAATTAAAAAATGAGACCTGCAAGAAAGGGGTGTTCTTTTCAAAGAAACAACAAAGTTATGTACTAACGTAAGTGTACAAATTTTTATGATTGTACTAGTATTTGTTCGAAATAGAGTATATTGAAAAAAAAAGGGCTTGTCCTCTACAACATATCAATTTTGAGCAGTGAACTCTGACATATTCAGTATTGCCCTGTCTCCTTGAAAATTTAATATAGATAGGAAAGCCTGAAAAAGCAGACACACATATAGATTTAGAGTAAGAAACATCAGGTGAGCCTAAACTTCCATTTTTGACACTTGAATGAAGGCAGTCTCTCATGTCTTAGCACATTATTGCTGGTTGTACCAGAGAGATAATTTAATGAAAGCATTTATCCATATAAACCACGTGCAAACGGATGATCCTATTTGCATTCTGTGATGAGTATGCAAATCAAGCATATGCAAAGTGGATGAGGTATGCAAGCAACAATATCCATAAACCACATATAAATAAAATAGTCATTAATAAGATGAAGTACAACTTCATTAACACAAAGGATTGTAGGTGAAGATCCCTCCCATTTCTGTAGCAGAAAAGTTCTGAGAACCTCCCTATTTAGGGATCATTCCTTTGCCAGCTTTATATAGCTCTGCCAAAGCAGGACTTGTCATGACCCAGATCCAAAGTGTGGACTGACATCCTGTTTCTGTGCTGCACTATTGAACTCGCCTTAAAAACCCTGAAATGATCTATTGATCACACCCCTCTCCTATTAACTTCTGAGACATAATGATGCTATAATCTATAAACCTCCGGCCCTCCTGAACAGTCCCTAGAAAAATCATTAAGTTGGCCATTCCTCACAGATCCCTGCCATTGTATTCCAATCTGCAGTGGAATGCAGTAAAAATATTGTTAGAGGAGGTCACTGGATAAGATCAGAGTTAGCTGGAAAACCCGACTGTCACAGCTCATTATTTCCAACAGATGCCATGAGAGCCTGCCAGAATTTGCCTTACAAATTGTTCCATGCTGCCTTAACAGAAACCTCCACAAAATGCCCACAGGTTGCAAACTCTACCTACCTTCCTCCTAAGGCACTGGCTTCCTTGGAAACCTGACAGACTGCTCATGGTCATACTGAGAAGTCATGAAACTGTTGCGAATTTCATTTCTTACCCAAACTGGTGTGATTTGGGAAGAGAATGTTACAGAAATTTCCATTTTCCAGAAAACTGAAAAACAACCAGACTTTTCAGTCTGGTTTGGAAGTAGATCAAATTCGAAGAGAGAACTGGAGATGTGGATTAACTCCGTGAACATTTTATATTGGACGTTCTCAGCTGTGTGCAAATTCCAGTAATAAATAACAGTTAGAGACAGTCTTTAGCAAGCTTGGTGAACTATGCATGGCCTACAGTTGTTGATGCAAATACAGCTACAACTGATCCTGTCTATTCAGCAGGAAAAAAGAAGGGAATGGCAAAGCAGTAAAGCCATAACAATGGAAGGAATGTTTATCTCCTCAAGCCACTGTTTTATCAATACTGAAGCACAGAAATCAACATTTTCATGCTTAGCAAAATTGTATAGCTAGATAACCTTTCATTTAATTCCACAGGTTCAAGAGAATCTTCAGTAATCGAAATTCACCGCAACCTAATTTTAAAGGGATCTTTCTAGTAACACACACAAAAATGTGTTGGGAGGTTTCAGAACGGAATTGCTGCCACACATCTGCAGAGGTAAGAAAGGCTTACAATAGTGTTTGAATGAAATCTCAGTAGCTAAAAACAGAGTTACATTTTGGAACACACTGCTACTACCCTTTCAAGGAAAGCTTTGATCCTAGTAATACACTCTTAATTTCATTAAGTCAGTGAGAATAAACAGACTAATACTTCCCAAAGCACAGAGATTGTGAGGAAATAAAGCAACCTGTGCCCAGGTAACACACCTGAGACATTTACTAGTAATCCACGAGGTCATCAGAGATCCCAAAGAAGAAGACCCATATTTCAAACCCATCTCCCCATTGTTTCAACTTGGTAGCAAATGCTGCACTCAATCAAATGATCTAAATGTAATTTAAAGTGCTAGAGGAGGGACAAGAGAGCTCCCATTTCTTTTGTACCGTAAGAAACTGATAGTTTATATTTAGCAGAAGAGAGGTTTAAGTCAAAACACTGAAAGATGTATATACTGACTTTGGCATACTAAACTCTAATTCAGAACATGAAGTCAGAAGTATCTCTGAGAGCCAAAGAAATACTCAAGTTTCTCCCATTTCAGATGAACCTCATTTTCTCTTTTCTGATGAATACAAGTTTAACCATCTCCTAAAAAGTAAACTAATAATTAAAATGTTTCCCACACAAGAACCTAAGTGCAACTGAAAAATCAAATGCAGCTTTCCCCCAGGCCATCTTCTTTACAGCATTTACAGTGCTTGGCAGAAGGATTTGTTTTTTAAATTAGTAATAATTAGGGTAGGACAACTGTGAGGTGAAACTTCTGAAAAAAACAGATCACAAAAACTCCACATGGGTAAAAAAAAAATACCAATTGATGGCTTTTAAGTTCTCTCAGTTGCAACAGTATTTTATTCATTCACTGTGAGGTATTCTCTATCACATATTTTGCATTCTTTTTCAAGTCAAGACAAAAGATATGAAATATGAAATAGAAATTCTTCTACAGAAAAGCTGTGTTGAAAACAGTATTGACATTAATAAAAGTACTGATTCCCTCCAAAAAACCCAAAACAAATCAAATGTAAACACATTTGAACTTAAATGACTCATTATTTCTGGAATAATTATCTGAAGGTTTATTAAATCTATTATCCACTCAACACTGAGTAATCAGTGAGTGAGAACAATTTTGTTTCTAACAAGCTCTTAGGAGTATCAGTTTTACAATACAGAAGGCACACTAGAGCAATGCTGTTTCTTTATGGGATAGTCCTACTCTCTTCAATAAAAATAAAATCAGCTGTTCTATATAGAGACCACTATTTCCAGCAATTTCTTTTACTCTAAATGATAGTCTTTCTGTAGAATTCCTCAGTTATGCACATATACAACTCCTGTGAAAAATGGGTGAAAGATGCATGAATAAGTAGCTATGACTGAAAATATTAATTCATATTCAATTCTACAATTACTTATATTTATGACTGAATTCCTATTGCATAATTTCTTCATTAGCATTAAAAAAAACCCAAACCTGAACTCATCTGAATTAGGCATTTCAAAGAATTTTTACAGTATGCATTTTGATTCCCTGCTGCATAAAGCCTTCTATAGAACACAGTCTCTCTGGTACTCTTCAGGTAGCCTCAAGCACTCAAGAAACTTTTCAATCATCCCTATATAAAGTTTCTAATTCTGCCTGTTTAATTATCCCATTGTACTGTGTAAATAAAGTGTTTTCTCCAAGTCCTGGTCAGGCCATTTGCAAATATGCTGGTTCCTGCGAGTCACCACAGCGAGCCTCAGTCCATTACTGTGACAGGGAGTGCTCCTACTAACAACTGCTTTTTACTCCCCCTGACAAATGTGCTCTGTGCCACGGCTGACGTTTGTGTAGTAATCAGGACTGATGGATTGGGACGCCGGTGCTGCCGAAAGTGCCCCCCATTTTAATGTGAGCGATTTGTCAAATGTGCCGCTATCGCACTGCTGTCAGGCACAGCCAGGAAAGCACTCTGTCATCTTTCCACCAACCAAGGTCACTTTGGCAGCGACAGGAGAACTCACAATGAAATTTTCATCCTTACTGGTTGTGTGAATGGCTTGGTCTTCAAGGCATTTCATTTATTTCAAGCAGTTTTTTAAAGTTCTTGCAAAATGTCTGTGTTACTAAATGCTAAATGAAAAGATGAAAATAAAAGCACATGGAAGAAAAAGTTGCACAGCTAGCTATCAGCACAAATTGGGAGTTTCAGAGATGCAGGTTTACTGTAAACCCCTTCTTGTCAGGTTCTCACAAGACTGAGTTAATTTAAGAATTATTTAACATTCCAAGGACTTTTTGTCACCAGAACACCTTAAAATACATAGACAGCACAGAACTGAAGAATGATTAAACAATCAAAGTGGCATATCTACAAAATATACCTGTATGTCATGAAATTTTGAATAAACTAGAGCTTCCAAAACACATATATAAAGAAAACCAGAGAAAAGGAGGACCCTTACTCTCTACCATTTAAAATGTAGAAAATGAGTAACTTTTTCTGCACTAATTGCATCTAAAAGCGTATTATAAACTTTTTTGTTGTTGCCATATAGGAGCCTTAGCAGCATCCAATTTTTTTTTAATGATTTACCTTTTTTTTTTTGCACCAACACTCAAAATATAAACACACCCGTGAGATTTAGATGCTTACACATTTTAAAAATAAGTTCACTCCATGTTCAGTCACTTATATAAGTGCACAGTCTTCAGTGACTAAAGAATTTTTAAAAATTAGCTGAGGAGTTTAATACACAATGTGAGAGGAAGGTTATAGCAAAGGCATTTGTGAAGTAACAAGTACCAGCTTCCTGAAGAACAGTCTCGTACAGACGAAGACAGAATGCAATATGTAAGTTCACTCTTTCACTTAAAGAAACATGAGTTAGTCCATGAGGCAGAATACAAATCAGCACACATGCACTTGCCCACATCACCTTCCTAGGTCTTGAATATTTGCTGCCAAAACCCAAAGCCTGTAAGAAAATACCATTCAAGATAAAAAAACCCCTTAAGATACACAGGCAAAAAGCAGCTGTAATAACTGAAAAGGAAAGAAATCAAACCACACTCATCTTCTGCTGACTACAAAAACCTGAACAAGGTGGGCAGCCCTGCACCATGTTACTCTCACAGCTGAATCCACCCCAATCTTATTGGCACTTATTTCTGTTTTCAAGGATTGCAAAGATGAAAATGAGAGAATCTAGTTCACAAATGTTGAGGCTACATGGCTTTTTTGCTGTGCATTTCTCCAGAGCTCCCTAAGAACTGACAACAGCTGAGAAAGCCTCCACTAATGCAAAGTCACACACAACCCTGCTGGCTCACATCCTAAACTGCAGAGACCTCCAAGCTGTTTGATAAATCCTTCACACACTGTAAATGTACTGTCTCTAACCAGAGTGGACATTCACTCTATGACTGGAAAGTGAATACACATTTACTGTCTTAGTTACTACAGAAAAACAGCCCTCTCTCTTTTTCTATATCATCACATCAAGAGAGACTCAAGGATTAAGGAAAAGGGATGTTGGAAAGTCAAGAAACCAAAAAAGGCAGGCATTGTTTATATCTTTAGTTCGAAACTGGTCTAGCCCAAGAATTGCTGTCTCATAATAGAGCATGTTAAAAACCCACCAGGACATTTGACTAGTTTCTCTTTAAAGGTCTCCTTTCCTTCTGACAATTTCTTTAACAAAAATTTGGATCAGGTGGTGATCTCAACTTGTTGTAAAAAATGCAAACATGCCTTCTGTGCCAGAAGGCCTGTGTTTGGCTGCAAAATGTGGCTTGGCATTACTATAAGCATTAAAGGTGAATAATGACTAATAATAGAAAACTGTGACAGCAGGATCTGGGATTACAGTTCAGGGAAAGGACAGTTTCTTGTGAAGGAAGAACTTGTCCTGTTTCTTACGTTCAAATCTTGAATATCACCACATTACAGGAGAGTTAAACTGCAACTGTGGGTGAAACTTCTGCTGTCATAAAAGTTCACAGCAAAATAGTCAGCATATGACTCTCCAAAAACTACCACTTCTACAGGTACAGTACAAATGAACAGAAGAATAACAGAAAGATACCCCCAAACCCTGCATTCCTTAGAAATTGGTATTGCCACGTAAAGTCAACTAAACCTTTGTGAATTACAGTAACAGTAGGCATTTACAGAAATTATATATATACACACAGACAAATCATATAATAAAAATGCTACAATTTTATCAAGCACACTGAAGGAAAACTTTTGCTAATCTGTTTCATCTGTCCAGATCTCTCTTCACATGAAAACAAGGGTATCATAACCAGTTCTCAAACATAACTACTTGCACAGATTGTATTTGAACAATTGTGTGTAAATATACACATACACGTTACTAACACAAATAAAAGCATATGGAAAAATATCCTTTGGGGAAAGGAGGACTTTGGACACAGCCTTGAAATAATATTACCACCACACAAACAAAAAACATCATCATGAAAACAAACAAAATAAAAAGAGCAGTTTCTAATCTACTCTGACAGTGATATCAAGCAAACTCAGCACTCCTTCTCAAATACTAAATATTCATAGTCCCATTTTCATCAGTTCCTTGCTAACACTATTCTCTGTAAAGGAAACGATAAACTGAACCCACACACATCTTCCAGTCTCCTCAGCTAAGTGCTTCATAATGCCTGTTAAATATTTGAACACAATTTAGGAATTATAAAGTTATTTGAAAAACTTTGAGCTGAAAAAACCCAGAGATTTACTTTCTGAAAGATAAAAGGAAGCATAAACCAAACCCAAAGCTACTATACTATAACTTTGTACAAGATGAAGATTTTAGATACACTTGTATCTCAGTGCCTTTTAGAAGGAACTAGAAAATTACTCAACAAAGAGTTATTAAGCATGCTAAATAATGGTAAAATGATAATTACACTGGAGATTTGTGTTAATAAATGAGATGCGAAGGGGTCTTTATTATCCACTCATGTGCATGTAGAATTTAATTAGTTATCACCTATAAATGCTAATAGCAGAGCTGTCAATCAATCAATCTCCTAAACAGCAACTGAGGAAACCCCAAAATATGAGAAGTGAATGCTGAGGAACACGTTGGTAAGAAAATAGTTAACCCAACAGCAATATGGAGGGAAGGAATTCCTCAGAGAGCCTAAAGAAAGATGTTTTCATCTCATTACATCTACCTTCATAATTATAACAAACTCATCAGCCTCTAGATGAATACCACGTATAATCATTTTCCTGCATATTTTCCAAAGCAGGAAACTTAACAAGATATAAATGCTACAGACTAATTTAGGCTATTTGCAGTTCTCATCTCATCGTGAACTGAAATAAGAAGAAAAGTAGTATAGTTAAGCTAAAAATAACTAGATAGAGTCTTGGGCTTGTTTATTTCCTGTAATCCTTGCTCAGATCCAGGCAAGTAACAGGTTTATCCTTTCTAAAAGAAGGTAAATTTAGAGCATATTTAGACTATAGTTTTTAAATAATAAAAACTAAATGCAAATAAGTAAAAAAGCTGGTATGCTTCTAATTTACCTAAATGGATACGTCCATTAAAATATCTGAAAATACATAAACCCACCACAAAACTGAAATGCCATAAAAAAACCAAACCTAAAACGATTACCCCAAAGATTAAATTTACTTATGCTGATATGACAAAACAAACAAAGCAGGGGGTTACATTCAGTTGAACAAAATCAATCACATATAGAGTACAGCAATAAAAGTCAGGAAAATCCTGACCCACTCAGTGAAGTGGAGCTCTGCCAGAAATACATTTCTTGGCAAGGCTCTGCGCCCACTAATTAGAGAGTGAACCATTTGGGGAAAGTTACTCTGTGTCCTCAGGAATTGATACAGAGCTGTCCAAATCCACCTACCTCTTCAGAAGTGAAATTGCTGTGTTACACATCTTGGCACAGGATGGGATGAGGCAGCAGCATCCAATGCTGATCAGGAGATTCCAGATGAACTGGGGGATCAGGGTGGGTGTCTGTACACATGCACAGCACCTGCTCTGTATTCCCCCCAGAATGCCACTACATTTTTTTCATTAGCTGCCTGTGCTGGAGATTCAAAGCTGCCAAGCCTTTACTTCCACAGTAGCAATGCTGTTCCAGAGCTCCAGTATGGAGACCACTGAAGGAAGTAGAAGTCTATCCCCTGGATACAGCTAATTTTGAGGACACATCCAAATAAGAAAAACAGTAAATATGCATGTACACATTGGACACCAAATACAAATTTCCTGTTTAATCCCAAATCTTTCAAATAAGTTTTCTTCACAGTCTACCTCACAGTATCAATATGGAACTGCACAGTGATTCTGTTTTGCAGGAACCACATTTATGCATTTCTAAAGTCACCAGGGCAGCTGGAGTTCTGCTTCAGCAAGCCTTAAAATATGGCTTGATAAGGAAATTGGTTTTTAACATACAAAATGGACTGAAATCTCTTTTAACGTTTAATAAGCATAATGGGCAGCTTTCAGGTGTGCCATGACTAAACTGTACACTGAAGGAGAATCCAGCTTGCTTTTTCTACTTTGTAACTTAAACTTTAATATCATCTACTATGAAGAAAGTATTTAAAATGACCCCTGCCCCAAATCACAAGAAGTATTAAGAGATAACAATGAGTAAAAGCATATGGATGGAGTTAAAAAGAATTGACGCAGTAATTTGTATTTCTGACAAACTATCCAAGAAACTTAACACAAAACAATTTGAATTTCATTTTAAGTGCTTATTTGTTTGCCAAAAGCATATTTTGCAAGAGTGTTCAAGACAGTACCCAGCTCTGCAAAAACAGCTACTGTGGCTGAAGGGCTAAATTTGACCTGAAATAAAGGGTTGAAATCATGCTAGTAGAAAGATTTTGTAACTTTTTTTTTGACCCAACATATCAGCATAACAGGTGTCTCACCACCCTTCCTGTCTGCATGCTTTTCACTGCCTTTGTGCCCTGACTGGTGAGCCTGAAAGGGTCATAAAAGAGAAAATACAAAAAATAAAAAGTGGAGGGAATATCAGAGCATCATAAAACAATCCCAGGAGCTGACTCATGCTGTAGCCAGAGAGAAATGAAAACTGGGCCATGACGGAGAAACGATGGAGAGCCTGAAAGATCCACTGCCACCAGTAAAGTGTAAAACTGGCATCCAATAAAACAGCACATGAAGGAGGAGTCCAACTTCCAAGAAAGAGCCTTAATTTGAAAATCTCCTGGAATGCATTCCTGCCCTTAAATCCCAGTGCAGATGAGAGACAAGAGGAGCAGGGCTCCTGCCAGTCCTGCTCCGACAAAGGGCAGCGTTGTTCCTGCGCAGGCACAGCCGCTGCTCGGGGGAACTGCTCGAGATCTCGCTCGGATACTGAACACTGATGGACACTGGAGACCCCACCTGCCCCCCTCTGACCCTCAGAACCTTTTTAGTTGACTATTATTCTATACTAATCAAGTAAAGCAGACTAATAACTTTCCTATTCAGACATAATTCATTATCCTTATTTACCCACGCCGGCAAAATTTAGAAAGATCGTTCCTTCCAGCCTTTTTAATTACCAAAATTCTACTTGCTTTAAAATACCATAGTCTCCCTTGAGTATTCAGCAGAGCTGAAGATCACCATGGCAATAAGAAAATGGTGCCAATGTTATCTTGGCACTGACTGTCTACAGATCCCAGGAGACTTAGCACAGGAGAAAATTGAGCTCACGTAAAAGCAGGAATTCACTCTCTCTAATGATTTTAATATACCTTTTATTTTTGCTAATTTGATGTTAAAGAACTTGAACAAAACCCCCAAAACCTTAGAAGCATACAGTTTCCTAAACAGACAAACAATTCCTAATGTGTTTATTATTTCAAGGTGAAATCCACTTTATTCACACAAAAAAACAAGGTCCTGCAGTTTGCTGGATACATGGGAAAGTGTTGTCAATGGACTGGAGTATGAAAAACAACCCATATGAAAACAAAGTTTGAGTAAAAAGATTCCAGAGTTCTTCAGATCCCTTTAGATCTTTGTTTCAGGCATGAGATGAAGATTTTCCCTACAACCACAACATGCCAAAATCCACAGTTCTGCTGCACAGCACAACAATGCCCATGTTTGGTGTTTGTTTGCTTTTTCCCTCTTTTTTTTCCCCCTTTCCCTAAACTGTGTCAGAGAGACAAGGGATATATCTTTTATCAGGATTATATCTGTAAGCTAATACACAACATATCACACAAAAACTGGCAGCAGTTTGTACAAATGTACTGCAGTGACTTCACCACTGGTCCCAACTTTTGAACTGGACTTTCTGGGAAAAGCCAGTGCAGCACAGGAACATGTCCTGGAAGCAAAGTACCACACAGCCAACACGGACCAGAACAAACCTCTACTATAGAAAGAGCACCTTCCCTTCCAATTTACTGTAGTGCCAGTAGAGCTGCAGCTTTTCCTTTTTGTGTATCAAACCAGCCACTGGTACATTCCATTCTTTTGCAGTCAGCAGATGGGACAGTGGGAAAATAGACTATATATCATACCAATGCACACTCACACAAAAGAACAAATTAATTCTCTACTAGTTGAAGGGTGCATTCAAAATTGCAATGAAGAATGAAAATGCTGTACTGCAAACATCCAGAGAAGGATTTAACTCCATATAGTGCTGATCAGAATAACCACTCTGAATTAGCAGGCTTCAGAGTGAAAAGGAAATGCCAATTCCCCCAGTTCTCATTTTATAAATCTGGTTTGTAATTTCTATGTACCACTTTCTCCATATAATCACAGAGCAATTCTGTAAGTGGTTAATATAAACTTGTGCTAA